>NC_058518.1:162253104-163453104 GCF_904849725.1 Hordeum vulgare subsp. vulgare
CACTAGATCAGAACAGATCATGAGACGGATCGCAAGACGGTTCGTGCAACGGATCACGAGACGGTTCATGGGACGGATCGCGGGACGGTTCGTGCAACGGATCGCGAGACAGTTCGTGGGATGGATCGCGGGACGGATTGTGGGACGGTTCGTGGGGCGGTTTGAGGGACGTGAAGACGTTCCACTACATCAACCGCGTTTCTTAACGCTTCCTGCTGTGCGATCTACAAGGGTACGTAGATCCAAATCTCCTCTCGTAGATGGACACCACCATGATAGGTCTTCGTGCACGTAGGAAAATTTGTGTTTCCCATGCGACGTTTCCCAACACAAACACTGTGATAACCTTTACCTGAGGGGAAAAGAGTTGTTTGAAAACATCCCCTCGTAGCTTGTGTGTAAAAAGCATGATAATTTGATAACTCATGCATAAACATCATGATAACTTAGACCCGAGAGAAAAAAGTTGTTGAGAACATCCCTGATAACTTCTATCTAAATAAAATGCTGATGTATGGATCATAGAGTTGATAACTCACGTACAAACATCGTGTTTACTTTTTAAACCGAGTGAAAAAGTTGTTCGAAACATACCCCGGTAACTTCTGCCTAAATAACATGGTAATATACACACCTCCACGAGGTAACTCACGCAGAAACGCCACGGTAACTCTAATCCACGAAAAATTAGTTATCGAAACCATACCCCCGATAATCTTTGTGGAAATTGCATGGTAATATACTCACCGCGAACGTGGTAACTTACGCATAAATATTACGATAACTTTTACCAAGAGATTTTTTGTTGAAACCATACCCCTCGTAAGCATGATAATATATGCACCGTAGACCCGATAAGTCAAGTACAAACAACATGCTAATTTTTTAACCCGGGGAAAAAGTTGTTAAGAATATGCCCTAATAATTTCTATGGAAACAACATGGTAATATACGAACCACGGACCTAGCTTACGCACAAACATCATGGTAACTTTGACCCCATGGGGAGGAAAAGTTCTTTGAAACATACCCTCAATAACTTATGTGTAAATAGCATGGTAATATGTCACGCCCAAGATGCGACCCTATCCTCAATTTGGCACGAGGGCCTCGTCAGGGATAGAAGCGCATCTCGTCGTGTCGCAAGAATGGATATCGTTACAAGTACATGTACTGAAAAGGAGAGATATATAAAGGGTTGGCTTACACCCGCCACAAGCTACATCAGCGTCACATCAGTACATTACATAATCATCAAGAGTAAGAGCAGGGTCCGACTACGGACGAAAACAAACGACAAAAGAAGAACGACGTCCATCCTTGCTATCCCAGGCTGCCAGCCTGGAACCCATCCTAGATCGATGAAGAAGAAGAAGAAGAAGAAGAAGCAACCCCAAATGAACAATCAACGCGCTCGCGTCAAGTAACCTTTACCTGTACCTGCAACTGGTGTTGTAGTAATCTGTGAGCCACAGGGGACTCAGCAATCTCATTTCCAAAGGTATCAAGACTAGCAAAGCTAAATGGGTAAGGTATGGTTAAGTGGTGAGGTTGCAGCAGCGCCTAAGCATATATTTGGTGGCTAACTTACGAGTACAAGAGGTAAGAGGGGAAAGAGCTACGCATAACGGACGTGAACTACTCATGATCAAAAGAATGATCCTGAACACCTACCTACGTCAGACATAACCCCACCGTGTCCTCGATCGGAGAAGGAACTCACGAAAGAGACAGTCACGGTTACGCACACAGTTGGCATGTTTTAATTAAGTTAACTTCAAGTTATCTAGAACCAGTGTTAAACAAAGCTTCCACGTTGCCACATAACCGCGGGCACGGCTTTCCGAAAGATTTAACCCTGCAGGGGTGCTCCAACTAGTCCATCACAAATTACCACAAGCCGCATAGAAATCCTCAATCACGAAGCTCGCGATCTCGTCGGATTCCCTAGTGGAAAACCTCAACTCTGAGATTACCCAAAGCATCACCGGAATCCCGATGCACAAGATATCTCGTCAAAGGTAAAACTAATCCAGCAAGGCCGCCCGACGTGTCGACGATCCCGATAGGAGTCGCGTACCTCGTTCTCAGGACACGACGGATGAGCGATGGTTACCACGCCAAACGCCGAGTTGCCCCGGGTAGCGTTAATAAGCTGCTCTGTTTTTGGACCAACACTCATGAGGAGCACTGGCCCGGGGTTTGAATAAATTATCCTCGGGGTCCGGAAAGTCCCTATGCAAATTATTAGGTGATTAGGCAAATGTAGTACCAATGTTGGGCCTTGCCAGACCAGCTTTAATCTAAAACGAATTATCAAGGGGGTCCCCATAACAACCTCGATCGTGTTAGGAGCGCTCATTTATGGAACATAACACCGGTAGCCGGTAACTAAAGGGGGCAAAGGTGGAACAAAACACCAGGCTAGAAAGGCCGAGCCTTCCACCTTTTACCAAGTATATAGGTGCATTAAATTAAATAGCATTTAATATGGTGATATAACAAGGAACCCATGTTTTCACATGGAAGCATCTGCATCTGCAACTAGCAACGTTATCAACAGGGTTAAGCAAGCAGTAACATAGCCAATCAGTGGTTTGCTAGGTTGAACAGGTTGAAGGTAATCATGGCATTGTTGAGAGGCTGATATTTAATAGGTGGTAGGCAACGAGACATAAACGATAGAAGCGATAAAACTAGCATGGCAATGATAGTAGTGGTATCTAGGGAAATGATCATCTTGCCTGAGATCCCGCTTGGAAGAAGAATGCCTCCGTGAAGCAGACGAACCGACGTAGTCGAATGGGTCCTCACATCCGACACGCTTGCGGAACTCTATCGAAACGGAGGAAACGAAAACAAGCATCAACACACGATATTCATCACACGATGCACAACACATATGATGCATGAGCTACTGAATACATGCAAGTCACGGCATGACAAATCACACAATCAAACACTACACATTAAGTGAAGTTCAATATGCACGAGTTGCATATTGACGAAACTCCACGTTTATTAGTTAGTTCTATCCCGATTAGATACCCGGCAATATTAATGTTGTCAAACATGCAAGAGGTGAAGCGGAAATTAAACTACCTATCTAGGCATTTTAAATGAGGTCGGAAATGACATATAGCACCTCCGATTCGACCTCACATGATAATTTACAATTCTGTCCAGATCTGATCTAATGCATATAATTGGTTGTTAAACAGAAAAACAAATAGGTTCACGTGATTCTACGCGTCAAGGCAAGCAATCTACACGTAAAGAACATCTCCAACAGAGCTACGGATCAAAAGATACAGGCACCGCAAGATATGATGGCATGAATGCAATATGTGTGCAACGACGTCTACGAGCACTTCAAAACAAACAACCAGCAAGAGAAAATGAAACTACACGAAATTCTAAGCAAGTTTCATGTAGGGCACGATCAAAACGGAGCTACGGTTCGGAAACTACGAGCAAAACAAGAAAACACTACAAACTGCCAAAATCAGCCACATAGCATATTCTACGCCCCACAACTACGGATACACAACTCCGATTAGCTCAAGCAAGGCATGACACGGAAGAGGGCAAAAAGCACAACTACAAACAACTAACGACTACTAGCATGACAGCAAGGAGCACTAGGAAAAGAAGACACAAAATGGCATCTCACGCACTATTTCAGACTTAGTGAAAATATCACCTCCTGAAAGTGCACTTTTCAGCCTGAAGCAATATTGACAGCAGCAAAACCTATAGCTACAGGAGTCCAAAAGGCATGAAACTTAACAGCATGCTAGAGAAACATAAGGGGTACAACTAACTCCATTGGACCAACCCCAAAAAAGCTACAGATCACAAGCTAGAAGCAAAACAAAACAGCAACAAAATAATAACAGAATCCAGACTTAGAAATATTTCAGCTCCTCTAAAACAGCACTATTCAAGCAACTTGAGAGCAAGCAAACAACACCTAAACATGCATTTCTATTGCAACTAAAAATACCAGGGGCTAAACAAAACATCCAAGACCAACTCTCTAGTTGGCAACTAATTCGAATGGGGCTCGGAATAAATCCTACGAATTAAACAAAAGGGCTCCACGGTAAAATATCTCACGAACTAACTTACTCGAAAGCCAAAACTAATTGCACAGAAAAATCCATGGGATTTTTCTACCCCGGAAACATATATAAAATGTGGGGTTTGCAACACAAAATAAAGCCACACAATAATGCGAGAAAATACCTCTAAACGGGAAAATAACTACCGACAAATCCCTTCACGGAAAAAAATACGAGTGACCGCGCTAAAATACGTAGAAATATGGTCCCTAAAACATGGACATTAAATCTATGGCATACGGGCAGTCCGGACACGCGCGAAAAATAACTACGGATCGGAACCTAGTTAAACAGCACGTAAAACGAGGCAATTGGCGCGTTAAACTAGCTCAAATAATTATGCAAGTTTTATAAACGGGTCCTACGCGAAAAGTTACACGAAAAGCATATAAAGAACATCGCGGTCCGACACACGGACAAATAGATACGAACGTTTAATTATACGTCTACTCCCTGGAATTTATTAAATCCTAAAACCTATATGGGCCAAAAGGCAGCGACAAACAACAAAAAAAAAAAACAAAAGGCGGGGAATAGCTCACCGAGTGGGCTCGGCCCAGGCCGGCTGGGGCGGAGGCAGCCTGGGGACGAAGGCCGGTCGGCCTCGGAGCGATGAGGCCGAGTTGGGCCACGGGCGAGGAGGCGGCAGCGAGGCCCAGGGGCGCTGTGGGCCGCGGGGAGGAACTGGAGAAGGCCGGCCCAACACGCAGCGAGGCGCCCCAGGCGCTGGAGCGCTCGTCGTTCCCCTCGCAGGAACGAGGCCGGCGGCGGCAGCGCTGGCGACGCAGCAGGCGAGGCGGGGCGAGGCGCCGGCGGGAGGCGGCGAATCCGGGGTGACCGGAGCTCGGGGAAGGATCCCCGGGCTGGATCTGGCCTGAGCCGGCCTCGAGGCGGCGACAGACGAAGGCGGCGGCGGCGAGCAGTCGAGCGGGCGGGGCGGCGCTGGTCCGAGGGCGGCGGGGCTCCGGCCGGTGGAGGCACAAGGCGAAGGTGGCGGGGGCGCACCGGCCGGCGACGGGCTGGGGCGCGGGAGGCGCGCGCGGCCGCGGGACCGAGGAGGCGGCGAGGCGCTCGGGAGGTGGAGGCACGGCAGGGAGGCTCGATCGGGCGGCGGCGGCGCGCCGGATGGGCCCGGGCGGGCCCCGGATGGGCTTCGCGGGCCCGGCGGCGCGGCAGGAGAGAGAGAGGTGGGGCGGCGGCTAGGGTTTGCGCGGAAAACGAGGAAGAGAGAGAGAGGTTGCCCGAAAATTAAGGAGGAGGGGGTATTTATAAGGAAAAAGGGGGCTCGGTTAACCGGGATCGCGATCCGGATCCAACCGCGGGGTCGGATTCGGACGATTCCGAACGCGGGGCGTGCTACGTGGCCGTGTTGTGTAGACATCCGGAGACGAGGGGGAGAGCGGGCGGCACGGCACGAGTTTTAACAACACCGACAGACGTCCGACGAATAACCGAAGACGGTGCCGCTGCGGGCGACCGTTCGGGTACCAGACGGTCTCCGATCGCGACGAAATTCGACAGGCGGCCTCGCTATATCTAATCGCAACCGCGTGCCAAGTTTCACCTCGATCAGAGAGAGTTTTAAACGCACTTTAAAAACAGGGTTTCGACGGTGCCGCGGGCGCGTGCGTGTGCGGTCGGACTCAGAACGGACGACGACGAGAACCGGCAACTACTAACGAATGCAAGTTTTGAAAACGGGCGGCAACGGAGATGCCGATGCAATGCCGATGATGCGCATGATGCGATGATGATGCGACAAATAAAATAAATGACATGACGAAAACGGAAAGAGAGGAGAACCGGCAACTACTAACGAATGCAAGTTTTGAAAACGGGCGGCAACGGAGATGCCGATGCAATGCCGATGATGCGCATGATGCGATGATGATGCGACAAATAAAATAAATGACATGACGAAAACGGAAAGAGAGGGGAATCTTCTGGAACGTCGGCACCGGGCTGTCACGACACTCCTACACTACAAGAGGATCTCGCCCCGAGATCCAAGAATGAAAGGGGGAGAGGATGAGAAAGAACAAGAGGTAAAAACTTAGTCGCTTCTTTGACAAACGAGTGAAACCAACGATCCTTGAAGGTTGCCAAGAGATGATGAATGACATGAGAAAGAAGCATGAATTCACGGAAAATTTCGGCAGCACTTCGGTAGGGAAATGGGACAAAAAATTCGATAAGATGGAAGAAATAGACAATATTCACAACAAACAAGTAAATAGAGCAAGGGAACACCATGATCTTGATAGAACAACAAGATTGACCAAAAAGAGGAACATCACAAAGCCTCCGGACCAATAGAATAGGAACTAGCTCATACGGAAGAAGAGAATGAAGATAGAATGACAACCACTACAAGAACCAAGGATAGATGAAAGCAAAGATATCAAAACTTCTTACACCAAGAGGGTACATTGAGAACTAGGATACTGACAAGCATCATGATAGCACAATCCATATGAAAAGGCTTTGGTGAAATTCAACCAAGATAGCTCAATGAACAAATCATGGGTTGAAATATCTCCTGATCATAGAATTGGTGGGTTTAATTATCTCATTCTTGAGAGGAAAACTCTTCAAGTCTCCTACACTAACAAGAAGGCTATAATACCACCTCAAAGGATAAAGAAAGAACAAATGCACTGAAATGCAAGGGAAAGAATGCTTGAGGTTCTCCAACAAGAATCTTGAAGAACACATGAGAATGAATTGAAACCTTGATGAACCACCAAGATGGACCTCCGTATACGAATGAACGATGCAAAGACATGAAGGTAGAAAAGGCTAAGATTATGACCTTGCCAAGATTTAGATGAAGCTTCACAAAGAGATACTTAAAAGAACTTGGAACTCCGGAAAACAAAGATAGTACACGAGAAAAGAATTGATATCATGAGCCACTCCGGAAGAAGAATTCAGACTACTATGAACAAGAATAAGAATTATGTTATGCTTATCCTTCATCAAGTTAAACTGATGACAACAACGGATTTAGCATATCACTTATTCTTCTAAAAAGATTGAGGAGAGATATGAGCACAAACTAGAATAAATCTTGAAAGAGGCACCGGTGAGAATTGAAATGAATGAGGCAACCATGAGTGACTGGATATACATGAGAATGAAGAGATCATAAGCCATCTGAGAGAAAACTAGAACAAGGCACCGGATAAACGAGAGACAACGAAGAGACAACATTTGAGAAGAATTGAAGATGAAAGTTGAAAGCTGAGAACGAAGAATCTTCTAAAATGATGGCCTTCGGAGGAACGAGAAATAAAAACAACTCGGAAATGCACCGGATAGCAAGAAAGGGATACTCATGATAGAACCAATTTAAGATGATAACACAAGGCTGAAATGATGAATATATAAGAGAATGAACCAAGATTTACGAGAAACACTCCTTCGAATTTGCAAGGTAAGAATGATGACGAGGAACAACACCAAGAATAGCTGAGACACTCCAGACTAAAGAAAATTGCAAGGTTGAGCCAAATATGAGAATTAATTCAAATAAATCTTGTATAAGGGATATGACTGATGAAAATCATACTTACGTCATAGTTGAAAAGATTTAAAGATCTCCGGAAAAGAATAAAAGAGCCAGGTAAGATCCTGGGAAAGAACCTGTGGGTTATGGGCCCACTCAAAGAAAATCACCGTTAGAAAAGATTGCTAGACCCACAGATATTGCACCGGTACAAATGAAAACTAGATGAGGTTGAGAACCTCGAAATAATTAAAAGAATTGAAACTCGAAACTCAGAGATATCTTTAGCACTCCGGATGAAAAGAGAGGAATGAATAACCAAGATAGCCTGAAAGAATCTCCAACATGAAAAAGAATTACAAGGATAATTAGGATATGATGAACACCGACAACTGAATTAACTTCACCGGAAAGATAACAAGATTGAACAAAGATGAACACGAAGCTTCTGAGAATCTTCACAACGAATCACCGGATAAAAGAGAAAAGAACACATAGCGGAAGCACAATGAAAAGAAACTCTTGGAAGAAAATTGAATCACTGAGAAAAGGGCGGGAGGGTGGGGAAAAACAAAGACAACTTGGGACAGATGAGAGAACTCCGGAAAGAATTGAGAGAATGATCTGCAACAATTAGAGAGGATTGAATCCACTTGGAGAGAAACACGCCGGTTGAAAAGAACAGATATGACAACTCCGGTTGACAAGAATTGATATGACAATGGAACGAACCAAAGAATTAATACTCTCATATAAATATGAGCACACCTCTTAGAAAAGATCTGGAATCACCACTTGACATCGAAGCAACTGAATTACCATATCCAACAAAACAAAGGATGAGGCTTATGAAACAAGCCAGAACAAACTCATGAGAAAGATTTCCGTTCGATATTTTCGTGGACAGGATCGCACGGGCACGATTTACAGTAGCCACCAAGTGCAAGGCAGTGCACCTGACATACGAAGCGTCCCCGAGTCGTAGCAAGCTACAAGGACTCTTTAAGACACAACGTGTACCGCTGTAAGTCGACCGTGAACAAACGAATCCACTAGATGTCGAACCCCAACCTAACATCATGCATTTGTTGGAAGATTGTCCTATAAGCAACTACTTGAATTCCCACCTATGAATTCCCGAAATATCTGGTCATGCAATCTGGTACACGGATACAAGGAGTAATAACACACAACTCCTATACTAACCCGTCACCTGTATCACATCCGTCAACACACGACCAGAATCTCGGACCTTCATCTACAACAGACCCTCGTGATCACAATGATACAAAGCATGGCAGTACCCCCGAACAATCTGCACCAGTACTGGGGACGTCGGGGTTATCTCGCCACTACTAGTATTGAAGCAATTACGAATATCCTTCGTACTAAGATACCAAGAAATCTGAATGATAACGATGTGCTCGAGAATCCCCTGGAGCTCAACTCCCCGGAAGAAGATCAAGTCAGACAGGAGGCACCAAGACAGAACTCCGTCACATCGGCATCATATAGATTCCAAAAATATCCGCGTGATCCTAATTTTTTTGAGTGAGAAGAGGAGTAGAGTAAATTATTACGTCAAGATTCCTCACCAGAGCATAGAAGAGGAGAAAAAAGAATCCTACTCTCCGATATATAACTAAGACTCAAATATATTTTAACTAGACTCGACTCGGCCAAGTTCGATCAATCAAGGGGGCTCCTAGGTCGGTCCTTGCTCTGATACCAACTTGTCACGCCCAAGATGCGACCCTATCCTCAATTTGGCACGAGGGCCTCGTCAGGGATAGAAGCGCATCTCGTCGTGTCGCAAGAATGGATATCCTTACAAGTACATGTACTGAAAAGGAGAGATATATAAAGGGTTGGCTTACACCCGCCACAAGCTACATCAGCGTCACATCAGTACATTACATAATCATCAAGAGTAAGAGCAGGGTCCGACTACGGACGAAAACAAACGACAAAAGAAGAACGACGTCCATCCTTGCTATCCCAGGCTGCCAGCCTGGAACCCATCCTAGATCGATGAAGAAGAAGAAGAAGAAGCAACCCCAAATGAACAATCAACGCGCTCGCGTCAAGTAACCTTTACCTGTACCTGCAACTGGTGTTGTAGTAATCTGTGAGCCACAGGGGACTCAGCAATCTCATTTCCAAAGGTATCAAGACTAGCAAAGCTAAATGGGTAAGGTATGGTTAAGTGGTGAGGTTGCAGCAGCGCCTAAGCATATATTTGGTGGCTAACTTACGAGTACAAGAGGTAAGAGGGGAAAGAGCTACGCATAACGGACGTGAACTACTCATGATCAAAAGAATGATCCTGAACACCTACCTACGTCAGACATAACCCCACCGTGTCCTCGATCGGAGAAGGAACTCACGAAAGAGACAGTCACGGTTACGCACACAGTTGGCATGTTTTAATTAAGTTAACTTCAAGTTATCTAGAACCAGTGTTAAACAAAGCTTCCACGTTGCCACATAACCGCGGGCACGGCTTTCCGAAAGATTTAACCCTGCAGGGGTGCTCCAACTAGTCCATCACAAATTACCACAAGCCGCATAGAAATCCTCAATCACGAAGCTCGCGATCTCGTCGGATTCCCTAGTGGAAAACCTCAACTCTGAGATTACCCAAAGCATCACCGGAATCCCGATGCACAAGATATCTCGTCAAAGGTAAAACTAATCCAGCAAGGCCGCCCGACGTGTCGACGATCCCGATAGGAGTCGCGTACCTCGTTCTCAGGACACGACGGATGAGCGATGGTTACCACGCCAAACGCCGAGTTGCCCCGGGTAGCGTTAATAAGCTGCTCTGTTTTTGGACCAACACTCATGAGGAGCACTGGCCCGGGGTTTGAATAAATTATCCTCGGGGTCCGGAAAGTCCCTATGCAAATTATTAGGTGATTAGGCAAATGTAGTACCAATGTTGGGCCTTGCCAGACCAGCTTTAATCTAAAACGAATTATCAAGGGGGTCCCCATAACAACCTCGATCGTGTTAGGAGCGCTCATTTATGGAACATAACACCGGTAGCCGGTAACTAAAGGGGGCAAAGGTGGAACAAAACACCAGGCTAGAAAGGCCGAGCCTTCCACCTTTTACCAAGTATATAGGTGCATTAAATTAAATAGCATTTAATATGGTGATATAACAAGGAACCCATGTTTTCACATGGAAGCATCTGCATCTGCAACTAGCAACGTTATCAACAGGGTTAAGCAAGCAGTAACATAGCCAATCAGTGGTTTGCTAGGTTGAACAGGTTGAAGGTAATCATGGCATTGTTGAGAGGCTGATATTTAATAGGTGGTAGGCAACGAGACATAAACGATAGAAGCGATAAAACTAGCATGGCAATGATAGTAGTGGTATCTAGGGAAATGATCATCTTGCCTGAGATCCCGCTTGGAAGAAGAATGCCTCCGTGAAGCAGACGAACCGACGTAGTCGAATGGGTCCTCACATCCGACACGCTTGCGGAACTCTATCGAAACGGAGGAAACGGAAACAAGCATCAACACACGATATTCATCACATGATGCACAACACATATGATGCATGAGCTACTGAATACATGCAAGTCACGGCATGACAAATCACACAATCAAACACTACACATTAAGTGAAGTTCAATATGCACGAGTTGCATATTGACGAAACTCCACGTTTATTAGTTAGTTCTATCCCGATTAGATACCCGGCAATATTAATGTTGTCAAACATGCAAGAGGTGAAGCGGAAATTAAACTACCTATCTAGGCATTTTAAATGAGGTCGGAAATGACATATAGCACCTCCGATTCGACCTCACATGATAATTTACAATTCTGTCCAGATCTGATCTAATGCATATAATTGGTTGTTAAACAGAAAAACAAATAGGTTCACGTGATTCTACGCGTCAAGGCAAGCAATCTACACGTAAAGAACATCTCCAACGGAGCTACGGATCAAAAGATACAGGCACCGCAAGATATGATGGCATGAATGCAATATGTGTGCAACGACGTCTACGAGCACTTCAAAACAAACAACCAGCAAGAGAAAATGAAACTACACGAAATTCTAAGCAAGTTTCATGTAGGGCACGATCAAAACGGAGCTACGGTTCGGAAACTACGAGCAAAACAAGAAAACACTACAAACTGCCAAAATCAGCCACATAGCATATTCTACGCCCCACAACTACGGATACACAACTCCGATTAGCTCAAGCAAGGCATGACACGGAAGAGGGCAAAAAGCACAACTACAAACAACTAACGACTACTAGCATGACAGCAAGGAGCACTAGGAAAAGAAGACACAAAATGACATCTCACGCACTATTTCAGACTTAGTGAAAATATCACCTCCTGAAAGTGCACTTTTCAGCCTGAAGCAATATTGACAGCAGCAAAACCTATAGCTACATGAGTCCAAAAGGCATGAAACTTAACAGCATGCTAGAGAAACATAAGGGGTACAACTAACTCCATTGGACCAACCCCAAAAGAGCTACAGATCACAAGCTAGAAGCAAAACAAAACAGCAACAAAATAATAACAGAATCCAGACTTAGAAATATTTCAGCTCCTCTAAAACAGCACTATTCAAGCAACTTGAGAGCAAGAAAACAACACCTAAACATGCATTTCTATTGCAACTAAAAATACCAGGGGCTAAACAAAACATCCAAGACCAACTCTCTAGTTGGCAACTAATTCGAATAGGGCTCGGAATAAATCCTACGAATTAAACAAAAGGGCTCCACGGTAAAATATCTCACGAACTAACTTACTCGAAAGCCAAAACTAATTGCACAGAAAAATCCATGGGATTTTTCTACCCCGGAAACATATATAAAATGTGGGGTTTGCAACACAAAATAAAGCCACACAATAATGCGAGAAAATACCTCTAAACGGGAAAATAACTACCGACAAATCCCTTCACGGAAAAAAATACGAGTGACCGCGCTAAAATACGTAGAAATATGGTCCCTAAAACATGGACATTAAATCTATGGCATACGGGCAGTCCGGACACGCGCGAAAAATAACTACGGATCGGAACCTAGTTAAACAGCACGTAAAACGAGGCAATTGGCGCGTTAAACTAGCTCAAATAATTATGCAAGTTTTATAAACGGGTCCTACGCGAAAAGTTACACGAAAAGCATATAAAGAACATCGCGGTCCGACACACGGACAAATAGATACGAACGTTTAATTATACGTCTACTCCCTGAAATTTATTAAATCCTAAAACCTATATGGGCCAAAAGGCAGCGACAAACAACAAAAAAAAAACAAAAGGCGGGGAATAGCTCACCGAGTGGGCTCGGCCCAGGCCGGCTGGGGCGGAGGCAGCCTGGGGACGAAGGTCGGTCGGCCTCGGGGCGATGAGGCCGAGTTGGGCCACGGGCGAGGAGGCGGCAGCGAGGCCCAGGGGCGCTGTGGGCCGCGGGGAGGAACTGGAGAAGGCCGGCCCAACACGCAGCGAGGCGCCCCATGCGCTGGAGCGCTCGTCGTTCCCCTCGCAGGAACGAGGCCGGCGGCGGCAGCGCTGGCGACGCAGCAGGCGAGGCGGGGCGAGGCGCCGGCGGGAGGCGGCGAATCCGGGGTGACCGGAGCTCGGGGAAGGATCCCCGGGCTGGATCTGGCCTGAGCCGGCCTCGAGGCGGCGACAGACGAAGGCGGCGGCGGCGAGCAGTCGAGCGGGCGGGGCGGCGCTGGTCCGAGGGCGGCGGGGCTCCGGCCGGTGGAGGCGCAAGGCGAAGGTGGCGGGGGCGCACCGGCCGGCGACGGGCTGGGGCGCGGGAGGCGCGCGCGGCCGCGGGACCGAGGAGGCGGCGAGGTGCTCGGGAGGTGGAGGCACGGCAGGGAGGCTCGATCGGGCGGCGGCGGCGCGCCGGATGGGCCCGGGCGGGCCCCGGATGGGCTTCGCGGGCCCGGCGGCACGGCAGGAGAGAGAGAGGTGGGGCGGCGGCTAGGGTTTGCGCGGAAAACGAGGAAGAGAGAGAGAGGTTGCCCGAAAATTAAGGAGGAGGGGGTATTTATAAGGAAAAAGGGGGCTCGGTTAACCGGGATCGCGATCCGGATCCAACCGCGGGGTCGGATTCGGACGATTCCGAACGCGGGGCGTGCTACGTGGCCGTGTTGTGTAGACATCCGGAGACGAGGGGGAGAGCGGGCGGCACGGCACGAGTTTTAACAACACCGACAGACGTCCGACGAATAACCGAAGACGGTGCCGCTGCGGGCGACCGTTCGGGTACCAGACGGTCTCCGATCGCGACGAAATTCGACAGGCGGCCTCGCTATATCTAATCGCAACCGCGTGCCAAGTTTCACCTCGATCAGAGAGAGTTTTAAACGCACTTTAAAAACAGGGTTTCGACGGTGCCGCGGGCGCGTGCGTGTGCGGTCGGACTCAGAACGGACGACGACGAGAACCGGCAACTACTAACGAATGCAAGTTTTGAAAACGGGCGGCAACGGAGATGCCGATGCAATGCCGATGATGCGCATGATGCGATGACGATGCGACAAATAAAATAAATGACATGACGAAAACGGAAAGAGAGGGGAATCTTCTGGAACGTCGGCACCGGGCTGTCACATAATATACGGATCACAAGTGTTGAACTCATACACAAACACCGTTGTAACTTTGTCCTAAAAAAGTTATTGAGAACGTATCATCATAACTCATGTGTAAAAATCATGATAATATAGCTAATAACCTTCTTAGCCTAGGCATGATAACTATTTGCACACAAAAAAGTCAATAGAATATATCAACATGGGATCTAGTTTCATAGGTGTCATTAGACGGATTTTTTATGTGGAAACATTTTTTTATATTAGACCGCCGATTTGAGCTACAACACATTTTATAGCTTTGAAATATGTAGAATCCACGATGTATTATCTTTTTTCCCTTCTAATGCATGCATCCATGTGCATGTGAAGAGAAGATTACAAGAACTATTTTTATATCCTAGTAATTTCTATGTAAAACAACATGATAACTTATACACAACTGACATGATAACTTCTGTAACACACTTGGGTTAACTTTTTACTTGAAAAGTCATCAAAATATAGCAACGTAGGATCTAGTTTTGAAGGCCACGAATTCTTTATATGAAAGCAGTTTTTCAATCAGAACAACAAAACATTTTGATTATAATTTTAGATGGAATATTTGCTGACATCAGCTAATTTTTTTTTTGACTGCATATATTGTTGTTTTTCTTTGCATGCATGTAATTATAGTAGTTGCTTCTAACCAGACCAATTAGTACTTGTAGACACGCCCCAAACATGTGCATGCATGCAAATTTAAGGCGTTCAGACCTACTCCTTCCGTTCCTAAATATAAGTTTTTCTGGAGGTTTCACTAATGAACTACATACGGATGTATATAGACATACTTTAAAGTATAGATTCATTCATTTTGCTTCGTATGTAGACACATAGTGAAATATCTTAAAAGACTTATATTTAGGTACGGAGGAAGTATTACTACTAATATTCCGAACGATGGGACGTTCCTTCAATTTTTATATCCTGATGCGCTGATCAAGATGGAGCTGTAGTTTCGTGTCTGCAGTCTGTCTAACTGTCTTGCTATCCCTTACGCTGGGCTGGGCTGGGCTGATTGCCATGTTTAGGAGCTCTGGTCCAGCCTGTCCCCCGCCAACAACCCACGCCGCCGCGTTGTAATAGGAGAGCTAGGCCACCCAACGGACGCGCCCGTTTTGGCTCTCCTAGCAGGCTAGGCTGGGTGCTGGTTCCGGCGATCCTCCACTGCCGGACCGGCTGCCGCGGCCGCCAACACCGCCGGCCTCGTTCCTTGCTGCCCAGTCCTCCTCCCTCGTCGCCGTCGTAGCTCTCTCAGGTGACATCTAATCTACCACCCCCACTTGTGTTTGTTTTGTTTTCGCCCGGCGGCGTGGCGAATAAATCAATTTGCATGGCCAACCACGCCGCCGCGCGCCTGCCCTGGGACTGGGAGGAGAGGAATTGTTTATGCGCTGACGACAATTTGTATGCATGCGCGTGGGCGTGGCGCCGTCGTCGGAGCACTGCGCGCGCATAGTTAGGAATATGATATTAGCTGGCCGGGGATTAAGGCGTAAACCAAGCGATCTACTACTCCAGATTGGTAGGTCAGCCCCATGTACACGGAAGCAGCGACAACTTGAATTTCATTTAGTACTAATTTGATTGAAACCACCCTGTCTTTGTCTTGCACAAGTCATCCTGGGACACATGCGGCGTCTCGTCTATGGCCGGACCAGACGGACGCCACCCTCGCCGACGTCGACGTACGGCTAACGACCAATGTGCTCCGTCCGTCCAACATCTCCTCCTCCCAGCTGTCTATCAAATGAAAATACCAGTGCCGTCCATGGAACATATTAGTCAATGCTACTCCAGATTTTTGTTTTTTCTTCTAAATCAGATTTCAGAGAGCTGCACGCAGCCTCCCTGTTCAATGCGGCGAGGGCGAGGGCGACGGCTGATCTTTGTCCCGTCTGTCTGTCTCCAGGATGTCAAGCCTTTCCATGCCCGATCCATCCATCCATCCTCATCAGGTCCTGGCTGTACGTACGGGCTAGTCCCTTGTCAATACGATGGGGACTGCACCTTGATTTTATTACTCACGTCCTGGACTCCGATTTGAAGTCTGCATGCACAGCTGTTTCGATCTCACACCGTGTATTCTGCCCGGCCTGGAACTGCTCCTGCCACCTCGACTGGTATTTTAGATGGTGAAACTTGTCATGGCCGATGAGTCAACAACGTTCGCAGGCTTGATGCGGGGGAGGGCGGGGAAGCGGGGTTGTTTAGTAGAATCTGGAGCCCCAACGAAATTTTATCCACTACCTTAGCTTGAATGACGCTCCATCATCCTGCCATTCCTGAAACTGACGCTCCGGCAGTAATGCCATCCTTACTTGGAAGTTTCATAAAGACTTACTCCCTCCGTTTTTAAATATAAGTTTTTTAAACATCTTAATAAAAATTACATATGAAACAAAATAAATAAATATATATTTTAAAATATGTCTATATACATCCTTATGTAATTTAATAATAAAAAAGTTGTAAAAAGGTTTACGTTTAGGAACAAGGAGGAGCGAGAACAAGGAAAATGAAATAACAAACTTCCTCGAATTAGGCCCCCATCCCAAACGCACGCTACCGTTGCCATCCGCGTCAGAAACGTTGCTGAAACTTCCGTAAATGTGCAAGTGCAGCACCGCTCACCACACTCCGGGCACCCCCGGTTCAGAGAGCTGGCAAGATTTGTCAGTAGGAAAAACAAACAGGCTCGTCAAGAATTGTGTGAGGCTCTCGTGCAGCGTCGTGGAGCAGTATTCACTGGTAGTAGTACTACTACTAGTATACAGCTTGCTCTCACAACCATCCACAACTGTGGGGTGGTGACGCGTAATACCCAGCCAGAAGTACGCATACAGCTCCTTTTTTTTTCCCGACGACGGCTCCTAGGAAGTGTCCACGCGATGTGTCACGCACTGATGGGGCCAGTGGGAAGCCAACGAACCAGCCAGTCATCGACTCATCATATACGTACGGCGCATTTGCCTGCCTATTTAAAAGGCGGCAGGCAATACAAATCGCCGTTTGCACATGCTCTGTCCACCACCTTGTGTTCCCTGCCTGCCTTCCTGGATTTTTCCCCTCTCTCTGTTTTTGTGCTCTCATGCCGATGCTCTGAACATTTCCCTACCTGTCCGCCTAACAACACGCAGAAGCGTCTAGTAGTTGTTATACTTAACATCCTGGATGGAACTCTTTTTTTTTTTTAAGCAAGACGGGCACGCACTCTGTAGATTTCATTAAGATAAATGATGTGATTAAGTCTCATTCGATTGAGATTTAATCAAGCTTACGTCAAGTGATATAGTATATAAAAACAAAAAATGAAAAATGAAAAAAAATGCGGATCACGATGCAAGATCAAAGGCATATAGTATCGACTGAGGCACAACAAAGTCTCGGACTCTCGATAGACTTAGCAAAAACTGTAAGATAAAAGAATGGCAAAATGTAACCAAATACTTCCTCCGTTCAGAATTACATGTCGCAAAAACGTATGAAAATAAAGGTATCTAGAACTAAAATGCATCTAGATACATTCATTCTTCTGACAAGTAATTCTGAACTAGTTAGCTTGGTAAGCTGCCAACAAAAAGATTTGAGAAAAAGGCCCAAATATATGGCAAATCTGTTGATCGTGTGCTGGTCCAGCTCGACATGGACAGTTTGGCTTGGGCACTAGTAAGCGCGCGTGCAGAAAAACATTGATTTGCTTTTGACAGTTTGGATGGTGACATGGATGATGCATGCTTGGTTACTCCTGATTTTGATTTGTTTCACTCTCTTGGTCATAGCAAAAAATATATCTAAATAAATAAAGGGTTAATGTGTGTTTGTTATTTAAGCGCGCTCACTCTCCCCTTGCTTGGTTCTCACACTGGCTACAGGTCTGGAGCCATGGAAGCCAACACAAGCAGCAAGACCGGCGAGGTGCCGTCCCTCCTCGCCAACGTTGAGGTTTCCCATCTCGACGGCTTCGATACGACGAGCACCCCGTTACCGAGCCCCAAACCGGTGCTTCACCCCGCCCCCGCCCGGGTGAGCCTGCAATGCATCTCCCTCCATGTTCCACTTGCACGTACTGATCCATCGCGGCTGAGAAAGAAATGGAGCTTATGTATTTCAATTTGATGCAGATGCGGCCGCCGGACCGCGTGGCTCCGCGCAGCGAGGCGGTGCTCCCAGCTTTCGACTCGCCGTTCAACCCGCCGGGGATGCGCTCGGGCCACCCGGTGTCGTCTATCAGCCTGCCGTCGTCGCCGACCGGCTTCGAGCCCCTCGTGGCGCCCGGCGGTGACTTGCACGAGCGGAAGCAGGCCATGCCTAACGCGGCACAGGAGCCGGCGCAGCACGTGAGGTTCGTGCAGCAGCCGCACAAGCTGATGTTCCGGTCGCAGCCGATCCCCGGCGGGGTGCCCACCCACGGCGTGAGACGGATCAGTAGCAGGACGATGAACCGGGACAAGCGCTACGACTCGTTCAAGACGTTTTCCGGGAAGCTGGAGCGGCAGATCACCCATCTAGCCGGCGGCGGCGTGCCGGCTAGTACCCCCGAGGAGGAGGAGTTGGCTCAGGGACAGGGAGAAGCCGTGAGTAGCGAAAATGTTGATCGCTTCTTCGCCGCACTGGAGGGGCCCGAGCTGGACAAACTCAAGGTATCACCACCACTTCTTCTTCTTCTTCTTCTTCTTCTTCTTCTTCTTCTTCTTCTTCTTCTTCTTCTTCTTCTTCTTCTTCTTCTTCCATGGCTCTATCACATTTCCTTCTTCGTCTTCTTCTTCCATCGCTCCATCACATTTCGAGCCTCATAATAAAAAAGCTACGTATATATTGTGAACAATACTTCAGTCGTCCGAGGAGCTGGCGCTGCCGGCGGACAAGAAGTGGCCGTTCCTGCTCCGATTCCCCATTTCGGCATTCGGTATGTGCCTCGGGGTCAGCAGCCAGGCGATCCTGTACAAGACGATCGCAACGGCGGCGCCGACCGAGTTCCTGCACGTGAGCCCCAAGGTGAACCTGGTGCTTTGGTACATCTCCGTGGTGCTCATGTCCATCATCACGGCCGTCTACGCATTCAAGATCATCTTCTTCTTCGAGGCGGTCCGTCGCGAGTACTACCACCCCATCCGTGTCAACTTCTTCTTCGCGCCGTGGATCGCATGCCTGTTCCTGGCCATGGGTGTGCCCCCCTCGGTCACCACCCAGCTGCCTGCCTGGCTATGGTACGCGCTCATGTCTCCGGTGCTGTGCCTGGAGCTCAAGATCTACGGGCAATGGATGTCTGGTGGGCAGAGGCGGCTGTCCAAGGTGGCCAACCCGTCCAACCACCTGTCCGTGGTGGGCAACTTCGTTGGAGCGCTGATGGGCGCGTCCATGGGGCTCAAGGAAGGTCCCATCTTCTTCTTTGGCGTCGGGATGGCGCACTACACCGTGCTGTTCGTGACGCTGTACCAGAGGCTGCCCACCAACGCGACGCTGCCCAAGGACCTGCACCCGGTCTTCTTCCTCTTCGTGGCGGCGCCGAGCGTGGCGTCCATGGCGTGGGCCAAGATCGTGGACGAGTTCGGCGTCGGGGCCAAGCTCGCTTACTTCATCGCCATGTTCCTCTACGCGTCGCTCGCCGTCCGGATCAACTTCTTCAGAGGGTTCAGGTTCTCGCTGTCGTGGTGGGCCTACACGTTCCCGATGACCGGCGCCTCCATCGCATCCATCCGGTACGCCACCGTGGTGGACAACGCCTTCACCAAGGCGCTGTGCCTAGGGCTGTCGCTGCTGGCCACGCTCACCGTGACGGGCCTCTTCGCCACCACCATGGTGCACGCCTTGGTGTTCCACAACCTTTTCCCCAACGACATCGCCATCGCCATCACGGACCGCAAGATGAAGCCTATCATGGAGCTGCAGGAGAGTGGCAAGGACGACGACAGCCTCTCCGGCAGCAGCTGCAGCAAGGACATCGAGGCCGGCGCCACTGCCGCAGTAGCACCACAAGCTTGAACGAGTGCCTGCACGATATATCATATACGAGTATGTGCGTGGAACTAGAAATCAAAGATGATGGCACCAACCATCGGCCACTTGGTGCGATACACAAGTTCGCTTCCGCTGTACAGTACAAAACGGAGAGCAGCTGTCCACAACAGTCACTGCCATAGAATAAGCAAGCAAGGTCCGTTTGGAATTGCGACAATCTCACTGGAAACATGAGTTTTGTTTCAAGAATCATACGGCACCTCTCCTCTTCTAGGCCCAAATGAGTAGATAGCGTCCATGCATCTGCCGTCCACTTTCGATTTCTGCTTCCTCCACTCCTAAATATAAATCTTTTTTACAGATTTCAATAGATGACTACGTACATAGCAAAATGAGTGAACCTACGCTTTAAAGTATGTCTATAAACTCCCTTCGTTCCTGAATATAAGTCTTTTAAGAGATTTTAATAGTAGACTACATACGGATGTATATAGTCATAGTTTAGAGTATAGATTCATTCATTTTGCTTCGTATGTAGACCTCTAGTGAAATCTCTTAAAAGACTTATATTTAAGAACGGAGGGAGTACATGCGTATGTAGTTTTTTAATGAAACTTCTAAAAAGACTTATATTTAGGAAGTACCTCGGATATACAATCCCAATATCGAATATGTCTTGTTTGGTAACTCTGAATTATTCTAGTATACTCCGTACTACTCCTTCCGTTCCTAAATATAAGACCCATTAGAGATTTCAATATGGATTACATATGGTTGTATATAGACATATTTTAAAATATATATTCACTCAGTTTGTTCTGGATGTAGTCTATAATGAAACCTCTAAAAAATATTATATTTAAAAACGGATGAAGTAAAAAACGTAATGAAACTTACCTGAAATGTGCGCACCAAAACACGGCAGGGCCCAACAAAATTGGTCTAATGTCCACTCAAAAACAATGAAAATGTTTTCACGCAAAAAACACAACAACAACGAAAACGTTGAGGTACACATCGGGATAGGGTAAAATTAAGGTGACAGACACACTAAAATGGATCATTATAATTCAATCCAAAAATAAACATTATTGTGCACATCATGAAATTCATTGAAACACTATAAACGTTATCCGCACAGGCGTGCAGCTTTGGGGCGACCACGCCTCCATCGAAAAACCCTAACCACCAGGCATCTCTGGTCGCCGTCGCCGCTGCCGGTGGTGGCACGGGCACCCTGGCCGTCGAAGACGGTGAGGGCGAGGACGGCACACCTCTTTTCTTCTTCTTCGCGCGGACAGGACGAGCTGATGGGTTGCGCATAGTTTGGCACGGCGTCCGATCCGGCGAGGCGGCGGGTTCTTGCGATGGTGGAACGGCGGATCGGGGGCGGTGGTACGGCTGGCGGTGGTCTGGGTCCGGCTGGGCCGCGGCTGCAACGCCCGTGTGGCCGTCTGGTGCTCCTCTCCGCCGCAGCGTGGCTCGTTGCGGCGCTTGCGGGCGTGGCAGACAGGGTCACCTTCATTTTACCAGCCTCTTCCGACGGGACGACCGGCCGGTAGCGTGGGGCGTGTTGGCTAGGTTTCGATTATAGGGGGTCCGGCCCTGCGGAGTTTCGACACGGCTTCATGTCTACCACCTCGATCTGGCCGTTGACGAGTTCCAGTCTTCTTTTCGGTGATCTCTGCAGTCTGACACATGATGCTACTGAAGATCTAGAGAAGAATCGATGCGGTCGTGCGCATCCTTCCGGGGCGCGATGTGAAGCTTCGTCTATTGTTTGGTGATATGGGACATAGATTTCTATGAATGTGACAGAGTTGGAGAAAGTCACGGTGGCTGCGATCAGCGGTTGGTTGGTTGTGTTGAAGACAACGCAACACATGTTCTCCCTGTGTGTCTGGTATGCGGCGACTCGCAGCAGCCGCCTGGGCAAGCGTGGGTGGCAACACAGGTGGACTGCATCTTTGGTGGTTCTCGTCGAGTACTGAGCCTTGATTTCCAGGGTGAAACCCCAAGGTCTGGCCTTCATTGGTTGTACCTGGCAATAGCCTTGTTGAAGGCATTGTTTTGAAAACTAGGTCTTTATCCGGAGTGAAAACCAAAGATCTTCGATCGGGCGACGACAACGCTCGTGCATTGTTTCCTTCTTGGAGGCGTTGCTTTTGGCGAGCCTAGGTTGTAGTACTGGTGTTGTATTTGGTGATGGTTAGAGTGCTTCTGTTGCAAGGTGTTGTACACCGTGATAGGGTCTTTGTTTTTATTTTCTCTCTTGTTTATTTTGTTCTTTGTTGTGTGCATCCCTGATGTCTTTGGATATCTTATTGGTTCAGAGACCGGGTGTAATTGGTATCTTCGTGATATTAACATAATTTCTTTATAAAAAAATATATATTTATATTTATACCTACCTAATCTATAAGTACTAATAAAGGAAATAGGTATTCTTAGTCTGTTATGCTATTTTATAAAAAAAAACTCTGATGTTTTTCACAGTAAACTCGCAGTACATATCAAATGTTTTTTAAAATACTCATATCTTTTAAACCTTAACTTTAAATTTAACATGTCATATATGAATTTTAATTAGAAAAATATGTAGAATCTGAATATGATGTTATTTTACCTACTAATTATTTAAAAATAGTATATAGGATGCAATCTTAATCAATAATGCATTATTCCTTTTTCTTTCATACCGGTACTGATCCGGATTGGGATGAACACCTCAACAAAATCAGGATTGTAGATCACTTGTCCGTTTCTTTGTACGTATTAAATCTACATACAAATCATGTTGAAATAGAAGACCTCTGGAATCTACGCTTTTGTAGGTTAAGACCAGCTTTGTTTGGGCAGTAGCTATAAATTCTCAAATTATAGACATTATTCATAAATTAAGAGCGTGTGGTATTTTTTCTCCCGTTGCAACAGACGGACCTTTTTGCTAGTATAATAATAAATAGGCTATTGTTTTGTTCGTAAGTGGTAAAAAATATTTCACACAGGAAAATCTCTACTTGGCCGGGCCATGCAGTAGAAACCTTCTATAATGCGCTCTTCGTGTAGGGAGAAGACACATCGTGCCTGTTTAGGCCGGCCCATGTCTGCAAGGACTGTTTTTTAGTTTTGTTTGTCATTTTTCGTTTTCCTTTTACGTCTTCATTTTTCTATTTGAAATATTTTGAAACTTGAAAAAAAATTGATTTCTGAAAAATATTAATCGATTATAAAATGTTTGTGGTTCTTAAAAATATTTGCCTATTCAAAAAATGTTCGTAATTTTTAATTGTTTTTTTGAGAAATAAAAAAGTGTTCATGATTTTTATAAAAATATAGTATAATGAAATTGAATAAAATTTTGCTACTTCAAACAATGTTTATGATTTGCAAAATATCCTATAAATTCAAAAACTGTTCGTGCCGTACAATATAATTTATTGATTCATGTAATGTTTCTCTGATTCAATATTGATCATGCAATTAAAAAAATATTCTTTAGATCAAAACAATATTACTGAATTCAACAATTGTTCCACCAATTTTCAAAAATTATTTTTCTATTCTAGAAATATTCATCTATTCAAGAAAAATGTTTATAAATATCTTCATTTTTTAATATGTTTGCAAATAGTACAAAATGTTCATAATTTAAAAACTTGCATGATTTTAGAAAATGTTCAAAAATATGTAAATATGTTCACGAATTTGAAAAATGTTTACGATTTCAGGTATGTCCACGAGTTCAAAAAATGCTCATGATTTTTAAAACTCGTCCACAATCTCATGAAAAATAAAAATGATAGTGTATCTCGGTGATGCAATAAAATATGGTCATGGTCTTTGAAGATTATGATTTTTTTTCTCCCGTTGCAACGCACGTCCTGTTTTGCTAGTCATAAAAATGCAAAAACAAGGTAGTACATGGACACAAAATGAACGTTAACATGAAATCTAAAACACGATGATAGCAAACGAAAATCGATAATATTATTCTTTGTTATAAAAGAAATGAACTATGCCTAATACACGTACGAAGCGAACTAAAACAAAATGAAACAGACAAAAGGTTCAAAAGTTGTTTTTGGGGGATTTTTGGAGCTGTGTAAAATTGATTTTCCCAGAAGTTCAGGAATATGTAAAAAACATCAATTGGCATTCAACACTAAGTTAATTTGTTAGTCCAGAAGAACAATAAAAACGATGAAAAAATGATATAAACATAGCATGAAATAAAAAAAATACATATTAAGATGTATCAGTCCCCATTAACTTATCAAAGAGTAAGATGCAAAAACTCGTTATCACTCGGTTGCAAAATTTGGAGGTGCCCCTTCACTTATATGGGGTTACCTTTATACTTATACAAGCCCAGAATTGACGCATCTGTTCCTGTTATGCAAATAATTGAGAGGAGGCTAGCTGGTTGCTCAACCCTGCTCTCTTATGGAGATAAATGGTCATGTTCAAGTATGTCTTCTATAGTTTGCCAATCTTCTATATTTGCACTCTCGACCTGCTAGTTGGGGAAATTTAAGAGATAAACAAGAACATAGAACATGTTTTTTCGGAGAAATATATGGAATAGAAGATAGAGGTACAACCCTCATTGCATGGGACAAAGTATATGAGCCGAAAGATAAAGGAGGTTTAGTAGTTCTTGACCTAGCCAATCGCAACAAATGTGTATGATCGAGAATATATCGACGAGAGGGGGTGAATAGGAGATTTAAAATTTCTTTCGAAACCTCAAATCTATTTGATACAATACAACGGAAGATAAAGCACTTTAGGATCACTAAAGCAAAATGAGCACCAATACACAAAAATAAACTAGCTACACAAGACAAATTATGCATAACTTTCAACAAAAGCAACAATAGTTCTACGAGTATAGTAACCGAGTAGTTTCACAATCACTATGGTAGCACAGAAAGGAATCAAGCGTAACAACATTGAGTAACAATACGAACAATCCAAATCACACTTAACGGGCTACTCTACTTAGAAACACTGATTGGATCATAACTCGCGTGAATGACAAAGAAATACCAAATGACCAACAAAGAAGCGTCTCCAGCAACCAGGGTTCGATCCACGTCGGGGACGAATTTCTGGTTTCTCATGAGGGATGCTTCTTCTATATCAATAAAACCATGGGTGCTAGTGCCCATGGAGTTTCATTTTTTTTTTAACAAAGAAGCATACAATGAAACCACTTTGAGCATGACGAATTGAATACACTAAACAGTATAGTCTTGCAACAAATGAGAAAAAGATACAGATAAATGATCACAGATATCTATCAAAACACATATCACTGAAGATAAACTACTGAAAGTATTGCAATAGAGTAGAGTGAATTGGTGCTTGATGGCAATAGAAGATTTGGTAGAAAAGTTCACTCTTCTACAAAAGTTATGTCTGATTAGGGGGGCTTGTGATTGGACACGGGAGCAAACATCTCCCCGTCCTATCAAACTTCGGTTAAATTCACATGGATAGATGCTTATCAGGGATCTCCAAACCCTCGACATACGCCAACCATAATTACTTTTGGTTGGTGAACACATTTACTCTTCAAAACTCAAATCTAAAAATGTCCATCTAGACAGTGTGCAACTCTCAAGAGTTACACGTACAATAACTCTTGACTCAAATATACTGTGATACTCAACCACTATCTAAGTTTTGGCTCTTGATTTTCTCTCAATTGATCTTAAACTCAAATCTCTTGAGAGGGGGCTCAATCAATCTTCTCAGAATCTTAAGCAGGGAAGAAAAACATTTGACTGGGTGGCTATTTATAATCACAGCCTTCCTTGATGGGACATGACTATTTTGGACACGTGGTCGAGCCAATGGCCAAACAACACGTTCTCAACGATCGTATTTTGAGAGCATCGAAAGTTTACTTGAAAAACAAGTAAGTCGACTCCTCGGTCCAAAAGATATCTCTCATGGTCCAGAAGAACAAGTTCTGTGAGTGGCGAATAAAATTCTAGATCACAAGGAAATTTCTCTCAGTCTTTCATTGGTTTCGGCTAAGAATAAAAACACACCTAAGCCTCAAATACATATACCCCTCTTAATAGTATGATGGTCTTGTGAATCAAATGAGAGAAAGAAGAACAATGAGACAAATACTACGTCTTTGCTTCACCTTCAAACTTCTCGGTTGCAGTCATTCTTCTTCGAACATGCCGAATGAAAATTGATTTGTGTGAGCAATATTTTAAGGGGTAAACATCTTCACGCTATATTCTTGGTGTTGTCTCTTCTCGAAACATAACTCCCTCTTCTCTGCAATGCACATAGTTTTGGTGAAGTTCTTCAAACTTCTCGTCAGAATGTAGCATTCTTCTCAACACGTCATGGATTGCTTCTCTTTGTGTGCACTAACAAACAAATCAGTCCCATACTGGTTCCCATAACAATCTCCAAAACACAAGAGGGCAAGATATTACACCAACAGTCTCTCCCTGGATGATTGTGGACCAAACAGAAACATCATAGAGTAGATTGAGGTAACTAATAAAGCGAGATAAGCAAATCAGAATCAATCAAAGATAAACTATAGCTCCCCCTAAATGTATGCATGTACTAAAGAATTTGGTTTACTAACATCATGTATGGGTTGTAATTAGTACGAAGGAGGGGTATTTTTGTTTGGTATAATGAGTTGCATTAATAGTGAATGTATCTAAGTAATATCACATCAATGAAGTGAGTGAATTTTGGATGAAAGTAATTCCTATCAAAGAAGGCTTTCAAATGATTTTTCATAGATATTTTGACATGATATTGTTACAATAGTTCATACATATTTTTAAAATAATTTCTGAAAGAGTTTCTCGTGAAAGAATTGAAACTTTCAGAGAACCACATACTAATAGATAACATTGCAGGGGGTTATTGACACTACAACGAGAGTTGTTCAATAGTACCACATGAGATACTTTAAAGTTTTACGGCCACCAAACTGAAATTGGTCAACAAAACATCATTTCAACAAGTGACAAAAAGGAACAAGATACACAAGATCTACTCGTCCTAGGCTTCCACCTTTGACTTCAGGGGTAGAGCTAGCTGATTTTCCTTCAGAGTCCTAGGCTTTAGCTTCGAATATAGAAGTAGCTTGAGTTTCACAAACAAGAACATAGTCAGGTTCGAGAAATAATTGATATGTTGAAGAAGATCTAGGATGCAACATTGGAGTAGTCCTGAGTGCGCGAGGAGTCTCAAACATGTCATTGTTGGAAATATGCCCTAGAGGCAATAATAAAATGGTTATTATCATATTTCCTTGTTCATGATAATTGTCTATTGTTCATGCTATAATTGTATTAACATGAAACAGTAATACATGTTTGAATAAATAGATCACAATGTGTCCCTAGCAAGCCTCTAGTTAGCTAGCTCGTTGATCAATACATGATCATGGTTTCCTGATCATGGACATTAGATGTCATTGATAACGGGATCACATCATTAGGAGAATGATGTGATGGACAAGACCCAATCCTAAGCATAGCACTAGATCGTGTTGTTTGTATGCTAAAGATTTTCTAATGTCAAGTATCTTTTCCTTCGACCGTGAGATTGTGCAACTCCCGGATACCGTAGGAGTGCTTTGGGTGTATCAAACATCACAACGTAACTGGGTGACAATAAAGGTGCACTACGTGTATCTCCGAAAGTGTCTGCTGGGTTGGTACAAATCGAGATCGGGATTTGTCACTCCGTGTGATGGAGAGGTATCTGAAAGGATCGATATGGTTGGCTAGAGGGGGGGGGTGAATAGACAATGACCACTTTTTAATTAATATTAGCAAGTTAAGGTAAACACTATACGGGTTCACAAATAATATGACAATGAGGTGAACCCTATAGAAGCTAACAACGAGAGCTATTAAGACTACTAAGATATAGTCACAAGCATAAGCAAATACAAAGTAAAGGATAGAGATAACCACAAGTGGAACCGATGGAGACGAGGATGTGTTACCGAAGTTCCTTCCCTTTGACAGGAAGTATGTCTCCGTTGGAGCGGTGTGGAGGCACAATGCTCCCCAAAAAGCCACTAAGGCCACCGTATTCTCCTCACGCCCTCGCACGATGCAAGGTACCGTGATTCCACTATAGGTGCCCTTGAAGGCGGCGACTGAACCTTTACAAACAAGGTTGGGGCAACTCCACACAAAGCTTGGAGGCTCCCAACTAAACCACGAAGCTTCACCACAATGGAATATGGCTTTGAGGTGACCTCAACCGTCTAGGATGCTCAAACACCCAAGAGTAACAAGATCCGCAAGGGATTAGTGGGGGAATCAACTTTTCTCTTGGTGGAAGTGTGGATCTAGGCCTTCTCAACCAATCCCTAAAGAATCAACAAGTTTGATTGGCTAGGGAGAGAGATCGGGCACTTTTGAGCTTGTGGAGCAACAATGGAGCTTAGAGAGGTAAGAGATAGGGTTCCTCAGCTAGAAGAACCCTTTATATAGTGGGGGGAAAATCACACCGTTTTCCCACTCTCTGCCCGAGCCCAAGCGGTACTACCGCTGGTACTCCAGCGGTACTACCGCTGAATAGGAGCGGTACTACCGCTGCATGGTGGTACTACCGCTGGATGCAGCGGTACTACCGCTGACATCAACGGTACTACCGCTGGCCCCTTGGTAGTGCACAAACACTACTACCGCCGAGAAAGTCTTCGCAAAAGGGTCCGTCCACGAACTACCGCTAGGTAGGTGGAACAAAGCACCTGGAGCGGTACTACGGCTGGCCAGGGGCGGTACTACCGCTGGCTGCAGCGGTACTACCGCTAGTAGTCCAGCGGTACTACCGCTGGGGACCATTTTGCAGAGATGCTAAAAACAAAGAGGCGAGGGCTGCTCCAAAGATAAAGGAAAGGGAGAATGTGACGTGTGCGTGTGTAAAGATAGATTCCACCCAAACCTTTCCACTACGGATCCCCTCTTAATAGTACGACTTTCCTATGACTCAAATAAAGAGAATCGTAGAGAGCGCCGTGCTTCCGATCCATGAGAGAGGAGACGAGTCGTCTTGTGCCGTTGACGTGTGTTATCTGAAACCTTAACACACACAGTTAGTCCTGTACGGTACTGTCATCAATCACCAAAATCCCTTAGGCATAAACTATGCCCCAACAATCTCCCCCTTTTTGGTGGATTGATGACAATACCGGATTTGCACAGAGAATAATATGAGAACTAAAAGATAGAGATATATGACAATACGGTGCATATGACTCACAGCATATGATGGAAATGAATCTCACATAAGATCATGTCTCACAAAAGATAGCAAACTAGAAGCAAACCAAGTTCGAAGCAAACCATACGAAATAAAGCAAAGCAATGCAAAGTTCGAATATGAAAGCAAATCCTAGACTCTCTCCCCCTTTGGCACAAGACACCAAAAAAGGGGCACACCTAATGCCACAGGTAACTACTCCTCGTCTTCAGGATCACCAGACTCGTCTGTCCCCTCCTGGTCGGTCTGCTCCTCCTCTTCCGCCTCATCGCCAGACCACTGGTGCCACTGAGCCTGCATCCAAGTAGCCTTAGGAGTGATGTCATCCTCTAAGCCACTGGAGATGTCCACATCCAAGGTCCTGAGAACACGCTTATGCCTCTGGCGGCTCTGCTTCTAAGCCACGTGTGTCTGGTACTGACCCTTGGCCTGCATACAGAAAAGTGTCTTCATTTTGTCCTGCAGTTTGATAGCCCAAGATGGCATGGCACACGAGCGGGACTGAGAGGCGGTTCCTCTGTCGGCAGCAGTCTCTGTATCAGTATCCATGTGCTGAGAGGATGTAGATGGGTTGGCCCACTTGTCCTTGACGCGAAGCCTGATCGGGTCATGCACAATGTAATCAGACTGAGCATAGAGGAGCTCCTCCGGAAAAGCCTCTTGCCACTTATGGCTAATTTATGCGAACAGGTAAGGCCCGTATATAGGAACCTTACGCATGATGATGCAGTTCCAGAGCTCTGTGAACATCACATCAGAAATATCCAGCTGAGCAGACTCCTGAGACATAGCCTTCTCACAAAGTAACAACATCTCAGCCAAGGAGCCATGGACCTCATCAAAGTTACCACTCCGAGGGAAGAGGGTGTTGCGAAAGATCCGATGCATGATGTCCAGGTGCTTGGGAAGCACCCCCTTCCTCAGATACAGTTTCTGCAGTGTGTCCTTTGCGGGAGCCCTATCGGCGGTGGCTGCAGCATGAGGACGCAGCCCAAGAGGAGTGTCAGCACCCTGGAAGTCAATGTGAAGGAATTGCATGAACTCCTGCCAGGTACCGGTCAGCTTCTTGGACCCAGTCATCCACACCATGGAACGCTCTGCATCAGGAGAGAAATGGACTGTGACATAAAACTGAGCAACTGCAGTGGGATCAAAATCCTTCTTGAAGGTAATGATGTCCTTGATGCCCAATTTGTCAACCAGAGAGAGGGCATCACCAAAGTAGTCCATGTTCCGCTGAAGATGTGCCAGGTCAATCCACTGAACAGAGACATAATTCTTCTTGAAATGAGCTACCACATCACGGTAGATCCTGCACTGGTCCTTTACCCAGACATGGTCTACATCCTTGATCACTTCCCTCTCTTTGAGATAGGGGTTCTTGGTGCGAAACTGCAGAAAGTCATTGGGGGACATTGTTCGGATATTGACCTTCTTATCCCTGTGAGCGACCTTCTTGAAGGACTTCTTCTTTGGTGGCAGACCTGAGGTGGCAGACCCCTCGGGCGCCTCTTGGTTGCGGTATTGTTTAGACTGCGTGTCCCGTGGGGGGTTCGAACGGTGAGAAGAGTCACCTGTGACACAGAACACATGGCGAAAACAGAGGCGACAAGAAGAGTCAAGGCAATGAATCTTGAAAACGCAAAACAAGTAAACACGCATTGCTAAGCAAAAAACACAGAAAAAAAATACATAGTGAGTGCTCATGGCGGTAGTACCGCCACCCCTGGCGGTAGTACCGCTGGGGCCTAGCGGTAGTACCGCTAGCCTTGGCGGTAGTACCGCTGGGGGTCATAGCGGTAGTACCGCTACCCCTAGCGGTAGTACCACTTGGGGTTTGACTTTCAGACCTGACATGTAAAAATCGTTTCTCAAGGGCATGGGCTGAATATGAACACTAAGACTTACACCCCAGCCCTACTGTCATGAGGAACACTTAGTAACACGAAAAAAATGCATGCCTAGGCAAGAGAGAGCACGTTTTAGATCTAATCCAAAAGTTCAAGTGCTAGATCTAAAATGAGTAAATCCTAGGGCATGGCAACCAACTCAACAACAAACCATAGAACCTATACTCCCCTCAAATATCTCCTTCATGCCATCCAAGAACTAGCCATAAGATCAAGGATTTGGATCCAATCCCCAATGCTCCTAACCCTAGAACACGAACATCAATCAAATAGAAGAAGGGAGGAGCTTTACCGGGATTCATGGCTCTTGGAGGAGGAAGAAGAGGTGAAGCAACCCTTCCAAACCAACGGGGAGAAGGAGCTCCACGAAGTGAGATCCAAGCAGGGAGATTTCGGGCTAGGGGAGGGAGGAGCCGCGAGGAAGAAGAAACAGATGAGAAAATCGGGCTCCCCCTCCCTTTATATAGCCCAAGGGGTACGGGCCAGCGGTAGTACCGCTGGGGTGCAGCGGTAGTACCGCTGACCTGGCGGTAGTACTGCTGGGGTGCAGCGGTAGTACCGCTGGGGTCTTGGCGGTAGTACCGCTCCCCCCTTGAAACCCTAGAATTTTTCTAGCCGGTCGTGTTAGATTTTGAATCCTGGCGGTAGTACTGCTACCCCTGGCGGTAGTACCGCTACCCTGGCGGTAGTACCGCTGTAAATGTTACAACACGGCTAAGGAAAAAGGATGAACTTGGGCACATGACAAGTGAGTAAAAGGAGATGGCATCCAAGAAAATGTGCTGACTTGTCATTGTATATCCTTTCTTCTATACGCAAGAAAGGATGGAGGGGCGGTGGCCGAGGCCACCTATGTTTGAGACAATGGTATGACACCGCGAAGAATTATCCTTGGGTTCATGACCAATGCTCGTCTTTGAAGCACAAGTGCCATTTGACAATGGCTAAAGTGAAAGACTAGATTGATTTACGCATAATGGGGGGAGGGAAAGTTCATTGAGAGAACAACACTCCCCCTATGTCCATGCCTACATCTAGACCAAGATGGAATGCAAAGAGAGGTGCAATATGCCTAGTTTCAATCCATATTACTTGAATCAATGATATTTAGCTCATGCCTTAACTCCCAGAACCTTGCTTCATCTAGAGGCTTAGTGAAAATATCTGCAAGTTGCTCTTCAGTGTGGATGAAGTGAACCTCAATATCACCTAGCTTGATATGTTCACGAATGAAGTGATGACGAATATCAATATGTTTGGTTTTGCTATGTTGCACTGGGTTGAGGGAAATCTTGATGGCGCTTTGATTGTCACATAGAAGAGGCACTTTGTCACAAGTGACACCATAATCCTTTAAAGTTTGCCTCATCCATAGCAATTGTGCACAACAACTTGCAGCTGCCGCATACTCAGCTTCGGTGGATGATAAGGAGACGCAGTTATGCTTCTTTGAAGACCAACTTACCAAAGAGCGACCAAGGAATTGGCATCCTCCAGACGTTGACTACCTCTCCACACAATCTCCAGCCCAATCTGAGTCAGAATAGCCAACTAGATTGAAGTTTGCTCCTTTGGGATACGAGAGGCCAAAGTTTGGGGTATGAGCCAAATATCGAAAGATTCGTTTGACAGCCATGTAATGACTTTCTTTTGGTGCGGATTGAAACCGTGCACATATCCCTACACTCAACATAATATCCGGTCTAGATGCACAGAGGTAAAGGAGGGATCCAATCATGGAGCGGTATACCTTTTGATCCACTGCTTTACCATTGGGATCACTGTCAAGCTTGCATCTGGTTGGCATGAGGAACTTGACCGGTTTGACATCTTCGAGCTCGAACCGTTTGAGCATGTCTTGAGTGTACTTGGCTTGTTTGATGAATGTCCCTTATAGACCTTGTTTAATCTCGAACCCGAGGAAGAACTTCAACTCTCCCATCATGGACATCTCAAACTTCTCAGTCATTAGTGCAGCAAATTCTTCATTGAATGAAATGTTAGGAGAGCCAAAGATAATATCATCAACATATAGTTGGCATATGAACAAATCCCCTTTAACCCTCTTAGTAAAAAGAGTGGGATCAATCTTCCCAATTTCAAACCCACGATCTTGTAACAACTCAGTAAGATACTCATACCACGCGCGTGGGGCTTGTTTAAGGCCATAGAGTGCCTTATTGAGTTTGTACACATGATTGGGGAGCTTGGGATGTTCGAATCCCGGGGGTTGTTTAACATAGACCAACTCATTCAAAGGACCATTAAGAAATGCACTTTTCACATCCATTTGCTGTAATTTGAAGTTATGATGAGAAGCAAATGCAAGTAACATGCGAATAGATTCTAAACGAGCAACAGGGGCAAAGGTTTCACCGTAGTCGATACCCTCGACTTGGGAGTAGCCTTGAGCCACCAATCTTGCCTTGTTTCGAATCACAATTCCATTGGCATCTTGCTTGTTCTTGAATATCCATTTGGTCCCGATGACATTATGTTCCTTCGTTGGCCGAGGCACTAAATCCCAGACTTGGTTGCGCTCGAAGTTGTTAAGTTCTTCGTGCATGGCCATAAGCCAATCCTCATCATCGAGCGCTTCCTGTACCTGTTGAGGTTCACAATACGAGACAAACGAATGATGCTCACAGTAATTCCAAAGCTGTTGACGGGTAGATACTCCCCTTTTTAAATTGCCAAGAACATTCTTCATAAGATGTGACTTGGCTCTCAGCTTGTCCGCATTCTTGGCTGCTCGACGCTCCAAGAGTTCTTCATTAGATAATGGGGGAGCATCGACTTGTTTCTTTTGTTTCCCCTTGTGTCTTGAGCCGGTTGTTGGAGCTCCAGACGGGAATTGTGAGACAGTCTCCTGATCATCTTGTCCTTCGACTTGAGCAGGTTCACTAGTTTGATCTTGTATTAGTGGTTGCTCTTGATCTTGATCTTGTGCTGGTTCGGGGTCTTGGGGTAGTGCTTGAATATCATGGGGCACATCACCATTGTTAGGCAATTGATCTTGACCGTGAGCCTGATCAACTTGTTGAGAGTCTTCTCTTTGTTCATCGGAAGCGTGTGGGGCTTGTGAGGGTGATGGCTCCACTTGAGTAGAGCATTGTCCTTCTCCTTCGGCCACAAGGGGTTCCTCAATGGGGAGTATTTGACCAATCCCCATTCTTCTTATGGCTTCAGGAGGAATTTCATCACCTATATCACAAAGACCACTTTGCTCCACTTGGGAGCCATTATTTTCGTCAAACTCTACGTTACACGTCTCCTCAACTAGTCCGGTGGACTTGTTGAGGACACGGTAAGCATGAGAGTTTGTAGCATAACCAACAAAGATACCCTCATGTGCTATAGAATCAAATTTAGCTAACCGAGCTCCCTTTTTGAGTATGAAACACTTACAACCGAATACCCAGAAGTACTTGAGTTTGGGTTTGTTTCCAGTTAGAATCTCATACGGAGTCTTGTTCAAGCCTTTGCGGATGTAGAGCCGATTGGACGCATGACGTGCTGTGTTGATGGCCTCTGCCCAGAAATTGTACGGAGATTTGAATTCTGCCATCATTGTTCTTGCAGCATCTATCAAGGTCCGGTTCTTCCTTTCTGCCACGCCGTTTTGCTGAGGGGTATATGGTGCAGAATATTGGTGCTTTATTCCCTCATCACCTAGAAACTCATCTAGGGTGTAGTTCTTGAACTCGGTGCCATTGTCACTCCTAATCATCAAGATCTTTGCTTCATGTTGACGTTGCGCTTCATTAGCAAAGTTGATGACCGTTTGTTGAGTTTCACTCTTCCTTTTAAAGAAATACACCCAGGTATATCTTGAGTAGTCGTCAACAATCACTAAGCAATATTTTCTGCCTCCAAGACTATCAAATGTTGGAGGACCAAACAGATCCATATGGAGAAGTTCCAATGGCCTCTTAGTGTAGATAAGAGTCGTTGGACGATGAGCAGTTTCATGAATCTTTCCTTCAATGCAAGCACTGCAAACACGATCTTTAGCAAAGCTCACATCTGTTAGTCCACGAACATGGTCCCCTGTCAGAAGACTTTGCAAAGATCTCATATTGACATGAGCTAAACGGCGATGCCAAAGCCAGCCCACGTCAACTTTAGCCATTAAACATGTCGCAGTCTTAGTGGGTCGCTTTGAGAAGTTCACCACATAGAGACCATTTTCGACATGTCCAACATAGGCTACTTTAAGAGTCTTGCTCCTTAGGAGGACCACAGTGTCAGTATTAAAGAATGTGGAAAAACCCATGATTGCAAGTTGACGAACCGAAAGTAAATTGTAGGCAAGTGACTCAACAAGCATGACCTTCTCAATAGATAAATCTTGAGAGACGACCACCTTACCAAATCCCAATACCGTTGACGAGGATGCATCGGCGAATTGGACATGGGTGGGCATAGATGGAGAAGGATGCACATCCACCACTAAGTCCTTGCTTCCGGTCATATGATTTGTTGCTCCACTATCGGGCAACCATGACACCCCACCGGAAGCAAACTCCTGCAAAAGATCAAGGCTTGGTTTTAGGTACCCATTTTTTAATGGGTCCTTTCATGTTAGAGACAAGGGTCTTAGGAACCCAGATAGCCCATTCAATATCTACATCGTAGGAACCAAAAAATCTGGCATAAACATGCCCATCACTAGCACAACATAAAACATAAGAAGAATTGAGTTTGCCGGCTGTGTTAGTAGGAGCGGTTTTGCCCTTCTTGGGGTTCCCATAGTCCACCTTGTTCCTGTTCACCTTATGAGTCCCCTCACCCTCTTTGACAAAGATGTCCATGAGGGTGAGAGATCGTTTGTTCTTGTTCTTCCTTTTACCTTTTGACTTGGAGGTAAGTCCAAGTCCTTCCTTTCCTACAACACCCTTTTGAGTGCTCAAGAGATCGTTCAGACTCTTCTCACCTTGTCTGCATGCCACAAGGCCCTTCTCAAGTTTCTCTTTTAACTTGGCATTTTCCTCCACAAGATGAACATGCTCACAACAGGGGTTAGTTGCACAAGTATTATCAATTGACACAAAGGGAGGACAAGTAGAGATCTCCTTGGTAAGCTTTGCTTGGAGTTGATCATGAGACTCTTTCAGAGAGAAATGAACACCTTTCAAGGCTTTGTGGGCCTTGTCAAGTATGTCAAACTCTTCTTTGAGTCTGTCACGGCCAACCTCAAGAGCATACTTTTCAGATTTAAGCATGCGAGTAAGAACAACATCATGATCTAGTTTCTTTTGCATTTTAGCGCAGTCATCGTTATATGACTCCTCAAGAGCCAAACGAAGAGTGCGCTCTTCTTCTAGAGCACTAGATAATTCGGCAATTTCATCGGCATAGTCACGACTATGTCCCTGAAGCTCGGAGATGGTCTCCTCATGAGACTCAATGAGGTCAGTGGCCTCACCCAGTTGTTCCAAGAGAGCCACAAAGTGCTTCTTGGGTTCTCCCTTAATAGTGCATAGAAACTTATCAAGATCATGCTCATTAAGTTCTCCAACATCACTATCTTCTACACAATTTAACAATGAAGGAGCAGAAGCAATGTTGGTCTTAATGATGGGAGTTACCTGATTGGTACCTTTTTCCATGAGGCACTTGGTGATGTGGTTCTCGTTGGGGGCGTTGAAGAGAGACACCTTCTGGGAAGAGGTAGTGGCAATAGCAATAGTTGCCGTTGCCACTGTATCATCATCATCACCATCATCATCAGAAGGATACTCCTCCAGGGCCACCATCCCTTTTGGGTGAGGTTTCTTCACAAAGTTGTTCTTGATTGGAAATGATTTGGTTTTGTCTTTGCAAATGAGCTTGCCTCCGTTGTCTTCCCTTTTCTCATAGGGACATTCTACCACGAAGTGACTCACGTTGCCACAGTTATAACATGTCCTTACTCGTTGTTTGGGTTTGAATCCACTCGAGTTGTTCTTGGTGAAGGTGGGTCTTGAGTTCCTTTTATTTCCCCAGAATTGCCTTGATGCAAGAGCCATGTGCTCATGATAAGCATACTTTGTGTCTTCAGGGCAGCTCTCTTCTTCCTCATCTTCTTCTTCTTCTTCAAGCATTGCTCTTGCTTTCAACGCAAGGTTAGGTGAAGTGGTTTTTGATCGAACACGAGCAAGTGCATTGTCGGCTGTTTCGTTCATGATTGACATTGCAATGAACTCATCTAACACTTCACTGGAAGACAATGAGTGGAAGTCTGGCCGCTGACGAATGACAGATGACATGGCTTTATTGAAAGGCATGATGGCTTTGAGAAACTTGCGCTTGACCCATGTATCGTCCACATCCTTACTACCATGATCCTTTAGTGCCACAGCAATAGCAGTCACCCTCCGATAGAGATCACGAGGGTCCTCGTCTTCCTTCATCACAAACTCATCGGCCTTGTCAAGTATCACTTCATAGTTGGATCGTTGAATACTTGAGCTTCCCTTGTATAGCACCATAATATGCTCCCAACAATCCTTGGCCAATGTGAAGGGACGTAAGTGGGGAAGATCTTCAGGTGGCACAGCAGACTGGAGAATAAACAACGCAGAGTGATTATATTGATTGTCTGCATCTTCTCTTGGAGTGAGGTTGCTTGGGTCATGGGGATAATATCCTTGCTCGATAATTCTCCACAAGTTTGTTGAGCTGTGATTAAAATGAGACTTAATAGAAAATACCCAGTTAGCAAAGTCACCTTTCACAAGTTTAGGAGGAGGACCAACAGGATTAAGACGAGGTGTGAGAACGGGTCCTCCATAGGCCATGGGGGGTGGAACTGAGGCATATGTTCCAGTCCCATCCTTTTCGTGAGGTGAAGCCGGTCGCATACCATTAGCCGCTTCCTTAGAGGAGTTGGCCTCCGAATCGAAAATGGTGGGTTTAACCACTAAAGCCGGTTCAGGAGAACTTTTAAGACCCTCAATTAATTCTTTAAGCATGGTTTTGACTCCGCTCGTCAAGGACGTCTTGAGGGCTGCCATAGCCGTATTCAAGTCGTCCCTTGTGACCGAAGTCAAGTCCATGTCCTCGGGTTGCCCATGGGTAACTTCCTCTCCGCCTTCCATACTCTTCGGGTGGTTAAACCCTTAATAAAGAGACGTGGCTCTGATACCAATTGAAAGGATCGATATGGTTGGCTAGAGGGGGGGGGTGAATAGACAACGACCACTTTTTAATTAATCTTAGCAAGTTAAGGTAAACACTATACGGGTTCACAAATAATATGACAATGAGGTGAACCCTATAGAAGCTAACAACGAGAGCTATTAAGACTACTAAGATATAGTCACAAGCATAAGAAAATACAAAGTAAAGGATAGAGATAACCACAAGTGGAACCGATGGAGACGAGGATGTGTTACCGAAGTTCCTTCCCTTTGACAGGAAGTACGTCTCCGTTGGAGCGGTGTGGAGGCACAATGCTCCCCAAAAAGCCACTAAGGCCACCGTATTCACCTCACGCCCTCGCAAGATGCAAGGTACCGTGATTCCACTATAGGTGCCCTTGAAGGCGGCGACCGAACCTTTACAAACAAGGTTGGGGCAACTCCACACAAAGCTTGGAGGCTCCCAACTAAACCACGAAGCTTCACCACAATGGAATATGGCTTCGAGGTGACCTCAACCGTCTAGGATGCTCAAACACCCAGGAGTAACAAGATCCGCAAGGGATTAGTGGGGGAATCAACTTTTCTCTTGGTGGAAGTGTGGATCTAGGCCTTCTCAACCAATCCCTAAAGAATCAACAAGTTTGATTGGCTAGGGAGAGAGATCGGGCACTTTTGAGCTTGTGGAGCAACAATGGAGCTTAGAGAGGTAAGAGATAGGGTTCCTCAGCTAGAAGAACCCTTTATATAGTGGGGGGAAAATCAGACCGTTTTCCCACTCTCTGCCCGAGCCCCAGCGGTACTACCGCTGCCTGCAGCGGTACTACCGCTGGTACTCCAGCGGTACTACCGCTGAACAGGAGCGGTACTACCGCTGCCTGGCGGTACTACCGCTGGATGCAGCGGTACTACCGCTGGGCCTCCAGCGGTACTACCGCTGACATCAGCGGTACTACCGCTGGCCCCTTGGTAGTGCACAAACACTACTACCGCCGAGAAAGTCTTCGCGAAAGGGTCCGTCCACGAACTACCGCTAGGTAGGTGGAACAAAGCACCTGGAGCGGTACTACCGCTGGCCAGGGGCGGTACTACCGCCAGCTAGCGGTACTACCGCCAGCTGCAGCGGTACTACCGCTAGCAGTCCAGCAGTACTACCGCTGGGGACCATTTTGCAGAGATGCTAAAAAAAAAGAGGCGAGGGCCACTCCAAAGATAAAGGAAAGGGAGAATGTGACGTGTGCGTGTGTAAAGATAGATTCCACCCAAACCTTTCCACTACGGATCCCCTCTTAATAGTACGGCTTTCCTATGACTCAAATAAAGAGAATCGTAGAGAGCGCCGTGCTTCCGATCCATGAGAGAGGAGACGAGTCGTCTTGTGCCATTGACGTGTGTTATCTGAAACCTTAACACACACAGTTAGTCCTGTACGGTACTGTCATCAATCACCAAAATCACTTAGGCATAAACTATGCCCCAACAATATCTCTAGGCCCACTCAGTAGAACATCATCATAATGACCTCAGTGTGACTAAGGAGTTAGTCACGGGATGATGTGCTACAGAACGAGTAAAGAGACTTACCGGTAACGAGATTGAATAAGGTATAGGGATACCGACGATCGAATCTCGGGCAAGTACTATACCGACAAACAAAGGGAATTCTATACGGGATTGATTGAATCCTTGACATCGTGGTTCATCCGATGAGATCATCGTGGAACATGTGGGAGCCACCATGGGTATCCAGACCCCGCTGATGGTTATTGGCCAGAGAGGTGTCTCGGTCATGTCTGCATGCCTCCCGAACCCGTACGGTCTACACAAATTTCTCTCTAAAGGCGAAGAAAAAGAAATGGGCGAACACTCAGCCCAGCGGGCGAACATGCCGGCTCCGGCTCCGCGCACCTGCTGACACCTTTCGAAGCACTTTCACGTGTGAACCGAAGTCGTCTTGCCACACTTAAGGTTCGATGATGCTAGGGTTATAGGGAATTGTTATACGAGGTTACCGAAGGTTGTTCGGAGTCCCAGATGAGATGTCGGACATCACGAGGAGCTCCAGAATGGTCCGAAGGTAAAGATTGATATATAGGGTGGATGGGTTTGGACGCTCGAAATGTTTCGGGCACCACCAGCAAAGTGTTGGGACCGCCGGAAGGGTTCCGGAGGCCCACCGGGAGGGGCTACAAGCCCCGGAAGGCTATATGGGCCAATTGTGGGAGGGAACCAGACCCTGGGTGGGCTGGTGCGCCCCCACACCCAGACCATGGCGCACCAGAGAGGAAGGGGGAGAACCCTAGGCGCTAGTGGGCCTAAGGCCCACCAGGGGGTGCGCCACCCCCTCTCCTACCCTGGCCGCCGCCCCCTCTCCCATATGGGCTGCCGCCACCCCTAGAGTGGGAACCCTAGAGGTGGCACACCCCTCCCCTCTCCTCCTATAAATAGAGAGGGGGTTGGGGCTGTTTGGGACACAAATTGATCTCTCCCTCGGTGTAGCCCTGTCCCTCTTCTTCCTCGTCTCCCACGGTGCTTGGCGAAGCCCTGTCGGGAGACCTCGTCTCTCCATCGACACCACGCCGTCGTGCTGCCAGAGATCTTCCCCAACCTCTCCCTCCTCCTTGCTGGATCAAGGTGCCGGAGACGTCACCGGGCTGCACGTGCGTTGAACGCGGAGGTGCCGTGGTTCGGCACTAGATGGGAATCACACCGCGATCTGAATCATCGTGAGTACGACTCCATCAACCGCGTTCTAGCAACGCTTCCACTTAGCAATCTTCAAAGGTATGAAGATGCACTCTCCCCTCTCTCGTTGCAGGTCTCTCCATAGGAAGATCTGAATATGGCGTAGGAAAATTTTGAATTTATGCTACGTAACCCCAACAGTGGCATCCGAGCCAGGTTTTCTATGCGTAGATTCCATGCATGAGTAGAACACAAAAGGTTGTCGGCGCTGATTTGTCAATTGCTTGCCGCTACTAGTCTTATTCTTTTCTGGCGGTATTGTGGGATGAAGCAGCCCGGACCGACCTTACATGTACGCCTACGTGAGACAGGTTCCACCGGCCGACATGCACACCGTGCATAAAGATGGCTAGCGGGTGTCTGTCTCTCCCACTCTAGTCAGATTGGATTTGATGAAAAGGGTCCTTATGAAGGGTAAATAGCTTTGGCATATCATCGTTGTGGCTGTCACATAGGTAAGAAGGCGTTCTTGCTAGAAACCCAAATCAGCCACGTAAAACTTGCAACAACAACTAGAGGACGTCTAACTTGTTTTTGCAGGGTCTGACATGTGATGTGATATGGCCAAAGTTGTGATGTTACATGTATGATGTATGAGATGATCAAGTTATTGTAATAGGATTCACGACTTGCATGTCGTTGAGTATGACAACCGGCAGGAGCCATAGGAGTTTTCTTAATTTATTGTATGAGATTCAACGCCATGTGTTTACTACTTTTATTTCATTGCTAACGGTTAGCTATAGTAGTAGTAGTAGTAGTAGTAGTTGGCGTGACGACTTCACGGAGACACGATGATGGAGATCAAGATGATGGAGATCATGGTGTCACGCCGGTGACAATGATGATCATGCAATGCCCAAAGATGGAGATCGAAAGAGCAAAGATGATAATGGCCATATCATGTCACTATATGATTGCATGTGATGTTTATCATGTTTTTCATCTTATTACTTAGAACGACGGTAGCAATAATAAGATGATCCCTCATAAAAATTTCAAGAACGTATTCCCCTAAGTGTGCACCATTGCGAAGGATCGTTATCTCGAAGCACCACGTGATGATCGGGTGTGATAGATTCTAACATTCGCATACAACGGGTGTAAGCCAGATTTACACACGTGAAACACTTAGGTTGACTCGACGAGCTTAGCATCTACAGACATGACCTCGAATACAAGAGACCGAAAGGTCGAACATGAGTCGTATGGTTGAATACGATCAGCATGAAGTTGCTCACCATGACGACTACTCTATCTCACGTGATGATCGGGCACGGGTTAGTCAACATGGATCATGTATCACTTAGATGACTAGAGGGATGTCGATTTAAGTGGAGCTCATACTTAATTTGATTAAATGAACTTAATTGTCATGAACTAAGTCTAAAAGTTGTCTTTACAAATATTGTAGATCCAATGGCCAACGCACGTGTCAACCTCAATTTCAACACATTCCTAGAGAAAAACAAGCTGAAAGATGATGGTAGCAACTATGCGGACTGGATCCACAACTTGAAGCTCATCCTCGAAGCAGCTAAAAAGGCTTATGTCCTTAATGCGCCGCTAGGTGACCCTCCTGCTCCCGCAGCGGCCCAGGACATTCAGAACGTGTGGCAGACGCGGAGTGATGACTACTCTCTGGTTAGGTGTGGCATGTTATACAGTTTGAAAACGGGGCTCCAAAGGTGTTTTGAGCAACACGGAGCATATGATATGTTCCAGGAGCTGAAACTAGCTTTTCAAGCTCATGCCCATGTCGAGAGATATGAAGTCTCAGACAAATTCTTTAGCTGTAAGATGGAGGAGACGAGTTCTGTTAGTGAGCATATACTCAGAATGTCTGGGTTACACGGTCGTCTGACTTCGCTTGGAGTCGAACTTCCGGATGACGCTGTAATTGACAGAATCCTCCAGTCTCTCCCACCAAGCTGGAAGGGTTTTGTGCTGAACTACAACATGCAAGGGATGGAGAAGACCATTCCCGAGTTGTACTCGATGCTGAAATCTGCAGAAGTAGAAATAAAGAAAGAGCATCAAGTGTTGATGGTCAACAAGACCACCAATTTCAAGAAGGGCAAGGGTAATAAGAACTTCAAGAAAGACGGCAAAGCCGTTGCCGCGCCCGGTAAGCCAGTTACCGGGAAGAAGAAAAAGAATGGACCCAAGCCTGAGACTGAGTGCTTCTACTTCAAGGGAAAAGGTCACTCGAAGCGGAACTGCCCCAAGTACTTAGCGGACAAGAAGGCTGGCAACGTTAAAGGTATATATGATATACATGTTATTGATGTGTACCTTACCAGTGCTCGTAGTAGCTCCTGGGTATTTGATACCGGTGCTCTTGGTCACATTTGCAACTCAAAGCAGGAACTGCGGAATAAGCGGAGACTGGCCAAGGACGAGGTGACGATGTGCGTCGGGAATGGCTCCAAGGTTGATGTGATCGCCGTCTGCACGCTGCCTCTACATCTACCATCGGGATTAGTTTTAAACCTTAATAATTGTTATTTAGTACCATCTTTGAGCATGAATATTGTATCAGGGTCTTGCTTAATGCGAGACGACTACTCATTTAAGTCAGAGAATAATGGTTGTTCTATTTATATGAGTGATATGTTTTATGGACATGCTCCGCTGGTGAATGGTTTATTCTTGATGAATCTCGATCCTGATGTTACACATATTCATAGTGTGAGTACCAAAAGATGTAAAATTGATAATGATAGTCCCACATACTTGTGGCAGTGCCGCCTTGGTCATATTAGTGTTAAGCGCATGAAGAAGCTCCATACTGATGGACTATTAGAGTCTTATCTTGACTTTGAATCATTTGACACATGCGAACCGTGCCTCATGGGCAAGATGACTAAGACTCCATTCTCAGGAATAATGGAGAGAGGAACCGACTTATTGGAAATAATACATACTGATGTGTGTGGTCCAATGAACGTTGAAGCTCGCGGTGGCTATCGTTATGTTCTCACTCTCACCGATGATTTGAGTAGGTATGGGTATATCTACTTGATGAAGCACAAATTTGAGACGTTTGAAAAGTTCAAGCAATTTTAGAGTGAGGTTGAGAATCAACGTGATAGAAAAATAAAGTGTCTACGATCTGATCGTGGAGGAGAATATTTGCGTCACGAGTTTGGCACACATATAGGGAAGTGTGGAATTGTTTCACAACTGACGCCGCCTGGCACACCGCAACGTAACTTAGTGTCTGAACGTCGTAATCGAACTTTATTGGATATGGTACGATCTATGATGTCTCTTACCAACTTACCACTATCAGTTTGGGGATACGCATTGGAAACTGCAACGTTCACTTTAAATAGGGAACCGTCTAAATCCGTTGAGACGACACCGTACGAACTATGGTTTGGCAAGAACCCTAAGCTGCCGTTTCTAAAAGTTTGGGGCTGCGATGCTTATGTGAAGAAACTTCAACCAGAAAAGTTCGAACCCAAAGCGGAGAAATGCGTATTCATAGGATACCCTAAGGAAACTATTGGGTATACCTTCTATCTTAGATCCGAAGGTAAACCCTTTGTTGCCGAGAACGGATCCTTTCTAGAGAAAGAGTTTCTCTCGAAAGAAGTAAGTCAAAGGAAAGTAGAACTTGATGAGGTAATTACAACCTCTCTCAAACCGGAGAGTAGCACAGCGCGGGAAATTGTTCTTGTGGTGCCTACGCCAACTGGAGAGGAAGTTAATGATGATGATCATGAAGCTTCGGATCAAGTTGCTACTGAACCACGAAGGTCCACAAGGGTACGATCCGCACCAGAGTGGTACGGCAATCCTGTGATGGAAATCATGTTGTTAGACAACGGTGAACCTTCGAACTATGAAGAATGGCGGGCTCAGATTCCAACAAATGGCTTGAGGCTATGAAATCCGAGATAGGATCCATGTATGAGAACAAAGTATGGGCTTTGGTGGACTTGCCCGATGATCGGCGAGCCATAGAAAATAAATGGATCTTCAAGAAGAAGACTGACGCAAACGGTAATGTGACCGTTTACAAAGCTCGACTTGTCGCAAAGGGTTTTCGACAAATTCAAGGAGTTGACTACGATGAGACTTTCTCTCCCGTAGCGAAGCTGAAGTCAGTCCGAATCATGTTGGCAATTGCCGCTTTTCATGATTATGAATTTTGGCAAATGGACGTCAAAACAACGTTCCTTAACGGGTATCTTAAGGAAGAGTTGTATATGATGCAAGCAGAAGGTTTTGTCGATCCTAAGAGTGCTAACAAGGTATGCAAGCTCCACCGCTCCATCTATGGGCTGGTGCAAGCATCTTGGAGTTGGAACATTCGCTTTAATGAGGTGATTAAAGCGTTTGGGTTCATATAGGTTTATGGAGAAGCCTGTCTGTACAAGAAAGTGAGTGGGAGCTCTGTAGCTTTCCTCATACTATATGTGGATGGCATATTATTGATGGGGAATAATATAGAGTTATTGGAGAGCATAAATCCCTACTTGAACAAGAGTTTTTCAATGAAGGACCTTGGAGAAGCTGCATACATATTAGGCATCAAGATCTATAGAGATAGATCGAGACGCGTCATAGGTCTTTCGCAAAGTACATACCTTGACAAGATATTGAAGAAGTTCAATATGGAAAACTCAAAGAACGGGTTCTTGCCAGTTTTGCAAGGTATGAGATTGAGTAAGACTCAGTCACCGACCACGGCAGCAGATAGAGAGAAGATGAGTATTGTCCCCTACGCTTCAGCCGTAGGCTCTCTAATGTATGCCATGTTGTGCACCAGACCTGATATAAACCTTGCCATAAGTTTGGTGGGGAGGTACCAAAGTAATCCCGGTATGGACCACTGGAGAACGGTCAAGAATATCCTTAAGTACCTGAAAAGGACTAAGGAGATGTTTCTCGTTTATGGAGGTCACGAAGAGCTCGTCGTAAAGGGTTACGCTGATGCTAGCTTTGACACAGATCCGAATGACTCTAAGTCACAGACCGGATACGTGTATGTTTTGAATGGCAGGGAAGTGAGCTGGTGCAGCAGCAAGCAAGACGTCGTGGCAGCATCTACATGTGAAGTGGAGTACATAGCTGCTTCAGAAGCGGCTCATGAAGGGATTTGGATGAAGGGGCTCATCACCGACCTTGGAGTGGTTCCAAGCGCGTCGGGTCCAATTACACTCTTCTGTGATAATACTAGAGCCATTGCCATAGCCAAGGAGCCCAGATTTCACCGGAAGACCAAGCACATCCAACGCCTCTAGAACTGCATCCACGACTAGGTCCCAAGAGGAGTAATAGATATTTGTAAAGTGCACACGGATCTGAATATTGCAGACCCATTGACTAAACCTCTTCTTCGAGCAAAACATGATCAACACCACAATGCTATGGGTGTTCGATACATCACAATGTAACTAGATTAAAGACTCTAGTGCAAGTGGGAGACTGTTGGAAATATGCCCTAGAGGCAATAATAAAATGGTTATTATCATATTTCCTTGTTCATGATAATCGTCTATTGTTCATGCTATAATTGTATTAACAGGAAACAGTAATACATGTGTGAATAAATAGATCACAATGTGTCCCTAGCAAGCCTCTAGTTAGCAAGCTCGTTGATCAATAGATGATCATGGTTTCCTAATCATGGACATTAGATGTCATTGATAACAGGATCACATCACTAGGAAAATGATGTGATGAACAAAACCCAATCCTAAGCATATCACTAGATCGTGTTGTTTGTATGCTAAAGCTTTTTTAATGTCAAGTATCTTTTCCTTCAACCGTGAGATTGTGCAACTCCCGGATACCGTAGGAGTGCTTTGGGTGTATCAAACGTCACAACGTAACTGGGTGACTATAAAGGTGCACTACGGGTATCTCCGAAAGTGTCTGTTGGGTTGGTACAAATCGAGATCGGGATTTGTCACTCCGTGTGACGGAGAGGTATCTCTGGGCCCACTCGGTAGAACATCATCATAATGAGCTCAGCGTGACTAAGGAGTTAGTCACAGGATGATGTGCTACGGAATGAGTAAAGAGACTTACCGGTAACGAGATTGAACAAGGTATAGGGATACCGACGATCGAATCTCGGGCAAGTTCTATACCAACAGACAAAGGGAATTGTATACGGAATTGACTGAATCCTTGACATCGTGGTTCATCCGATGAGATCATCGTGGAACATGTGGGAGCCACCATGGGTATCCAGACCCCGCTGATGGTTATTGGCCGGAGAGGCGTCTCAGTCATGTCTGCATGCCTCCCGAACCCGTAGGGTCTACACACTTAAGGTTCGATGATGCTAGGGTTATAGGGAATTGTTATACGAGGTTACTGAAGGTTGTTCGGAGTCCCGTATGAGAACCCGGACATCACGAGGAGCTCCGGAATGGTCCGGAGGTAAAGATTGATATATAGGATGGATGGGTTTGGACGCGAGAAATGTTTCGGGCACCACCGGCAAAGTGCCGGGACCACCGGAAGGGTTCCGGAGGCCCACCGGGAGGGGCCACAAGCCCCGGAAGGCTATATGGGCCAAGTGTGGGAGGGAACCAGCCCGTGGGTGGGCTGGTGCACCCCCCGCACCCAGCCCATAGCGCACCAGAGAGGAAGGGGGAGAACCCTAGGCCCTGGTGGGCCTAAGGCCCACCAGGGGGTGCGCCACCCCCTCTCGTGCCTTGGTCCCCACCCCCTCTCCCATCTGGGCTGCCGCCACCCCTAGGGTGGGAACCCTAGAGGTGGCGCACCCCTCCCCTCTCCTCCTATAAATTGAGAGGGGTTTGGGGCTGTTGGAGACACAAGTTGATCTCTCCCTCGGCGCAGCCGTGTCCCTCTTCTTCCTCCTCTCCCACGGTGCTTGGAGAAGCCCTGCCAGGAGACCTCGTCTCTCCATCGACACCACGCCGTCGTGCTGCCGGAGATCTTCCCCAACCTCTCCCTCCTCCTTGCTGGATCAAGGTGCGGGAGACGTCACCGGGCTGCACGTGTGTTGAACGCGGAGGTGCCGTGGTTCGGCATTAGATGGGAATCACACCGCAATATGAATCGCCTCGAGTACGACTCCATCAACCGCGTTCTAGCAACACGTCCACTTAGCGATCTTCAAAGGTATGAAGATGCACTCTCCCCTCTCTCGTTGCTCGTCTCTCCATAGGAAGATCTGAATATGGCGTAGGAAAAATTTGAATTTATGCTACGTAAAGCCAACCATCATGATACTCATAATATTTCTTGATGCCCTTTGCATGAAGATGCTTCCTAGTGTAATGCTTCTGAAGAAGAACGCATGCATGATTTTTCTCTTCCTTCACCAAGAGCAGAGTTTGGCGAGTTGTATTGTGGAGAACGTTGATCTCGATAGTCATGTGAACTTTCTCTTTTCTATCCATCTCGATATGTCTTTCTAGTATCTGTTGAGTCTGAAGATAAATCTCATATAAACAGGGATTTCCATCTTGTGGAACTTCAATTGTTGCTTTCTTAACTTTCAGTGTATGAGCTGGAGCAATTCCTTTAGGAACGACACATGATTTTCCATTGCCATTGTCCTCGATGATCTGAAGAGTATTACGAATAGTAGGGATAATTTTTTTTGGTTTGTACCGACAAAGATAGCTCTTTGCAAAGATTTCCTGAGTGACATACTGAATTCATCGTGCATATGGCTTCAAAGCTTGAGCGTATTCAGCAACACATGTCATGTTTCAAAGAAATAGATCATAGTCCTTCAAGTTTGTCATACTGATCAATCATAGTCCTTCGATATGTAAGAGTGTCAAACCCATAGAGGAGAAGAAGGAAACGATGGGCAATTTCCAGCAAGGTATTCTCTGCAAATGCTATAAATAACAGTGATAGATAGTTTTGTAGCAAGATAATTCATAACATGTGACAAGTAACAATAGTAGCAAATGTGCATCAAGATAGCCCAATATTTTTTGTAGCAAAGGACATGACTAGAATTACTCTTATATGAAGCAAAGCACTCTTGGGACACATGGGAATTTCCATCTAGTCATGTTCATCATGTTGAGTTGATTCATGTTTGTTACTTTGATAATTTGATATGTGGGTGGACCTATGCTAAGGTGTTGTTCTTACTTGAACAAGCAACCCACTTATGATTACCCTCTCTCACAAGCATCCGCAACTATGAAAGAAGAATTAAGATAAATCTAACCATAGCATGAAACATGCGGATCCAAATCAGCCCCTTATGAAATAATGCATAAACTAGGGTTTAAGCTTTGTCAATCTAGCAACACATCATCTATTTACTACTCCACAATGCCTTCCCTTAGGCCCGTAATATGGTGTAGTTATTTTATTTCTCTAAATCATGAAATAACTGAGGATCGAACCAAGATAGATGATAATGGTAAAATTGATGGTGATACGATTGTTGGGGAACGTCGCATGGGAAACAAAAATTTTCCTACGCGCACGAAGACCTATCATGGTGATGTCCATCTACGAGAGGGGATGAGTGATCTACGTACCCTTGTAGATCGTACAGGAGAAGCGTTAGTGAACGCAGTTGATGTAGTGGAACGTCCTCACGTCCCTCGATCCGCCCCGCGAACAATCCCGCGATCAGTCCCACGATCTAGTATCGAACGGACGGCACCTCCGCGTTCAGCACACGTACAGCTCGACGATGATCTCGGCCTTCTTGATCCAGCAAGAGAGACGGAGAGGTAGAAGAGTTCTCCGGCAGCGTGACGGCGCTACGGAGGTTGGTGATGACCTTGTCTCAGCAGGGCTCCGCCCGAGCTCCGCAGAAACGCGATCTAGAGGAAAAACCGTGGAGGTATGTGGTCGGGCTGCCGTGGGAAAGTCGTCTCGAATCAGCCCTAAAACCTCCGTATATATAGGTGGGAGGGAGGGGACCTTGCCTTGGGGCTCAAGGAGCCCCAAGGGGGTCGGCCGAGTCCAAGGGGGGAGGACTCCCCCCCCAAACCGAGTTGGACTTGGTTTGGTGGGAGGGAGTCCCCCTTCCTTCCCACCTCCTCCTTTTTTTTCTCTTTTCTCTCTTGATTTTATCTCCTTGGCGCATAGAGCCCTTTTGGGCTGTCCCACCAGCCCACTAAGGGCTGGTGTGCCACCCTCAAGGCCTAGGGGCTTCCCCGGGGTGGGTTGCCCCCCCGGTGAACTCCCGGACCCCATTCGTCATTCCCGGTACATTCCCGGTAACTCCGAAAACCTTCCGGTAATCAAATGAGGTCATCCTATATATCAATCTTCGTTTCCGGACCATTCCGAAAACCCTCGTGACGTCCGTGATCTCATCCGGGACTCCAAACAACATTCTGTAACCAACCATATAACTCCAATATGCATAAAACAACGTCGAACCTTAAGTGTGCAGACCCTGCGGGTTCGAGAACTATGTAGACATGACCCGAGAGACTCCTCGGTCAATATCCAATAGCGGGACCTGGATGCCCATATTGGATCCTACATATTCTACGAAGATCTTATCGTTTGAACCTCAGTGCCAAGGATTCATATAATCCCGTATGTCATTCCCTTTGTCCTTCGGTATGTTACTTGCCCGAGATTCGATCGTTAGTATCCGTATACCTACTTCAATCTCGTTTACCGGCAAGTCTCTTTACTCGTTCCGTAATACAAGATCCCGCAACTTACACTAAGTTACATTGCTTGCAAGGTTTGTGTGTGATGTTGTATTACCGAGTGGGCCCCGAGATACCTCTCCGTTCACACGGAGTGACAAATCCCAGTCTTGATCCATACTAACTCAACCAACACCTTCGGAGATACCTGTAGAGCATCTTTATAGTCACCCAGTTACGTTGCGACGTTTGATACACAAAAAGCATTCCTCCGGTGTCAGTGAGTTATATGATCTCATGGTCATAGGAATAAATACTTGACACGCAGAAAACAGTAGCAACAAAATGACACGATCAACATGCTACGTCTATTAGTTTGGGTCTAGTCCATCACGTGATTCTCCTAATGACGTGATCCAGTTATCAAGCAACAACACCTTGTTCATAATCAGAAGACACTGACTATCTTTGATCAACTGGCTAGCCAACTAGAGGCTTGCTAGGGACGGTGTTTTGTCTATGTATCCACACATGTAAATGAGTCTTCATTCAATACAATTATAGCATGGATAATAAACGATTATCTTGATACAGGAATTATAATAATAACTATATTTATTATTGCCTCTAGGGCATAATTCCAACAGTCTCCCACTTGCACTAGAGTCAATAATCTAGCCTCACATCACCATGTGAATTACATTGTAATAAATCTAACACCCATACAGTTCTGGTGTTGATCATGTTTTGGCCGTGGAAGAGGTTTAGTCAGCGGGTCTGCTACATTCAGATCCGTGTGCACTTTGCATATATTCACGTCCTCTCCCTCGACGTAGTCGCGGATGAGGTTGAAGCGTCGTTTGATGTGTCTGGTCTTCTTGTGAAACCGCGGTTCCTTTGCTAAGGCAATGGCACCAGTGTTGTCACAGAACAAGGTTATTGGATTCAGTGCACTTGGCACCACTCCAAGATCCATCATGAACTGCTTCATCCAGACACCCTCCTTAGCCGCCTCCGAGGCAGCCATGTACTCCGCTTCACATGTAGAATCTGCTACGACGCTTTGCTTGGAACTGCACCAGCTTACTGCACCCCCATTAAGAATAAATACGTATCCGGTTTGCGACTTAAAGTCGTCCGGATCTGTGTCAAAGCTTGCATCGACGTAACCTTTTACGGCGAGCTCTTCGTCACCTCCATACACGAGAAACATCTCCTTAGTCCTTTTCAGGTACTTCAGGATATTCTTGACCGCTGTCCAGTGATCCACTCCTGGATTACTCTGGAACCTACCTACCATACTTATGGCCAGGCTAACATCCGGTCTAGTGCACAACATCGCATACATGATAGAACCTATGGCTGAAGCATAGGGGACGGAGCGCATATGCTCTCTATCTTCATCAGTTGCTGGGCACTGAGTCTTACTCAATCTCGTACCTTGCAGAACTGGCAAGAACCCTTTCTTGGATTGTTCCATTTTGAACCTCTTCAAAACTTTATCAAGGTATGTGCTTTGTGAAAGTCCTATCAGGCGTTTTGATCTATCCCAATAGATCTTAATGCCTAGAATGTAAGCAGCTTCTCCTAGGTCCTTCATAGAGAAACTTTTATTCAAGTAATCCTTTATGCTCTCTAAAAAACTCTACGTTGTTTCCAATCAGTAATATGTCATCCACATATAATATTAGAAACGCCACAGAGCTCTCACTCACTTTCTTGTAAATACAAGACTCTCCAACCACTTGTATAAACCCAAATGCTTTGATCACCTCATCAAAGCATTTGTTCCAACTCCGAGATGCTTGCACCAGTCCATAAATGGATCGCTGGAGCTTGCACACCTTGTTAGCATTCTTAGGATCGACAAAACCTTCGGGTTGTATCATATACAACTCTTCCTTAAGGAAACCGTTAAGGAACGCCGTTTTGACATCCATTTGCCAGATTTCATAATCGAAAAATGCAGCTATTGCTAACATGATTCTGACGGACTTAAGCATTGCTACGGGTGAGAAAGTCTCATCGTAGTCAACTCCTTGAACTTGTGAAAAACCCTTTGCCACAAGTCGATCTTTATAAACGGTCACATTGCTGTCAGCGTCCGTCTTCCTCTTAAAGATCCATTTGTTCTGAATGGCCTTGCGGCCCTCAGGTAGTACCTCTAAAGTCCACACTTTGTTCTCATACATGGATCCTATCTCGAATTTCATGGCCTCTAGCCATTTGTTGGAATCTTGGCCCACCATTGCTTCTTCATAATTTGCAGGTTCATTGTTGTCTAACAACATGATTGATAAGACGGGATTACCGTACCACTCTGGAGCAGCACGTGGTCTCGTCGACCTGCGTAGTTCGACAGAAACTTGAACTGGAGTTTCATGATCATCATCATTAACTTCCTCCTCAACCGGCGTCACAATGACAGAGGTTTCCCCTTGCCCTGCGCCACCATCCAGAGGGATGAGAGGTTCGACAACCTCGTCAAGTTCTATCTTCCTCCCACTCAATTCTCTCGAGAGAAACTCCTTCTCGAGAAAAGCTCCGTTTTTAGCAACAAACACTTTGCCCTCGGATTTGAGATAGAAGGTGTACCCAACTGTCTCTTTTGGGTAACCTATGAAGACGCACTTTTCCGCTTTGGGTTCCAGCTTTTCAGGCTGAAGCTTTTTGACATAAGCATCACATCCCCAAACTTTAAGAAATGACAACTTTGGCCTTTTGCCATACCACAGTTCGTATGGTGTCGTCTCAACGGATTTTGATGGTGCCCTACTTAAAGTGAATGCAACTGTTTCTAATGCATAGCCCCAAAATGATAACGGCAAATCAGTAAGAGACATCATAGATCACACCATCTCTAATAGAGTACGATTACGACGTTCGGACACACCATTACGCTGTGGTGCTCCAGGCGGTGTTAACTGTGAAACAATTCCACATTGTCTTAAGTGAGTACCAAACTCGAAACTCAGATATTCACCCCCACGATCAGACCGCAGGAACTTGATCTTCTTGTTACGATGATTTTCCACTTCACTCTGAAATTGCTTGAACTTTTCAAATATTTCAGACTTGTTCTTCATCAAGTAGACATAACCATATCTACTTAAATCGTCAGTGAAGGTGAGAAAATAACGAAATCCGCCGCGTGCCTCCACGCTCATCGGACCACACACATCGGTATGTATGATCTCCAACAAGTCACTTGCACGCTCCATTGTTCCTGAGAACGGAGTTTTAGTCATCTTGCCCATGAGGCATGGTTCGCACGGGTCAAGTGAATCAAAGTCAAGTGACTCCAAAAGTCCATCAGCATGGAGTTTCTTCATGCGCTTTACACCAATATGACCTAAGTGGCAGTGCCACAAAAATATGGCGCTATTATTGTTAACTCTAACTCTTTTGGTCTCAATGTTATGTATATGCGTATCGCTATCAAGATTCAATATGAACAATCCTCTCACACTCGGTGCATGACCATAAAAGATGTTACTCATAGAAATAGAACAACCATTATTCTCTGACTTAAAAGAGTAACCGTCTCGCAATAAACAAGATCCAGATATAATGTTCATGCTCAACGCAAACACTAAATAACAATGATTTAAGTTCATCACTAATCCTGACGGTAACTGAAGTGACACTGTGCCGACGGCGATTGCATCAACCTTGGAACCATTTCCTACGCGCATCGTCACTTCATCTTTCGCCAGCCTTCGCCTATTCCGCAGTTCCTGTTTCGAGTTGCAAATATGAGCAACAGAACCGGTATCGAATACCCAGGCACTACTACGAGAGCTGGTTAAGTACACATCAATAATATGTATATCAAATATACCTGATTTTTCTTTGCCCGCCTTCTTATCTGCCAGATACTTGGGGCAATTGCGCTTCCAGTGACCCATACCCTTGCAATAGTAACACTCCGTTTCCGGCTTAGGTCCAGCTTTGGGTTTCTTCGTCGGATTGGCAACGGGCTTGCCGCTCTTCTTCGAATTGCCCTTCTTGCCTTTGTCGTTTCTCTTGAAACTAGTGGTCTTATTCACCATCAACACTTGATGCTCTTTACGGAGTTCAGACTCTGCGACTTTCAGCATCGCAAACAACTCGCCGGGAGACTTGTTCATCCCTTGCATGTTGTAGTTCAACACAAAGCCTTTATAGCTTGGCGGCAGTGATTGAAGGATTCTGTCAGTGATAGCTTCTTGCGGGAGTTCAATCCCCAGCTCAGCTAGACGGTTTGAGTACCCACACATTTTGAGCACATGTTCACTTACAGATGAGTTTTCCTCCATCTTGCAAGCATAGAATTTATCGGAGGTCTCATACCTCTCGATCCGAGCGTTCTTCTGAAAGATAAACTCCAACTCCTGGAACATCTCAAATGCTCCATGACGCTCAAAGCGACGTTGAAGTCCCGGTTCTAAGCCATACAAGACTGCACATTGAACTATTGAGTAGTCCTCCTTACGTGCTAACCAAGCGTTCTTAACATCCTGATCAGCCGTAGCGGGTGGTTCATCTCCTAACGCAACATTAAGGACATAATCCTTCTTCCCAGCTTGTAAGATTAGCTTAAGATTACGAGCCCAGTCTACAAAGTTGCTTCCATCATCTTTCAACTTAGCTTTCTCTAGGAACGTATTAAAATTCAGGATGACTGTCGCGTGAGCCATGATCTACAACACAAATATATTCAAAGTGGACTTAGACTATGTTCAAGATAATTAGAGTTTAAATTAATAAAATTATACGCTAAACTCCCACTCAAAAAGTACATCTCTCTAGTCATTTGAGTGGTTCATGATCCACTTACACTAGCTCAAGTCCGATCATCACGTGAGTTGAGTATAGTTTCAGTGGTAAGCATCCCTATGCTAATCATATCATCTATATGATTCATGATCGACCTTTCGGTCTCATGTGTTCCAAGGCCATGTCTGCACATGCTAGGCTCGTCAAGCTTAACCCGAGTGTTCCGCGTGCGCAACTGTTTTGCACCCGTTGTATGTGAACGTTGAGTCTATCACACCCGATCATCACGTGGTGTCTCGAAACGACGAACTGTAGCAACGGTGCACAGTCGGGGAGAACACAATTTCGTCTTGAAATTTTAGTGAGAGATCACCTCATAATGCTACCGTCGTTCTAAGCAAAATAAGGTGCATAAAAGGATTAACATCACATGCAGTTCATAAGTGACATGATATGGCCATCATCACGTGCTTCTTGATCTCCATCACCAAAGCACCGGCACGATCTTCTTGTCACCGGCGCCACACCATGATCTCCATCAACGTGTTGCCATCGGGGTTGTCGTGCTACTCATGCTATTACTACTAAAGCTACATCCTAGCAAAATAGTAAACGCATATGCAAGCACACACGTTAGTATAAAGACAACCCTATGGCTCCTGCCGGTTGCCGTACCATCGACGTGCAAGTCGATATTTCTATTACAACATGATCATCTCATACATCCAATATATCACATCACATCATTGGCCATATCACATCACAAGCATACCCTGCAAAAACAAGTTAGACGTCATCTAATTTTGTTGTTGCATGTTTTACGTGGTGACCATGGGTATCTAGTAGGATCGCATCTTACTTACGTAAACACCACAACGGAGATATATGAGTTGCTATTTAACCTCATCCAAGGACCTCCTCGGTCAAATCCGATTCAACTAAAGTTGGAGAAACCGAAACTTGCCAGTCATCTTTGAGCAACGGAGTTACTCGTAACGATGAAACCAGTCTCTCGTAAGCGTACGAGTAATGTCGGTCCAAGCCGCTTCAATCCAACAATACCGCGGAATCAAGAAAAGACTAAGGAGGGCAGCAAAACGCACATCACCGCCCACAAAAACTTTTGTGTTCTACTCGAGAAGACATCTACGCATGAACCTAGCTCATGATGCCACTGTTGGGGAACGTCGCATGGGAAACAAAAATTTTCCTACGCGCACGAAGACCTATCATGGTGATGTCCATCTACGAGAGGGGATGAGTGATCTACGTACCCTTGTAGATCGTACAACAGAAGCGTTAGTGAACGCGGTTGATGTAGTGGAACGTCCTCACGTCCCTCGATCCGCCCCGCGAACAATCCCGCGATCAGTCCCACGATCTAGTACCGAACGGACGACACCTCCGCGTTCAGCACACGTACAGCTCGACGATGATCTCGGCCTTCTTGATCCAGCAAGAGAGACGGAGAGGTAGAAGAGTTCTCTGGCAGCGTGACGGCGCTCCGGAGGTTGGTGATGATCTTGTCTCAGCAGGGCTCCGCCCGAGCTCCGCAGAAACGCGATCTAGAGGAAAAACCGTGGAGGTATGTGGTCGGGCTGCCGTGGGAAAGTCGTCTCGAATCAGCCCTAAAACCTCCGTATATATAGGTGGGAGGGAGGGGACCTTGCCTTGGGGCTCAAGGAGCCCCAAGGGGGTCGGCCGAGTCCAAGGGGGGAGGACTCCCCCCCAAACCGAGTTGGACTTGGTTTGGTGGGAGGGAGTCCCCCTTCCTTCCCACCTCCTCCTTTTTTTTCTCTTTTCTCTCTTGATTTTCTCTCCTTGGCGCATAGAGCCCTTTTGGGCTGTCCCACCAGCCCACTAAGGGCTGGTGTGCCACCCTCAAGGCCTATGGGCTTCCCCGGGGTGGGTTGCCCCCCCGGTGAACTCCCGGAACCCATTCGTCATTCCCGGTACATTCCCGGTAACTCCGAAAACCTTCTGGTAATCAAATGAGGTCATCCTATATATCAATCTTCGTTTCCGGACCATTCCAGAAACCCTCGTAACGTCCGTGATCTCATCCGGGACTCCGAACAACATTCGGTAACCAACCATATAACTCTAATACGCATAAAACAACGTCGAACCTTAAGTGTGCAGACCCTGCGGGTTCGAGAACTATGTAGACATGACCCGAGAGACTCCTCGGTCAATATCCAATAGCAGGACCTGGATGCCCATATTGGATCCTACATATTCTACGAAGATCTTATCGTTTGAACCTCAGTGCCAGGGATTCATATAATCCCGTATGTCATTCCCTTTGTCCTTCGGTATGTTACTTGCCCGAGATTCGATCGTTAGTATCCGTATACCTATTTCAATCTCGTTTACCGGCAAGTCTCTTTACTCGTTCCGTAATACAAGATCCCGCAACTTACACTAAGTTACATTGCTTGCAAGGCTTGTGTGTGATGTTGTATTACCGAGTGGGCCCCGAGATACCTCTCCGTTCACACGAAGTGAGAAATCCCAGTCTTGATCCATACTAACTCAACCAACACCTTCGGAGATACCTGTAGAGCATCTTTATAGTCACCCAGTTACGTTGCGACGTTTGATACACACAAAGCATTCCTCCGGTGTCAGTGAGTTATATGATCTCATGGTCATAGGAATAAATACTTGACACACAGAAAACAGTAGCAACAAAATGACACGATCAACATGCTACGTCTATTAGTTTGGGTCTAGTCCATCACGTGATTCTCCTAATGACGTGATCCAGTTATCAAGCAACAACACCTTGTTCATAATCAGAAGACACTGACTATCTTTGATCAACTGGCTAGCCAACTAGAGGCTTGCTAGGGACGGTGTTTTGTCTATGTATCCACACATGTAAATGAGTCTTCATTCAATACAATTATAGCATGGATAATAAACGATTATCTTGATACAGGAATTATAATAATAACTATATTTATTATTGCCTCTAGGGCATAATTCCAACAACGATACCGGGGCACCTCCCCCAAGATTCGAACAAGCTAAGGGTGGTGCCCGTACACATGTACTTAGGTTTGCTTCTTGTGTGATGGTGGTGATGGTGTAGCAGGCTTGTCCTCCGTCATGGATAGCAGCATAGCGTTTAACTCTCTCATATCATGAAGTAACTGCTGAATCATTGCAGTGTTCCTTTGCACCTCCACCGTAATATGTTTGTTTTCTACCGAGGGGTCTCCACAAAGTGGACTGACCTTGTGCTTCTTGAGCTAGTTGAGCTCCCCTTCCGATTAGTGGACATGGGTTAGGAGAAGTGGAGATGTCCACTAGCGTATCATGTTCTGAGGCACGAGGATGCACTTCCATGGAATCCATAGGTTCTTATCCCATGATGACTTCATCTGTTCTCTATCGTTCGAGCTCCATATGTAGCAGCCAAGCCTTGTCCTCAATGTTTGTGGAGGAGGACGATGACATAGCTTCCATACCTTACAAAATCTGCTAGAAAAACAACCCGAAACAAGAACAAAGGAGAAACTTGCTATGTGGTGGTCCAAACATATGGGAGTATATATAATGATTTTTTCTAGGCCAGAATACATGTCTAGGAAGAAAACAAAGTACGGGAGGCATACAAGGTGCTCCCAAGCCATCAGGGCACGTCTAGGGGGGTCACACCCTGTTAGCTTGGACCTCCCTCGTGGAACCCCATGGCTGGTTTTTATTTTTGTATTTTTTCTAAAATACCAAAACCAACACAAAGTATTTTTATGGAAATTTTGGAGTTGGTTTACTTACCGTATCACATACCTACCCCTTTTCTAGGTTTTTGGAGTGTTCCAGAAGGTCTCTCTTATGTGTTCTTCCGATGTCATCACTTGATTTATATTAGTTTCAACATTAATGGGCGTACCTGAGATGTAATGTTTAATTCTTTCCCCATTTACCACTCTCAGATTTGTTTCTTTGGCATTATTGATCTTGATAGCACTGGAGCAATAAACCTCTTCGACAATATAAGGTCATTCCCATTTGGAGAGAAGCTTACCTACAAAGAGTCTGAAATGAGAATTGTACAAAAGAACTAGGTCTCCTACATTGAATTCCCGTTTTTGGAGTTCTCTTGTCATGCCATCTTTTAATCTTTTCTTTAAACAACTTGGCATTTTCATAATCTTGTGTACTCCATTCATCTAAGGAGCTAATATCAAATAGCCTCTTCTCACCAGCAAGTTTCAAATCATAATTAAGTTCTTTGATTGCTCAATAAGCTTTATGTTCTAACTCAAGAGGTAAATGACATGCTTTTCCATAGACCATTTATACGAGGACATTCCCATGGGATTTTTATAACTAGTTCTATAAGCCCATAAAGCATCATCAAGTTTCTTAGACCAATTCTTTCTAGCTCTATTAACAGTCTTTTGCAAGATCAATTTTATTTCTCGGTTACTCAACTCAAGTTGACCGATAGACCAAGGGTGATAAGGTGATGCAATTCTATGGCTAATATCATATTTAGCAAGAATTTTATGGAAAGCACCATAAATGAACGTGAACCACCATGATTCATTAAATATCTAGGGACTCCAAACCTCGGAATAACGACATCATTAAGCATTCTAATAGAAGTGTTGTGATCAACACTACTAGTTGGAATAACTTCTACGCACTTAGTAACGTAATCAACAACAACTAAAATATGATTATACTCATTAGAGAAAGGAAAAGGTCCCATATAATTAAAACCAAAACATCAAATGGTTCAATAGAAAGTGAGTAATTCAAAGGCATTTTTGGATCGATACCAATTTTACCGATTCTTCGACATGCATCACAAGAGAGGATGTACTTAAGAGTGTTGGAGCATATATCTCCATATGTGGTTTTGGTACTTGATGACAATTCCTATGGACTAATGGTTGCCTTAAGTTACATTTATAGGATTTGTCCATAGGCACTTCTTGAAGTCCATCTGTTGGGTTCAAGGAGTTTATATGATGACCAAGATGGTATTCAAGGTATTATCCAAAGAATGGTCATAGAGACACATGGTTGATCAAGATCTCAGACAAAGAGTAAATCAAGATGATCAACACACAAAGCGTACAAGATGTACCGAGAGGGATCAAGTGATCCCATGGTATGGATTTGTCCATAGGCACTTCTTGAAGTCCATCAGTTGGGTTCAAGGAGTTTATATGATGACCAAGATGGTATTCAAGGTATTATCCAAAGAATGGTCATAGAGACACATGGTTGATCAAGATCTCAGACAAAGAGTAAATCAAGATGATCAACACACAAAGCGTACAAGATGTACCGAGAGGGATCAAGTGATCCCATGGTATGGTAAGCATTGTCCATTACGTGTTTGTGTACTAACCCATGGTCTTCGTGAGAGTTCTATGTGGGGGTTAGGTGTGTTTACATGGGCTTGCGTCAAAGGGAAGATCTCATACAACCCATGGAGTATGACGTCAAGTTGTGATCATCATCAATGGTTGATCAAGATCTCAGACAAAGAGTAAATCAAGATGATCAACACACAAAGCGTACAAGATGTATCGAGAGGGATCAAGTGATCCCATGGTATGGTAAGCATTGTCCATTACGTGTTTGTGTACTAACCCATGGTCTTCGTGAGAGTTCGATGTGGGGGTTAGGTGTGTTTCCATGGGCTTGCGTCAAAGGGAAGATCTCATACAACCCATGGAGTATGACGTCAAGTTGTGATCGTCATCAAGATTGCGATGTGCAAGTTCAAGTGGATCAGCACGAAGATAGCATGCTTGAAGCTTGCCGTCCAGTGTGGTGGCATTGGACTTGTGAAGATATGCTGAAGAGTGGCTCACCCATAGTGAGTATGGGGGAGAAATCAACTAGTCTTCATCAAGCCAACACAATCAAGAAAGGTGGTCCATCTTGAGGAAGCCAAGATCATCATCATCTAGATCAAGAGGACGAGGTGCAAGGTATAGGTTTTCCCTTGATAGGTTTTCTGGTTAGGATAGATTGTTGTTCTATCAAGGGGGGCTCTCAAGTGAGTAGCTTGATCGTATCGTTCGTTGAGAGCTCAAACCATTTGCATCCTTGCATCATACTTCTTGGTTCTTGTTTGGAGTCCATATGCATCTACTATGATGTTTTCGATGTTGGAGTTTTTGCCGGTTCTTCATTCATAGAGATCTCACATCTCTATATCTTTGGCATATTCATAACCGCATGGTCTTAAGATTTCCAACAAGCTTGGGTTTGCTCGATTCAGAGCTCGTATGCGAAAGTTATGGCTGTTTCAGTGGCGAGCGGTAGTACCGCTGGACCTAGCGGTAGTACCGCTGGCTGGCGGTAGTACCGCCCCTGGTCAGCGGTAGTACCGCTCCAGGAGCTTAGTACCGCCTGCCTAGCGGTTGTTCGTGGACGGACCTTTTTGCGAAGACTTTCTTGGCGGTGGTAGTGCCGTTGCACTACCAGGGGCCGAGCGATAGTACCGCTGGGGCCAGCGGTAGTACCGCTAGCTGGCGGTAGTACCGCTGGAGTGCCAGCGGTAGTACCGCTGCAGCCAGCGGTAGTACCGCTGGAGCTCGGGCAGAAAGTGGGGGTAACGGTCTGATTCCTTCCCCCACTATATAAAGGGGGTCTTCTTCCCCCTTGGTCTGATCCATCCGTTGAGCTCTTGTTCTATCTCCATTGTTGACATTCTTAGAGCTTGATTACTCTCTATCCCTCCAATGATTCTTGCTTGTTCTTGAGGGAAAAGAGAGAGGAGATCTAGATCCACATCTCCACCAATCACTTTCTCCTCTATGTGAGGGGAACCCCTTGGATCTTGATCTTGGAGTTCTTTGTGAGCTCCTTGTTCTTCCTCTCATATTTCTCCATAGCTTTTGTTGTTGTGGAGGGATTTGAGTGTGAGGGACTTGACCACTTCGTGTGTTCTTGCCATTGCATTAGTTGCATCGGTTTGAGTTCTCCACGGTGATACGTGGAAGTGAGAAGTTGAGAAGCTTACTACCTTTGGTACTTAGTACCCTGGATATTGTTCTTCGTGGATGCTTTGGCGTCCTAGAAGCTTGGTGGTGTCTCGGAGCTCAATCAGTGTGGTGTGAAGCTCCGGGAAGCGTCGGGGTCTCCAATTAGGTTGTGGAGATTGCCCCGAGCAATTTGTACGGGTACCGGTGACCGTCCCCAAGGGTTGCCACGTGTACGGGTTCGGTGACCGCCCCCAAGGGTTGCCATTTGTACGGGTTCGGTGACCGCCCTCAAGGGTCCCTTAGTGGAATCACGGCATCTTGCATTGTGCGAGGGCGTGAGGAGATTACGGTGGCCTTAGTGGCATCTTGGGGAGCATTGTGCCTCCACACCGCTCTAACGGAGATTAGCATCCGCAAGGGTGTGAACTTCGGGATACATCATCGTCTCCCTGTGCCTCGGTTATCTCTTACCCGAACCCTTTACTTATGCACTTTACTTTGTGATAGACATATTCTTTATTGTAATATATCTTGCTATCACTTCGTTGTTTATCTTGCTTAGCATAAGTTGTTGGTGCACATAGGTGAGCCTAGTTGTTTGTAGGTTTTGTGCTTGACATATTAAACGATTAGTTTTATTCCGCATTTGTTCAAGCCTAAACCTTAACTATTTTAAAGCGCCTATTCAGCCCCCCCTCTAGGCGACATCCACGTCCTTTTCAAAGAGCATCTTTGAAAAGAGTAGACCAATAAAAATCAGCCTGTAATACCTTGTGTGCAGTTCTGTCACCAGCGCATTACCCTCCGTAGGCCTTAGAATGGCACTTCCATAGGATTTGTTCGTGTTCATGAATAATACCATCTACTCCATCTTTATAAAGATGTGGGTCATTCCAAAAGTAATGTCCTAAATCATAGAAGACCTTTTTCTTTTCTTGGTATGTTGTAACACCCCAAATATTTTACCATGTTTTTATTAATTAAATTTTTGCGAGGAATATTAATTGTTCATTTTTCTAGACCTCGTGCTGATTTCACAATCTCCTTCTTCTCTATTTTAAAAAATTCTTCCCTCCAAGTAGAAACTTTTGGGAACTATTATTGGACTTGAGTGTTTTCTTAAAACCTTTTATTTCATTTTGAAAATTCAATGGGAAATATTTTTATAACAAAAATTGCCCAATTAATTCTTCTAAATGGCATTTTCAGCCTTTGAAATGCATGTGTTACACTACAACCATTTAAAATATTTCTTTAAAAATTTCAATTTTTTTTGGAGATGTCATGTGATGACTAGAGATCCATTTTATGCAAAAAAAAAACAACTTGGTCTTTTGAAAAATTTGAGCAAACCATCCTCTTTTTATTTCTGGTCCACTTTGGTGTTTTGTACTACAACCCTAACTTTCCTTTATCCAATGGTCCTGAATTTTTTTCTACTGGTAGTCCTTCTAACCAAACCCTTAAGTCCATGAGATTAGCCCCGATGGAATATTTTAAGTTCATGAAATAATCTCATGTAGTTCCTTTCCACAATGTTTTCCACCAAAACATGTACTAACAAGTTTCATATTGTTCCAAACCAATAGTACCGACATCTCCAGCATATAAAGAGAACCTATCCTGCAATATTTCACCTTTAGAAAAACTCCCTAAGTGGCTTTGACATTATGTCAAACACCTTCTGGGCAAGGCACAGATTGTGCAAATTCCTAAACTACACTTGTGACTTGTTTACCTGGCCAAAACAGCATGTCCACTCGACCTATCACACCCACACTAATGAACTTAGCATTACCTTCGTACCAAAAAGCTCGTCTTAGATTTATCTAGATACGAATGTATTTAACACTAAAACATGTCTAAGTACATCCGTATCTAGACAAAGCTAAGACAAGCTTTGTAGGACGGAGGGAGTATTAATTTCCATTTTCATCAAAGTCCTCTAGTTCATCCTGGCATTTCATCGAGCACGTGTCGTGCACGTCGGGAGCGCGAGCAGAGCGTGCGTATTGTACGCGCCCGCAACCAAGCCGCCGCATCCACCTACCGCCCTCTCTTGCTCGTCATGACCCTTCTCTGCTCGTAGCGCCTCACTAGACCCCACCGACACCCCCTCTCATCCGCTCGCACCGCCCCGGCATGACCTGCACCATCCACCTCTACTATTGTGGACACAGTGGCAGCAAGCCGCCGTCCGTGACACGTGGCGCGCCCTCGAACTCTAGGTTAGTCGTGCGTGTCCTCATCCCCGTGTAGCTCTACCGCCGCCCCTACCTGCCTCGCGAGCGCAGCACTCCAGCCACAGTAATGGAAAGCCTCCGTAGTCATCTTTGGAAGCCGCGGGAACCGACGTAACCCTCCCCCAAGCCTCTCACGGGTGCTCACCAACGAGCAACCAACCTACAAGAACCTCCCAAAGTGGCCATTTAACCGTAGGAAGCCGTCTCCTCGCTCTCCAGCGAGCATGGGCACCGCAAGCCCCTACTAAATTCGTTTGAAACTGCAAGCTCCCCCCTAGATTTTTTTTCACCGGTAGCCTTACCAATCATCGCGAACCCATTCCACCTCTCAATTGCTTCTCGGTGCCAGTCATGGACGAAGCCCATGTCTCCCAAAGCTCACGCCGGCATGGTTGATGTCCTGCTCGACCTTGAGAAGTCCGGTGCTCCCCTCTAACTCCATTGGATGGGAACCATCCTCCTATCAAGCCGGTGTGCCAAGCATCGGAAACAGCGCCCCTAGCATCGACAATCGTTGCCGGAGCGGTCCCCTGTTTCTTGCGACGAGTGCGGGAGGAGGGAGGCAAATCCGACAGGTGGCTCCCACCTATTGAAGAGACAACCCTTGATACGGGAGACATAGCCCCCTTTATGTGTGTTCCCTCAGAGTAAACATACTTCTGTAAGTACACTTTCAGTTTCAGTAAACGTATTCTCCTCGAAACGTTTTCTTTTCTATGTTTTATTTAAAAATAGGAATTTGACCCAAATTTGACTGGCCATAACTTTTAAACCACAACTCCGTTTAGTTGATTCTATCTGTGTTATTTTACAAAATCCATATAGTTTATTTTAGTATTTATTCCAAAATTTTACAAAACAACCTTTTATGTTGTTTTCAAATTGTGTGTTAATTTGAATATTTTTAAAATAGTAAAATGGTGGGAAGATAAAATTATGAAAGTGTTGGAGTGAACCCAACATTTCTACATACTGAAGGTAAGCATCTTGAACACTGATATGATATAAGTTGAGTGTTTGTTTGCTGTGGTGAATAAATTCATGACTATGTTATTCAAATAAAATTTTGCATATGGAAAATACTCATGCGGGAATGCAAATGGTGGAAATTACTTTGTTGTTAAAGATGAGACACATATGATAGTAGTTACTACCTTATGCCAAACATGCCTATTCTATTTCAGATAAAATCCAGAGGAAGGTTTTGTCTCAGGTAGATAGGATCGCGGAACTGATATCTTGTTGGGATGAGGATGATCACTGAAGGCATGTTAGGGCATGATAGGTGGTGACTCTATCAAGTACCGTGAAATAAATAAATTGTGCTAATCATGTAGGGATAACATAAACCTCCTAAGTCGACCGTAGATCGAGTCTTGTTCCACTAACCCTCATACTTGTTTCGTACTACCACTTGTCCCCGCCATAGGTATGGTATGGTTCATTAGGTCGTCAACCCCTTTCTTGATACACACCATACAAAGAGGCCATAGTGAAAGATATGAGTGGCCCCTAGTAGGCATGCCACTTGGTCTGGGGACATGGGTGTTTCGGTTGGACCGAAGGGGTAGCACCCCTGTTTGCACGCGTTACAAATATTTTGATCCCATGCTAATCGAGATTGTGGTCTCTTCACTTAATTTTTTAGTTAACGATTGTCGTGGGTGATTCCAGGCATAAGGAAGTTAAGCTCGTGTGTGCGGGCCACATGTGTTTTCACCTGAAAGACTGTAATCGGAATTAGCCAATGTCTTGGGTTGGCTAAAGAAAGCCGTTACACGTGGGTAAAGAGTACACCCTCTGCAGAGTATAACATCCATTCTAAAAGCCGTGATCGCGGTTATGGACTATAGTCTGGGATAGGTCAAGTGTCGGTCTTAGTGTAGGTCTTGGGAGGAAGTTAATTAAACGATGATGTTATCATGAATCATGATGAAGGATCCTTATTATCAATTATGTTATTGACTAACATCCTCCTTATATGAATTGTTGAGTGTCCTTGGGAAGGTTATGCCACCTGGATACTCAAGTGATTATTTTTAATATAAGCCTTTTATGCGGTGTTGCTCTAGACGCCCGACTATGGCAATTCATACTATTATTTTCCTTATAATCCCTTTATACGGTGTCACCCGAGACGCCTCGCTGTGGCACTCATGGATTTATTTTTGATATAGGCCTTTTATGTGGCATCGCTCACACGCCCGACTAGGGCATGTTCTGCATTTTCCTTTCAAGGTGTCGCTTCAGACACCTCATTGGTACATTATTTTTTGGAATTCTGAGGAGGACTACCGCCCAATGTTCCATTTTTATTTCACCTTCCCAATTTATTTATTTATTTATTTTCAGAATGGATAAATTATTTGAATACTTGCATTCATGAATTAATCTTATGGTGTTTTGAATATCATTAAATTCTAATGCATGAAAATCACCTAACGTACTATGTTTGTTTTCATAATGTTTGCGAGTACATTAAATTGTACTCATTGGCTTGTCCCTCTCTATTGTCTTGGCCAGATCGTGTATTTGGAGAAGAGCATTACGAAGACAACTCCGCAACCTAGACATCCAAGATAGCAGCCTCGTGAGATAGGAGTTATCCAGGTCAGCTATTCCCATGGGAATGGAGTCCCATGGACGCTGGAGATCCACGAGTTGCTTCCGCCATCATCCACTAGAAATATTTGATGTACCCCATGGACCATAATGGTCTTGTACCACAATTTTTGTAATTTCTTGGAAATTATGTATCAAGGAAGTGCCCATCAACTAATAGTAATCCTGGGGCTGGTGAGTACAAGGGTTATTTGCTGGGAGTTTTATAACCCGAAAAACTGGCCCTAACAACCTTGGTATCAGTGCCAGGCTAACCATTGGCTAATCCTATATTAGCCGGGACAATAACAGTAGGTTTCGACACCACCCAAACCTTATCCTATCCATAGCCAAGCCTACCCTATCAGTTAGCATGCACTATGAGAACCGACACCTTTCGGCAGTCGTTGCCCAACCTATCGGACTAGCCGAGTGGTGACGCGCCCATGGCCGACAACTGAGTTGTCCCATCCATAAGCATGCAATGGAAGACTCTGTTGTTTTATAAAGAAAATATTTGCCACAACCCGGTACACCAAAAAACCCCTCCAAATCTCAAACCATTAAGATTTCTGGCCCTGTCATTCACAACGATACCACCGCATCTCAGCTTGGAGATTTTGTAACTGTTCCCGCCAACCTCACCCGCCGTGCATTTGCCATATAAGAGCCCCCAAAATATGTTGTGTACCAGGAGCACATGAGTGATGCAATCCATCACTTTTGGGCCACGATGCACATCTAAGGCAAGGGTATCTCACGAGAATGCCCCTACCGATTCACGGGAAGGACAACTTCCTACGAGCCACAAGGCATCCATCTAGCAGCCCGAAAGGTTATAGTTCAACTCCAGCACCTGTTGATACGTCCATTTTGCATCATGCTTTCATGTTGATATTTATCGCTTTTTGGGCTGTTATTACACTTCACGGTACAATACTTATGCCTTTTCTCTCTTATTTTGCAAGGTTTACATGAAGAGGGAGAATGCCGACAGCTGGAATTCTGGCCTAAAAAAGGAGAAAGTTTGAGATACCTATTCTGCGCAACTCCAAAAGCCGTGAAAATTAACGAGGATTTATTTTGGATTTTCTAAAAAATATTGGGCTGAAGAAGTACTAGAGGGGCGCCACCTCCCCCCTGTCCGCGCCTAGGGGGCTTGTGGGATCCCAGCTGGCCCTCTGGCCCCCCTCTTTTGCTATAAGGAGGGTTTCTTTCTAGTAAAAATCAGGCGGAGACTTTCGGGAGGAATCACCGCCGCCACGAGGTGGAACTTGAGCAGAACCAATCTAGAGCTCCGGCAGGGTCGCCCTGCCGGGGAAACTTCCCTCCCGGAGGGGGAAATCGTCGCCATCGTCATCACCAACACTCCTCTCATCGGAGGGGACTCATCACCATCAACATCTTCATCAACACCATCTCATCTCCAAACCCTAGTTCATCTCTTGTAACCAATCTCCGTCTCGCGACTACGATTGGTACTTGTAAGGTTGCTAGTAGTGTTAATTACTCTTTGTAGTTGATGCTAGTTGGATTACTTGGTGGAAGATTATATGTTCAGATCTTTGATGCTATTCAATACATCTCTGGTCATGAATATTATTATGCTTTGTGAGTAGTCACTTTTGTTCCTGAGGACATGCGATAAGTCTTGCTGTAAGTAGTCATGTGAATTTGGTATTCATTTGATATTTTAATTTGTTGTATGTTGTCTCTCCTCTAGTGGTGTTATGTCAACGTCGACTACATAACACTTCACCATTATTTGGGTCTAGAGGAAGGAATTGGGAAGTAGTAAGTATATGATGGGTTGCTAGAGTGACAGAAGCTTAAACCCTAGTTTATGCGTTGCTTCTTAAGGGGCTGATTTGGATCCACTAGTTTAATGCTATGGTTAGACTTTGTATTAATTCTTCTTCCGTAGTTGCGGATGCTTGCGAGAGGGGTTAATCATAAGTGGGATGCTTGTCAAAGTAAGGGCAGTACCCAAGCGCCAGTCGACCCACATATCAAACTATCAAAGTAGCGAACGCGAATCATATGAACATGATGAAAACTAGCTTGACAGAAATTCCCATGTGTCCTCGGGAGCACTTTACCTCCTATAAGAGTTTTTCCAGGCTTGTCCCTTGATACAAAAGGGATTGGGCCACTTTGCTGCACCTTTGTTACTTGTTACTTGCTACTTGCTACGAATCATCTTATCACACAACTATCTGTTATCGATAATTTCAGTGCTTGCAGGGATTACCTTGCTGAAAACCACTTGTCAGATCCTTCTGCTCCTCGTTGGGTTCGACACTCTTACTTATCGAAAGGACAAGATAGATCCCCTATACTTGTGGGTCATCAAGACTCTTTTCTGGCGCCGTTGCCGGGGAGTGAAGCGCCTTTGGTAAGTGGAATTTGGTAAGGAAACATTTACATAGTGTGCTGAAATTTATTGTCACTTATCACTATGGAAACCAATCCTTTGAGGATCTTGTTGAGGGTACCTTCACCTCGAACAGAAGCACAAGGAGTTCCTCCTTAACTTTCTGCACCTACTGAAAATATTTTCTATGAATTTCCTTCGGGTATGCTTGAGAAACTGCTGGCTAATCCTTTTACAGGAGATGGAACATCTTATCCCGACTTGCATCTAATCTATGTAGATGAAGTTTGTGGTTTATTTAAGCTTGCACGTTTGCTCGAGGATGAGGTCAAGAAGAAGGTATTTCCCTTATCTTTGAGGGATAAAGCATTGACATGGTATAGGCTATGTGATGATACTGGATCATGGAGCTACAACCGGTTGAAATTGGAATTTCATCAAAAGTTTTATACTATGCATCTAGTACATCGTGATCGGAATTATATTTATAATTTTTGGCCTCGTGACAGAGAAAGCATCGCTCAAGCTTGGGGAGGCTTAAATCAATGCTATATTCATGCCCCAACCATGAGCTCTCGAGAGAAATTATTATTCAGAACTTCTATGCTCGGCTTTCTCATGATGATCGCACCATGCTTGACACTTCTTGTACCGGTTCTTTTATGAAGAGAGATATTGACTTGAAATGGAATTTATTGGAAAGAATTAAATGCAACTCTGAAGATTGGGAGCTTCATGAAGGTAAGGAGTCAGGTATGAATTTCAAGTTTGATTGCGTTAAATCTTTTGTCGAAACAAATACTTTTTGTGATTTTAGCGCTAAATATGGACTTGACTCTGAGATAGTAGCTTCATTGTGTGAATCATTTGCTGGTTTAAATATCATCCTCCCTTAGAAGTCAATTTAGTTAAACCAAGTCCAGTTGAAGAGAAAGTCATTGCCTACAATGATCCTATTGTTCCCAGTGCTTACATTGAGAAACCACCTTTCCCTGTTAGGATAAAGGATCATTCTAAAGCTTCAACTGTGATATGTAGGGGCTACATTAGAACACCTACACCCCCTGAGCAAATTAGAGTTGAACCTAGCATTGCTATTATCAAAGATCTCCTGTCCGACAATGTTGATGGCCATGATATTCACTTCTGTGAAGATGCTGCTAGAATTGCTAAACCTCATGCTAGAAACAAACATAGGCCTGTTGTTGGCACGCCTGTTGTTTCTGTTTAGATAGGAGATCATTGTTATCATGGTTTATGTGACGTGGGTGCTAGTGTTAGTGCAATACCTCAATCCTTATATGATGAAATTAAAGACGAGATTGCACCTGTTGAGATGGAACCTATTGATGTCACTATTCAGCTTGCCAATAGAGATACTATCTGCCCTGTGGGAATTGTTAGAGATGTTGAAGTCTTGTGTGGTAAAACGATGTATCCTGCTGATTTCCTCGTTCTTGCTACCACACAACATAGCTTTTGTCCCATCATATTTGGCAGACCCTTCCTCAATACCGTCAATGCTCATATTGACTGTGAGAAGCAAACTGTCACTGTTGGCTTTGAAGGTGTGTCACATGAGTTCAATTTCTCCAAGTTTGGTAGACAACCTCATGAAAAAGAGTTGTCTAGTAAGGATGAAACTATTGCCCTAACTTCTATTGCCGTGCCTCCTACTGATCCCTTAGAGAAGTACTTTCTTGAGCATGAAAATGATATGCATATGGATGAAAGGGATGAGATAGATAGAGTTATGTTTGAACAATATCCTATCCTTAAGAATAATTTGCATGTTGAACTGCTTGGAGATCCACCCCCACCAAAGGGTGATCCTGTGTTCGAGCTTAAAAAGTTGCCTGATACTCTAAGTATGCTTATCTCGATGAAAAAGAGATATATCCTGTTATTATTAGTCCCAGCCTCTCAGAGCATGAAGAAAAGAAGTTACTAAAAACTCCGAGGAAGCACCGTGCTGCTATTGGATATACTCTTGATGATCTTAAGGGCACTAGACCCACTCTATGCCAGCAGAAGATTCAAACCGATCCTAATTCCAAACCAGTTGCCAATCATCAACGGAGATTAAATCCTAAGATGAAAGAAGTAGTAAGAAAAGAAATACTAAAGCTCCTGGAAGCAGGTATTATCTATCCTGTTGCTCATAGTGATTGGGTGAGTCCGGTGCATTGCATCCCTAAGAAGGGAGGTATTACCATTGTCCCTAATGATAAGGATGAATTGATCCCACAGAGGATTATTACTGGCTATAGGATGGTGATCGATTTTAGGAAATTGAATAAAGCCACTAGGAAAGATCATTACCCTTTGCCTTTTATCGACCAAATGCTAGAAAGACTATCTAAACACACACACTTCTGCTTTCTAGATGGTTATTTTGGTTTCTCCCAAATACGTGTTGCACAATCTGATGAGGAGAAAACCACTTTCACCTGCCCTTTCGGTACCTTTGCTTATAGACGTATGCCTTTTGGCTTATGTAATGTACCTGCTACCTTTCAAAGATGTATGATGGCTATATTCTCTAACTTCTGTGAAAAGATTGTTGAGTTTTTCATGGATGACTTCTCCGTCTACGGGTCTTCTTTTGATGATTGCCTTAGCAACCTTGATCGAGTCTTGTAGAGATGTAAAGATATGATGACCCATAAGTATAGGGGATCAATTGTAGTCCTTTTGATAAGTAAGAGTGTCGAACCCAACGAGGAGCAGAAGGCTCTGATAAACGGATTTCAGCAAGGTAATAACTGCAAGAACTGAAAGTAGCGGTAACAAGTGATGGTGTAGCGAGGTGAAACATAGCAAGCAAAGAGTAACAAGTAACAAGTAGTAGCAACGGTGCAGCAAGTGGCCCAATCCCTTTTGTAGCAAGGAACAATCCCGAACAAAGTCTTATAGGAGGAAAAACGCTCCCGAGGACACACGGGGATTTCTGTCATGCTAGTTTCATCATGTTCATATGATTCGCGTTCGTTACTTTGATAGTTTGATATGTGGGTGGACTGGCGCTTGGATACTGCCCTTACTTGGACAATCATCCCACTTATGATTAACCCCCCTCGCAAGCATCTGCAACTACGAAAGAAGAATTAAGACAAAGTCTAACCATAGCATTAAACTAGTGGATCCAAATCAGCCCCTCACGAAGCAGCACATAAACCGAGGTTTAAGCTTCTGTCACTCCAGCAACCCATCATCTACTTACTACTTCCCAATGCATTCCTCTAGGCCCAAATATGGTGAAGTGTTATGTAGTCGACGTTCACATAACACCACTAGAGGAAAAAAACATACAACATATCAAAATACCGAACGAATATCAAATTCACATGACTATTATCAGCATGACTTATCCCATGTCCCGAGGAACAAAAGTAACTACTCACAAGATATAATCATAATCATGACCAGAGGTGTAATGAATTGCATCAAGGATCTGAACATAATCTCTTCCACCAAGTAATCCAACAAGCATCAACTACAAAGAGTACTCAACACTACTAGCAACCTTACAAGTACCAATTGGAGTCGCGAGACGAAGATTGATTACAAGAGATGAACTAGGGATTGGAGAGGATATGGTGCTGATGAAGATGTTGATGAAGATGCCTCCCCTCCGACGAGAGGTGTGTTGGTGATGATGATGGTGGCGATTTCCCCCTCCAGGATGAAAATTTCCCCGTCAGGATCGTCCTGCCGGAGCTCTAGATTGGATCTGCTGAAGTTCCGCCTCGTGGCGGCGGCGAAACAATGAAAAAGCTCCCTTGTGATTTATTCCAGGTTAGGACGCATCATATAGCAAAAGAGGGGGGCTAGTGGGCCTTCAGGCAGCCCACAAGCCTGCCCTGCGCCACGAGGGGGGTGGTGGCGGTGGGCAAGCTTGTGGGGCCCTGGTGGCCCCCCTCCGGTAGTTCTTTCGCCCAGTATTTTTAATATATTCCAGAAAAAATCCACGTAAATTTTCAGGGCATTTGGAGATGTGCAGAATAGTGGACTAGGATTTGCTCCTTTTCTAGTCCAGAATTCCAGCTGCCTGAATTCTCCCTCTTCAAATAAACCTTGCAAAATAAGAGAGCAAAGGCATAAATATGGTACCACAAGTAATATAACAGCCCAAAAAGCAATAAATATCAACATGAAAGCATGATGCAAAATGGACGTATCAAGATACCAATCTTGTCTTGAATTGGGAGAAGTGCCACTTTATGGTTAATGAAGGCATCGTCTTAGGACATAAAATTTCTAAAAGAGGTTTTGAAGTCGATAAGGCTAAGGTTGATGCGATCGAGAAAATGCCATGCCCCACAGATATAAAAGGTATAAGAAGTTTCCTTGGTCATGCTGGTTTCTATAGAAGGTTCATTAAAGACTTCTCTAAGATTTCTAGGCCTCTTACCAATCTCTTGCAAAAGGATATTCCTTTTGTTTTTGACGATGATTGTGAGTAAGCCTTCCAAATACTAAAGAAGGCTTTGATAACTGCACCTATTGTTCAACCACCTGATTGTAACTTACCTTTTGAAATCATGTGTGATGTTAGTGATTATGCTGTTGGCGCTGTTCTGTGACAAAGAGTTGATAAGAAGTTGAATGTTTTTCACTATGCTAGTAAAACTCTAGACAGTGCCCAAAGAAACTATGCTACTACGGAAAAGGAATTTTTAGCAGTCGTGTTTGCATGTGAAAAGTTCAGATCTTACATAGTTGATTCCAAATTCACTATTCACACTGATCACGCTGCTATTAAGTACCTCATGGAAAAGAAATACACTAAACCTAGACATATCAGATGGGTTCTCTTGCTATAAGAATTTGATTTGCATGTTGTCGACAGGAAGGGTGCTGAGAACCTAGTAGAAGATAGCTTGTCTAGGTTGGAGAATGTTCTTGATGACCCACAACCTATTGATGATAGCTTTCCTGATGAGCAATTGAATGTCATCAATACTTCACGTAGTGCACCGTGGTATGTTGATTATGCAAATTATATCGTTGCCAAATATATACCACCTAGTTTCACATACCAGCAAAAGAAGAAATTCTTCTTTGATTTGAGACATTACTTTTTGGGATGATCCTCACCTTTATAAGGAAGGAGTAGATGGTGTTATTAGACGTTGTGTACCTGAACATGAACAGGGACAGATCCTACAGAAGTGTCACTCCGAGGCCTACGGAGGACACCATGCGGGAGATAGAACTGCACACAAGGTATTGCAATCAGGTTTCTATTGGCCCACTCTCTTCAATGATGCCCGTAAGTTTGTATTGTCTTGTGACGAATGTCAAACAATAGGTAATATCGGTAAACGTCAGGAAATGCCTATGAATTATTCACTAGTCATTGAACCATTTGATGTTTGGGGCTTTGATTATATGGGACCTTTTCCAAAATCCAACGGGTATACTCATATCCTAGTTGTTGTTGATTACGTTACCAAGTGGGTAGAAGCTATCCCGACTAGTAGTGCTGATCACAACACCTCAATCAGGATGCTTAAAGAAGTTATTTTCCCTAGATTTGGAGTCCCTAGATATCTGATGACTGATGGTGGTTCACATTTATTCATGGTGCTTTCCGTAAAACGCTTGCTAAGTATGATGTCAATCATAGAATTGCATCTCCCTATCACCCTCAGTCCAGTGGTCAAGTAGAGCTAAGTAATAGAGAGATTAAATTAATTCTGCAAAAGACTGTCAATAGGTCTAGAAAGAATTGGTCTAAGAAGCTCGATGATGCACTCTGGGCTTATAGAACTGCCTATAAGAATCCCAAGGGCATGTCTCTGCACAAAATGGTTTACAGTAAAGCATGTCATTTACCTCTTGAGCTAGAGCACAAGGCTTATTGGGCAATCAAAGAGCTCAACTTTGATTTCAAACTTGCTGGTGAGAAGAGGTTATTTGATATTAGCTCGCTTGATGAATGGAGAACTCAGGCATATGAAAATGCCAAGTTGTTCAAAGAAAAGGTTAAGAGGTGGCATGATAAAAGGATATAAAAGCATGACTTCATGTAGGTGATTATGTCTTGCTATATAATTCTCGTTTAAGATTTTTTGGAGGCAAGCTTCTCTCCAAGTGGGAAGGTCCTTACATTGTTGAGGAAGTATATTGTTCTGGTGCCATCAAGATCAACAACACGGAAGGTAATGTTTCGAGAGTGGTAAATGGGCAAAGAATCAAGCATTATATCTCAGATACTCCCATAAATGTTGAAAGCAATATTAGCAATACCATAACTCCGGAGGAGTACATAAGGGATATTTATCAGCCTGTTTCAAGCTCCGAAAACGAAGAGGTATGCGATTCGGTAAGTAAACAGACTCCAAAACTTTTCCAGTAGGAATTTTTCTCCGTTTTGGATATTTTGAAAAAATAGAAAAATTTAAAGTAGTCCCGAAAGCGCACGAGGAGGCGACAAGCCTGCCAGGCGCGGGCCACCCCCTGGCCGCGCCTGGGGGGCTTGTGACCACCTCGTGTGCCTCCCGGACTCCGTTTTCTTGCGTAGTACTCCTTTTGGTCGGGAAAAAATCATTATATATTGCCCCGAAAGGTCTGACCCTCGTATCGCGCAAATTTCCTCTGTTTTTGTTTCGAGTTGGTTTTCTGCCGTAGATTTAGAGCAAGATGTCGTCTCAGGAATCTGTGGGGGAGAACGATCTCCCTCAAGTCTATGGAGAAGTAAATGCTGATCTGAAAAGAATGGAGGTCATGGAGGCCAAGGAAAGGCTACCTAAAGAAACCATGGGCAAAACTAAGGAGGAGAATCACGCGTGGGACAAAGGGCAATCTGTGTTCAACAAGGAAGAAGTTGAAGAAGTGGATTTCCTCCAACCCTACCTCCACCTACTGTATCCATCCTTGATTGAACTCTTAAGGTTTTGTGAAACAACTCGTGTTCGGAATACTTTTCTCACTCCTGAAGTTATTTTGCTCAAGAAACATATCACAGAGCTCCAAGGTATAAATCAAAGATTAATGGCCCTCTTGGAATCAAAGGACAAAACAACTCCACCACCATCACCTCCAAAGGAAGACACCTAAGCATGGGTATGTGCAATCCCCTTGGCTTGTGCCAAGCTTGGGGGAGTTGCCCCGGTATCATATCACCATCACATCTTCTGCCTTTACCTTTGTTTTAGTTTGTTCCTTTTCAATTTTCTCTTTTTCTAGTAGAATAAAGTTCTTTGTGTTTTATGCTTGAGTTTTGCTTTGTGTCACCCCCAATGTATTCGACCTCGTGAGCCATACAATAAAGAGTGTCTTAGTTAAGGGCCTAGCCTCATGCCATGATCAAGAGAATGAGAAAAGAACAAAAGCATGAAAGATCATGTAATGATCTTATGGGAAGTGATGGCTTCACATATAAAAAGAATGTTGATTGAAACTTGTTGAGGATAGACAAACGTAGACCTTGGTCATTGTTGCAATTAATAGGAAGTGATAAAGAAGGAGAGGTTCACATATAAATATATCATCTTTGACACCATCTATGATTGTGAACACTCACTAAACTATTACATGCTTAGAAGTAGATGTTGGACAAGGAAGACAACATAATGAATTGTGTTTGCTTGGTTCCGAACAATGTTATAGGACTAGAGATCCCTTAGCATGTGACGATTGCTTCCACCTCATATTAGCCAAAACTACCGCACTAAGTAGAGATACGACTTGTGCATCCATAAACCTTCAACCCAGTTTTGCCATGAGAGTCCACCATACCTACCTAGGATTGAATAAGATCCCTCAAGTAAGTTGTCATCGGTGCAAGAAATAAAAATTGCTCCCTAATATGTATGATCTATTAGTTTGTGGAAAATAAGCTTTGTACGAACCTGTGATGAGGAAGATATAAAAGTGACAGACTGCATAATATAGTTCTTTATCACATGAGGCAATATAAAGTGACGTTCCTTCACACTAAGAGGACACACATCCAAAACTCAAAAGCGCATGATAACCTGTGCTTCCCTCTGCGTAGGGCCTATCTTGTACTTTTACTTTTTGCCCCTGAAAGAGTCATGGTGATCTACACCAATTCCTTATTTAGCCTTTATCTTGGATAACATCATATGCTAGGGAAAGATCTATATTCATATGTCAGCTTGGAAGTAAGTATTCATGAATTATTATTGTTGACATTACCCTTGAGGTAAATAGTTGGGAGGTGAAACTATAAGCCCCTATCTTTCTCTGTGTCCGACTGAAACTTTGATCTCATGAATACCACGTGAGTTTTAGCAATTGTAGAAGACGAAAAGATGATCGAGTATGTGGATTTGCTTTACAAGCTCTTATTTGACTCTTTCCGATGTTGTGATAAATTGCAATTGCTTCAATGACTAAAGGCTATCGGTTGTTAATTCTCGGTAAGGCTCTTGACCCATACTTTACCTTGTGAAGGAATTGTCACTTTAGCATAAGAGTTCATATGATGGTATTGGTGTTCTGATTATGCTCATGATGCCTGCATGTCCGTATCTTGTTTCGTCGACACCTCTCTCTCTAAACACGTGGGCATATTTATTGATCTCGGCTTTCGCTTGAGGACAAGCGAGGTCTAAGCTTGGGGGAGTTGATACGTCCATTTTGCATCATGTTTTCATGTTGATATTTATCGCTTTTTGGGCTGTTATTACACTTCACGGTACAATACTTACATTCATGAATTAATCTTATGGTGTTTTGAATATCATTAAAATTCTAATGCATGAAAATCACGTAATGTACTATGTTTGTTTTCATAATGTTAGCGAGTACATTAAATTGTACTCATTGGCTTGTCCCTCTCAATTGTCTTGGTCAGATCGTGTATTTGGAGAAGAGCATTATGAAGACAACCCCGCAACCTAGACATCCAAGATAGCAGCCCCGTGAGATAGGAGTTATCCAGGTCAGCTATTCCTATGGGAATGGAGTCCCATGGACGTTGGAGATCCACGAGTCGCTTCTGCCATCAACCTCTAGAAATATTTGATGTACCCCATGGACCATAATGGTCTTGTACCACAATTTTTGTAATTGCTTGGAAATTATGTATCAAGGAAGTGCCCATCAACTAATAGTAATCCTGGGGCTTGTGAGTACAAGGGTCATTTGCTGGGGGTTTTATAACCCGAAAAACCGGCCCTAACAACCTTGGTATCAGTGCCAGGCTAACAATTGGCTAATACTATATTAGTCTCGTCAATAACAGTAGGTTTTGACACCACCCAAACCTTATCATATCCATAGCCAAGCCTACCCTATCAGATAGCATGCACTATGACAACCGACACCTTTCGGCAGTCGTTGCCCAACCTATCAGACTAGCCGAGTGGTGATGCACCCATGGCCGACAACTGAGTTGTCCCATCCGTAAGCATGTAATGGAAGACTTTGTTGTTTTATAAAGGAAATATTTGCCACAACCCGGTACACCAAAAACCGCTCCCAAATCTCAAACGTTTAAGATGTCTTGCGCTGTCATTCACAACGAGACCACCGCATCTCAGCTTGGAGAATTTGTAACTGTTCCCGCCAACCTCACCCGCCGCGCCTTTGCCATATAAGAGCCCCCAAAATATGTTGTGTACGAGGAGCACATGAGTGATGCAATCCGTCACTTTGGGCCACGATTCACATCTACGACAAGGGTATATCACGAGAATGCCCCTACCGATTCACGGGAAGGACAACTTCCTACGAGCCACAAGGCATCCATCTAGGAGCCCGAGAGGTTATAGTTCAACTCCGGCACCTGTTGATACGTCCATTTTGTATCATGCTTTCATGTTGATATTTATCGCTTTTTGGGCTGTTATTACACTTCACGGTACAATACTTATGCCTTTTCTCTCTTATTTTGCAAGGTTTACATGAAGAGGGAGAATGCTGGCAGCTGGAATTCTGGCCTGAAAAAGGAGCAAGTTTGAGATATCTATTCTACGGAACACCAAAAGCCATGAAAATCATCGAGGATTTACTTTGGATTTTATAAAAAATACTGGGCCGAAGAAGTACCAGAGGGGCGCCAGCAGGAGGCCACAAGGCTCCTAGGCGCGGCGTCCCCCTCGCCGCGCCTAGGGGGCTAGTGGGTTCCCAGCTGGTCCTCTGGACCCCACTTTTGCTATAAGGAGGGTTCCGTTTCAGAAAGAATCAGGAGGAGGCTTTCGGGAGGAATCTCTGCCGCCACGAGGCGGAACTTGAGCAGAACCAATCTAGAGCTCCGGCAGGGTCGTCCTGCCGGGGAAACTTCCCTCCCGAAGGGGGAAATCGTCGCCATCGTCATCACCAACACTCCTCTCATTGGAGGGGACTCATCACCATCAACATCTTCATCAACACCATCTCATCTCCAAACCCTAGTTCATCTCTTGTAACCAATCTCCCTCTCGCGACTCCGATTGGTACTTGTAAGGTTGCTAGTAGTGTTAATTACTCTTTGTAGTTGATGCTAGTTGGATTACTTGGTGGAGGATTATATGTTCAGATCTTTGATGCTATTCAATACCTCTCTGGTCATGAATATTATTATGCTTTGTGAGTAGTCACTTTTGTTCCTGAGGACATGGGATAAGTCTTGCTATAAGTAGTCATGTGAATTTGGTATTCGTTTTATATTTTGATGTGTTGTATGTTGTCTGTCCTCTAGTGGTGTTATGTGAACATCGACTACATAACACTTCACCATTATTTGGGCCTAGAGGAAGGTATTGGGAAGTACTAAGTATATGATGGGTTGCTAGAGTGACAGAAGCTTAAACCCTAGTTTATGCGTTGCTTCGTAAGGGGCTGATTTGGATCCACTAGTTTAATGCTATGGTTAGACTTTGTCTTAATTATTCTTTCGTAGACGTGGATGCTTGCGAGAGGGGTTAATCATAAGTGGGATGCTTGTCCAAGTAAGGGAAGTACCCAAGCGCCGGTCCACCCACATATCAAACTATCAAAGTAGCGAACGCGAATCATATGAACATGATGAAAACTAGCTTGACAGAAATTCCCATGTGTCCTCGGGAGTGCTTTACCTCCTATAAGAGTTTGTCCACGCTTGTCCCTTGCTACAAAAGGGATTGGGGCACTTTGCTGCACCTTTGTTACTTGCTACTTGCTATGAATCATCTTATCACACAACTATCTGTTAGTGATAATTTCAGTGCTTGCAGAGATTACCTTGCTGAAAACCACTTGTCAGATCCTTCTGCTCCTCGTTGGGTTCGACACTCTTACTTATCGAAAGGACTATGATAGATCCCCTTTACTTGTGGGTCATCACCTGTCGTCGAGGGTTAACAACTGCCCTTTTTACTATTACCCTAGTTGTGCAGGTTATGGTAGGCCGACCCAGATCGCCAGTGGAGACGAGGTGGACCCTGCATTGTTGCATCTTGTGTGCTACCCAAGGGCACAAGAGGCACTATTTAAATAGGTCACCCTCGACCTGATTGAGGCTCGCAGAGAGCTTGCTCACTGGGCCCCAAGGAGAAGAGAAGCTGCACCCGATGCCATTAACCCAGTAGTGTTGTTTGGAAGACTGGTCGAACCCTCGAGGTATGCTCTTGTCGCCGACCCGAGCAATGCGTTCGTCTCCCCGAAAGAGCTTCATCGTATCTTGGGGATTTTCTCCAACCGGACCGTAACCACTACACCTCGCAATAGTCATCATCGCTACCCCAACCTTGTAGCTCTGCATCCTACCCCGGTCAACACAGACGCTGAAGCCCCAGCAGAAGCCTCGACGTTCACAAGACCTGCTCGACTCGATGTCAATAAAGTAGACTCAGCCACCCGATTAGTAATCAGCCTTAGTATTCCTACACCCTCTAATAATGTCAGTTTGTAATGCCATAAATAAGTTGCAGACTATCTGTATACCATTATTTTAAAGGGTACCACATGTGGTGGTGCATAAATGTTTTGGCTTTGATTGCAGGGTAAGTTCTGGGCGTAACTGCCAAAACCACCTAGACGACAACCACAGTAATATGTCACTTCTCGTGATTTATATGTGCGACATCCGCCCGACCACTCTAGATTAAAGTCGATACCCCGGATCATACCCATACCGAAATATGTTCCCTAGCCTAGGAACTATATCAGAGGACATTCTGTGACCATCCTCAGCATCCCTCACCTTGTGAACTGCCTCCATAGCCAATTTCCCCTATGTCGCACCTTGGGAATCACGTGACAGCCCTGGATGCAACCCCGGGAAGTTCTGTTAACATATTGTGGGACTTTACCTGCAACACTCTTGACTTCCCCCACCCACCCCAATACGAGTTGTTCAAATCAAGGATCACTTCCACCGCCTCGAAATATTGGGCAGTTGTGCACATCCCACCAGTAGACCCAAACCAAGACCCTACAAAATACTCCTTCTTCGGGAAATCTATGCCAACTCCAAAAATGGCCATAGAAGTTGCTTCCTACAAAGCAACTACCCGCCTTTGGTTCGCAGTACCTTATGACCCTGAAAGAGGGTATATTATTACTTCCCGAGCCGTGAAGCACCGATACTTCTGATTTGCGTTGGGTTTGCCATGAAGAGGAACACGTTATTGCAGCATAATATGGGTATATATTTCCCTGTGTTAAGAAACCAATGTTTATCGAACCGATAGGAATATCAATCCTCAAAAGTCTTTAGGAGCTGCACACAAAAGAGCAAACACCTTGCACCCAACACGGGCAAGAGGGTTGTTAATCCCCTTGATCTCGTTATTTGCAAACGAATGAGGTGTGTAGATAACTCTAGAGAATTGTAAATTGAAAATAAAATAGAAGACAAATAAGAACAACAAGGTAAAGATAAGTTTTGTGAATATATAAGTGGATAGACCCGGGGGCCATAGTATTCTGTAGTGGCATCTCTCATGAAAGAAACATACGATGGGTAAACAAATTATTGTTAGGCAATTAACAGAAAAGTGGATAGTTATGAGATTTTCACGGCAATGATCATGTATATAGAGGCATCACGTCCATAAGCAAATAGGCTGACTCCTGCTTGCACCTACTACCATTACTCCACTTCAAGAGTGCTTCTATGCTTGCCTCTCTACGTATTAAGTACATGAAAAACAGAGTTATGCTTCAATAAAGATGACATGATGTAGACAAAGTGAATTCAATCAATATGAATAAAACTCCATCATTTTATCCTTAGTAGAAACAACACAAAGACATATCTTGTCCCATTCCATCACTGGGATATAGATATCCGTTAGGTTGAACCCACTACAACGCACCCCTCTCACTGAAGAAATACCAAACTACTTGGCCAAAGCAATTCAAAAGATCAGAGAGATTTACGAAGCTATGATGACCATGCAATTAAGAATCATAATAATTTCATAGAAGACTCAAATACTTTTCATGAATAATTAAACATAAACCCACAATTCATCGGATCCCAACAAACACACCATACAAAAGAATTACATCACATAGATCAAAGCAAAGATGCGATGACCATTGTATTAAAGGTCAAGAGAGAAAAATATATCCATCTAGGTAGTGACTACGGACCCGTAGGGCTATGGTGAGTACTCACATATCATCATGAGGGCAGCAAGGTTGATGAAGAGGCCATCCATGACCGATCCCCCATCTGACAAGGTGTCGGAACGGAGCTCCAGATGGCATCGTCGTGGAACAAAGACTTGCGGCGGCGAAAAAAGTGTTCTGTGATCGTCCTTAGGTTTTTTGTAATATATGTTAATTTATAGGCCAAAGAACGGAGGTAGAGGGGCCACGAGGGAGGGACAAGCCATCAGGGCGCGCCGACCCCCTATTCGCACACTGTTGTCTTGTGCCTATGTCATGTAGCCACTAGTCTTCTCCCGAGGCTTCCACGTTTTATTTTGTTCCAGAAAAAATCATAAAAAAGTTTGGGAGCAATCAACCGCCTCGAAATATTGGGCAGTTGTGCACATCCCAGTAGTAAACCCAAACCAAGACTCTACATAAGTATCCTTCTTTGGGAAATCTATGCCAACTCCAGAAATGGCCGTAGAAGTTGCTGCCTACAAAGCAACTACCCGCCTTTGGTTCGCGGTACCTTATGACAGTGAAAGAGGGTATTATTACTTCCCAAGCCGTGAAGGATCGATACTTCTGATCTGCGTTGGGTTTTCCATGAAGAGGAACACGTTATTGCATCATAATACGGGTAATTATTTCCTTCAGTTAAGAAACCAATGTTTATCTAACCGATAGGAATATCAATCCTCAAAAGTCTTTAGGAGGTGCACACAAGAGAGCAAACACCTTGCACCCAACACAGGCAAGAGGGTTGTTAATCCCCTTGATCTCGTTATTTGCAAGCGAATGAGGTGTGTAGATAACTATAGAGAATTGTAAATTGAAAATAAAATAGAAGACAAATAAGAAGAACAAGGTAAAGATAAGTTTTGTGAAAATATAAGTGTATAGACCCCAGGGCCATAATATTTTCTAGTGGCATCTCTCATGAAAGCAACATATGATGGGTAAACAAATTATTGATAGGCAATTAACAGAAAAGTGGATAGTTATGATATTTTCACGGCAATGATCATGTATATATATAGGCATCACATCCATAAGCAAAAAGGCTCACTCCTTCTTGCACCTACTACCATTACTCCACTTCAAGGGCGCTTCTATGCTTGCCTCTGTACGTATTAAGTTCATGAAAAATGGAGTTATGCTTGGATAACGATGACATGTTGTAGACAAAGTAAACTCAATCAATATAAAGACATATATTGTCCCATTATATCACTGGGATATAGAAATCCATAAGGTTGAACCCACTACAACACACCCCTCTCACTGAAGAAATACCAAACTACTTGGCCAATGCAATTCAATAGATCAGAGAGATCTACGAGGCACACAGTTCACCTCAAGGTTTTGGAGAAGTTCCAAGAGGCCCTCGGAACCAAGCTCTCTTTGAGCACCGCTTTCCACCCGCAAACGGGCAGACAAATGGAAAGAGTGAATCAGATACTTGAAGATATGCTCCGCACATGCGTCTTGGCGCACAGAGCCAAATGGGAAGACTTTGTGTCGTTCGCTGAGTTTTCATACAACAACAGCTACCAGTCCAGTCTCCAGATGGCCCCGTTCGAAGTATTATACTTACGAAAGTGCCGCACCCCACTCAACTGGTATGAAACCGGTGAAGGGCTGATTTTCGGGTCGGAAGTCTTGCACAAGGCAGAAGAGAAGGTGCAACTGGCCCGAGAAAATCTGAAAGCAGCCAAGTCGCGACACATGAGTTATGCGGATTCTCGCCGCAGGGATGTGGAGTTCATTCCCAGAGACCTGGTGTACCTCCGCGTCACACCTCTCAAGGGAACCAAGCGTTTCCACGTTAAAGGGAAACTCGCTGCAAGGTTCATTGGACCTTTTAAGATCACGGCAAGGCGTGGAGAAGTTGCTTATCAGTTGGAGCTACCTCGAAACTTTTGGGTGTGCACAACATCTTCCATGTTTCACAACTTCGGAAGTGTCTTCAAGCGCCAAGTCGTCCCGATCATTACAAGGACATTGACCACCAGGCCATTGACCTTCAGCTTGATCTCACCTACCGCGAGAGGCCGATCCGCATTTTAGACGAAGCAGAGCGTTGCACCATAAGCCGCACCATCAAGTATTTCAAGGTTCAATGGAGCAACCACACCGATGCCGAAGCTACATGGGAGCGTGAAGACTATCTCTGATCTGAGTTTCAGTACCTTTTTAGCACCTAGCTTAGGAATCTCAGGGACGAGATTCTTGTAAGGGGGATAGGTCTGTCACACCCTGTTTTTGCTATCACTTATGTGTATTGTGAAAATCTGAGCTTGTTAAAACTTTTTCAAGACTAATGTTGTGAGTGCCATGATTGACATTGTATGCTTGTGTGCTTGATCATGTGAGGATAAAACCCTATTTTTATAACATTGATTTCCAAAAACCTTTAGTTATTTCTCATCAAGGTAAAACCCTACCTTGAGTTCACTACATGCCCTAGATAGCAAGCAGTGCTTCTACTCAAAGTTGGTGATCTGATTTTAACCTATCTTTATATTTTGAAACCAAAAAGATAATTATTTTTGTAATTATTTTCCAAATTAAATAACATGTCCATTTCTGAGGCCAGAATTGGTATTCCTACATGGAAAAATACTTTTCTGTCTTAGAAAAACCTGATTAAATTTAGAGATGATTAGAAGGACATATATTTTCCATACATAGGATTTTAAACCCTACTTTATATTATAATTATTCAATAAAACCATGAAAGCTATTTCTGTCTGTTTTGACCTTTTGAAATATTTCCAAATGAAAATATTCTCAATAAATTCCTAGAAAATTCCAGTGATATCCCTAAGCCATATTTGGTGTGCACATAAAGTTTCACCTTGATCAAAGGTGAATAAGGACCCCAAATAACCCCAAAACCCCTTTTGTCCAGAATTAAGTTAGAGCAACTCTAGATAGCAAAGCTTATCCATTGATGCTGAAACTTTGCAGGAGTGCCTAATACCTCAAATGAGGGTTCCACACCAAAAATGGGTTTGTGGGACTTAGTTTTCCCACACTCCCTTTGGAAGGGACATATCTGGTCATATTGGAGTGTTTTCAAGTTTACAAAGCTAATATTGTCCAATGGAGCTCAAACTTGGGGAAACCCCATAATTTACCACCAAACCCAAACCTGTTAAGTTCCAGCACCAGTGGTGAGGTACAACCCCGTCAAACCACTGTCGAACACCTTCTGACAGATAGGAAAAAGCCACCTTAGCCACAGGTAAACCAAACCCCTTTGGTCCAAACTCATAGATTAGGTGGCCAGTATCTGAGTCTAACCCCAGTTAACTGGCCGCTCACTAGTTTAAAGTGGAAAGCTCAGAAACCCTAATTTAGATTTCAGTTCAAGGCTGACAGCACCGGTATTTCTTGTCTCCCTTGACCAGCCGAAGCTCCCACAAGACCCAAATGGCTAGCACACTCCCAGCTAGTGCCAGGACATGCTAGACAGGTCCAAAGTGCCCCAGACCGCCCCAGCATGTTGTGGCATGCCAAAACTATGCTCTAGGCGCGCTGCAGGAAGCCACCGAGGTGGGGGCGACGTTCTCGGCCAGTTCCAGCCTCCCCCGAGGTGTCCAACCTCTTCCCCGACAACCCCTCAGCGTCGAGCAAGCCTCAGGGCCCCTCCTCTCCCGCGCTAGAGCTCGTGCGACGCGTGCCTGCGCGCACCAGAACCGGCCAAGGTTGCATGGCCATGGATGCGCGACTCCGATGACCCACAAGTATATGGATCAATTGTAGTCCTTTCGATAAGTAAGAGTGTCGAACCCAACGAGGAGTAGAAGGATATGACAAGTGGTTTTCAACAAGGTATAATCTGCAGGCACTAAATTGTCGGTAACAAGTGATTGTCTGGTGAGATGATTCGTAGGAAGCAACAAGTAACAAAAGTAGCAACGGTGCACAAAGTGGACCAATCCCTTTTGTAGCAAGGGACAAGCCTGGACAAAGTCTTATAGGAGGAAAAACGCTCCCGAGGACACACAGGAATTTCTGTCATGCTAGTTTTCATCATGTTCATATGATTCGCGTTCGTTACTTTGATAGTTTGATATGTGGGTGGACCGGCGCTTGGATACTGCCCTTACTTGGACAATCATCCCACTTATGATTAACCCCCCTCGCAAGCATCCGCAACTACGAAAGAAGAATTAAGACAAAGTATAACCATAGCATTAAACTAGTGGATCCAAATCTGCCCCTTACGAAGCAACACATAAACTAGGGTTTAAGTTTCTGTCACTCTAGCAACCCATCATCTACTTACTACTTCCCAATGCCTTCCTCTAGGCCCAAATAATGGTGAAGTGTTATGTAGTCGACGTTCACATAACACCACTAGAGGAAAAACAACATACAACATATCATATTACCGAACGAATACCAAATTCACATGACTACTATTAGCATGACTTATCCCATGTCCTCAGGAACCAAAGTAACTACTCACAAAGCATAATCATATTCATGACCAGAGAGGTAATGAGTAGCATCAAGGATCTAAACATAAACTCTTCCACCAAGTAATCCAACTAGCATCAACTACAAGGAGTAATCAACACTACTAGCAACCTTACAAGTACCAATCGGAGTCGCGAGACGGAGATTGGTTACAAGTGATGAACTAGGGTTTGGAGATGAGATGGTGCTGATGAAGATGTTGATGGTGATGAGTCCCCTCCGATGAGAGGAGTGTTGGTGATGACGATGGCGACAATTTCCCCCTCTGGGAGGGAAGTTTCCCCGGCAGGATCGTCCTGCCGGAGCTCTAGATAGGTTCTGCTCAAGTTTCGCCTCGTGGCGGCGGCGAATCCACGAAAAAGCTACTCTCTTGATTTTTTTCCTGGACGAAACCCTTCATATAGCAGAAGAGGGGGGCCAGTGGGTCAGCAGGCTGCCCACAAGCCCTCATGGCGCAGCCTTGGGGCGTGGTCGCGCCGTGCATGCTTGTGGCCACCTGCTGGCGCCCCTCTGGCGCTTCTTCGGCCCAGTATTTTTTATAAATCCGGAAAAAAATCCTCGTTGATTTTTACGGCGTTTGGAGTTGCGTAGAATAGGTATCTCAACTTTGCTCCACTTTCAGGCCAAAATTCCAGTTGCTGGCATTCTCCCTCTTCATGTAAACCTTGCAAAATAAGAGAGAAAAGGCATAAGTATTGTACCGTGAAGTGAAATAACAGCCCAAGAAGAGATAAATATCAACATGAAAACATGATGCAAAATGGACGTATCAACTCCCCCAAGCTTGGACCTCGCTTGTCCTCAAGCGAAATCCTAGATCAATAAATATGTCCACATGTTTAGGGAGAGAGGTGTCGACAAAACAAGATACAAGCATGCATGCATCATGATCATGATGAGAACAACAATACCAACATATAATCTCTCATGCTAAAGTGATAATTCCTTCACAAAGTAAAGCATGGATCAAGAACCTTACCGAGAAGTAACAACCGATAGCCTTTAGTCATTGAAGCAATTGCAATTTATCACAACATCAGAAAGAGTCAAATAAGAGCTTGTAAAGCAAATCCACAGACTCAATCATTCTTTCGTTCTCTACAATTGCTACAACTCATGTGGTACTCATGAGATCAAAGTTTCAGCTGGACACAGAGAAAGATAGGGGCTTACAGTTTTGCCTCCCAACTGCTTACCTCAAGGGTAATGTCAACAATTATAATTCATGAATACTTACCTCCAAGTTGACATATGAATATAGATCTTCCCCAAGCATATGACGTTAGCCAAGACAAAGGCGAAATAGGGAATTGGTGAAGATCACCATGACTCTTTCAAGGGAAAAAATTAAAGGTACAAGATAGGCCCTTCGCAGAGGGAAGTATATGTTGTAATGCGCTTTTGAGGTTTGGATGTGTGTCCTCTTAGTGCGGAGGAACGTTACTTTATATTGCCTCCTGTGGTAAAGAATTTATTATGCAGTCTGTCGCTTTTATGTCTTCCTCATCACAGGTTCGTACAAAGCTTATTTTCTATACACTAATAGATCATACATATTAGAGAGAAATTTTTATTGCTTTCACCGATGACAACTTACTTAAGGGATCTTATTCAATCCATAGGTAGGTATGGTGGACACTCATGGCAAAACTGGGTTGATGGTTTATGGATGCACAAGTAGTATCTCTACTTAGTGCGGGAGGTTTGGCTAATGTGAGGTCACATGCTAAGGGATATCTAATCATATAACATTGTTCACAGCCAAGCAAGCACAATTCATTATGCTGTCTTCCTTGTCCAACATCTACTTCTAGGCATGCAATAGTTTAGTGAGTGTTCACAATCATAGATGGTGTTAGAGATGATATATTTATATGTGAACCTCTCCTTCTTTATCACTTCCTATTAATTGCAACCATGACTGAGGTATACGTTTTCCTACCCTCAACAAGTTTCAATCCTCATTCTTTTTATATGTGAAGCCATCACTTCCCATAAGATCATTACATGATCTTTCATGCTTTTGTTCTATTCTCACTCTTTTGATCATGGCAAGAGGCAAAGCCCTTCAACTAAGACACTCTTTATTATATGGCTAACGAGCCCGAATACATCAGGGGTGACACAAAACAAAACTCAAGACTAAAACACTAAGACTTTTAATCTACTAAAGAAAGAGAAAACTGGAAAGGAAAACTAAAACAAAGGTAAAGGCAAAAGATGTGATGGTGATACGATACCGGGGCAACTCCCCCAAGCTTGGCACAAGCCAAGGGGATTGCCCATACCAATGCTCAGTTGTCTTCCTTTGGTGGTGAAGGTGGAGGAGTTGTTGCAGAGGTCTTGAGCTTGTTTAATTTACACTTGAGCATAAAATTCTGCTCCCTCAGATCATCATTTTCCTCTTCAAGCTTCAACACCCTTTCGCATAATTCCTGCTTACTCTCCTGCAAGAAACGAGAAGGAATAAACAAGGTATTAGGCTTCTTCCTTGAGTCAGGGAGGCTCGACTTCTTGAACTCCACATGCGTGTGTCCAGGTTGAGGTAGAGGAGCCTCCTCTTCATCGGAACTTGTTTGTTCCTTCCCCTTCAGATCATAATCTTCTTCCTCATCACTGGTCCACCATAAAGATCCAAGTCCCCATAGACATCAAATGGTTCAATGACAAGTGAATAGTTCATAGGCATTTCCTGACGTTTGCTAATATTACCTATAATTTGACATTCGTCACAATACAAGACAAACTTACGGGCATCCTTGAAGAGAGTGGGCCAATACAAACCTGATTGCAATACCTTGTGTGCAGTTCTATCTCCCGCATGGTGTCCTCCGTAGGCCTCGGAGTGACACTTCTGTAGGATCTGTCCCTGTTCATGTTCAGGTACACAACTTCTAATAACACCATCTACGCCTTCCTTATAAAGGTGAGGATCATCCCAAAAGTAATGTCTCAAGTCAAAGAAGAATTTCTTCTTTTGCTGGTACGTGAAACTAGGTGGTATGTATTTGGCAACGATATAGTTTGCATAATCAGCATACCACGGTGCACTACGTGAAGCATTGATGGCATTCAGTTGCTCACCGGGAAAGCTATCATCAATAGGTCGTGGGTCATCAAGAACGTTCTCCAACCTAGACAAGTTATCTGCTACTGGGTTATCAGCAGCCTTTCTGTCGACAACGTGCAAATCAAATTCTTGTAGCAAGAGAACCCATCTAATAAGTCTAGGTTTACCGTCTTTCTTCTCCATGAGGTACTTAATAGTAGCATGATCAGTGTGCATAGTGACTTTGGAGCAACTATGTAAGACCTGAACTTTTCACATGCAAACACGACTGCTAAAAACTCCTTCTCCCTAGTAGCATAGTTTCTATGGGCACTGACTAGAGTTTTACTAGCGTAGTGAATAACATTCAACTTCTCATCGACTCATTGCCCTAGAACAACACCAACATCATAATCACTAGCATCACACATGATCTCAAAAGGTAAGTTCCAATCAGGTGGTTGAACAATAGGTGCAGTTATCAAAGACCTCTTAAGTATTTCGAAGGCTTCCTCACAATCATCGTCAAAAACAAAAGGAATATCCTTTTGTAAGAGATTGGTAAGAGGCCTAGAAATCTTAGAGAAGTCTTTGATTAACCTTCTATAGAAACAACATGACCAAGGGAACTTCTTATACCTTTGATATCTGTGGGGTATGGCATTTTCTCGATTGCATCAACCTTAGCCATATCGACTTGAATACCTCTTTCAGAAATTTTATGTCCTAAGACGATGCCTTCATTAACCATAAAGTGGCACTTCTCCCAATTCAAGACAAGATTGGTGTCTTTACATCTCTGTAAGACTCGATCAAGGTTGTTGAGGCAATCATCGAAGGAAGACCCGTAAACAGAAAATTCATCCATGAAAACCTCAACAATCTTTTCACAAAATTCAGAGAATATAGCCATCATACATCTTTGAAAGGTGGCAGGTGCATTACATAAGCCAAAAGGCATACTTCTATAAGCAAAGGTACCGAAAGGATAGGTGAAAGTGGTTTTCTCCTGATTAGATTGTGCAACTGGTATTTGGGAGAAACCAGAATAACCGTCTAGAAAGCAGAAGTGTGTGTGTTTGGACAACCTTTCTAGCATTTGGTCGATAAAAGGCAAAGGGTAATTATCTTTCCTAGTGGATTTATTCAGTTTCCTAAAATCGATCACCATCCTATAGCCAGTAATAATCCTCTGTGGGATCAATTCATCCTTATCATCAGGGACAACGGTAATGCCTCCCTTCTTAGGGACGCAATGCACCGGACTCACCCAATCGCTATGAGCAACATGATAAATAATACCCGCTTCCAGGAGCTTTAGTATTTCTTTTCTTACTACCTCTTTCATCTTAGGATTTAATCTCCTTTGATGATCAGCAACTGGTTTAGAATCCGGATCAGTTTTAATCTTGTGCTGGCATAGGGTAGGACTAATGTCCTTAAGATCATCAAGAGTATATCCAATAGCAGCACGGTGCTTCCTCAGAGTTTTTAGTAACTTCTTTTCTTCATGCTCTGAGAGGCTAGCACTAATTATAACAAGATATATTTCTTTTTCATCAAGATAGGCATACTTAAGAGTATCAGGCAACAGTTTAAGCTCAAACACAGGATCACCCTTTGGTGGGGGTGGATCCCCAAGCAGTTCAACAGGAAGATTATTCTTAAGGATATGATATTGTGCTAAGACAACTTTATCTATCTCATCCCTTCAATCCATATGCATATCATTTTCATGAGGTTGTCTACCAAACTTGGAGGCACGGCAATAGAAGCTAAGGCAATAGGATCAGTAGGAGGCACGACAATAGAAGCTAAGGCAATAGTTTCATCCTTACTAGGCAACTCCTTTTCATGAGGTTGTCTACCAAACTTGGAGAAGTTGAACTCATGTGACACGCCTTCAAAGCCAACAATGATAGTTTGCTTCTCAGAGTCAATATGAGCATTGACGGTATTGAGAAAAGGTCTGCCAAATATGATGGGACAAAAGCTATCTTGTGCGGTAGAAAGAACGAGGAAATCAGCAGGATACTTCATTTTACCACACAGGACTTCAACATCTCTAACAATTCCCACAGGGCAGATAGTATATCTATTGGCAAGCTGAATAGTGACATCAATAGGCTCTATCTCAACAGGTGCAATCTTATCTTTGATTTCATCGTATAAGGATTGAGGTATGCACTAGCACCCATGTCACATAAACCATGATAACAATGATCTCCTATCTTAACAGAAACCACAGGCATGCCAACAATAGGCCTATGTTTGTCTCTAACGTGAGGTTTAGAAATTCTAGCAGCATCTTCACAGAAGTGAATATTATGTCCCTCAACATCATCGGACAGAAGATCTTTGATATTAGCAATGCTAGGTTCTACTCTAATTTTCTCAGGGGGTGTAGGTGTTCTAATATAGCCTGTACGTATCATAGTTGAAGCTTTATAAGGATCCTTTATCCTAACACGGAAAGGTGGTTTCTCAATGTAAGCACTGGGAACAATAGGATCATTATAGGCAATGACTTTCTCTTCAACTGGAGTGGATTTAACTACATTGACTTATAAAGGAGGATGATATTTAAACCACTTCTCTTTGGGGAGATCAATATGAGCAGCAAAGGATTCACACAATGAAGCTACTATCTCAGAGTTAAGTCCATACTTAGCGCTAAAGTCACAAAAAGTATTTGTCTCAACAAAGGATTTAACGCAATCAACTGTGAAATTCATACCTGACTCCTTACCTTCTTCAAGCTCCCAATCTTCAGAGTTGCGTTTAATTCTCTCGAATAAATTCCATTTGAAGTCAACATCTCTCTTCATAAAAGAACCGGTACAAGAAGAGTCAAGCATGGTGCGATCATCATGAGAAAGCCGAGCATAGAAATTCTGAATGATAATTTCTCTCGAGACCTCATGATTGGGGCATGAATATAACATTGATTTAAGCCTCACCCAAGGTTGAGCAATGCTTTCTTTGTCACGAGGCCAAAAATTGTAAATATAATTCTGATCACGATGTACTAAATGCATTGGATAATTTTTTTGATGAAATTCCAATTTCAACCGATTGTAATCCCATGATCCAGTATCATCACATAGCCTATACCATGTCAACGCCTTATCCTTCAAAGATAAAGGAAAGACCTTCTTCTTGACCTCATCCTCGGGCAAACCTGCAAGCTTAAATAAACCACAAACTTCATCTACATATATGCAAGTCTGGATGTGATGTTCCATCTCCTGTAAAAGGATTAGCCAACAGTTTCTCAAGCATACCTGAAGGGTATTCAAAGAAAATATTTTCAGTAGGTGCAGCAGGTTGAGGAGTAACTCTTTGTGCTTCCGTTCGAGGTGAAGATACCCCGAACAAGCCCCTCAAAGGATTAGTATCCATAGTGACAAGTGACAATAAATTTCAGCACACTATATGAATGTTTCCTTACCAAGTTCCACTTACCAAAGGCACTTCACTCCCCGGCAACGGCGCCAGAAAGGAGTCTTGATGACCCACAAGTATAGGGGATCAATCGTAGTCCTTTTGATAAGTAAGAGTGTCGACCCCAATGAGGAGCAGAAGTATCTGACAAGTGGTTTTCAACAAGGTAAAATCTGCAGGCACTGAAATTGTCGGTAACAAGTGATTCTGTGGTGAGATGATTCGTAGCAAGCAACAAGTAACAAAAGTAGCAATGTTGCAGCAAAGTGGCCCAATCCCTTTTGTAGCAAGGGACAAGCCTGGACAAAGTCTTATAGGAGGAAAAACGCTCCCGAGGACACACGGGAATTTCTGTCATGCTAGTTTTCATCATGTTCATATGATTCGCGTTCGTTACTTTGATAGTTTGATATGTGGGTGGACCGGCGCTTGGGTACTGCCCTTACTTGGAAAAGCATCTCACTTATGATTAACCCCTCTCGCAAGCATCCGCAACTAAGAAAGAAGAATTAAGACAAAGTCTAACCATAGCATTAAACTAGTGGATCCAAATGAGCCCCTTACGAAGCAACACATAAACTAGGGTTTAAGCTTCTGTCACTCTAGCAACCCATCATCTACTTACTACTTTCCAATGCCTTTCTCTAGGCCCAAACAATGGTCAAGTGTTATGTAGTCGACGTCCATATAACACCACTAGAGGAAAACAACATACAATATATCAAATTACCGAACGAATACCAAATTCACATGACTACTATTAGCACGACTTATCCCATGTCCTCAGGAACCAAAGTAACTGCTCACAAAGCATAATCATATTCATGCCAGAGAGGTAATAAGTAGCATCAAGGATCTGAACATAAACTCTTCGACCAAGTAATCCAACCAGCATCAACTACAAGGAGTAATCAACACTACTAGCAACCTTACAAGTACTAATCGGAGTCGCGAGATGGAGATTGGTTACAAGTGATGAACTAGGGTTTGGATATGAGATGGTGCTCATGAAGATGTTGATGGTGATGAGTCCCCTCCTCTGAGAGGAGTGTTCGTGATGACGATGGCGACGATTTCCCCCTCCGGGAGGGAAGTTTCCCTGACAGGATTGTCCTGCCGGAGCTCTAGATTGGTTCTGCTTAAGTTCCGCCTCGTGGAGGCGGCGAATCCACGAAAAAGCTCCTCCCTTGATTTTTTCCTGGACGAAACCCTTCATATAGCAGAAGAGGGGGGCCAGTGGGCCAGTAGGCTGCCCACTAGCCCTCATGGCACGACATGGGGGGTGGCCGCGCTGTGCAGGCTTCTGGCCACCTGCTGGCGCCCCTCTGGCGCTTCTTCGGCCGAGTATTTTTTGTAAATCTGGAAAAAAAATCCTCGTTGATTTTTCCGGTGTTTGGAGTTGCGCAGAATAGGTATCTCAACTTTGCTCCACTTTCAGGTCAGAATTCCAGTTGCCGGCATTCTCCCTCTTCATGAAACCTTGCAAAATAAGAGATAAAAGGCATAAGTATTGTACCGTGAAGTGAAATAACAGCCCAAGAAGCGATAAATATCAACATGAAAACATGATGCAAAATGGACGTATCAGACTCCCCCTCTCTCCCTGCAGCAGATGGCTCTGGTATTCCAAAACCATGTCCTAAGACCGTTGTTTCGGCACCAGCGTCTCTCTGCAACCCCATGCGCACCACGGTGAGTCACCGGCGCTCCCGAATCGGCTCACCGTCGCGGGCCTATAAATAGCACCCCCTCGCTCGAGCACCCCTCAGATAGCTTCACCACAATCACTAGTACCTCCCTAGCCACCCCAGCAACCCAACAGAGCCCCGGTGCTCGAGATCGACCGAGGCCCCTCCGCCTGGGAGCTCCGGTAGATCTTCGGCTATACGACGGCTCCTGCGCCCCTCGACCAACCAAACTGACCCTCTCAACCCCAGGAAGCTTTCCCCCAACTCGCCCGAGCATTTTCGTGTCTCTAGCCACCTCCTCGACCACCTCCCGAAACTCCTCCGCCATGGCCTCCTCATCACCGGCGAACCCCTGTCTCCCCGTCGTTGTTCCGACCACCAGCAGGTAGGCGACAGCAAGGCGAACCCATTCCAGTCTTGAGAGCGTCGGCAACCTCGCCGGCGTGCTCCTCCTCCTCTCTGGCCAGAGGTAGGAGACGACCCCGACAGGTGTGCCCCACCTATCGGTCGCCCAGCCTCCTCCCCCGCGCTGTCCTTAGCCACTGACCGCAGGGCCCCGCACGTCAGGTTCAAACCTGACGGTGCGGGCGCCTGGGCAGGCTGTCGGCTGGCCATGGGCCAGCCCAGCTCCGGGTCGAGCCAGGCCAGGAGTTAGCCCATTTTCTTTTTATATTTAAACCCTGGTTTCTAAGATTTTATGAAAACATTTAACCATTGTAAAAGTATAATTTTTCCATTGTTATTCTTCTAAAAATATGTAGTATTTAATAATATGTTTGGATGAATTTGCTACAACTATTCTGTTTTACAATAATAAAAAGGACTAAATTGAAATAGATTTGCTTCTGTCTGGTTAATTTCAAAATGTTCCTTCAAGGAAAATTAAGGCAAATATTTTGCAAAATGGTACCTTAGATTTATTAGTAATAAAGAACATTTTTAAACTGACTTTATGATCTGTTTCTGTGTAAGCTATTTCTTATTTATTGTTTTATCGACGATAGAAAATCCGTGCGAGGAGGGAATCGGAGCGGAAGACCTCGAAGACCCAGGATACTTCGCTGACCAAGGCAAGCAGCCCTTTGACCATGACTGAGCATATGCTACTTTGCATGTTAAAATAACAAGTACTTCCGTTGCATATGATCATAAGTGCCGGTAATCATTTGATATGGTTTTACCGAAGGCTCCACCAGAGCACATGCATTGAGCTTGATCCTACTCTTTGAGGGTGATGCTAATACCATGTTGACAAGTAATGATAGAACTAGTATTATCATGAGCATGTTAATGACATAAAGCAAGAGTTTATGAAAAGCCCGTCGGGTGCCACTAATGCCCGAGGGTGATGATGAGTTAGGTGGTCACTTTTGGTGAAGTGATGCACCTCGTATTTGTGTGAGTATGGTTTCGGAAAGAGGATTAGACTTATGATTTGTCGATCGTCCCAACCCTACCAGTACGACCATGTTACCCCTTGTGGGACGGGGCTATGTTAATTACTCTGGTCGGTTCTAGCAAAGAGCCACATTACTAGTGGCGGGAGTGATGTGTGGTCACTCTAGTGATGGGGCCGTGCCAAGTAGGACGACTATGCCATTTTTATGAGTTCCAGTCACACCATTGGTCCCCGCATGTTTGATACTGTCTAGAGTCGGTGCTCGTAAGACGTACAACATGTGGGCTGGGTACCAATCGAGTGGACCTCTTTGTCTATTCTCGTCAGGGGAAAGACATTGATCGGGTACTTACCTTGGGTATGTTATATACCGCGAGTCATGAATGACACAGAAGTTTCCCGGATCTCGTGGGTCCAGCGTACTACCTCTGCAGAGTGTAAAACTATTCGAATAGCCGTGTCCATGGTCAAGGACAGTTTGGTAATCCTGCTTAAACTACGTCCAGCTATTTCCGCATAAACCAACTGTGTGTGAGTGTGTGTGGTGATGAAAAAGGTGTTGTTATGAAAGTATTGATATGACCAATGGCATATAGGGTGGACACGGATGGTTCAACCCTCGATAGATATAATGATATATGTAACCTGTTCTTCAAAAGTAATTCATTAACTTGACGCATATTCATGATCATTCCACCAAGAAGAGTTACACCAAAGATGCATGATATTGTCATCCTTCACTTTCATTGTTCATATCATGGGCTGTTTGCGAGTACATTCAAAGTACTCACTGGCTTGCCACTGGTTATGTTATTGAGCAGACATGGAAGGACTGGAGTTTGGAGATGAGTACGTCTTCGGAGACGCCCCTGCGAACTACGACGCTTCCGAGTCAGAATGCCTGTCGGTGTAGGCTTGATGGCATGGGCACCCGCTTAGCCCCTATGATTTCCGCTACTAGTGTATCAGAGTGATTTGGCCTTAGGCCCTGCCTTGTGAACTTGACCATTCGATCATGTGTTGTAATAATCGGTACTTGGATGTAAGACTCTTTTATTCGGTATCTGTGTTTGGTGAGCATTGATCTCCGGGATCACTGAGCATGACGATCTCGACTCGTAAGTCGGGGTCCCCACACGAGGCTTCCAGGTTTTATTTTATTCCGGAAAAAATCATAAAAAGTTTGGTAGCAATTCACCGTCTCGAAATATTGGGCAGTTGTGCACATCCCACAAGTAGACCCAAACCAAGACCCTACAAATGTCTCCTTCTTCGAGAAATCTATGCCAACTCCAGAAATGAACATAGAAGTTGCTGTGTATAAAGCAACTACCCGCCTTTGGTTCGCGGTACCTTATGATAGTGAAAGAGGGTATTATTACTTCCCAAGCCATGAAGCACCGATACTTCTGATCTGCGTTGGGTTTTCCATGAAGAGGAACACATTATTGCAGCATAATACGGGTAAGTGACGTCAGCTGTGCTTCCCTGGCAATGGCTCCAGAAAAGGGCTGATCCTGCAATCTCTGGCATTAGCTAGACGAATGCTTATGACAACGAACCTTCTCCTGCAACGGCGCCAGAAGAATGCTGAAAGCACTCCCCAGCAATGAAACTGGAAGAATGTTGTTGATGGCCCACCAGCGCGTGGGTTCGCAGTAGTTTTCGAGGGTAGAGTATTCGACCCAATTATTTGGTTTGCACGTCGGGATGTGAGAGTATACTCTCAAGTATTAGCAGCTGAATTTGTCAGATTCAAACACACCTGAAAGATTAGTATCTGCAAGCACAGTAGTAACAGCAAAGTAATATGATAACAACGATGTCAGAAACGATCTGTTGACGGCAAACTATTCCTAACGATTGTATCAATGGCGCTTCCGTTGCCGCGTTGACGGAAGTTATCAATTCCCGTCAATGGTCTGGCAAATCAACAATGTAGCGGGTAGTAGTAGTGTAACGAGCAATAGCAGTGGCAAGGAACAACAATAGTGACAGCAGTAGCAAGTAGCAACACTAGCAAGCGACAGTAGTAGCAACAGTAGCAGCAGAGCAAAACAAGTAACAGCAGTAGCAACAGTAGTGGCAGCAGCAGCAGAGCAAGACAAGTAACAACAGTAGCAACAGTAGTAGCAGCAGCAGAGCAAGACAAGTAACAGCAGTAGCAACAGTAGTAGCAACAGAGCAAGACAAGCAACATCAGTAGCAACAGTAGGACAAACTCGTAGGCAATGGGTCGGTGATTTGTTTGGATGATATTCATCATGCAACAACTATAACACTGAGAGATATGTGGCTATCTCCCGTTCGTCAATGTGATGTAGGCATGCATTCCGTGTGTCGTCATACGTGCTAAGGGAAAAGAACTTGCATGACATCTATTGTCCATCCCTCCCGTGGCAGCGGGGTCCAAAAGGAAACTACGAGATATTAAGGTTCTCCTTTTAATAAAGAACCGTACCAACGCATTAGCACTTGGTGAACACATGAACTCCGCAAACTATGGTCATCACCGGGAGTGGTTCCGGTTATTGTCACTCCGGGGTTGCCGGATCATAACACATAGTAGGTAACTACAACTTGCAAGATCGGATCTAAAACACACATATATTGGTGACAACATAATAATTTCATATCTGAAATCATGGCACTCGGGCCCTAGTGACAAGCATTAAGCATGGCAAAGTAGTGGCAACATCAAATCTCAGAACATAGTGGGTACTAGGGATCAATCACCATCAAAACTAACACGATTACATGATAGATCTCATCCTACTCATCACCGCCCAGCGAGCCTATGAATAGATTACTCACGAACGACGAAGAGCTTCATGGAATTGGAGAGGGAAGAAGGTTGATGATGACGATGGCGACGATTTCCCCTCTCTGTAGCCCAAGACGGTCTGCAGATCTGCCCTCCAGATGAAGAATAGGAGGTGGCGGCACCTCCGTATCGAAAACGCGACGAAAACCTCTTTTTTTTTTCTAGGACGAAAGACAACTTATAGAGCTGGAGTTGGGGGCGGTTGGTGCCTGTGGGCCCCACAAGCCTGCCCACCGCCACTAGGGGGGTGGCGGAGCAGGGGCTTGTGGCCCACTGGCTCACCCCCTGAGGTGGAACTTGGCGCAGATATTTTTGACATTTTCCAAAACTGCTCCCCGTATATTTTCACGACGTTTGGAGAACTTTGATTTCTACACAAAAATAACACCAAGGCAATTCTGCTGAAAACAGCGTCAGTCCAGGTTAGTTCCATTCAAATCATGCAAATTATAGTCCAGAACAAGGGTAAAAGAGTTTGGAAAAGTAGATACGTTGGAGACGTATCAGTAAGTATTTCCCTCAGTTAATAAACCAATGTTTATCAAACGATAGGAATATCAATCCTGAACAATCTTGAGGAGCTGCACACAAAAGAGCAAACACCTTGTACCCAACATGGGCAAGAGGGTTGTTAATTCCCTTGATCTCATTATTTGCAAGCGAATGAGGTGTGTAGATAACTGTAGAGAATTGTAAATTTAAAATAAAATAGAAGACAAATAAGAACAACAAGGTAAAGATAAGTTTTCTGAATATATACGTGGATAGACCCCGGGGCCATAGTATTCTCTAGTGGCATCTCTCATCAAAGCAACATACGATGGGTAAACAAATTATTGTTAGGCAATTAACAGAAAAGTGGATAGTTATGAGATTTTCATGGAAATGATCATGTATATATAGGCATCACGTCCATAAGCAAATAGGCTGACTCCTGCTTGCACCTACTACCATTACTCCACTTCAAGAGCGCTTCTATGCTTGCCTCTCTACGTATTAAGTTCATGAAAAACGGAGTTATGCTTGGATAACGATGACATGATGTAGACAATGTAAAATCAATCAGTATGAATAAAACCCCATCATTTTATCCTTAGTAGAAACAACACAAAGACATATCTTGTCCCATTCTGTCACTGGGATATAGAAATACGCCAGGTTGAACCCACTACAACGCACCCCTCTCATTGAAGAAATACCAAACGACTTGGCCAAAGCAATTCAATAGATAAGAGAGATTTATGAAGGTGTGATGACCATGCAATTAAGAATCATAATAATTTCATAGAAGACTCAAATACTTTTCATGAATGATTAAACACAAAGCCAGAATTTATCGGATCCCAACAAACTTACCATACGAAAGAGTTACATCACATAGAGCAAAGCAAAGATACGATGACCATTATATTGAAGGTCAAGAGAGAAAGAGATAGCCATGTAGGTACTAAATACGGATCCGTAGGGCTATGGTGACTACTCACACAACATCATGAGGTCATCAAGGTTGATGAAGAGGCCCTCCATGATCGATCCCCCATCTGGCAGGGTGTCGGAACGGAGCTCCAGATGGCATCGTTGTGGAACAAAGACTTGCAATGGTGAAAAAAGTGTTTCGTGATCGTCCTTAGGGTTTTTGCAATATATGTTAATTTATAGGCCAAAGAACGGAGGTAGAGGGGCCACCACGGAGGTACAAGCCATCAGGGCGCGCCGAGCCCCCTATTCGCATATTGTTGGCTTGTGCCTATGTCATTTGGCAACTAGTTTTCTCCCGAGGCTTCCAGGTTTTATTTTGTTCTGGAAAAAATCATAAAAACGTTTGGGAGCAATCCACCGCCTCGAAATATTGGGCAGTTGTGCACATCCCACCAGTAAACCCAAACCAAGACCCTACAAAAGTCTCCTTCGGGAAATCTATGCCAACTCCAGAAATGGCCATGGAAGTTGCCGCCTACAAAGCAACTACCCGCCTTTGGTTCGCGGTACCTTATGAAAGTGAAAGAGGGTATTATTACTTCTGAAACCGTGAAGCACCGATACTTTTGATCTGCGTTGGGATATCCATGAAGAGGAACACGTTATTGTAGCATAATACGGGTAAGTATTTCCCTAAGTTAAGAAACCAATGTTTATCGAACCGATAGGTATATCAATCCTCAACAGTCTTTTGGAGTTGCACACAAAAGAGCAAACACCTTGCACCCAACACGGGCAAGATGGTTGTTAATCCCCTTGATCTCGTTATTTTCAAGCGAATGAGGTGTGTAGATAACTGTAGAGAATTGTAAATTGAAAATAAAATAGAAGACAAATAAGAACAACAAGGTAAAGATAAGTTTTGTGAATATATAAAGATAGACCCGAGGGCCATAGTATTATCTAGTGGCATGTCTCATGAAAGCAACATACGATGGGTAATCAAATTACTGTTAGGAAATTAACAGAAAAGTAGATAGTTATGAGATTTTCACGGCAATGATCATGTATATATAGCAAATAGGCTGACTCCTGCTTGCACCTACTACCATTACTCCACTTCGAGAGCGCTTCTATGCTTGCCTCTCTATGTATTAAGTTTATGAAAAACGGAGTTATGCTTGGATAACGTTGACATGATGTACACAAAGTAAACTAAATCAATATGAATAAAACCCCATCATTTTATCCTTAGTAGAAACAACACAAAGACATATCTTGTCCTATTATGTCACTTGGATATAGAACTCTGTCAGGTTGAACCCACTACAACGCACCCATCTCACACATCATCATGATGGCAGCAAGGTTGATGAAGATGCCCTCCATGATCGACCCCCCATCTGGCAGGGTTTCGGAACGGAGCTCCAGATGGGATCGTCGTGGAACAAAGACTTGCAGCGGCGAAAAAAGTGTTTGTGATCGTCCTTAGGGTTTTTGTAATATATGTTCATTTATAGGCCAAAGAACGGAGGTAGAGGGGCCACCAGGGAGGGACAAGCCATCAGGGCGCTCCGACCCCCCCTATTCGCACAGTGTTGTCTTGTGCCTATCTCATGTGGCAACTAGTCTTCTCCCGAGGCTTCCAGGTTTTTTTAGTTCTGGAAAAAATCATAAAAAAGTTTGGGAAGAATCCACCGCCTCAAAATATTGGGAAGTTGTGCACATCCCACCAGTAGACCCAAACCAAGACCCTACAAAAGTCTCCTTCTTCGGGAAATCTATGCCAACTCCAGAAATGGCAATAGAAGTTGCTGCCTACAAAGCAACTACCCGCCTTTGGTTCGCGGTACCTTATGACAGTGAAAGTTTTGGGGAATGTTGCATGGGGAACAAAAAAATTCCTACGCACACGAAGACCTATCATGATGATGTTCATCTACGAGAGGGAGATCAGAGCCACATACCCTTGTAGATTGCTAAGCTGGAAGCGTTAAGATACGCGGTAAATGTAGTGGAACAACTTCGTGATTCAAATCACCGTCGTCCCACGATCCGTTCCGATCTAGCGCCAAACGGACGACACCTCCGCGTTCAACAGACGTACAGCTCGATGACGATCTCCGCCTTCTTGATCCAGCAAGAGAGACGGGGAAGTAGATGAGTTCCCCGACAGCGTGGCGGTGCGCTGGTGGTGGTGATGATCTATTCCTGCAGGCCTCTGCCCGAGCTCCGTAGAAAACCGATCTAGAGGAAGAACTACAAAGTAGAGGTTTAGGGTTGCATATGGCAAAGTTTTGTCTCAAAAACCCTAAAACCTCTAGTATATATAGGAGGAGGGGAGGGGCTAGACTTGGGGCTCAAGAGAGCCCCTAGGGCGTCGGCCGAGTGGAGGAGGAGGGGACTCCAACTCCAATTTGGTTTGGGGAAGGAGGAGTCCCTTCCTTCCTTCCCACCTCCCTCTTTTTTTCTCCTTTGATTTTTCTTCTAGCAAATATAGCCCCATTGGGCTGGCCTCATCAACCCACTAAGGGCCGGTGTGCCACCTTTGGGCTATTAGGTTCACTCCCGGGTGGGTGGGCCCCTCCCGGTAAAAACCCGGAACCCATTCTTCACTCCCGGTACACTGCCAGTAATGCCCGACATCTTTCCGGAGGCCAAATGAAACAATCCTATATATAAATCTTCATTTCTGGACCATTCCGGAAACCATCGTGACGTTCGTGATCTCATCCGGGACTCCGAACAACCTTCGGTCACCAACAACTATAACTCAACTATACTGAAACGTCACTGAACCTTAAGTTTGCACACCCTGCGGGTTCGAGAACTATGCAGGCATGCCCTAAGACACTCCCCGGTCAATATCCAACAGCGGGACCTAGATGTCCATATTGGATCCTACATATTCTACAAAGATCTTATCAGTTGAACTTCTGTGCCAAGGATTCATATAATCCCGTATACCATTCCCTTTGTCCTTCGGTATCTTACTTGCCCGAGATTTGATCGTCGGTATCCCTATCCGTATGTCAATCTCGTTACCGGCAAGTCTCTTTACTCGTTCTGTCATACAAGATCTCGTGACTAACACATTAGCCACATTGCTTGCAAGGCTTATATGTGATGTTGTATTACCGAGTGGGCCCCGAGATACCTCTCGGTCACACGGAGTGACAAATCCCAGTCTTGATCCATGCTAACTCAACGGACACCTTTAGAGAACCTTTATAGTCACCCAGTAACGTTGCGATGTTTGATACACACAAGGTATTCCTACGATGTTAGTGAGTTACATGACCTCATGGTCATAGGAATGAATACTTGACACGCGGAAAACAGTAGCAACAAAATGACACGATCACATGCTATGTTTATAGTTTGGGTGTTGTCCATCACATCATTCTCCTAATGATGTGATCTAGACATCAAGTGACAACACTTGCATATGGTCAGAAAACCTTAACCATCCTTGATCAACTGGCTAGTCAACTAGAGGCTTACTAGGAACATTGTTTTGTCTATATATCCACACATGCATTTATGTTTTCATTCCATACAATTATAGCATGGATAATAAACGATTATCTTGAAACAAGAAATATAATAAGAACTATTTTACCATTGCCTCAAGGGCATATTTCCAACAGTCTCCCACTTGCACTAGAGTCAATAATCTAGTGTCACATCGTTATGCGATTTTCATTGGAATGAATCTAACACCCATACAATGCTGGTGTTAATCATGCTTCGCTCGTGGAAGAGCTTTAGTCAGCGGATCTACAACATTCAGATCCGTGTACACTTTGCAAATATTTACGTCCTCTCCTTTGACATAGTCGCAGATGATGTTGAAGCGTCGTTTGATGTGTCTGGTCTTCTTGTGAAACCTTGGTTCCTCTGCTAGAGCAATGGCACCAGTGTTGTCACAGAACAGAGTTATTGGATTCAGTGCGCTCGCACAACTCCAAGGTCCATCATGAACTGCTTCATCCAAACACCCTCCTTAGCTGCCTCCAAGGCAGGCATGTACTTTGCTTCACATGTAGAATCTTCTATGACGCTTTGCTTGGAACTGCACCAGCTTACCGCACCCCCATTAAGAATAAATATGTATCCGGTTTGAGACTTAGAGTCATTCGATCAGTGTCAACGCTTGCATCAATGTAACCCTTTATGACGAGCTCTTCATTACCTCCATAAACGAGAAATATTTCCTTAGTCCTTTTCAGGTACTTCAGAATATTATTGACCGCCGCCAAGTGTTCCACTCCTGGATCACTTTGAAACCTGCCTGCCATACTTATGGCCAGGCTGACGTCCGGTCTTGTACACAACATTGCATACATGATAGACCCTATGGATGAAGCATAGGGGACGGTACTCATCTTTTCTCTATCTTCCGCAGTTACTGGACACTGAATCTTACTCAACTTTATACCTTGCAACACTGGCAAGAACCCCTTCTTGGACTGCTCCATTTTGAACTTCTTCAAAACTTTATCAAGGTATGTCCTTTGTGAAAGTCCTATTAGGCTCCTCGATATATCCCTATAGATCTTAATGCGTAATATGTAAGAAGCTTCTCCTAGGTCTTTCACTGCAAAACATTTGTTCAAGTAATCCTTTACACTCTCTAAAAACTCCACATTGTTTCCAATCAGCAATATGTCATCCACATATATTATTAGAAACGCTATAGAGCTCCCACTCACTTTCTTGTAAATACAAGATTCTCCAACAACTTGTATAAACCCAAATGCCTTGATCACCTCATCAAAGCGCTTATTCCAACCGCGAGATGCTTGCACCAGTCCATAAATGGATCGCTGGAGCTTGCATACTTTGTTTGCATTCTTTGGATCGACAAAACCTTTGGGTTGCATCATATACAACTCTTCCTTAAGAAAACCATTAAGGAACGCCGTTCTGACATCCATGTGCCAGATTTCATAATCGAAAAATGCAGCTATTGCTAACATGATTCGGACGGACTTAAGCATCATAGTCAACTCCTTGAACTTGTGAAAAACCCTTTCCCACAAGTCCAGCTTTATAAACGGTCACATTACCATCCGCGTCTGTCTTCTTCTTAAAGATCCATTTGTTCTGAATAGCCTTGCGACCTTCAGGTAATACTTCCAAAGTCCATACTTTGTTTTCATACATAGATCCTATCTCGGACTTCATGGCCTCTAACCATTTGTTGGAATTCGGGCCCACCATTGCTTCTTCATAATTCGTAGGCTCATTGTTGTCTAACAACATGATAGGTAAGACATGATTCCCGTACCACTCAGGAGCAGTACGTGATCTTGTCAACATGCGAGGTCCGATAGTAACTTGATCCGAAGCCTCATGATCATCATCATTAGCTTCCTCCTCAACTGGTGTTGCCTCGACAGAGATTTCTCTCTGCCCTGCGCCACCATCATGTTGGAGTAGAGGTTCCACAACCTCATCAAGTTCTATCTTCCTCCCACTCAATTCTTTTGACAGAAACTCCTTCTCAAGAAAAGCTCCGTTCTTAGCAACAAACACTTTGCCCTCGGATCTGAGATAGAAGGTGTACCCAACTGTCTCTTTTGGGTAAACTATGAAGACGCACTTTTCCGCTTTGGGTACCATCTTTTCAGGCTGAAGCTTTTTGACATAAGCATCACATCCCCAAACTTTAAGAAACGACAACTTTGGCTTCTTGCCATGCCATACCTCATATGGTGTCGTCTCAACGGATTTTGATGGTTCCCTATTTAAAGTGAATGCAGTTGTCTCTAATGCATAACCCCAAAACGATAATGGAAAATCGGTAAGAGACATCATAGATAGCACCATATCTAACAAAGTACGATTACAAAGTTTGGACACACCATTACGATGTGGTGTTCCAGGCGGTGTCAACTGTGAGACGATTCCACATTGTCTTAAGTGAGCACCAAACTCCAAACTCATATATTCGCCCCCTCGATCAGATCGTAGGAACTTGGTCTTCTTGTTATGATGATTTTCAACTTCACTCTGAAATTGCTTGAACTTTTCAAACGTTTCAGACTTGTGCTTCATCAAGTAGATATATCCATACCTACTCAAATCATCAGTGAAGGTGAGAAAATAACGATATCCGCCGCGCGCCTCCACACTCATTGGACCGCACACATCACTATGTATGATCTCCAACAAGTCACTTGCACGCTCCATTGTTCCGGAGAAAGGAGTCTTAGTCATCTTGCCCATGAGGCATGGTTCGCACGTGTCAGGTGATTCGAAATCAAGTGACTCCAAAAGCCCATCAGGATGGAGTTTCTTAATGCTCTTTACACCAATATGACCTAAGTGGCAGTGCCACAAAAAGGTGGCGCTATCATTGTTAACTCTACATCTATTGGTCTCAATGTTATGTATATGTGTGTCATCGCAATCAAGATTCAATATGAACAAACCCCTCACATTGGGTGCATGACCATAAAAGATATTACTCATAAAAATAGAACAATCATTATTCTCTAACTTAAATGAGTAACCGTCTCGCAATAAACAAGATCCAGATATAATGTTCATGCTTAACGCAAGCACTAAATAACAATTATTTAAGTTTATAACTAATCCTGATGGTAACTGAAGTGAGACTGTGCCGACGGCGATTGCATCAACCTTGGAACCATTTCCCACGCGCATCGTCACTTCATCCTTCGCCAACCTTCATTTATTCCACAGTTCCTATTTTGAGTTGCAAATATGAGCAATGGAACCGGTACCAAATACCCAGGCACTACTACGAGAGTTGGTTAGGTACACATCAATAACATGTATATCACATATACCTGGTTTTGGCGTTGGACGCCTTCTTCTCAGCCAAATATTTGGGGCAGTTGCGCTTCCAGTGACCCATCCCATTGCAATAATAGCACTCTGTTTCCGGCTTAGGTCCAGCCTTGGGTTTCTTCGTCGGAGTGGCCACAATTTTGCCGCTCTTCTTGGAGTTTCCCTTCTTGCCTTTGTCGTTTCTCCTAAAACCAGTGGTCTTATTGACCACCAACACTTGATGTTCTTTCCGGAATTCTGACTCTGCGACTTTCAGCATCGCGAATAACTCGTCGGGAGACTTGTTTATCCCTTGCATGTTATAGTTCAAGACAAAGCTCTTGTAGCTAGGTGGCAGTGATTGAAGAATTCTGTCAGTGATAGCCTCTTGCGGAAGTTCAACTCCCAGCTCAGCTAGACGGTTTGAGTACCCAGACATTTTGAGCACATGTGCAATGACAGACGAATTCTCCTCCATTTTGCAAGCATAGAATTTATCGGAGGTCTCATACCTCTCGATCCGGGCATTCTTCTGAAAGATAAACTTCAACTCCTAGAACATCTCATATGCTCCATGACGTTCAAAGCGTTGTTGAAGTACCAGTTCTAAGCCATACAAGACCGCACATTGAACTACTGTGTAGTCCTCCTTACATTCTTGCCAAGCGTTCAAAACATCTTGATGAGATGTAGCGGGTGGTTCATCTCCTAGCGCTGCATCAAGGAGATAATTCTTTTTCCCAGCTTGTAGGATGAGCCTTAGATTACGAGCCGAGTCTACAAAGTTGCTACCATCATCTTTCAGCTTAGCTTTCTCTAGGAACGTATTGAAATTTAGGGTTTGCTAATACGTGAGCCATTGATCTACAACATAAAATATTGCAAAGTGGACTTAGACTATGTTCAATACAATTAGAGTTCAGCTAATCAAATTACTAATAAACTCCCACTCAAATAGACATCCCTCTAGTTACTTGAGTGTGGAATTATCCAAATTCACTAACTCAAGTCCGATCATCACGTGAGTTCAGTGTAGTTTCAGTAATAAGCATCTCTATGCTAATCATATCAACTATACAATTCATGATCGACCTTTCGGTCTCTTGTGTTCCGAGGCCATGTCTGCACATGCTAGGCTCGTCAAGTATAACCCGAGTGTTCCGCGTGTGCAACTGTTTTGCACCCGTTGTATGTGAACGTTGAGTCTATCACACCCGATCATCACGTGGTGTCTCGAAACGATGAACTGTAGTAATGGTGCACAGTCGGGGAGAACACAATTTTATCTTGAAATTTCATTGAGGGATCACCTTATAATGCTACCGTCGTTCTAAGCAAGATAAGGTGCATAAAAGGATTAACATCACATGTAATTCATAAGTGACATGATATGGCCATGATCTTGTCCTTCTTGATCTCCATCACCAAAGCACCGACATGATCTTCATCGTCACCGGCCCCACACCATGATCTCCATCATCGTGCCACCATCGAGGTTGTCATTCTATATATGCTATTACTACTAAAGCTACAACCTAGCAATATAGTAAATGCATCTGCAAACACAAACGTAAGTTTAAAGACAACCCTATGGCTCCTGCCGATTGCCGTAGTATCGACGTGCAAGTCGATATTTAACTATTACAACATGATCATCTCCTACATCCAATATATCACATAATGTATTTGGCCATATCACATCACATGCATACCGTGCAAAAACAAGTTAGATGTCCTCTAATTTGTTGTTGCATGTTTTACGTGGCTGCCATGGGTATCTAGTATGATCGCATCTTACTTACGGAAAACCACAACGGCGTTGTGCAAATTGCTAGTTAACCTCTCTCCAAGGACCTCCTCAGTCAAATCCAATTGAACTAAAGTTGAAGAAACACGCACCTGCCAGTCATCTGTATGCAACAAGTTGCATGTTAGTCGACGAAACCGGTCTCTCATAAGCGTACGAGTAATGTTGGTCCGGCCCACTTCAATCCGACAATACCACCTAATCGAGAAAAGACTAAGGAGGGCAGCAAATCGAACATCAACGCCCACAGAAACTTTTGTGTTCTAAGATTACATCTACGCATGAACCTAGCTCATGACACCACTGTTGGGGAACGTGGCATGGGAAACAAAAAAATTCCGACACACACGAAGACCTATCATGGTGATGTTCATCTACGAGATGGAGATTGGATCCACATACCCTTGTAGATCGCTAAGCGGAAAGCGTTAAGGAACACAGTTGATGTAGTGGAACATCATCGTGATTCAAATCACCGTCGTCCCACAGTCCGTTCCGATCTAGAGCCGAGCGGACGACACCTCCGCGTTCAGCACACGTACGACTCGATGACGATCTCCACCTTCTTGATCCAGCAAGAGATACGAGGAAGTAGATGAGTTCTCTGGCAGCGTGATGGTGCGCCGGTGATGGTGATGATAAATTCCCGCAGGGCTCCGCCCGAGCTCCGCAGAAAAACGATCTAGAGGAAGAACTATGAAGTAGAGGTTTAGGGTTGCGCGTGGAAAAGTTGTGTCTCAAAAACCCTAAAACCTCTAGTATATGTAGGAGGAGGGGAGGGGCTAGCCTTGGGGCTCAAGAGAGCCCCTAGGGCATCGGCCGAGTGGAGGAGGAGGGCACTCCAACTCCAATTCGGTTTGGGGAGGAGGAGTCCCTTCCTTCCTTCCCACCTCCCTCTTTTTTTTCTTTTCTCGTTTGATTTTTCTTCTAGACGACATAGCCCCATGGGGCTGGCCTCACCAGCCTACTAAGGGCTGGTGCGCCACCCTTGGGCTATTAGGTTCAATCCTGGGTGGGTGGGCCCCTCCCGGTAAAAACCCGAACCCATTCGTCACTCCCGGTATACTCCCGGTAATGCCCAAAATCTTTTCGGAGGCCAAATAAAACAATCCTATATATCAATCTTCATTTCCGGCCATTCCGGAAACCCGCATGACGTCCGTGATCTCATGCGGGACTCCGAACAACCTTCAGTCACCAACACCTATAACTCAACTATACGGAAACATCATCGAACCTTAAGTGTGCAGACCCTGCGGGTTCGAGAACTATGCACACATGAACTGAGACACTCCCCGGTCAATATCCAACAACGCGAGCTAGATGTCCATATTGGATCCTACATATTCTACAAAGATCTTATCGGTTGAACCTGTGTGTCAAGGATTCATATAATCCCGTATACCATTCCCTTTGTCCTTCGGTATGTTACTTGTCCAAGATTTGATCGTCGGTATCCCTATACCTATTTCAATCTCTTTACCGGGAAGTCCCTTTACTCATTCTGTAATACAAGATCCCGTGAATAACACATTAGCCACATTGCTTGCAAGGCTTATATGTGATGTTGTATTACCGAGTGGGCTCCGAGATACTTCTCCATCACACGGAGTGACAAATCCCAGTCTTGATCCATGCTAACTCAATGGACACCTTCGGAGATACCTGTAGAGAACCTTTATAGTCAGCTAGTAACGTTGCGACGTTTGATACATACAAGGTATTCCTCCGGTGTCAGTGAGTTACATGACCTCATGGTCATAAGAATGAATACTTCACACACAGAAAACAATAGCAAAAAAATGACACAATCACATGCTATGTTTATAATTTGGGTCTTGTCGATCACATCATTCTCTTAATGATGTGATCCAGTCATCAAGTGACAACACTTGCACATGGTTAGAAAACCTTAACCATCCTTGATCAACTGGCTAGTCAACTAGAGGCTTACTAGGGACATTGTTTTGTCTATATATCCACACATGCATTTATGTTTTCATTCAATACAATTATAGCATGGATAATAAACGATTATCTTGAAACAAGAAATATAATAATAACTATTTTATCATTGCCTCTAGGGCATATTTCCAACAGAAAGAGGGTATTATTACTTCCCAAGCCGTGAAGCACCGATACTTCTGAACTGCGTTAGGTTTTCCATGAAGAGGAACACGTTATTGCAGCATAATACGGGTAAGTATTTCCCTAAGTTAAAAACCAATGTTTAATGAACCGACAGGAATATCAATCCTCAATAGTCTTTAGGAGCTGCACACAAAAGAGCAAACACCTTGCACCCAACACGGGCAACAGGGTTGTTAATCCTATTGATCTCGTTATTTGCAAGCGAATAAGGTGTGTAGATAACTATAGAGAATTGTAAATTGAAAATAAAACAGAAGACAAATAAGAACAACAAGGTAAATTTAAGTTTTGTGAATATATAAATATAGACCCGGGGGCCATAGTATTCTCTAGTGGCATCTCCCATGAAAGCAACATACGATGGGTAAACAAATTACTCTTAGGCAATTAACAGAAAAGTGGATAGTTATGACATTTTCACGGCAATGATCATTGATACATCTCTGTCATATCTACTTTTCCAAACTGTTTTGCCCTTGTTTTGGACACTAATTTGCATGATTTGAATGGAACTAACCCGGACTAACGCTGTTTTCAACAGAATTGCCATGGTGTTGTTTTTCCCCGGAAATAAAAGTTCTCGGAATGACCTGGAAATTTACAAGGATTTTTTGTGGAATATATAAAAAATACTGGTGCAGGAATCAACCGGAGGACTGGAGCAAGGAGCCCACAAGCCCACAAGGCGCGGGCCTCCCTGCCCGCCCCTAGCAGGCTTTTGGGGCCGTCAGGGCTCCGCCGCCTCCAACTCCATCTCTATTTAGTGCCTTTCATCCGAAAAAATCAAGGAGAAGAGTTAATCGCGTTTTATGATACAAAGGCGCTGCCAACACCTGTTCTTCCTCTGGAGGGCAGATCTGGAGTCCGATCTGGGCTCCGGAGAGGGGAGATCATCGCCATCGTCATCACCAACCTTCCTTCATCACCAATTCCATGATGCTCTTCACCATTCGTGAGTAATCTCATCGTAGGCTTGCTGGACAGTGATGGGTTGGATGAGATCTATCATGTAATCGAGTTAGTTTCGATGGGGATTGATCCGTAGTATCCACTATGTTCTGAGATTGATGTTGCTACTACTTTGCCATGCTTAATGCTTGTCACTAGGGCCCGAGTGCCATGATTTCAGATCTGAACCTATTATGTTCTCGTCAATATATGTGTGTTCTTGATCCTATCTTGCAAGTTGTAGTCACCTACTATGGGTTATGACCCGGCAACCCCGGAGTGACAATAGCCAGAACCACTCCCGGAGATGACCATAGTATGAGGAGTTCATGTATTCACTAAGTGCTAATGCTTTGTTCCGGTTCTCTATTAAAAGGAGAACCTTAATATCCCATAGTTTCCATTAGGACCCCTCTACCACAGGAGGGATGGACAATAGATGTCATACAAGTTATTTTCCCTAAGCAAGTATGACTACATATGGAATACATGCCTACATTACATTGACGAACTGGAGCTAGCTACATATCTCCCCATGTTATAACTATTGCATGATGAATGTCATCCGGCATAATTATCCATCACTGATCCAATGCCTATGAGTTTTTCCTATGGGTCCTTGCTACGTTACTTTGCCGCTACTGCTGCTACTGTTACTCTGTCGCTACTGCTGCCACTGCTGCTACTGTTACTGCTACTGTTGTTACTGCTGCTACTGTTGCTGTTCCTACTGTTACTATCACACTACTTTGCTGCAGATACTAAGAATTTCAGGTGTGTTTGAATTAATAACTCAATTTCTAATACTCGAGAATATTCTTTGGCCACCCCTTGTGTCGAATCAACAAATTTGGGTTGAATACTCTACCCTCGAAAACTGTTGCGATCCCCTATACTTGTGGGTTATCAAGACTATTTTCTGGCGCCGTTGCCGGGGAAGCATAGCATTATTCTCTGAGTCACTTGGGATTTACGTCTGCTAATCACTATGAGGAATTCGAGAGATCCGAAAACTAAAGTCTTGCCCTCAACTACGAGGACAGGTAAAGAACTTCCATCTAGCTCTGCACTTGATTCACCTTCAGTTATGAGTAAGTTTGCGACACCACCTCCTGCTAGAAATTTTGATGTGTCGCTTGTGCTTGATGATGCTACTTATGCTATCCATGATGCTTGTGATGATGCTTTTCTTGATACTGCTTTGCCACTAGGTGCATTCCCTGATGCACAAATTGCTAGAGTTGCTGCTGAATGTGATGATACTTCTGAAACTGCTGAGATTATTAAAGGAGAACCTGCTATTTCACCTGTGAGAACTAGCTCTCCTAGATATGAATTGCCTGATATACCCGAGGGTTATGTTAGGGAGGGAGAGATAGCTGAGGACTTTCTTGCCTGTAAGGATAGCTATGATGTTGAGAATTTACTACGCAAGTGGAAAGAAAAATCTTTGAACGTTAGGATGAAATACGACCCGAAGTTTGCTACTTCGCCTATCTTTGTGACCGATAAGGATTCTTAATTCTCTGTCGATCCTGAGTTAATCACTCTCGTCGAACCTGATCCTTTTCATGGTTTTGAGTTTGAAACGGTTGTAGCACATCTTACTAAGATGCACGATATAGCCACCTTATTCACGAGTGAGGTAAAGATCCGCCACTACTATATCCATAAGTTGTTTCCTTTCTCGCTAAAGGATGATGCTAAGACTTGGTTCACTTCTCTTTCTCCTGGTTGTGTGCGTAGTCCCCGGGATATGATCTACTACTTCTCTGAGAAATATTTTCCTGCCCATAAGAAGCAAGCTGCCTTGCAGGAAATATATAACTTTGCAAAAGTTGAAGAAGAGAGTCTCCCACAAGCTTGGGGGAGGCTCGTCCAGCTACTGAATACTTTGCCTGATCACCCTCTTGAGAAGAATGAAATACTTGATATCTTCTATAATGGACTAACCAATGCTTCTAGGGACCACCTAGATAGTTGTCCTGGTTGTGTTTTCAGGGAACGAACTGTGGGAGAAGCTGAGATTCTATTGAATAATATCTTGTGCAATGAGAATGCTTGGACTATTCCCGAACCACCTCCAAAGCCAACTCCGAAGAAAAGAGGTATTCTATTCCTCAGTCCTGAATATATGCAAGAAGCTAAGAAATCTATGAAATAGAAAGGCATTAAATCTGAAGATGTAAAAAATCTACCACCTATTGAAGAGATCCATGGTATTGATAACCCGACACAGTTAGTAGAGGTAAATTCTCTTCGTAGATTCAATGAGAGTGATATTCCTTTTGATAAACCTGCTAGCTTATGCTTAGATGAATTTGATAACTTTGTTGCCAAACAACAAAGTTTCAATGATTATGTTAGCAGACAATTGGAACAGAATGCTCGCATGCTTAGTCATTTAAGTGCTTGTGTGGATAGAAATGTCAATGATCTTAAGCTTTTGAGTAAACATGCCTCTATTGTTACTACTCAGGTAGAACAAGTACTTAAGGCTCAGAATGACTTGCTCAATGAGTTGAATGACAATTTTGTTAGAGTCGTCACTAGAGGCGGTAGAATGACCCAGGAACCTTTGTATGCTGAGGGTCATCCTAAGAGAATTGAACAAGATTCTCAAGGAGTTAGCACTGATGCACCTAGTCATCCTAGAAAGAAAAAGAAAGATGATAGGAACTTGCATGCTAGCAAACCTGCTGCTGTTACACCCGAGAATCCAAACGATATCTCTGTTTCTGATGCCCAAACACAATTTGGTGATGAACATGAGCCTAGTGATAATATCGTTAGTGATGTTCATGTTGATGCTCAACCTAGCAATGATAAGGATGTGGAGATTGAACCAGTTGATCTTGATAACCCACCACCTAACAATAGGAGATACGATAAGAACGACTTCACTGCTAGGAAGCATGGTAAACAAAGGGAACCATGGGTTCAGAAACCCATGCCCTTTCCTCCCAATCCATCCAAGAAAAAGGATCATGAGGATTTTGAGTGCTTTGTCGAAAAGATTAGACCTATCTTTCTGCAAATGCATTTGACAGATATGCTCAAAATGTCTCCTTATGCTAAGTACATGAAGGATATTGTGACTAATAAGAGGAGGATACCTGAGGTTGATATTTCCACCATGCTCGCTAATTACACCTTCAAGGGTGGAACTCCTAAGAAACTAGGTGATCCCGGAGTGCCCATTATACCATTCTCCATTAAAGGAAACCACGTTAGAACTGCTTTAGGCGATCTTGGAGCCGGTGTTAGTGTTATGTCCCACTCTCTTTATCGTAGGCTTGAACTGGATAAGTTGACACCCACTGAAATCTTTGTGCAAATGGCCGACAAATCAACAACTTTCCCAATCGGCATTTGCGAGGATGTGCCTGTTGTGGTTGCTAACGTTACTATCTTAACGGACTTTGTTATTCTGGATATTCCCGAGGATGATGCCATGGCGGTCATCCTTGGAAGACCCTTTTTAAACACTGTAGGGGCTGTTATTGATTGCAACAAAGGCAATGTCACTTTCCATGTCAATGGTAATGAGCATACGGTGCACTTTCCGAAGAAACAATATCGAGTACATTGCATCAATCCTATTGAAAAAACTTCATCAATTCTTATTGGGAGCTTTGAATGCCCTATACCTACTGTTAAGATGAAGTATGATTTGCTTGTTGGGGATATGCACATCCCCATTGAGGTAACCTAGTGACTATTCAAAAATTCTCCGTTTTATGTGATTCGAAAAAGTTTGTCAAGGAGACTTGATCAACCTCATTGACGGATTTCTTTTGATGACCATGAGATGGATGAATCTGAGAATCACAACCCTCTGTTCCAAACCTTTACCTTTGGTTGATTAGAAGAAAAATGATAGATTTAGCTTTAGTTTTTCCTGTTTTCTGCTTTTTTGCGTCCTGTAGAAAAGTGTCCCGAAAATAAAAGTTCTCTGAATGCCCTGAAAATCAAGTATGATTTTTCTGGATTTTTCTAAAAATTCTGAGACGGAGAGCTAGTCAGCGGGATGCACCAGTGGGCCACAAGCCCAGGAGGCGCGGGCACCCCCCTGGCTGCACCTACCAGGCTTGTGGGGCCCATGTCTCCCCCCTTCACTTATTCCAGCTCGCATCTCCTTCTCCTACCTCCAGAAAAAATCATTCTACAGCTCAAACCCGTGTTCTTTCTCTTCTTGCTGTGATTTTCGATCTCCTTGTGCAAAGCCCCATTCACCAAACTATTTTGGGGGAATTGTTCCTTGGTATGTGACTCCTCCAATGGTCCAATTAGTTTTTGCTTTAGTGCCTTATTCCTTGCCTATTTTGCTACCTTGGTGACCCTGTTCTTGAGCTTTAAATGCTAATTTTAGCTTCTATCCAAGGAAGAGTCCTCCTATGGTTGAGTTCAAGTTATATGATATCCCCCAGCGCATGTCACTTTAGGATTTTTGCAATGTTTGCAAATTACCTTATGTTCGGGATATTCATGAACCTCGTCCACGGGACGTGGAGGCTTTCATAGATACTATTGCTATAGGAGAGGAGAGAGGAGTGTCTTGTGCTAGAGCTGCTAGCATACATTTTCCCGTGCTTCGGTACTTCTCTTTATTCATGGGAAAATGTTTGATTGGCCGTTGGAAAGCTGGGGCCCTTAGCTCCTGAGGTCTTGCGGTTTTGCACGAAGCCCTTTATAATGATAAAACTTATAGCTTGGGCGCTATAGTAGCTCAACGGTTGAACATGAACCGTTCTAAAGGCGTTGTTTATGGAGGTATCTATGCTACCCGTCTTGCTAGACATTTTGAGATACCTATTAGACTGCACAAGGAAGAAGAGATTCTTCTTCCTAAGAGATATCTAGATTATGATAGCATGGTTTGCCATGACTTTCTTGATAAAGATATAAATAAGAGGATGATTTATAACCTGGTATTTAGTCAGGGTACTCGTGAGACTATTACCTTGCCCGCTCCTTCTTTGTTCAATCTTCATCTAAGCAGGTACATTATTATGCCCTCGGACATCTACGCATATTGGGGCATAGCACCACCACAGGCGCCCGTGCCCGAGCTACCAGTCAAGTACCAAACGCCAGTTTATCAGTGGGAGCCTGAGGAGCTCACACATCAGTGGCACCCTCAGTACACTCCGGAGTACCCAGAGACGGTTATTTCCCTCCTTGGGAGTAGACCAACTTAGGCCAAAAGCCTAAGCTTGGGGGAGTACGTGTTTCTCACCGACCTTATATTCTTGCTTACACTTTCACTTTGATAGTTGGTGTTCACACCTTGCCACTGTATCATCCATGCTAGTTTATTTATTTTTCTCGCTTTCTTCTCTAATTGCGAAAACCCAAAAATATTTCTCGTTCTTCTTTTGCTTGTTGGGAGCTTTCCCGTGTGAATAATTTTCTTTTTCTTTGGGTCAAGGTAGGAGACCATGGTTACAATGTTTAGTGGCTCTCCCATGCATATCTATTTATCTATCAAAGAGCCATATTACTTTGTCTTCTCCTTTGTGTTTGCTTGCAGATTCCAGCTTAGTCCAATGCACGAGCACTCTTATTATTGTTCACATCATTCGGTCGTGCAAGTGAAAGGCAATAATGACGATATATGATGAAGTGACTGAGCCTAGAAAACCTGGTATGAACTCGATCTATTTTGTTTTTGTAAATATGACTAGCTCATCGTTCCTAATTCAGCTTTATTGTGAGAGAAACATGTTTGCAATCACAACTTAGAGATCATAGTTTCTGATGCCATGCTTAATTAGCTAGGAGCTTATAATGGTTTGTCTTGGATGCCAACATGAATTTTGAGATGATTATGATGTAGTATGATGGGATGGTATCCTCCTTTGTATGATTCAAGTGGCTTGACTTGGCACATGTTCATGCTTGTAGTTGAAACAAAATCAACATAGCCTCTATGATATTCATGCTTATGGTGATTTATGTCCTACTCATGCTTGCACTCAATGTTGGTTAATCTCAATGCATTTTGATGACTGTTGTCGCTTCCCAGTCTTTTGCTAGCCTTCACTTGTACTAAGCGGGAATACTGCTTGTGCATCCACTTCCATAAACCCAAAGTTGTTCCATATGCGTCCACCATACCTACCTATATGCGGTATCTACCTGTCGTTCCAAGTAAATTTGCATGTGCCACTCTCTAAACCTTCAAGTAATAATCTGTTTTGTATGCCCGAACCGCTCATGTGGTGACAAGGGGCGATCAGTATCTTCCATGCTAGGCGTGTTATCCTCGATATGTGTTTATTCACTATCACTCACGAGAACGGGGCCATTAATTGGAATGCCCAGTTCCATGCTCAAATCAAAAAGCTAATTGCAAAAAAAACTCCCCCTGGATTGGTGTTGGTATGGACGGCACCCGAGTATTTGGCTAGTCGTGGAGTGTGATTGATCGGTGGTGGGGGCGTCAAAACTTTGCTTTTCTGTTTGGGAACCGCCTATAGTATGTGTAGCATGGAAGATGGTGAAAACTCTTGGTCATTGCGTTGACAATGAAAGCATGCCACCCAAAATTATTTCTCTCTGTCTTCAAAGCTTGAGCTCTGGCATCTCTGCAAATCAATGCTTCCCTCTGCGAAGGGCTTATCGATTTATGTTTCCGTTGAGTCATCCTCTTCTTATAAAAGCACCAATTAGAGAGCACCTCTGTCATTTCTATGCTTTGCTTTTAATTGATATTGAGTATGAATATGACTGGTTCTTCTTTGCCATGAATTACAATGTTTAGTCAGCCCTTGGTCTTTGAAGGTGCTCTGCATTTATATTTTGCGGTCTCAGAAAGAGCTAGCGAGATACCATCTGTTCATATTGCTTCATGATTGTTTTGATTGAAGTGTTGACATTTGAAACTTATTATTATTGCTCGCTAGTTGATTATGCCATTGATATAAGTTCCTCTTGAGACCTAAATGTCATTGCTTATGTGGTTAGCTTATGATCTTGCTGAAAATCTGAATATGAGTTAGACATAATTACCGCAACGAGATCAAACAGAGTTCGTAAAAGTTTTTCTTTTGTCTCTTTCATTTTGTCAACTGAATTGCTTGAGGACAAGCAAGGCTTTAAGCTTGGGGGAGTTGATACATCTCCGTCGTATCTACTTTTCCAAACTCTTTTGCCCTTGTTTTGGACTCTAATTTGCATGATTTGAATGGAACTAACCCGGACTAACGCTATTTTCAACAGAATTGCCATGGTGTTGTTTTTGCGCAGAAATAAAAGTTCTCAGAATGACCTGGAAATTTACGAGGATTTTTTGTGGAATATATAAAAAATACTGGCGCAAGAATCATCCGGAGGAGTGGAGAGAGGAGCACACAAGCCCACAAGGCGTGGGCCCCCCTGGCCGCGCCTAGCAGGCTTGTGGGGCCCTCACGGCTCCGCCGCCTCCAACTCCAGCTCTATTTAGTCCCTATCATCCGAAAAAAAATCAAGGAGAAGAGTTCGTCGCGTTTTACGATACGGAGGCGCTGCCACCACCTGTTCTTCCTCTCGAGGGCAGATCTGGAGTCTGTTCTGGGCTCCGGAGAGGGGAGATCGTCGCCATCGTCATCACCAACCTTCCTTCACCGCCAATTCCATGATGCTATTCACCGTTCATGAGTAATCTTATCGTAGGTTTGCTGGACGGTGATGGGTTGGATGAGATCTATCATGTAATTGAGTTAGTTTTGACGCGGATTGATCCCTAGTATCCACTATGTTCCGAGATTGATGTTGCTACTACTTTGCCATGCTTAATGCTTGTCACTAGGGCCCGAGTGCCATGATTTCAGATCTGAACCTATTATGTTCTCGTAAATATATGTGTGTTCTTGATCCTATCTTGAAAGTTGTAGTCACCTACTATGTGTTATGACCCAGCAACCCCGGAGTGACAATAGCCAAAACCACTCCTGGAGATGACCATAGTATGAGGAGTTCATGTATTCACTAAGTGCTAATGCTTTGTTCCAGTTCTCTATTAAAAGGAGAACCTTAATATCCCGTAATTTCCATTAGGACCCCTCTACCACAGGAGGGATGGACAATAGATATCATACAAGTTATTTTCCCTAAGCACGTATGACTACATATGGAATACATGCCTACATTACATTGACGAACTGGAGCTAGCTACATATCTCCCCATGTTATAAGTGTTGCATGATGAATGTCATCCGGCATAATTATCCATCACCGATCCAATGCCTACAAGTTTTTCCTATTGGTCCTTGCTACGTTACTTTGCCGCTACTGCTCCTATTGTTAGTCTGTCGCTACTGCTGTCACTGCTGCTACTGTTACTGCTACTGCTGTTACGGCTGCTACTGTTGCCGTTCCTACTGTTACTATCACACTACTTTGCTGCAGATACTAAGTCTTTCAGGTGTGTTTGAATTAACAACTCAACTGCTAATACTCGAGAATATTCTTTGGCTTCCCCTTGTGTCGAATCAACAAATTTGGGTTGAATACTCTACCCTCGAAAACTGTTGCGATCCCCTATACTTGTGGGTTATCAATCATGTATATATAGGCATCACGTCCATAAGCAAATAGGTTGACTCCTGCTTGCACCTACTACCATTACTCCACTTCAAGAGCGCTTCTATGCTTGCCTCTCTACGTATTAAGTTCATTAAAAATGGAGTTATGATTGGATAACTATGACATGATGTAGACAAAGTAAACTAAATTAATATGAATAAAAGCCCATGATTTTATCCTTAGTAGAAACAACACAAATACATATCTTGTCCCATTCTGTCACGGGGATATAGAAACCCGTCAGGTTGAACCCACTACAACGCACACCTCTCACTGAAGAAATACCAAACTACTTGGCCAAAGCAATTCAATAGACCAGAGGGATTTATGAAGCTATGATGACCATGCAATTAAGAATCATAATAATTTCATAGAAGACTCAAATAATTTTCATGAATAATCTAAATCTAAACCCACAATTCATCGGATCCCAACAAACGCACCATACAAAAGAACTACATCACATAGATCAAAGAAAAGATGCGATGACCATTGTATTGAAGGTCAAGAGAGAAAGAGATAGCCATCCAGGTACTAACTACGGACCCGTAGGGCTATGGTGACTACTCCGACATCATCATGAGGGCCGCAAGGTTGATGAAGAGGCCCTTCATGATCGATCACCCATCTGGTAGGGTATCGGAACGGAGCTCCAGATGGAATCATCGTGGAACAAATACTTGCGGCCAAGAAAAAGTATTTCATAATCGTCATTAGGGTTTTTGTAATATATGTTAATTTATATGCCAAAGAACGGAGGTAGAGGGGCCACTAGGGAGGGACAAGCCACCACGGCGCGCTGACCCCCCTATTCGTACACTGTTGGCTTGTGCCTATGTCATGTGGCCTCTAGTCTTCTCCCAAGGCTTCCAGGTTTTATTTTGTTCCGAAAAAAATCATAAAAAAGTATGGGAGCAATTGGACTTCGTGTGATAGTGTAAACTTGAAAAAAACAGGTAGAAAACAACAACCGACACTTGGCACTGAGTCAATAGGTTAGTGCTCAAAAATAATATAAATTGGTAAATTATTACCCAAAAAGTATCCTAGAATGATAATATAGCAGTATGGAACAATAAAAAATATAGATACGTTGGATATGTATCAAGCATCCCCAAGATTAATTTCTGCTTGTCCTTGAATAGGTAAATGATAAAAACAAAAAATTTGATGTAACATGCTATCCAATATGCAATCTTTTGCATGCTCATTAAGAAATGATGAATTAACAAACATCAACATAGTAATATTTATAAGCACAAGCAACAAAATTATCAATCCTTCAAAGTATACGATCCTAAAAGAACGTTTACCCCTATTCATCTTGTCATATTAGCAAGGTATGGCTCCATCTTCCGTACATTAATACAGATGTCAAGCACCACAGTGTCCAAGTTAGGCAATTGGATCGTACTTTTTCAATCTGAATCAACTTTTTATTCTTCACGTAATACATGAGTGTAAACCATGGACATAGCAAAAGGGTGGAATAGAATATGGTGGTAGATATCAAAGGGGTAAAAAGTGGAGAAGATAGTCTCACATCAACTAGTCGTACTGACGAGCTATGGAGATGTCCATAGGTAGATGTCAATGCAAGGAGTAGGGATTGCCATGCAAGTGATGCATTAGAGATATAAGTGTATGAAAGCTCAACTGAAGCTAAGTGGGGTGTGCATCGAACTTTCTTTCTCATGAAGACCTCGAGCATTTAAGGAAGCCTGTCATCGGAATATACAAGCCAAGTTTTTAATAATGAAAAAGGTATTACCACTCACATATGAAAATGACATTTCATGAGACTCTCTATATGTAGAACAAGGTGCCACTTTGAGACACAAGTGTGGTAAAGGATAGTAGCAAAGTCCCTTTTCTCTTTTTCTGTCATTCATTTTTTCATTTTTTTTCATTTTTTATTATGGTGGGCTCATTTGGCTTCCCTCATTTATATTTCCTCACTTGGGCAATGCTCTAACAATAATTATCATCACACTTTTATTTACTTACAACTCAATGAAAACTCGATATGAAGAACTATGAAGCAATATGATTCAATATGAGTGCCTCTAGCGGTGTATGAGGATGTGCAATGCTCTAGCATGAAATGTATTAGAAATATAATGAATGGTGGCTTTGCCGAAAATGCTATGTCAGATCTATATGATCATGCAAAGCAATATGATGATGAACGAACCAGTCATATGATGTAAAAGTGGAATTTGCATGGCAGTATATCTTGGAATGGCTATGAAAATGCCATGATAGGTAGGTATGGTGTATGTTTGGAGGAAGCTATAGGAAGGCTTATGTGTGACAAAGCGTATCATGGCACGGGGTTTGGATGAACTGGTGAAGTTTCCACCGATTCTCAAGGTGAGAATGGGCAATGCATGGTACTGAAGAGACTAGCACTCACCGAATACCTATCTTTTTGGAGTAGCCTTATGAATCACATAATTACCGTCACTATTCATTAACTCCCAAACAAATATAAGTGAAGAACGAGGGTGTAAATATTTCTATGAATATCATGGTGAAGCAGTCTCTCTCTATAAAATAGGTGTGTCCAGAAAATGATGATTGTGGCAAACTGAAAATAATAACAAACAAAGCAAATGACGCTCCAAGCAAAACTCATATCATGTGACGAATAAAAATGTAGCTCCAAGTGACATAACGATGGATTGAGACGAAAGAGGGGATGCCTTCCAGGGTATACCCAAGCTTAAACGCTTGAGTATTCCTATAATATAACCTTGGGGTGCCTTGGGCATCGCCAAGCTTAGGATCTTGCCGCTCCTTATTCCTTTTTCCATCGTGATAACTCCCAAAACTTTAAAACTTCAAGCACAAAAAACTCAACAAAATTTTATGAGATCCGTTATTATAAGCAACATATCAAATACTTAGGTACTATTATAAATTGATTCGTGTTTGATTATTGCGTAATAGTTATTGTATTCTAACTTCTCCATGTCTTATACCCCCCGATACAATCCATAGCATCACCAAAACAAGTAAACTATGCAAGCAAACAGAACATGTCTAAAATAGAACAGTCTGTAATGATCTGTAAAGAACCCATACTTCTGTAACTCCAAACATTTTAAACAATTAGGACGGCTTGAGGAATTCATACATAAATATTGTGCAAAAAATTCATCTTAAAAACACGTACTAGTAAATTCAAAGAAAGTCTCCACTTGACATCAAAGTTTTTGTTTTTGCATCGTATCAATTCTACTTATCATACAAGTCATCCCAAAGGCTTTACTTGGCACAAACACTAATTTAAACATAAAAACACAATACAGAGGCAATAATCATGTCAGCACACCAAAACATAAAGGAAAGTGCAAAATTTAAATGTAACTATTGGGTTGCCTCCCAACAAGCGCTATTATTTTACGCCCCGAGCTAGGCATAATGCATATGATCAAGTGTTGTCATCCTTTACATCAAGGTCCTCAATAATAATAGGGGACTTGAAAATAGGATCCTTTATCTATTTTACAAAGTTTGGATGCACACTAATCATTTTGAGATCTTCGTTCCTTTTAGTAGGAGGGGTACTGTTGGGGATATTACCCGCTTTATGACCCGCCCTTTTATTACGGCAATTCAACATTCATAATCAAGATAGGCCTTGGCCGAGGTTTTGAGATGCATCAGGAGAACTTAAACGAAGAGCCGGCTAGGGCCCGTGAGCCTAGATGGCGGTTCAAGATTTACGGAGAAGATAAGTCGCCGTGGAGGTTTCCTAGCTTGGAAGACTCATCGGTTTAGAGATATAGTAGGCCATGATTTGTAATGTGGCCAAGACTTTGTAAACCCTAGGACCTCGACCTGTATATAAAGGCGAGTCCCTAGGGCAGATAGGTTAAGTTACAATCCATCGAGAGTGTGACAGCCCAATGCCAACGTTCCAGAAGATTCCCCCTTTATTCCGTTTTCGTCGTGTGTCTATTTTCTTTTGTCGCATCATCATCGCATCATGCGCATCATCTAGCATTGCATCGACATCTCCGTTGCCGCCAGTTTTCAAAACTTGCAGTCGTTGTTAGTTCCCGGTTCTCGTCGTTGTTCGTTCTGAGCCCGACCGCACACGCACGCGCCCGCGGCATCGTCAAGCCCTGTTTTAAAAACGTGTTGAAAACTTTCTCTGATCGGGGTGAAACTTGGCATGCGGTCGTAATTAGTTTTAGCTAGTCCGCCTGTCGAATTTCGTCGCAATCGGAGTCCGTCTGGTACCCGAATGGTCGACCGTAGCGGCACCGTCTTCGGTTATTCGTCGGACATTTGCCGGTGTTTTAAAACTCGTTGCCGTGCCGCCCGTTTTCCCTCTCATCCCTACATAGCCGTTCTACACACGTCAGTAGTGCCACCTAGCCACTTCCTCCGTTCGAGGTCGCCTGATCGTGATCGGACGGATGAGGTCCACCCCACCATAGACCAACCCTATATAAGCTCCACCCCCATGGAGAGACCTCTCTCACTCCACTAGGGTTCCCGCTAGTCATTTTTGCAGCCACCCCCAAGAAAAACCCCACCTGCTAGCTCCACCTCCTCTCTCCCTGAAATCCAATATCAGGTCAGATCTTGTCCATTGGATATCCATCCAAAGGCCCAGATTTGCCCAAAACCCCCAGCTACCGGACATGTCCGTGGCCAACTCGGACATGTCCGGGTGACCGCAATGCAGCAAGCCATCCCTGCCGGCTCCCTCCTCCTCCCGAGCTCCTCCCATGGCAGCCCCGTGCTCCACCTCCTCGCCTTCCCGGGGGTAGCCGGACGAAGCTCTCATCGGCGCCGGCCAGAGCTCGCCGGATAGAGCAGCTCGGCCGCCGGAGCCCCGGATCCCCATGTGCGCCGCGACTCCCGCCGGTGCTCGCCATGTGCTGCCGCCCGTCCGCGTCCCGCCGGCGATCGCCGCCGTAGCCCACCCGATCCGGCCCCGTCCGGCCACGGCCCCGTGCTAGCTTCGCCGTCCCGCGCCTTCCCCGTCGCCATGCAGCTCCCTCGAGCAGCGCTGCGCCGCCGCCGCCGCTCGCTTCGCTCGGGATAAGCCCGAGGCAGCCGAGGCTGCTCGCCTGGGCGTTGACCTGCCGAGCAGGCCGGCCCGCGTTCTTGCCAAGGCCCACGAGCGAACCGAGGCCCAGGCCAGCGCTACTCGCCCTCACCTCTGCTCCAGCCCGAACGGAGGCCCAGCTCCTTCTCCAGACCGAGCCGGCCCGTGTGGCCCTCTGGTGAGCACCCCCCATTCATGCTATGTCTCTCCCGTGGCATCATTTACTATTTTGCGCTCGTTGCCTGTAGGCCCAATTAGTTTAGATTCGGCCCGTTAGTAATTTGTTTAGGTTTTAGGATTTAATTCCTTTTCAGGGTTTAGCTATATATTAAAACGTCCGTATGTTTTAAACCGTATGTCGGTTCGCGACATATTGTATATGTAACTCGTGTAGAATTTCACGTAGATTACGAATTTGAAACTTGCATATTTGTTTGACGTAGTTTGCCGTGCCATATGCTTAGATTTACGTGTTGTCCCAATAGGTTTAGTCCCATATTTATTTTCCGCACGTGTTTGAATAGCTCGAATGCTGTAGTAGAAATGTCCATGTTTTAGGAACCATTTTTCCATGCATTTTAGAGCGGTCATTTGTATTTTTGCGTGTAGGGAATTGCCGCTAATTTATTTCCCCGCGTATAGGTTATTTTCTCGCATTTATGTGTGGCATTATTTTGTGTTGCAACCCCACATATTTTATATGTTTCCGGGGTAGAAAAATCCATTGGATTTTTCTGTGCAATTAGTTTTAGCTTTTGAGGAAGTTAGTTCGGCGATATTTTGCTAGGTTGCCCTCTTGTTTATTTCGTAGGATTTATTCCGTGCGTCGTTTGATTAAGTTGTCAACTAGAGAGTTGATCTTGGATGTTTTGTTTAGCCCCTGGCATTCTTGGTTGCAATAGAAATGCATGTTTAGGTGTGGTTTGCTTGCTCTCAAGTTGCTAGAAATAGTGCTGATTTGGGAGAGCTGAAATATTTCTAAGTCTGGAATCTGTTATATTTTGTTGTTGTCTTGTCTTGCTTGTATCTTGTGATCTGTAGCTCTTTTGAGGTTGGTCCAATGGAGTTAGTTGTAGCCCTTATATTTCTCTAGCATGCTGTCAATTTTCATGCCATTTGGGGTCCTTTAGCTATAGGTTTTGCTGCTGTCAATATGGCTTTAGATCGAAAACTGCACTTTCATGAGGTGTAATTTTCACTAAGTCTGAAATAGTGTGTGGGATGCCATTTTGTGACTTCTTTCCCTAGTGATCCATGATGCCATGCTAGTAGATGTTGGTTGTATGTTGTAGTTCTTCTTTACCTCTTTCGTGTCATGTCTTTCTTGAGCATATCGGAGTTGTGTAGCTCGTAGTTGCGGGGCGTAGAAAATGCTATGTGGCTGATTTTGGAAGATTGTATTGATTTCTTGTTTTGCTCGTAGTTTTTGAACCTTAGCTCCGTTTTGATCGTGTCCTACATGAAACTTGCTTAGCATCTTGTGTAGTTTCATTTTTTCTTGCTGGTTCTATGTTTTGAAGTGCTAGTAACCGTCGTTGCACACATATTGCATTCATGCCATCATATCTTGCGGTGCTTGTAACTTTTGATCCGTAGCTCCGTTGGAGATGATCTCTATGTGTAAATTGCTTTCCATGACGCGTAGAATCACGTGAACCTATTTGTTTTGCTGTTTAACAACCAATTAAATGCGTTAGTTCAGATCTGGACAGAATTGTAAATTAACATGTGAGGTCGTCTCGGAGGTGCTATATGTCATTTCCGACCTCATTTAAAATGCCTAGATAGGTAGATTAATTGCACTTCACCTCTTGCCATGTTTAACCACATTTACTGTTGCCGTGTACCTATTCGGGATAGAACTAAATAAATAAACGTGGAGTTTTGTCAATATGCAACTCGTTGCATATTGAACTTCACTTAATGTGTAGTGTTTGATTGTGTGAATTGTAATGCTTTGACTTGCATGTATTCAGCTGCTCATGCATCATTTGTGTTGTGCATCGTGTGGTGAATTCCGTGTGATGATTTGTGTTTCCGGTTTGCTTCGTCTCGATAGAGTTCTGCAGCGTGCCGGATTGTGAGGACCCATTCGACTACGTCGGTTCGTCTGCTTCACACAGGCATTCTTCTTCCAAGCGGGATCTCAGGCAAGATGACCATTTCCCCAGATACCATTACTATCATTGCCATGCTAGTATTACCGTTTCTATCGATTATGTCTCGTTGCCTACCACATGTTAAATACCAGCCTCTCAACAATGCCATGATAACCTTCAACCTGTTCGACCTAGCAAACCACTGATTGCCTATGTTACTGCTTGCTTAACCCTGTGTTAGCGTTGCTAGTTGCAGGTGCAGTTGCTTCCATGTGAAAGCATGGGTTCCTTGTCATACCACCATATTTAAATGCCATTTAATTTAACGCACCTATATACTTGGTAAAAGGTGGAAGGCTCGGCCTTTTCTAGCCTGGTGTTTTGTTCCACCTTTGCCCCCTTAGTTTCGGCTACCGGTGTTTTGTTCCATAAATGAGCGCTCCTAACACGATCGGGGTTGTTATGGGGACCTCCTTGATAATTCGTTTTAGATTAAAGCTGGTCTGGCAAAGCCCAACTTTGGTACTGCATTTGCCTAATAACCTAATAATAATGCATAGGGACCCGCCGGCACCCGAGGAAATTTAATCAACACCCGGGCCAGTGCTCCTCATGAGTGTTGGCCCCACCTGAGCGATGTTCGGCGCCCCTCTGGTCACCCGGAGGTTTAGCGATCCCGACGCCTAGCTCATCCGTCGTGTCCTGAGAACGAGATACGCGGCTCCTATCGGGATCGTCGGCACGTCGGGCGGCCTTGCTGGATTAGTTTTACCTTTGACGAGATATCTTGTGCATCGGGATTCCGGTGATGCTTTGTGTAATCTCAGAGTTGAGGTTTTCCACTAGGGAATTCGACGAGATCGCTAGCTTCGTGATTGAGGATTTCTATGCGGCTTGTGGTAATTTGTGATGGACTAGTTGGAGCACCCCTGTAGGGTTAAATATTTTCGAAAAGTCGTGCCCACGGTTATGTGGCAACGTGGAAACTTTGTTTAACACTGGTTCTAGATAACTTGAAGTTAACTCAATTAAAACTTGCCAACTGTGTGTGTAACCGTGACTGTCTCTTTCATGAGTTCCTTCTCCGATCGAGGACACGGTGGGGTTATCTCTAACGTAGGTAGGTGTTTAGGGTCATTCATTTTATCAACAGTAGTTCACGTCCGTTATGCGTAGATCTTCCCCCTCTTATTTCTTGTACTCGTAAGTGTAGCCACCTCATATATGCTTAGCCGCTGCTGCAACCTCACCACTTAACCATACCTGACCCATTAAGCTTTGCTAGTCTTGATACCTTTGGAAATGAGATTGCTGAGTCCCCTGTGGCTCACAGATTACTACAACCCCAGTTTCAGGTAGAGGTAAAGGTTACTTCACGCGAGTGCGTTGATTGTTCATTTGGAGTTGCTTCTTCTTCTCCTTCTTCATCGATCTAGGATGGGTTCCAGGCCGGCAGCCTGGGATAGCAAGGATGGACGTCGTTCTTCTTTTCTCGTTTGTTTTCGTCCGTAGTCGGACCCTGCTCTTACTCTTGAGTTTATGTAATGTACTGAAGTGACTCTGATGTAGCTTGTGGCGAGTGTAAGCCAATTCTATTATATATCTCTTCTTTTCAGTACATGTACTTGTAATGATATCCGTTCTTGCGACACGACGAGATGCGCTTCTATCCCTGACGAGGCCCTCGTGCCAAATTGAGGATAGGGTCGCATCTTGGGCGTGACAGAGAGCTAGGTCAGGCGAGTTACGCCCTCCTTGTAATCGATTCCACCATCAATACACACAAAGCAGGACGTAGGCTTTTACCTCATTGGAGGGGCCAAACCTGGGTAAACCCGAGTCTCGCTTCCATTCAACCCCTTTGAGTCGCCACCAGGGTGCGATGTCTCCATCACTAAGTCCTTTCACGAGGACATCTGCTATGACAAGACCATGATAGTTGGCGCCCACCGTGGGGCTAGCGCACGGTGGAGTTGAGTTCTCAGAGGGAACCCTTCCAGGGTTTGGAAGCTACACGGTCGGCATCATGACTAAGAGCCACCGTGGGAAGTACTACATCTATAACTCTCAGTGGGGGCCTGAGGCCGATTCAATCGAATCAGGATACAGGGTCCCCTTCGGCAAGATTCATGTCTTCATTGGCAAGTTTGGGGCTCCCGTACCTGAGCCGGACACCTTCACCGACGCCGTCGAGCCGGCCCGGTACGTCCATCTTGCCAAGCATCAGGTCAGGAAACGCCACACTTTCGTTGGTTTTACGCAAGGAACCGACCTACCGGACGAGCCGATGATTCAGGCGAACACCCCTGTCAACTCGGACGACGAGTCATCCATGGGCGACACGGATTTAATCTATCCTCTCTATGAAGGACAGCTTGGGGGATTGTTTGAGCCAGCAATCCTCGAGGATGTTGAAGGACCCCATCGTCAAGTCACCGTTTACATGGCGGGAGCAGCGGCCCCTCAAGCAAACGCGGCTGGCAACAATGAAGCCAACGGATCAGTGAAGACCGCGACACAAGCCATGTCGGATTTGGTAGCAGAGGTGGCCAAACTCACAACGATTACCGTGACGGCGGAGAATCAGCAACAAGTCAACGCCGAGTTAGAAAAACTAAGGGAGGAGATGGCCAAAATCCAGCGCGACATTGAAGGTGGAGCCGCGAGGATGGTAACTCAACAGGCCCAGATCACCATGGAGACAGAGTGGCTAAGTGTTGAGGGATGGCGGCTTGAACGACAACAACGAGCTTCTGATGCGATTCACCAAAGGAGGCATCGCAATGGTCTACGAGCCGATCTTAACCCAACTAAACTCTTTGATAGACCACATACGCGTGGGATGGAGCCTAACCGGCCTTGCAAGTCGCCCAGCGCGTTGACCCGGCTCAGTTGCCGCCAAACCCACATGCACCTCATCCGACCCCGGCTCAAGCACCATGCTTTCAGGCGCTGCAGGGTCACTTTTCAAACCCCATTGACAACGTGCTAGTGGCAACCCGCAACCTTGAATCTCTTCCCATCCACGGAAACTCATTGGCTGAGGTAGAGGCAAGTAACGTCATTGAGATGTTGAAAACGGCGGTGGTCGAACAGGCACAATATTCATATAGCCGCGAGCGGCTACACTCCACACCCCAAGCAAGTCATACCAGGAGTCGTCATGATGACCCGCCCGCGATGTACAACAGTGAACGACGACGTCCTCCATAGATCAACCCACCCGGAATACCTGACACACGGGCTCAAGACCTCGTGGATGCAACACGAGCCGCCCGCCTATTGGAGACGGCGGCTGCGATGGGTCAAGTTTATCCGGCTTATATATTGCCTTCCCCCACGCATGACCAGTCATGTGGTAGGAACATTGGGATACCTTGCCTATCACCTGCCCTCCGCATTGAGCGCATGCCGAAGGATTTCAAAGGCCCACGCGAAGTTCCTAATTACACGCCGGATCTAGAGCCAGGGGCATGGATTGAAAGCTATGAGCTTGCAATGGATATGCTTGATGTTAATGAGGCAGTATGTGCCAAGTATTTCATGATGATGCTTGAAGGGACAGTGCGCTCTTGGCTGAAGAATCTGCATCCAAACTCCATCAACACCTGGGCCGAGTTGAAGGAACGTTTTGTCAAAAACTTTAGAAGGACTTGCAAGCTCCCGATGACTATTGTCGACTTACATCACTGCATCCAGCTCCCAGATGAGTCATCCCATCATTGGACGCGGCAAGTTGCAGAGGTGATCCACTCATCGAATGGCATTTCGACGCCTCAGGCCGTGCTGATCTTGGAGAAAATTTATCACAACCAGCCTTTGGTGTTGAAGCTTGGGCGACTCAAGCGCAAAGTGCAAGATATTGGGGAATTGATGGACACTCTTACTAGGTACGCCGAGTCAGATGATACCAAAGATCCTGGGGAGGATGATGATAAGACCAGCACCGCCGGGAGGGGGAGTCATTCAGAGGCCACTCTCAGTCCCATAGGATAGGCAACTACAACCCCGCGGGTCAAGGGAAGAAAAGGCAGCAGGAAGGCACTGTTGAGTTCGTCGCCAATACTAACACTGGGAACGAGCACCAATGTTAGATGATGAGGGGCTTCAGCGGGAAAAAGCCACACAACTATCACGAAATGCTCAAGGGCCCCTGCCCACAACATACCACCGCAGAAGGTCCATCCACCCATTCTTGGGAAGACTGTTACGTGATGTAGGAGTTTCGTGTCGAAGCGCTCAAAAACGGGCAAGGAGGCAGTCATGGTGGACACCCGGATCAGTTCTGTCCGGGTGGCTCACACAGAAATCCGTTTGGTGGTTTTCCTAACCTAGGACCACAGGGCGGGTCGCACGCTAATGCTGGGCAGTATCAGGTCGAGAATAGTCAACAATATAACGTGAAGGGCGGTTTTCAGCAGCAACTTCCACAAGGCAGCTCCCAGCAGCAGAATGACAACGGTGGCTTACAAAATAATCCTAAGAAGTTGAACAGCGGGCAATATCACATGTTCACCACCAACACTTGCAAAAGGGACCAAAAGGTCAGGCACATAACCTTTAGCATCATTGAGCCGACGCTCCACGGGTACCTCATTTGATCTGAGCAACCCATTGTCTATAGTAGGGAGGATAACCCGCCCCGGGTTGACAACCTTGATGACTTAGCTTTGGTCATGGCGCCACAGGTATGGGGCTATACCCTCTCCAAGGTCCTCATGGACGGAGCCACCAACATCAACATCTTATATTATGAAACTTTTCGATGAATGAATTTCTCGAAAGGCAATTTGATACCGTCCTCCATGGTCTTCCACGACATTGTCTCGGGTAAGTCGGCATACCCTGTTGGGCGGATCAAACTTAATGTGGCCTTTGGCACAGAGTCTAACTACAGGAGCGAGTCCCTCATGTTTGAGGTGGTCAAGATCAAGAGTCCTTACCACACACTTTTTGGTCGAGCGGATTACGCCCGTTTTATGGCCCGCCCATATTATGTCTACCTCAAGCTCAAGATGCCAGGCCCTAAAGGAACTATCATGATCAGTGGAGACCGAAAGATAGCTCAAGAATGCGAGGAGGGAGACACAACTTACGGTGAGTCGGCTTGCGCAACCGAGGAACTCAAGTTTCATTAGGCCAATGTTGTCCTGGCGGACATGACTCCGCTCAAGAAACCCACGACCGATTCAGAGCCGCCCCTCAAGTTCAAGCCAACAAATGACACTAAGTTGGTGGATTTCACGCCCAGCGACTCTTCCAAGCAATTCACCATTGGGACGGGTCTGGATCCCAAATAGGAAAGCGCACTCATCGAATTCATCCGTGAGAATCGGGACATCTTCGCATGGAAACCTTTTGACATGCCGGGTGTACCGAGAGAATTCATTGAGCACCACCTTAACATTGACCCTAAGATGAAGCCGGTTCGGCATTATCTTCGCTGGTTTAACGAAGAAAGGCGTAAAGCGACTAGGGAGGAAGTAGCCCGGCTTTTGGCCGCTGGTATCATTGTGCAGGTTTTTCATCCTGAATGGTTGGCTAATCCGGTTCTGGTACTCAAGAAGAACGGTACTTCCCGCATGTGCATTGACTACACCGACCTCAACAAAGCTTGCCCAAAAGATCCTTTCGCCCTCCCTCGTATTGATCAAACCATTGACTCTACGGCGGGTTGCGAGCGGCTGTGTTTTTTGGATGCATACTAAGGTTACCACCAGAATAAAATGGCTTTGCAGGATTAGAAGAAGACGTCTTTCATAACTCCCTTCAGTGCATTTTGTAATGTGTCTATGCCATTTGGGCTCAAGAGCGCCAGGGCGACTTATCAACGCTGCATCTACAATTGCCTACTCAGTCAAATTGGGCGCAACATTCATACCTATGTTGATGACATTGTGGTGAAATCCCAGAAGAAAGAGTCACTCTTGGAAGACCTTAAGGAGACTTTTGACAATTTGCGCGTGTATCAGATGAGGCTTAACCCGACCAAGTGTGTTTTCGGTGGTCCTGCAGGGAAGTTATTGGGCTTCTTGGTGTCATAACGAGGCATTGAGGCTCACCCAGACAAAATCAAGGCCATTACTTCACTCGGTAAGCCGGCCAATATCAACCAAGTTCAGGGTATGGCGGGTCGTATTGCGGCTCTAAGCCATTTCATAACTCGCCTTGGGGAGAAGGCCATCCCTCTTTATGAGTTGGTCAATAAAATAGACCGTTTTGTCTGGACGGATGAGGCCAATGAAACTTTTGAAGCCTTGAAGAAACAATTGGCTAAGCCCCTGTTTTAGCCGCTCTGCCTACACTAAAGTAGTAAGCGTTGCAGTAGTTGTCGAGCTCAAGGAAGACGGAAAGGAATATCCGGTTCAAAGGCCGGTATACTTTATCAGCGAAGTCTTAACACTTTCCAAACAACGTTATCTAGACTGGCAGAAGTTGGTTTTCAGGATCTTCATGGCGAGTCAGAAACTGAAACATTAATTCCAGGAGCACCCGATCACAGTAGTCAGCTCAACGCCGCTTGGGGACATCATACAAAACCGTGAAGCAACTGGGCGAATTGCTAAGTGGGCCATCAAGCTTGACCCTCACCATGTGAGATATACGCCCCGCATGGCTATTAAGTCTCAGGCCTTAGTGGATTTCATCAATGATTGGACCGAGCTGCAAATTCCAGAAGATAGACCTCATCACACATATTGGACTATCCATTTTGACGGGTCTAGACATCTGGAAGTCTCGGGGGCTTGTGTGGTATTAACTTCACCTCAGGGTGACAAATTTTGCTATGTCCTTCGACTCATGTTTCCGTGTACTAACAACGTGTCGGAATACAGAGCTTTGCTCCATGGGCTTAGAATCGCCAAAGAAATGAACCTCAGTTGATTCAGATGCCCGGGCGACTCAGATTTGGTGGTACAACATGTGTCTGGAACGTGGGATTCCAGAGATCCTTTGATGGCGGCTTACAGGCGTGCTGGGTCAGATGTGGTGGGTCACTTTCATGGTTATCAGGTCGATCATATTGATCGTCGACTCAACGAGGCAGCTGATGCCCTTTCACGACTCGGGTTGCTGCCTAAGCCAGTTCCCCCTAATGTCTTTTTAGATATTTTGCAGAACCCATCGGTGAAATTGCTTTCTGAGGAGGATATAGCAGTTCCAGACCCCGAGTCTCAACTTCTGACGGCTCTCCGCGCCACTCCGGATTGGGCGGTCCCTTACATGGCATATCTGGCGCGAGGTGAGTTACCTCGTGATGAGTTGTTGGCCCGCCAAATTATCCGGCGATGCAAATCCATGGTTATACATAAAGGCGAGTTGCACAAGCGAAGCACTTTTGTAGTCTTCCAAAGGTGCGTCTCGTCTGAAGAAGGCTGTGCGATTCTTAACGAGATTAACGCAGGTTATTGTGGTCATCACACCGGGCCGCGCTCTTTGGTATCCAAAGAATTTAGGCATGGATTCCACTGGTTAACAGCTCATGCAGATGTTGAGGACATAGTGCGCAGATGTGACAGATGCCAAAAGTTTGGGCGTCAGATGCATGTGCCGGTTCAGGAACCGCGGATGATCCCAATTACATGGCCTTTTGCGGTCTGGGGACTCGACATGGTTGGCCCCTTAAGATGTCATCCAACGAAAAGACTCACCTACTGGTGGCGGTTGACAAGTTTACCAAGTGGGTTGAAGCAGAGCCGGTCAGTAGTTGCGATGCAGACACGACCGTCGAGTTCCTCAAGAAATTGATTTTTCGCTTCGGGTATCCTCATAGTATTATTACTGACAATGGTACTAATCTATCCAAAGGCTCCATGCAAGAATTTTGTGAGAAAGAGCACATCCGCCTTGATGTCTCTGCAGTTGCACACCCCAATCTAACGAAAAGGCGGAGAGGGCGAATCAAGAAATTTTGCGGGGGATCAAGCCCCGACTTATGGTTCCTCTAGAACATACCCCGGGATGTTGGCTTGAAGAGCTACCTTTGGTTTTATGGAGCATCAGAACTACCCGTAATCGATCTACTGGTTACACGCCCTTTTTCTTGGTTTATGGAGCTGAGGCGGTGTTACCAAGTGACATTAGGCACGACTCGCCACGAGGCGCCGCTTATGTTGAGAAAGATAATGAGCTGGCGCATGAAGATTCGTTGGATGCCATGGAGGAGGAACGCGACTTGGCAACATCACTGTCGGTGATTACCAGCAAGACTTGCGACGCTATCAAAGCCTCCGAGTCAAAAGCCGAGTCTTTCGGAGGGCCACTTAGTCCTCCGTTTGATTCAGGATCATACTGGTATGCATAAGCTATCCCCTCCATGGGAGGGACCGTTTGTCGTTAGCAAGAGTCTTCACAATGGTTCCTACTACCTGGTAGATCTTCGCCCATATAGGACAACTACAGAGGTTGAAACAACCCGGCCTTGGAACATTGCCCACTTGTGTCCTTATTATACTTAGAGTCATTGGCTCCTTATCAGTACACATAGCTTAAACATTGTAATCTCTTTATATATATATAGCAATAAAGCAATAAAGCCGGCGCCCACGAACTTCGGGGCCTCTGCCGTTTCAGCTTCTTGAGAGCATGAGTCTTTATTGTTTCATAATCGTCCAAGCATGGACGCTATCAGTATCAAAGAGCATAAGTCGCCATGCTGCGCTTATTTCAAAACTGGATGCTGGTACGCCAAAGAGGACCAAAGTTGCGACGTTGCACGGTTCAAACATAGGCACCCTATATGGTTTTGAGAATCAAGCCGGCTTACTTGGGGGCTACTAGCTCCCAAGTCGTTTTGCAGTAAGAGCGTAAATACTTCTGTAATCCTATGTCTAACTTTTCCATAATCATAGGTCACTTGGGGGCTTCTACTCATTGAGTTCAGTCGGAATACCCTCTTGGCTAGCGAAAAAATTAGCGCATTACAATGGTTATACTGGACTGTGTGTTTGGCGACTCGCCCTATGGTCCCATGAACTCTTGGCGAGTTGATATGTCTCAAACGTATCAATAATTTGTGATGGTTTCACGTTGTTATCTTGCCTTCTTTGTATGTTTTATGTACCTTTTTATATCTTTTTGGGACTAACTTATTAATTCAGTGCCAAGTGCGAGTTCCTGTTTTTTTCCGTGTTTTTGACTCTTTTCAGAGCTGATTTTGGAACGGAGTCCAAATGGAAGAAAAACCCTGAAATGATTTTTCCCAAATGGAAGAAGTCCAGGGGGCTTTTGGGCCAAGCCAGGTGGGCTCCAGGGAGCCCACAAGCCCCCACTCCGCCACTAGGGGGAGGCGGCGGTGGGCAGGCTTGTGGCCTCCCTGGCCGCCCCCTTACCTAGATCTTTGGCCTACAAATTCCCAAATATTCCGCAAAAAATCAGGGGAGCCTCGAAAATACTTTTCCGCCGCCGCAAGCTTCCGTTTCCGCGAGATCTCATCGGGAGACCCTTCCCGGCGCCCTGCCGGAGGGTACTTTGGAGTTGGAGGGCTTCTTCATCATCCTCATCGCCCCTCCCATGACTCATGAGTAGTTCACTTCAGACCTACGTGTCCGTAGTTAGTAGCTAGATGGCTTGTTCTCTCTCTTGGATCTTCAATACAAAGTTCTCCATGATCTTCATGGAGATCTATCCGACGTAATCTTCTTTGGCGATGTGTTTGTTGAGATCCGATGAATTGTGGACTTGTGCTCAGATTATCTATGATATATATTTGAGTCTTTGCTGATTTCTTATATGCATGATTTGATATCCTTGTAAGTCTCTCCGAGTCTTGGGTTTTGTTTGGCCAACTAGATCTATGACTCTTGCAATGGGAGAAGTGCTTGGTTTTGGGTTCTGCCATGTGGTGACCTTTCCTAGTGATAGTAGGGGCAGCAAGGCACACATCAAGCAGTTGCCATCAAGGGTAAAAAGATGGGGTTTTATCATTGGTTTGAGATTATCCCTCTACATCATGTCATCTTGCTTAAGGCATTACTCTGTTCTTATGGACTTAATACACTAGATGCATGCTGGATAGCGGTCGACGTGTGGAGTAATAGTAGTGGATGCAGACAGTTTCGGTCTACTTGTTTCAGACGTGATGCCTATAGAAATAATCATTGCATTGATATATTCACGAGTCTGCACAGTTCTATCAATTGCTCGACAGTAATTTGTTCACCCACCGTCTACTTGCTTTCGTGAGAGAAGCCACTAGTAAACACTACGGCCCCCGGGTCTATTCACTTCCATCGTTTACAACTCCACTTTTACTTTGCTTTGTTGCTTTTTTGCTTTCAGTTCTCACTTGGCAAACAATCTATAAGGGATTGACAACCCCTTCATAGCATTGGGTGCAAGCTTTTGTGTTTGTGTAGGATCTTGAGATACTCTTCCGCCGGATTGATACCTTGGTTCTCAAACTGAGGGAAATACTTACCGTCGCTGTGCTACATCACCCTTTCCGCTTCGAGGGTACACCAACGCAAGGCTCCAAGGCCACGGGGGAAATCCTTTGCATACTTGCCTAGGAAGTCCCTTAAGGCGTAGCCGTAGCTGAAGGATTCCTGGTGCCGTCGACACAACTATTTCTGGCGCCGTTGCAAGGGATACACAACAAACATCTGAAGTATTTCTGGCGCCGTTGCCGGGGATACGCAGCAAACATCAGAAGTATTTCTGGCGCCGTTATCGGGGAGGAGAAATCAAGATCTATCCAAGTAGGTCTCACAAATTCTTCTCTTTCATTTACTTTTGTTGCTAGTTTCCTCTCGTTTTCCTCTCCCCCACTTCACATTTGCCGTTTTCATTCGCCTTTCTCTTTTTCCATTTTCTCTTGCCCTTGCCGCTTTCCTTTGCCCGTTTCTTGCTTGCTTGTGTGCTTGTTTGTTTGTTGAAGACATCATGTCTGAAAACACCAAACTTTGCGAATTCTCGAGCACTAATAATAATGATTTTATTAGTACTCTGATTGCTCCCGCCACTAGTGCGGAATCGTATGAAATCAACGCAGCTTTGCTGAATCTTGTTATGAAAGAGAAATTCTCTGGCCTTCCTAGTTAAGATGTTGCATCCTATCTCAATACCTTCATTGAGATTTGCGATATGCAAAAGAAAAGATATGTGGATAATGACGTGATTAAGTTGAAACTTTTTCCTTTCTTGTTGCGAGATTGCGCAAAAACTTGGTTTTCTTCTTTGCCTAAAAATAGTATCGATTCTTGGGATAGGTCCAAAGATGCTTACATATCCAAGTATTTTCCGCCGGCTAAGATCATCTCCTTACGTAACGATATCATGAATTTCAAGCAACTTGATCATGAACACGTTGCACAATGTTGGGAGAGGATGAAGCTTATGATTAGAAATTGTCCTGCTCATGGCTTGAGTTTGTGGATGATTATACAAATCTTTTACGCTGGCTTGAATTTCGCTTCTCGCAATATCTTGGACTCCGCCTCAGGTGGAATGTTCATGGAAAACACGTCAGGAGACGCTACAAAACTCCTAGACAATATCATGACTAACTACTCTCAATGGCACACAGAAAGGTCGCCTGCTAGCAAAAAGGTGCACGCTATAGAAGAGATTAACTCGCTTAGTGCTAAGATGGACGAGTTGATGAATTTGGTTACTAGTAGAAACGCTACCGTAGATCCTAATGACATGCCACTATCTTCTTTGATTGAGAGTAGCAACGCTAGTTTGGACGTGAATTTTGTTGGTAGGAACAATTTTGGCAACAACAATGCTTTTAGAGGAAACTATGTTCCTAGGCCTTTTCCTAGTAACTCCTCTAACAATTATGGCAATTCCTATGGCAACAATTATGGAAATCACAACAAATTACCCTCTGATCTAGAGAGTAATATCAAAGAGTTCATCAACTCTCAAAAGATTTTCAGTGCGTCCATAGGCTATGCGTTCATAGGCAACACTTATGGAAATCACAACAAACTACTCAAAATAAATGATTTGGCTAAGAGCGTTGATAGGATGTCTTGTGATATTGATGCTTTTAAAGTTAGATGCGCTCCTCCCAAGATCAACTTGGATGAAACTTTGAAAGCTATGCATATCTCCATGAATGAGAGCAAAGAAAGAACCGCCCAAATTCACGCTAGACATGAATGGTTTAAAAGGGTGCATTCTAGTGATGTAAATCACGAAGATCTTAAAGTGCTTGGTGTGTATCCTCTCGAATCTTTGTTTTCACTTGTCAAACCTACTTATGGAGGGGCTGGATATGAATCCACTTTGGTTGAAAAACGCCCCGATGATTCGGAGTCCACCTATCTTGATGATAAAGGTGTCGAGAGTGGAGTAGAAGAATTCAAAATTTTGGGTAGTAATGAAACTCCCACTTTGGATTTCAAGGAATCCAATTATGATAATTTCTCCTTGTTTGAATGCATTTCTTTGATGAAATACATTGCAAATTCCCCACATGCTTATAGCCAAAGCAAAGCCTTTACCGCGCATCTCGTAGATGCTATGATGAAATCTCTTGAAGAGAAGCTCGAACTAGAAGTCTCTATACCTAGAAAACTTCATGATGAGTGGGAACCTACTATCAAAATCAAGATAAAAAACTATGAGTGCAATGCTTTGTGTGATTTGGGTGCTAGTGTTTTCGCGATTCCAAAGTCTTTATGTGATATTCTTGGTTTTCATGAGATTGAAGAGTGTTCTATTAATTTGCATCTTGCGGATTCTACTGTCAAGAAACCCATGGGGAGGATCGATGATGTTCTTATTGTTGCAAATAAGAACTATGTACCCGTGGATTTCATTGTACTTGACATAGATTGCAATCCTTCATATCCCATTATTCTTGGTAGACCTTTCCTAAGGACTATTGGTGCTATCATCGATATGAAGGAAGGGAATATTAGATTTCAATTTACCTTAAAGAAGGGCATGGAGCACTATCCTAGAATGAAAATAAGATTTCCTTATGAATCTATGATGAGGGCTACCTATGGTTTGAGTACCAAAGATGACTATACGTGATTCCATCACTTTCGCCTAGCTAAGGGCGTTAAACAAAAGCGCTTGTTGGGAGGCAACCCAACGAATCTATCCTTTTTATTTCTGTTGTGTGTTTTCCACACTTTCATAATTATGTTATGATTTTGTTTTTTGTGTTTCTTTTTGCGTTTGTGCAAGCAAAACCATTATGATTAGTCTTGGGGATGATCGTTTGGTCATGCTGGAAAAGACAGAAACTTTCTGCTCACGAAAAGAATTTTCATTTTGTTTCTGTAAGAGATTTTGAGTTGATTCTTTTTTCTGCTGATTTCTACGCAAATTCTTCAGACTGTCATAATTTTTCAGAATTGTTGAAGTACCAGAAGCATACAAAGTATACAGATTGATACAGACTGGTGAGCTGTTAACAGATTCTGTTTTTGTGGTGTTGGTTGCTTATTTTGATGAAACTACGGATAGTATCGGGGGATATTAGCCATGGAAGATTGAGAATACAGTAACCCAACATCAGCATAAGTAGAATTTAACTTTGCTACAGTAAATAAGGAAGTGGTGGTTTGCTTTCTTATACTAATGTTATCACGAGTTTCTTTTTAAGTTTCGTGTTGTGAAGTTTTCAAGTTTTGGGTGAAGTTTTTATGGACAAAGAGATAAAGAGTGGCAAGAGCTCAAGCTTGGGGATGCCCAAGGCACCCCAAGAGATTCTAGGATGCCGTAAAAGCCTAAGCTTGGGGATGCCCAGGGAAGGCATCCCCTCTCTCGTCTTGAAATCCATCGGTAACGTTACTTGGGGCTATATTTTTATTCACCACATGTTATGTGTTTTTGCTTGGAGCGTCTTATATCGTAGGAGTCGTTTATTTTTTGTTGTGTCAATATCATCCTTGCTGCACACCTAGAGAGAGAGACATGTACTCACCGTGATTTTGTCGAGCTTCACTTATATCCTTTGGTAGACAATTCAGCTCACATGTGCTTCACTTATATCTTTTGAGCTAGATACTTTTGCTCTATGTGCTTCATTTATATCTTTTAGAGCACAGCGGTGCGTGGCTTGGTAGTTGATCTTTTCTTTGAAAGTAGTCTCAAAATGAGTAGCTATCCAAATGGATATGAAAACTTCCACCTTCATGTGCATTGAATAGTTAGAGAAGTTTGATTCATCTCAATTAGTTTTGAGTTGTGGTTTTTGTAATATTGAAGTCATGCTAGTAAGGTGTTGTGGATATAGAAATACTTGTGTTGAAGTTAGTAATTCCCGTAGCATGCACGTATGGTGAACCGCTATGTGATCAAATCTGAGCATGATTAGTGTATTAATTGTCATCCTTTGCGTGGCGGTCGGGATCGCGCGATGGTTTATATCCACCAACCCTTCCCCTAGGAGTATGCGTTGAATGCTTTGTTTCGATTACTAATAAAACTTCTGTAACAAGTATATGAGTTCTTCATGACTAATTTTGAGTCCATGGTTTATATGCACTTTCACCTTCCACCATCACTATCTTCTTAGTGTCGTGCAACTTTCGCCGGTGCACAAAACCCACCATTAGCCTGCCTCAAAACAGCCACCATACCTACCTACTATGGCTTTTTCAAAGTCATTCCGAGATATATTGCCATGCAACTACCACCATGACATGTGCCACCACGTCTACATTGCGATTGCATGATGTTTCCATTAATGTCTATGACATGCTAGATCATTGTCACGGTACACTACCGAAGGCATTCCATGTAGAGTCATCGTCGCTCTAAGTTTTGAGTTGAAAGTGTAATGATCATCATTGATGGAGCATTGTACCACCTGAGGAAATAAAAGAGGCCAAAGATGCCCACCAAAAAAAAGAGGCCAAAGAGCCCACCAAAAAAAAGAGGCCAAAGAGCCCACCAAAAAAATGATGAGAGAAAAAGAGAGAAGGGACAATGGTACCACTTTTCCACACTTGTGCATATTAAGTACCATGATCTTCATGATTGAGAGTCTCTCGTTTTGTCACCACCATATAGCTAGTGGGAAATTTGCATTATATAACTTGGCTTGTATGTTCCAATGATAGGCTTCCTCAAAATTGCCTTAGGTCTTCGTGAGCAAGCAAGTTGGATGCACACCCACTAGTTTTATTTAAGAGCTTTCACATACTGTTAGCTCTAGTGTATCATTTGTATGGCAATCCCTACTCATTCACATTTATATCTATTGATGAGCATCTCCACTGCTCATTGATATGCCTAGTTAATGTGATCATCTTATCTTTTTTGTCTTGCAACCTCCACCACACTCCACACCACTTATAGTGCTAAAACCATGGCTCACGCTCATGTATTGCGTGAGAGTTGAAAAGGTTTGAGAAAGTAAAGGTGTGAAACAATTACTTGGCCAATACCGGGGTTGTGCATGATTTAAATTCGTTGTGCAATGATGATAGAGCATAGCCAGACTATATGCTTTTGTAGGGATAACTTTCTTTTGGCCTTGTTATTTTGAAAGTTCATGATTACCTTGCTAGTTTGCTTGAATTATTATTGTTTCCATGTCAATAGAGAACTATTGTTTTGAATCTAATGGATCTGAACATTCATGTCACATAAGAGGAGTTACAAGGGACATCTATGCTAGGTAGCATGAAAGCATAAAAAACTCATTCTTTATCACTTCCCTACTCGAGGATGAGCAGGAGTGAAGCTTGGGGATGTGTCACACCCACAGATGCGACCCTGTCCTCAATTTGGCACGAAGGCCTCGTCAGGGATAGAAGCGCATCTCGTTGTGTCGCAATAATGGATATCATTACAAGTACATGTACTGAAAAGAAGAGATATATAAATAGAGTTGGCTTACACTTGCCACAAGCTACATCAGAGTCACCGCAGTACAGTACATAATCATCATGAAGAAGTGCAGGGTCCGACTACGGACGAAAACAAACGAGAAAAGAAGAACGACATCCATCCTTGCTATCCCAGGCTGCCGGCCTGGAATCCATCCTAGATCGATGAAGAAGAATAAGAAGAAGCAAGTCCAAGTGAACAATCAACGCGCTCGCGTCAAGTAACCTGTACCTGTACCTGCAACTGGTGTTGTAGTAATCAGTGAGCCACAGGGGACTCAGCAATCTCATTTCCAAAGGTATCAAGACTAGCAAAGCTTACTCGGTGAGGTATGGTTAAGTGGTGAGGTTGCAGCAGCGGCTAAGCATATATTTGGTGGCCAACTTACGAGTACAAGAAAATAAGAGGGGGAAGATCTACGCATAACTTACGAGTACAAGATCTACGTGAACTACAAGTGATCAAATGAATGATCCTGAACACCTACCTACGTCAGGCATAACCCCACCGTGTCCTCGATCGGAGAAAGAACTCACGAAAGAGACAGTCACGGCTACACACACAGTTGGCATATTTTAATTAAGTTAACTTCAAGTTATCTAGAACCAGTGTTAAACAAAGTTTCCACGTTGCCACATAACCGCGGGCACGGCTTTCCGAAAAGATTTAACACTGCAGGGGTGCTCCAACTCGTCCATCACAAATTACCACAAGCCGCATAGAAATCCTCAATCACGAAGCTCGCGATCTCGTCGGATTCCCTAGTGGAAAACCTCAACTCTGAGATTACCCAAAGCATCACCGGAATCCAGATGCACAAGATATCTTGTCAAAGGTAAAACTAATCCAGCAAGGCCGCCCAACGTGTCGACGAACCCGATAGGAGCCGCGTATCTCGTTCTCAGGACACGACGGATGGAAAAGCATACATGTACCAAATCTCGAGTTGCCCCGTGGTGGCTCCGAAGTATGTCCTTTTGGGACCAACACCATCAGCACTGGCCCCCCTGTTTATGTAAAATTACTCCTCGGGTAGCGCTAACTCCCTATGCATTTCAGTGTTATCAAAAATATTATGTTGGGCAAATGTAGAACCAAAGTTGGGCCTTGCGAGACCATCTTTAATCTAAAACAAATTATCAAGGGGGTCCCCATAACAACCCCGATCGTGTTAGGAGCGCTCAATTATGGAACATAACACCGGTAGCCGAAACTAAGGGGGCAAAGGTGGAACAAAACACCAGGCTAGAAAGGCCGAGCCTTCCACCTTTTACCAAGTATATAGGTGTGTTCAATTAAATAGCATTTCAATATGGTGATATGACAAGGAACCCATGTTATCACATGGAAGCATCTGCACCTTCAACTAGCAACGCTAACACACGGATAAGCAAGCGGTAACATAGCCAAACAGTGGTTTGCTAGGTCGAACATGTTGAAGGTTAACATGGCATTGTTGAGAGGCTGATATTTAACATGTGGTAGGCAACGAGACATAATCGATAGAAGCAATAAAACTAGCATGACAATTATAGTAATGGTATCTGGGGAAAGGGTCATCTTGCCTGAGATCCCGCTTGGAAGAACAATGCCTCCGTGAAGCAGACGAACCTACGTAGTCGAACGGGTCCTCACAATCCGGCACGCTGCGGAACTCTATCGAGACGAAGCAAACTGGAAACACAAATCAACACACAAAATTCACCACACGATGCAACAACACAAATGATGCATGAGCAGCTCAATACATGCAAGTCACGGCATGGCAAATCACACAAACAAACACTACACCTTAAGTGAAGTTCAATATGCAACGAGTTGCATATTGACGAAACTCCACATATGAATTACTTAGTTCACTCCCGGTTATTTACACGACAATATTAATGTTGTCATACATGCAAGAGGTGAAGCAGAAATTAAACTACCTATCTAGACATTTTAAATGAGGTTGGAAATGACATATAGCATCTCCGAGACGACCTCACATGTTAATTTACAATTCTGTCCAGATCTGAATTAACACATTTAGTTAGTTGTTAAACAGCAAAACAAATAGGTTCACGTGATTCTAAGCGTCATTACAACAATTTACACATAGAGAACACCTCCAACGGAGCTACGAATCAAAAGATACAAGCACCGCAAGATATGATGGCATGAATGCAATATGTGTGCAACGACGGCTGCGAGCACTTCAAAACATATAACCAGCAAGAGAAAATGAAACTACGTGAGATTATAAGCAAGTTTCATGTAGGACACGATCCAATCGGATCTACGGTTCAACAACTACGAGCAAAACAAGAAATCACTACAATCTACCAAAATCAGCCACATAGCATTTTCTACACCCCACAACTACGAGCTACACAACTCCGATATGCTCAAGCAAGGCATGGCACGGAAGAGGGAAAGAAGCACTACTACAAACAACTAACAACAACTAGCATGGCATCATGGATCACTAGGGAAAGAAGTCACAAAATGGCATCTCACACAGTATTTCAGACTTAGTGAAAATTACACCTCATGAAAGTGCAGTTTTCGATCTGAAGCCATATTGATAGCAGCAAAACCTATGGCTACAGGACTCCAAATGGCATGAAAATTCAAAGCGTGCTAGAGAAACACAAGGGCTACAACTAACTCCATTGGACCAACCTCAAAAGAGCTACAGATCAAAAGATACAAGCAAGACAAGACAACAACAAAATATAAGAGATCTCAGACTTAGAAATATTTCAGCTCCTCCAAAACAGCACTATTTCTAGCAACTTGAGAGAAAGCAAACCACACCTAAACATACTTTTCTATTAGAACCAAAAATACCAGGGGCTAGACAAAACATCCAAGAACAACTCCCTAGTTGACAACTTAATCAAACAAAGCACGGAATAAATCCTACGAAAAAGACAAGAGGGCAACATAGCAAAATATCACGCAAACTAATTTAATCAAAAGCTAAAACTAATTTTACAGAAAAATCCCATGGATTTTTCTAGCCCGAAAACATATAAGACATGTGGGGTTGCGCAACGAAAATAATGCCACACCAAAATGCGAGATAATTACCTATACACGGAAAATAATCTAGCGGCAAATCCCTATGCGCAAATACAAATGACCGCTCTAAAATGCATGGAAAAATGGTTCCTAATATATGAACATTTTATCTAAGGCATTCCGGCAAACCGGACACGCGAAAAAAATAAACTACGGGCAAAACATATTAGGACAGCATGCTAAATTAGGCGTTAGGCACGCTAAACGACGTCAAACAAATGTGCAAGTTTTATAAACGGATTCTACGTGCAAAACTACATGAAAAACATATCTCACACGTCGCGATCCGACTTACGGAATAAAGTCTACGGGCAAAATAATATACGCTAATTTCTGGAATTACTAAATTCATGAAAAACTAAAAAAAACCTAAACGGGCCGAACAGGTGGGCGCGAGATAACAAACCAATGCATGGGCGTAGAATAGTGGCTTGGGGGGTGCTCCCCTTGGGCCGGCTCGGTCCGGCCTGGAGAGGAGGCTGCGGCTTGGGGAGAGGGGCGAGCTGCCCGGGAGGCGAGGCCGACCCACGCTAGGTCTTGGACGCGGGGAGGCAGGGCGCTGATCCAACTGGTGGCCACGCGAGCGAGCTTCGTGCTCGTCGTTCTCCTTCCGACGGGAGTTGCTGATGGCGCGGTTGCGAGCGACGGCATCGCGGGGCTGAGGCCCGGGAGGCGGCGAAGACGGCCCCTCGAGCCGGATCCGGCGCAGCTCGGGGAGGGCGGCGGCGTACATGGCGGCGCGGAGGCCGGAGGGCATGGCGCGGAGGTTTGCCGGTGCTGCAATAAGGCGAGGCGGGATAGGGCGGCGACCTGGCGCGGCCGGCGAAGAACGCGACGAGGAGCTACATGGCGGCGGGACTGGCGACTCCGCCGGCGGCCGATGGCCAGCGGGGAGGCGCGGTGAGGCAGGGGCGAGCTCGTGCGGGAGGAGAAGGTAACCGGCCGATGCATGGGCGATCCGGGCTCGGGCGGGCCCAGATGGGCTTCCCGGGCCCGGCGGCTGGAGAGGGAGAGAGGAGGCTGGCTAGGGTTTTGGGGTTGGCACGGATTTCGAGGAGAGAGGACACAGAGCTGTCTAAAAATATGATGGAGGGATATTTATAACATATGAGGGGGCTAGGTTACCAGGAATTCCGTTCCGGATCCAACCGTGCGGTCGGATTCAGACGATTCCGAACGCGGGAACGGTTACGAAGACGTGTAGAGTGGTTATCGAAAGACGAGAGGGAGATCGGGCGGCGCGGCAACGTGTTTTAAAACACGGACACACGTCCGACGGTAGACCGAATACGGTGCCGCTACGGTCGACCGTTCGGGTACCAGACGGACTCCGATCGCGACGAAACTTTACAGGCGGCCTACCTATATTAAGATAACACCGCACGTCAAATCTCACCCCAACCGGAGAAAGTTTTACGCACACTTTTAAAACAGGGTCCGACGATGCCGCGAGCGCGTGCGTGTGCGGTCGGACCCAGAACGGACAACGACGAGAACCGGCAACTAATAACGGATGCAACTTTTGTAAACTGGCGGCAACGGAGATGCCGATGCAATGCTGATGATGCGCATGATGCAATGATGATGCGACAAAAGAAAATACACACACGACGAAAACGAAAAAGAAGGGGAATCTTTTGGAACGTCGGTCTCGGGCTGTCACAACTCTCCTACACTACAAGAGGATCTCGACCCGAGATCCAAGAATGAAAGGGGGAGAGGATGAGAAGGAACAAGAGGTAAAACTTCGTCGCTTCTTGACAAACGAGTGAAACCAACAATCCTTGAAGGTTGCAAAGAGATGAGGAATGATATGAGAAACAAGCAAGAATTCACGGAATATTTAGGCAGCACTTCGGTAGGAAAATGGGACAAAAAATTCGATAAGAAGAGATAATTACACAATATACATATCAAACAACTAAATAGAGCAAGGGAACACCATGATCTTGATAGAACAACATGATAGACCCAAAAGAGCAACATCACAATGCCTCCGGAACAAGAGAATATGAACTAGCTCATATGGAAGAAGAGAATGAAGACAAAATGCCAACTATCATCACAATAGAATTGAAGAGCCTCCGGACAGAGAATTGACTTAGTAGTTGGAAAACCAACAACGAAGAACAAAACAGAAGTGGGCTTAAGGAAACCTTTTCAAACTAATGAAGTGACAACCAGCCACTAATAGAAACAAGGATTGTTTGGGAGAAACAAGATATGAACAATTTCTTACATCAAGAGGATACATTGAGAACTTGGATTAATGACAAGCACCATGATAGCAACAATCCATAGGAAAAGCTTTAGATGAACTCCAAGCCAAGATAACTCAATGAAGAAATCACAGTTCAAAATATCTCATGATCATAGAATTGGTGGATTTAATTATCTCATACTTGAAAGGAAAACTCTTGGAGGCTCCTACACTAACAAGAATGCTATCATACCACCTGAAAGGATAACAGAAGAACAAATGCACTGAAAATGGAAGAGAAAGAATACTTGAGGTATTCCAACAGGAATCTTGAAGAACACATGAGAATGAATCACATCATTGAAGAACCAGCATGACGAGCCTCCGTATCAAAATGAATGACCAACGATATGAAGGTAGAAAATAATAAGATTATGACCTTACCAAGATTTAGATGAAGCCTCACAAAGAGATACTTAAAATAACTTGGAACTCCGGAAAAGAAAGATAGGCACTTGAGAAAAGAATTGATATCATGAGCCCTCCAGAAGAAGAATTCAGATTAATATTTACAAGAATAAGAAGTATGTTATGCTTATCCTTCATCAAGTTAAATTGATGACAAGCAACGGATTTAACATACCACTTATTCTTCTTGAAATGATTGAGGAGAGACATGAGCACAAACTTGATGGAATCTTGATAGAGGCACCGGTGAGAATTGAAATGAATGAGGCAACCATCAATGAATGGAAATACATTAGGATGAAGACATCATGAGCCACGTGAGAGAAGACAACTTAAACAAGGCACCGGACAATCGAGAGACGAACGAAGAGACAACAATTGCGAAGAATTGAGGATGAAAGCTAAAAGCTGAGAACGAAGAATCTTCTAAAATGACGGCCTTCGGAGGAACGAGAAATAAAAACAACTCAGAAATGCACCGGATAGAAAGAAAGGGATACTCATGATTGAGAGCAATTAAGATGATGGCACAGGGATGAAATGATGAATCTCCAAGAGAATGGACCAAGATTTGAGAGAAACACCCCCTCGGTCTTGAAAGAAGAGGATGATGAGAAGAACACCACCAAGAATTAATGAGACACTCCGGAATAAGAACAAGGAAAAATTTAGCCAATGACGACAAATAAATTTGAAGCGATCTTGAAGAAGGAATATGAATGATGAAATTCATGCTTATGTCATAGTTGAAAAGAATTAAAGATCTCCGAAAAGATTACTAGAGCCAGATAAGATCCTTGGAAAGAACCTGTGGGTTATGGGCCCACTCGAAGAAACCACCGTTAGAAAAGATTGCTTAGAAGAGGGTTATTGCACCGGTACAAATGAAAACTAGGTGAGGTTGAGCACCTCGAAATAATTAAAAGGATTGGAAACAAGAACCTCTCAGATAACTTTAGCACTCCGGATGGAATAGAGAGAAATGACAATAAGAAGACTGATGAGAATTTCCAACATGGGTAAAAAATTATAAGGATGAATAGGATACAATGAACACGGATAATTAAATTGAATTCACCGGGAAAGAAGACAAGATTGAATAAAGATGAACACAAAGCTCCTGAGACTCTTTACAACGAATCACCGGGTAAGAGAGAAAAGAACACACAGCGGAAGCATAATGAAAAGAAAACTCTTGGATGAAAATTGAATCACTGAAGAAAAGGGTGGGAGGGCCGGAAAAAAAAGACAACATGGGACAGATGAGATGAACTCCGGAATAAAATGAGAGAATGATCTGCAACAACTGGAGTAGATTGAATTCAGTTGCAGAGAAGCACACTGGTTGGAAAAGAATTAACATGACGACTCCGGTTGACAAAATTGATGAGACAATTGATTGTGCAAAAGGATTAGCACTCTCACATAAAAATATGAGAACACCTCTTAGGAAAGATCTGAAATCACCATTTGACATCGAAGCAACACGAATTACCATATTCAGCGAAACAAAGGGATGAGGCTTATGAAACAAGCCAGAACAAACTCATGAGAGAGATTTAGTCCGATATTTTCGTGGACAGGAATGTCGAACCCCAACCTAACATCATGCGTTTGTTGGAAGATAGTCCTATAAACAACTACTTGAATTCCCACCTATGAATTCCCGAAATTTCTGGTGATGCAATCTAGTACACGGATACAAGGAGTAATATCACACAACTCCTATACTAACCCGTCACCTGTATCACATCCATCAACACACAACCAGAATCTCAGACCCTCATCTACAACAGACCCTCGTGATCACAACGATACAAAGTATGGCAGTACTCCCGAACAATCTGTACCAGTACTGGGGACATCGGGGTTATCTCGCCACTACTAGTATTGAAGCAATTACGAACATCCTTCCTTCTAAGGTACTAAGAACTCTGAATGATAACGATGTGCTCAAGAATCCCCTGGAGCTCAACTCCCCTGAAACTCAAAGAAGATAGGCGGCACCAAGACAGAACTCCGTCACATCGGCATCATATAGATTCCAAGAATATCCGCGTGATCCTAATTTTTTTTTGAGTGGGAATAGGAGTAGAATAAATTATTACGTCAAGATTCCTCACCAGAGCATAGAAGAGGAGAAAAAAGAATCCTACTCTCCGATATACAACTAAACTCAAAGCAGTTTTTCACTAGACTTGACTTGGCCAAGTTCGATAAATCAAGGGGGAACCTAGGTCGGTACTGCTCTGATACCAACTCGTCACGCCCACAGATGCGACCCTATCCTCAATTTGGCACGAAGGACTCGTCAGGGATAGAAGCGCATCTCGTCGTGTCGCAAGAATGGATATCGTTACAAGTACATGTACTGAAAAGAAGAGATATATAAATGGAGTTGGCTTACACTGGCCACAAGCTACATCAGAGTCACCGCAGTACAGTACATAATCATCATGAAGAAGAGCAGGGTCCGACTACGGACCAAAACAAACGAGAAAAGAAGAACGACGTCCATCCTTGCTATCCCAAGCTACCGGCCTGGAACCCATCGTAGATCGATGAAGAAGAAGAAGAAGAAGCTTGTCCAAGTGAACAATCAACGCGCTCGCATCAAGTAACCTTTACCTGTACCTGCAACTGATGTTGTAGTAATCGGTGAGCCACATGGGACTCAGCAATCTCATTTCCAAACGTATCAATACTAGCAAAGCTTACTGGGTGAGGTATGGTTAAGTGGTGAGGTTGCAGCAGCGGCTAAGCATATATTTGGTGGCTAACTTACGAGTACAAGAAAATAAGAGGGGGAAGATATACGCATAACGGACGTGAACTACTGGTGATCAAATGAATGATCCTGAACACCTACCTACGTCAGGCATAACCCCACCGTGTCCTCGATCGGAGAATGAACTCATGAAAGAGACAGTCACGGTTACGCACACAGTTGGCATATTTTAATTAAGTTAAGTTCAAGTTATCTAGAACTAGTGTTAAACAAAGTTTCCACGTTGCCACATAACCGCAGGCACGGCTTTCCGAAAAGATTTAACCCTGCAGGGGTGCTCCAACTAGTCCATCACAAATTACCACAAGACGCATAGAAATACTCAATCACGAAGCTCGCGATCTCGTCGGATTCCCTAGTGGAAATCCTCAACTTTGAGATTAGCCAAAGCATCACCGGAATCCCGATGCACAAGATATCTCGTCAAAGGTAAAACTAATCTAGCAAGGCCGCCCGACGTGTCGACGAACCCGATAGGAGCCGCGTATCTTGTTCTCTGGACACGACGGATGGAAAAGCCTACAGGTACCAAACCTCGAGTTGCCCCGTGGTGGCCCCGCAGTTTGTCCTTTTGGGACCAACACCATCAGCACTGGCCCCCCCTGTTTTAGTAAAATTACTCCTCGGGTAGCGCTAACTCCCTATGCATTTCAGTGTTATCAAAATTATTATGTTGGGCAAATGTAGAATCAAAGTTGGGCCTTGCCAGACCAGCTTTAATCTAAAACGAATTATCAAGGGGGTCCCCATAACAACCCCGATCGTGTTAGGAGCGCTCAATTATGGAACATAACACCGGTAGCCGAAACTAAGGGGGCAAAGGTGGAACAAAACACCAGGCTAGAAAGGCCGAGCCTTCCACCTTTTACCAAGTATATAGGTGCGTTAAATTAAATAGCATTTAAATATGGTGATATCACAAGGAATGCATGTTATCACATGGAAGCATTTGCACCTGCTACTAGCAATGCTAACACAAGGATAAGAAAGCGGTAACATAGCCAAACAGTGGTTTGCTAGGTCGAACATGTTGAAGGTTAACATGGCATTGTTGAGAGGATGATATTTAACATGTGGTAGGCAACGAGACATAATCGATAGAAGCGATAAAACTAGCATGGCAATTATAGTAATGGTGTCTGGGGAAATGGTCATCTTGCCTGAGATCCCGCTTGGAAGAATGCCTCCGTGAAGCAGACGAATCGACGTAGTTGAACGGGTCCTCACAATCCAGCACGCTGCGGAACTCTATCGAGACGAAGCAAACCGGAAACACAAATCAACACACTAAATTCACCACACGATGCAACAACACAAATGATGCATGAGCAGCTGAATACATGCAAGTCACGGCATGGCAAATCACACAAACAAACACTACACCTTAAGTGAAGTTTAATATGCAACGAGTTGCATATTGACGAAACTCCACATATGAATTACTTAGTTCACTCCCGGTTATTTACACGGCAATATTAATGTTGTCATACATGCAAGAGGTGAAGCGGAAATTAAACTACCTATCTAGACATTTTTAATGAGGTTGGAAATGACATATAGCATCTCCGAGACGACCTCACATGTTAATTTACAATTCTGTCCAGATCTGAATTAACACATTTAATTAGTTGTTAAACAGTAAAAAAATAGGTTCACGTGATTCTACGCGTCATTACAAGCAATTTACACATAGAGAACACCTCCAACGGAGCTACGAATCAAAAGATACAAGCACCGTAAGATATGATGGCATGAATGCAATATGTGTGCCACGACGGCTGCGAGCACTTCAAAACATACAACCAGCAATAGAAAATGAAACTACATGAGATTCTAAGCAAGTTTCATGTAGGACACGATCAAATCGGAGCTACGGTTCAACAACTACGAGCAAAACAAGAAATCACTACAATCTGCCAAAATCAGCCACATAGCATTTTCTACACCCCACAACTACGAGCTACACAACTCCGATATGCTCAAGCAAGGCATGGCACGGAAGAGGGCAAGAAGCACTACTACACACAACTAACAACAACTAGCATGGCATCATGGATCACTAGGGAAAGAAGTCACAAAATGGCATCTCACACACTATTTCAGACTTGGTGAAAATTACACCTCATGAAAGTGCAGGTTTTGATCTGAAGCCATATTGACAGCAGCAAAACCTATAGCTACAGGACTCCAAATGGCATGAAAATTCACAGCCTGCTAGAGAAACACAAGGGCTACAACTAACTCCATTGGACCAACCTCAAAAGAGCTACAGATCAAAATATACCAGCAAGACAAGACAACAACAAAATATAACATATCTCAGACTTAGAAATCAGCACTATTTCTAGCAACTTGAGAGCAAGCAAACCACACCTAAACATGCTTTTCTATTGCAACCAAAAATACCAGAGGCTACACAAGACATCCAAGAACAACTCCCTAGTTGCCAACTTAATCAAACGAAGCACGGAATAAATCCTACGAAAAAGACAAGATGGCAACATAGCAAAATATCGTGCGAACTAATTTACTCAAAAGCTAAAACTAATTGCACATAAATACCCCGAAAACATTTAAGACATGTGAGGTTGCGCAACAAAAATAATGCCGCACGAAAATGTGAGATAATTACCTATACACGGAAAATAATCTAGCGACAAATCCCTACGCGCAAAAATACAAATGACCGCTCTAAAATGCATGGAAAAATGGTTCCCAAAACATGAACATTTTATCTAAGGCATTCGGACAAACCGGACACGCGCGAAAAATAAACTACGGGCAAAACATATTAGGAGAGCACGCTAAATTAGGCGTTAGGCACGCTAAACGACGTCAAACAAATGTGCAAGTTTTATAAACGGATTCTACGTGCAAAACTACATGAAAAACATATCTCACACGTCGCGATCCGACTTAGGGAATAAAATCTACGGGCAAAATAATATACGCTAATTTCTGGAATTACTAAATTCGTGAAAAACTAAAGAAAACCTAAACGGGCCGAACAGGTGGGCGCGAGATAACAAACCAGTGCATGGGCGTAGAATAGTGGCTTGGGGGGGGTGCTCACCTTGGGCCGGCTCTGTCCAGCCTCGAGAGGAGGTTGCGGCTTGGGGAGAGGGGCGACCTGGGCCGGGAGGCGAGGCCGGCCCACGTTTGGTCTCAGCCGCGGGGAGGCAGGGCGCTGGCCCAACTAGTGGCCACACGAGCGGGCTTCGTGCTCGTCGTTCTCCTCCCGACGGGAGTTGCTGGCGGCGCGGTTGCCAGCGACGGCATGGCGGGGCTGAGGCCCGGGAGGCGGCGAGGACGGCCCCTCGAGCCGGATCCGGCGCAGCTCGGGGAGGGCGGCGGCGTGCATGGCGGCGCGGAGGCCGGAGGGCATGGCGCGGAGGTTTGTCGGCGCTGCAGTAAGGCGAGGCGGGATAGGGCGGCGACCTGGCGCGGCCGGTAGAGAACGGCGACGAGGAGCTGCACGGCGGCGGGACTGGCGACTCCGGCGGTGGCTGATGACGAGCGGGGAGGTGCGGTGAGGCAGGGGCGAGCTCCTGCGGGAGGAGAAGGGAACCGGCCGATGCAGGGGCGATCCGGGCTCGGGCGGGCCCCTGATGGACTTCGCGGGCCCGGCGGATGGAGAGGGAGAGAGGATGCTGGCTAGGGTTTCGGGGTTGGCATGGATTTCGAGGAGAGAGGAAGAGAGTTGTCTAAAAATATGATGGAGGGGTATTTATAACAAATGAGGGGGCTAGGTTACCCGGAATTCCGTTCCGGATCCAACCGTGCGGTCGGATTCAGACGATTCCGAACGCGGGAACGGTTAAGAAGATGTGTAGAGTGGTTATCCGAAGACGAGAGGGAGAACGGGCGGCGCGGCAACGAGTTTTAAAACACCGACAAACGTCTGACGGTAGACCGAATACGGTACCGCTATGGTCGACCGTTCGGGTACCACACGGACTCCAATCGCGACGAAACTTGACACGCGGCCTACCTATATTAAAATAACACCGCACGTCAAATCTCACCCCAATCGGAGAAAGTTTTACGCACACTTTTAAAACAGGGTCTGACGATGCCGCGGGCGCGTGCGTGTACGGTCGGACCCAGAACGGACAACGACGACAACCGGCAACTAATAATGGATGCAACTTTTGAAAACTGGCGGCAACGGAGATGCCGATGCAATGCTGATGATGCGCATGATGTGATGATGATGCGACAAAAGAAAATACCCACACGACGAAAACGGAAAAGAAGGGGAATCTTCTGGAACGTCGGTCTCAGGCTGTCACAGGATGCTTGACACGTCTCAAACGTATCTATAATTTTTGGTGGTTTCATGTTGTTATCTTTTCATCTTTGGATGTTTTATGTACATTTTATTTCTTTTTTGGGACTAACTTACTAATTCAGTGCCAAGTGTCAGTTCCTGTTTTTTCTGTGCTTTTGGCTCTTTTCAGATCTGATTTTGGAAGGGAGTCCAAACATAATAAATCCCCGAAATAAATTTTTCCTGAACGGAAGAAGATCAGGGGGCTTGAGGGCCAAGCCAGGAGAGCTACACGGGGCCCACAAGCCCCCTATTCGCCACCATGGGGAGGGGGCGGCTAGCAGGCTTATGGCCACCCTGGCGCCCCCCTGACCCAGCTCCTTTGCCTATGTATTCCCTAAAATACAGAAAAAAATCAAGGGATCCACGAAAATACTTTTCCGCCATCGCAAGATTCTGTTTCCGCGAGATCTCATCTGGAGACCCTTCCCGATGCCCTGCCGGAGGGGACTTTGGAGTTGGAGGGCTTCTATATCAACATCATCGGCCCTCCAATGACTATTGAGTAGTTCACTTCAGACCTACGGGTCCGTAGTTAGTAGCTATATGGCTTCTTCTCTCTCTTGGATCTTCAATACAAAGTTCTCCATGATCTTCATGGAGATCTATCCGATGTAATCCTCTTTGGCGGTGTGTTTGTCGAGATCCGATGAATTGTAGATTTGTGATGAGATTATCTATGATATATATTTGAGTCTTTGCTGATTTCTGATATGCATGATTTGATATCCTTGTAAGTCTCTCCGAGTCTTGGGTTTTGTTTGGCCAACTAGATCTATGATTCTTGCAATGGGAGAAGTGCTTGGTTTTGGGTTCTTACCGTGTGGTGACCTTTCCCAGTGACAGTATGGGCAGCAAGGCACACAACATGTAGTTTCCATCAATGGTAACAAGGTGGGCTTTGTCGTAGATATGAGATTGTCCATCTACATCATGTCATCTTGCTTAAGGCGTTACTCTGTTCTTATGGACTTAATACACTAGATGCATGCTGGATAGCGGTCGACGTGTGGAGTAATAGTAGTAGATGCAGAAAGTATGGATCTACTTGTTTTGGACGTGATGCCCATAGATATAATCATTGCCATAGATGACGTCACGACTTTGTGCGGTTGTATCAATTGCTTGATAGTTATTTGTTCACCCACCGTCTACTTGCTTTCAAGAGACAAGCCACTAGTAAACACTACGGCCCCCGGGTCTATTCCCACCTATCGTTTCCACTTTCGATATTACTTTGCTTTGTTACTTTGTTTCTTTTAGTTCTCACTTGGTGAACAATCTATAAGGGATTGACAACCCCTTCATAGCGTTGGGAGCAAGCTTTTTATGTTTGTGAAGGCACTTGAGATACTCCTTCACTGGATCGATACCTTGGTTCTCAAACTGAGGGAAATACTTACCACCGCTCCGCTACATCACCCTTTCCGCTTCGAGGGAACACCAACACAAGACTCCAAGGCCACGGGTGAAATCCTTTGCATATTTTCCTAGGAAGTCCCTTAAGGCGTAACCATGGCACAAGGATTCCTGGTGCCGTTGCTGAGGAGTATCAAGATAAGAACAGTCTCCCGTCAGCACGTTTCTGGTGCCGTTGGAAGGTCTTTTGTTGCAGTAGCAATGTAAGATTCAGTTTTCCTAAGGTAATACCTTCAAGCTAGACCCGACTCATCTTTAAAAACATGACCCAGCCCTTGGGGCTACAGGTTGATGTTTTTCTTCAAATACATGCGAAAGACCCGACTCATCTTTAAAAAAGATGGCCCTTCCCTGGGGAGCTAGAGGTTGAAGCTTTTTCTTCAAATACATGCTAAAGACCCGGCTCATCTTTAAAAAGATAACCCGGCCCTTAGGGGCTACAGGTTGAAGCTTTCTTCAAGTATAAATTAAAAGACCCGGCTCATCTTCAAAAACATGACCCGACCCTTAGGGGCTACAGGTTAAAGCTTTCCTCAAGTACAAACTAAAGGACCCGGCTCATCTTTAAAAAGATGACTCGACCCTTGTGGGCTACACATTGGAAGATTATACAAAGCACGATTCGTCAAAGATGACTCGCCCTTTGGAGGTCTAATGGGAGGACATGTCAAGAAGGTTAACATGTATCATACCTCATGTTTTCTTCACATCATGTTAACCAAGCTTTTTTCCATTTCATGGCTCATCTCTAGGTGGCTCACAAAACCAGAGTATAGTTCATCAAACTCGAGTTTTTCATAATTGGGAAGCTTTAGTTTGGTGATGTCCTTTTCTGCAAAGGTCGGGGCATCTTTTGGTGCATGCTTGGTTAAAACTGCGATTGCATGTTTGGAAAAACCGGTACCAACTAGATCTGGATCAGGTATCACGTCTTCAGCCGCCTTGTGAGAATTGGGCGGACTGAGGTATTCAATTAACTCCCTCTATGGACTTGGAAGCTCGTCCTGGATGTCAGGGAAATCATCAAAGGCCTCCGCATGAGTCTCAGTCGGCTCGTCTTGAGCTTCTGGGATGGAAATACTCATTCCAAATATTTCAGCCGCCTTGGGAGCAGAAGATAACACGCCGGTTTTCCTCTTCTTTGCTTGAGCCCTGCGGAACGAGGGTAAAAATTTTAATTGAAAAATTGATACCCAGAAAGAGCATGTTCATGAAAGAACATACCCCTTAAGGCGGATCAATGGGGGAAGAGCTGAGGCAGCTGAGTCGCCAGATGAAGGAGGTGAAACCTATTGGATGAAGGATTTAAAGATTGCGTCAATCGCGAGAATTGTTTGCACATGAAGAAAGGATGTTTAATAAAAATGTACCTCGTTCTGTCATTTACGACCAACCGTTTTCTCAGGCAAGTCAGACAAAAGGTCCCTAGAGTGGCTTCAAGTATGATGCTTGGGCATAAAACTCGCCTTCTTCAAAAGGAAATCGAGATCCAAATAAGCATCCGGGTGAGACAGGGGAACCTTCCTACAGATTCACCTTGCCGTCTTGGGAGGAGAAGAGTTTGAGTTGGAAGAAATAGAAATTACCTCGACGTCTTCATCTTGGCTCTCAAAGTCATCATCCTATAAATATAAGCAGCAAAGCATGAGTACAAGTGAGACTAAAACAATGAGGATGAAGAGCATTTACCTCTGATTGTTCTTCGGTGACCCGAGACTCGCCCACAACGGATGACTCCTTTGTGGTGGCCTTGCCCTTGGTTTTCTTTTTCTTTGGGGCGGGTTTGGGCACTTTCTTTATGATGGTTTTGGGCCTTCGATTCCAGAAGGCCGAACCCCTCTGATTGACATAATTAACAGCCCACATTAGAGACAAGCATGAGTATACTAAAAGCTAGAAGGGCGAGTTGGGATTTTTTACCTCTTGAGCCGGGTTAGAAACGCAGAAAGGTTTTATCCCGATCTTGGAGCAGTTCTCAAAAGGCTCGCCACTTAGCTTCTTCACAATTTCAACAATATCCTCTTCTTCAATCCTCACGTTGTAGAAGCATTGAGGGTGGTTTAAGTCGCCTTTAAACTCACACATTAAGCCGTTTCGATGGCTCAAGGGCATAATTCTCCACTCCAGCCAGCAACGGAGCAGATCGATCCCAGTAAGACAATTGGCGATAAGGGCCATGAGATTTGCAAAGACAGGGACAAATGAAGCTTGTTCCTCTTCAGTTAGCTTTTCAGACAGCTTGATATACATGAGAAGACGTTCTTCCGTGAAACTTGGTAAGGGGTTCTCATTGGGTGGAGAGGTGTCGCGACAGTGAAACCATGTTTTTTCCCAACCCTTGGGGTGACTGGGCAGTGCAGTCGCCAGGAACCCGCATTCTCGTCGTCATTGGATGTTGACTCCCCATGCTCTAGGCAGGGCCCGTTGGCAAACTTCGTTTGGCAGTTCAAATAAAAGAACTTCCTGAACAAAATTACGGTAGTCTCTATGTGCAGGTAAGCCTCGCAGAACACTTGGAACTAGCAAAGGCGGATGATGGAGTTTGGGCCTAAGTCTTGGGGATGGAGGTTGAAGAAATGCAAGGCGTCGCCAGCCGATCGTTTCTTGCGGCGCAAGACTGCCCACTTTCACTAAGTTTGCAAGGTAGGCATCGTCAACTTCTGTTGGTAACCAGTTGCACTTGGAGACGGAACCAATGACTGCAAGCTTAAAAAAGAGGGGGACGGATATCTGCATAAGAAGGATTGGCGGGTCGTCAGGACCTACAAAATGATATTGCCAGCCAGCAACTGAGAGCATGTCTAAAGGGGGATTGTGACTCGCCACAGCATTGAGGGCGGGTTGTGGTTCTAAAAATTTCCTTAGAAGATTTGTAATCGAGGATAAACACGTTTCTAATGCCAAGACAAAGTTCACGGATCTACGGGTGATTCCATTGAGGAAAATATCTTGCCAAAATAAAACTCTAAGAACACAGGGACACTATGGAGTGGTGTGGTGGTCCTATGAAACAATGGGGGGAACAACAGATCTACCAAGGACTGTTGATGAGACTACAGCGGTTCTTTGCTAAAATGTAGGATCTAAAAACCATGCCTATACGGGTCGATGGCGCGGTGAGCAAATTCTCAAGGAGTTCCGGTGCTACCCTAAGAACTAGGGAGGTTTGAGATTTAGATCTACTCGAGGAGAAGGAGTTACCTGTTGAATGAGGGCGATGAAGGAAATAGGTCGCGAAGGTTTTTGACGAAGACCACGCCCTAGATCAGCTCGTGAAGCAGCCGGTCCGAAGCAGAGGTTCGATGGCGGCATGGCGTTTGCGACGCGAGATCGAGGAAGAAGACGCAGTGGAAGCGATGGAATAGAGGTAGGTGGGGATCCCCCCCCGACTATTTAAAGACCTAGGGCAGAAATCGAAACGACACGCTCGGGAGTCAAGGAGGCGCATTGAAAATCGGAAATGATGGTGCCTAGATTCTCGGGATGACATGATAAGACAAAAGATCCGTTGGAAGTGATGTCATGAAGATCCGTGGAATAGTGTAGAAGATGACATCATCAATAAAAGACCTGGCGACTCAGGCGACTCATGAAGATTGGCGGCTTGTCACTCGTTATAGAAGAAAGGTCGGAGATCATGTGTGAATCGCCATAGACAAGTATGAAGGTTTATTGGCATGAATGAATTCAAGTCAATCTCGGGCCTAATGTTGGGGATATTACCCGCGGTATGACCCTCCCTATTGGTCCGGGTCAGGTGAACGGCGATTCAACATTCATAATCAAGATAGGCCTTGGCCCAGAGTTTGAGATGCGTCAGGAGAACTTCAACGGAGAGCCGGCCATGGCCCGTGAGGCTAGATGGTGGTTCAAGATTTACGGAGAAGATAAGTGGCCGTGGAGGTTTCCTAGCTTGGAAGACACGACGGTTTAGAGATATGGAAGGCCACGATTTGTAATGTGGCCAGGACTTTGTAAACACTAGGGCCTCGACTTGTATATAAAGGCGAGTTCCTAGGGCAGATAGGTTAAGTTACAATCCATCGAGAGTTAGGTCAGGTGAGTTACGCCTTCCTTGTAATCGATTCCACCATCAATACACACAAAGCAGGACATAGGCTTTTACCTCCATTAGAGGGGCTGAACCTGGGTAAACTTGAGTCTCTCTTCCGCTCAACCTCTTTGAGTCGCCACTAGGGTGCGATGGCTCCATCACAAAGTCCTTTCATGAGGACATCTGCCGTGACAAGACCACGACATGTACTAATGCTCATAGGAATATATATGAATCTGAGACTTTTACTTCGAGAGGTACTAGTATTAGTTTTCGAGGGTGTGAATGCGGAACCTACTTTACCAATGACTTCCTCCATTTTATCAATGTCATTCATGATTTTTTCTACCCTCTCATCAATAATGGTATCCTTCTTCTTCAAAGTTTCCAAAGTCATGCCTACACGTGACCCAAACTGAATGATATGATTTATGAAGCTTTGTGTCTAAATCCTTAATTTGTTCATTAGTAGTAATTTTATTTTCGATAGCATCAAGCCTATGCATGACATCTTCCAAAGTTAAAATGGTTCCATTACCAATAGTGGTAGATGATCCCATAGGATTTTCAATAGTGTTATAGGCATCTAAAGTGTAACACATTAAGAAATTACCACCGGTGATGGTGTCAAGGACAAACCTATACCAAGTTGTCACACCCGCATAAAAATTGCAAAGCAAGGTAGTAGTGGACTGCTTATGAGTTGATTTATTTTGAGCATTGCAAATCCTATACCAAGCATCTTTCAATTTTTCTCCTCCCCTTTGTTTAAAGTTGAACACTTCATTCTCTAGAGCCAGCAAAATATAAGAGGAACTAGCCATACTAACAAGAAAAGATAAATATTTTTTTATTTTTTATTTTGTTTGAAGCAAAAAAACATAACTGCAAAAAGAAGAAGAACAAGGGCTGATAATTTGTGTGAAGTTATTTGATAGGTAGTGATGATATTCCCCGGCAACGGCGCAAGAAATCCTTCCCACTACTTGTAATCTGCGTTGGGTTTTCCGTGAAGAGGAATGCCTAATTGTAGAAAAATACGGGTAAGTATTTCTCTCAGTTAAGAAACCAAGGTTTATCTAACCAATAGGAATATCAATCCTCAACCGTGTTCAGTGGATGCACACAAACCAGCAAACAACTTGCACCCGACGTGGGAAAGAGGGTTGTCAATCCCCTTGACCTCGTTATTTGCAAGCGAATGTGGTGTGTAGATAACTGTAGAGAATTTTAAATTAAAAAATAAAATAAAAGACAAATAAGAACAGCAAGGTAAACAAAAGTTTTGTGAATATAGAAATGAATAGACCCGGGGGCCATAGTGTTCTCTAGTGGCATCTCCCATGAAAGCAACATACGGTGGGTAAACAAATTACTATTAGGCAATTGCCCGAAAAAGCGAATAGTTATGCGATTTTCACAACAATGATCATGTATAGAGACATCATGTCTATAAGTAAATACACCGACTCCGGCCAGCATCTACTACTATTACTCCACTTCAAGAGCACTTCTATGTTTGCCTCCCTACATATTAAGTTCATGACAAATGGAGTAATGCTTGGAGAATGATGACATGATGTAGACAAAATAAACTGAATCAATATGAATAGACCCATTGTTTTATTCTTAGTAGCAACAACACAAAGACATATCTTGTTCCCTTCTGTTACTTGGATATAAAACCTCTCAGGTTAAACACACTACAATGCACCCCTCTCACTGAAGAAATAACAAACTACTTTGCCAAAGCAATTCAATAGATCAGATAGATTTACAAATCTTTGATGATCATGCTACTAAGAATCATAATAATTTTAGAAAAGACTCAAATATTTTTCATGAATAATCTGAACATAAACAAACAATTCATCGCATCACAACAAACACACGGTACAAAAGAATTACATCAGATGGATCAAAGCGAAGATGTGATGACCATTGTATTGAAGATCAAGAGAGAAAGAGATAGCCATCTAGGTACTAACTACGGACCCATAGGTGTGTGGTGAACTACTCACACATCATCATGAGGGCATATCGTTGATGGAGAGGCCTTCCATGATCGACCCCCCTCATGTAGGGTGTCGGAACGGAGCTCCATTTGGGATCTTTGTGGAACAGAGACTTGCGATGGGGGAAAATTGTTTCGCAATCGTCCTTAGGGTTTTTGGAACATAATGTTAATTTATAGGCCATAGGATGGAGGTCTAGGGGCCCCGATGGAGGGACAAGCCATCAAGGCGTGCCGACCCCCCTAGTCGCGCCATGTTGGCTTGTGCCTCTCTCCTGTGGTGTGTGGTATTCCCCCGAGGTTTCTAGGTTTTATTTTGGTCCATAAAAATCGTAAAAATAGTTTGGAAGAAATTGGACTTCGTTTGGTAGTGTAAACCTGAAAAGTAAAAAAACGCGCAAAAAATGGCAACCGGAAGTTGGCACTAGGTCAATAGGTTAGTGCTAAAAAATAATATAAATTGGTAAATTATTACCCAAAAAGTATCCTAGAATGATAATATAACAACATGGAACAACAAAAAATTATAAATACATTAGATACATATCAAGCACCCGGAGAAGTAGCGTCTTTTCCCTCCACACGAACATAGGGAGATCCGATGCTAGTCAAGCTTATTCAATATGTCATTGCCAAAGAGCGTTTGACCCAACAAATGATGGACTTTCTCCAGACCCTTGCTGTTATGAATCCTCAGATCGCCATTGGCCGACCTGTGAGGCCAGACGAGGAAGGGCACATTCTCCGACCACTCCATCCACTCTCCCCGGAGGAAGAAGGATGTGCCCCAGTGCCAGGGATATCTACTCAGGACCAGTAGATTTTTCACCTTATTTCGTAGACGCCCATGGTTGTATTCGTTACTCTAGGGTTTAATTGCGTGATACAACATATGTGTTTTGTCTTAGAATTTACTCTAAGAATATATTATTTTAATTGCAGTTGCATATGCATATTTCTATTCTATGGTTTATAATCGATTGTTTTCCACCCTTAGCAAATGTGAGGGTGATATTTTCAATTCTTCCAAATATAATTTTAAATTCTATGCCATCACAACATCCGGCTCACAACCACAACCGCTCTACCACATGCACACATTTAGCACCAAATCAATTGCCTCACTAGCGCACCACAGTTTTCTGAGGGAAAATTTGTGGGTGGTTATTTCCATGAAAATTGCTTCCAACACACTAGCACCCACTCATGCACAACACTGATTTCTAATCTTCATAGCCACCGCCACTGCAGAGAGCCACCACTCGAGCAGCAGCATCACGGTGATCATGATGGATCATCGCACATAGGAGCATTGAGAACCCAATCAATGCCACCACCGCTTCAGCCAGACGGATCATAAGCCATCATGGAAGCGCATCCTCCATTAGAGTATCGCCTCGAGCTCCGGCAAACAGAAAAGAAAAAGGATGTAGAAGAAGGAGTCAGGCAAGGTACAAGGAAGAAGGGAGAAACACCATGGTCATGTTATAGCTCGAGTTCGGTGTACGGTGAGTGAAGTCCACCAACGCCATTCGTCGTTCAAGAACCTGTGTTCAGAGCGAATTCGTGAGCAGTACCAACAGGGCACTGGCCTGGGAGGGGTGTGTGATGCCCCAGCTTAATTGTATGCTAATCATACACGCAAATGGGTATGTTCAAGATTAGGGACTCACGGGAAGATATCACAACACAACTCTAGACACAAATTAAAGTCATACATGCTTCATATTACAAGCCATTGGCCTCGAGGGCTCGAATACATAAGCTCGGAAACAGACGAGTCAGCGGAAGCAAATAATATCTGAGTACAGACATAAGTCAACATGTTTTGCCTTAAAGAAGTCTAGCACAAACATAACGTAGATTGAAAGAGGTGAGGCCTCCTGCCTCAGTACCTCCTAACTACTCATGGTTGTCAGCAACCTCCATGAAGTGGTAGGCACCGTCGGGGTAGTAGCCGTCAGCGGGGGGATAAGCCATCTCCTCGGCTCTGTCATCTGATCGTGGCAATCGTATCAAGAGGAAAAGAAGGAGGAAACCAACGGTGAGTACTCATCCAAAGTACTCGCAAGACTGACATGAGAACTATGCTAAGTATGCATAAGTGTCAAAGAAATGGGGCTATATCTTTGGACCGATTACAGAAATGCGAGAATAGAGAGAAGGCTAGTCCTATCAAACACTAGCATATGCAGTGTCCTGTAGCATTAGAAGAGTACAAATCAGTAACACATTTATCGACTTATTGTTGCAATTAATTAATTAAATTACGCCCAGAGATAATTTCTCGACTCCCTATGAGAAAGCAATCTCGGAGCCAATCATCCAAATTAACTCACGTTCTAGTTGTATTAGATCGGGATACAACTCCAAGTCGTCCTCTTACCATGGACACGACTATTCGAATAGTAAATTTCATCCCTATAGGGTGCACCACATTTTCCAACATGGTCAATCAACTCTGGCTGGACACAATTTCCTGGGTCATGTACATCCTCGAAAGACCAACATGTCGTAACCCTACCTAGGCTCAATAGAGAGGTCAATGCGCCAGTCTACATCCTAAGAATTCAGGTGTCATGGGCCCATCGCCCTTTGCACTCGTGCATGCTGCAAAGGTGGTCGAAGTCAGTCCTAGCACCACTAATACAAGATCAATGTTTACGCGGACCATTCGGGCACGCACCACTCCATTACTGACATCCTAAGAGCTTCGGATGATGCCACGATGCTGAGTGTTCATAACTGTCCCTTCATGAAGGTTAGTGCAAGAAAGGTCAAACGACCAACTCATATCAAATACCCCATCCCATTAATGTTTTAGTTAACTTGCGGCATCGATCAGTAATCCACGATATGTGGTCCCATCGCCTCGTCTCAAGGATGTGTGGCAAGGCCAAGAATGCTCGGCCATGCCTCATCACAATTACGTAGGAATCCATTCACGGCACACCTTATAATGTTCCGAGTAGTAAAGTTAAAGTAACCGTGTGGCCGTAACATCAGGGAAATCCAAGGTATCACCCTTGATGGATTCCAATCGATGTAACCGTCAAGGTGACCAGGGAGGATTCACCCTCGATGGTTCACGTTTGAGGGTCTGCATGACAAAGTCATTATCAAAAGTGGTGCAGGAGGAAGCACCCTCCATAATCCACCTCTGGTTAACTACACTACACAGCTAACATCAGGAATATGTAACGAGGTGTCACCTTCGGTACTCGTTAGTAGCTCTGCAGAGTCATATAACTAAGGGGGTGTGAACTGTTGTGACGGGTCATGTCTTGTCGATTAGTTGATCAAGTCTTCTACGATAAAGCAGGGGAACTCAGACTAAGGGGTCAATGGGGATCACTGATCCACCTATACTAAGCATTTAATACGCTGTAGGGTACAGTAGCAGTTTAACAAAAACAGGTTATGCATTAGAATAGGAGCGTGCTGGAACAGTAGAAAAATCTAATGCAAGCATGATGGACAAAAACGGGTGATATACGGATTGTCAAGGGGGTTGCTTGCCTTGTAGCTCTGCTGCAAAAGGCATGTCGTCACGGGGGTAGTCTTACGCTGCATCAGCATGAGCTTCGACGTCTACCCGAGGGAAGAGGGGGAAGAAACAATAAATAAAGGCACATAGTTGCATCATGATCCAGTGCTAGGCATGAGGTAACGCAGTACTACACATCATGGACGGAGTGGGAAAATATTTGAGGATACTTCACAGGTCTCTAGCTTAGTGGATAGGTGATACTAACGCCAAAATGTCCATATTCGTCATGTTAGGGGCATGTGACAGATGAACGCAGAGTGTATTCAGATTCGTCTCATTTTTCTCAGCAACTTTCATGTACAAAGTATTTTCATCTGACTAACATATTATTTTATATTAATTTTGAAGTTTTATTAGTACTCTGGAATTAACAAATTTAATTTAATTAGAAAAGCTACTATGACATCAGCTTGATGTGAGCATGACATCGACAGTCAAAAGTCTGTATTGACTCGTCAACTCACTTTTGGACCCCACCTGTCATAGACAGTGGGGTTAACAGTATTTAATTTAATCTTATTATCTAATTAAACTACATGGCCCAACCTCTCATAGTTTGATAGGCCAATTTAATTAATTTAGTTAAATTAATAATTTTAGCCAAAGGTTAATTAAGTCATTAATTAATTAATTATTTAATTTTTATTTATTTAATTTTTTTATCATTTATTTTCATTTTCATTTTTTCTCACGGGAGTGGGCCCCCATGATTAGTGGGTCAGCCAGCCAGTGGCTGGCCACGGGCACACACAGGCTCCATGCCATGGCAGCACTGGCCAAGCGCGTCGCCCAGCAGCGGGTCCTGCCATGGAGGGGTGACTAGGGCTAGAACGGATGGCGGGAGGCAGGCACGGCGGCCGAAGGCGGGCTGCAGGTGGCGAAGCAGATGTGGGAGGCACAGTAGCAGCGGGCATGGGCAGAGCGCGTTCAGAGGTGAGGGCGGGGGTGCGCGGGGTGTGCGGGAGCGCGGCCTGGGGCGCCCGGGGGCCGGCGTGGCGAGCAGAGGCGGGCGCACGGCTTGGGCGTGGCCACGGGATGGTGAGCGTGTGTGCGACATCCGGACGGGGAGAGGGGAGAGGAGAGGAGATAATGGGAGGCCCAGGTCCTAACTAGCACTTGTAGGGTGGCGGGGGCATCGATGCTCAGGGTCGATCGGTGGGAAGGGGGTCGGGACGACAACAGCGACGGGCAGCGCCTGCGAGGGCAACATGGGCGTGGTGGCGTCGGCGTGGGCGCAGGTTGCGTAGGAGCACCGCCTGGGTTGGGGATACGGGGAGAGGGGAGGCAGAACACTAGGGCGGGGGGTTGTGCCCCTTTTTATAGACCACGGGGGATGGCGGTGATGTGTCGGCTGGTGTGATGGGTCGGCTGGGGGGTGATGGGCCATGGCCCAAGGGGAACTTGAGGGGCTTTTCCCCCTCCCTTTTCTTTCCCTTTTTATTTTCTCTTTTTTATTTGTTTTTATTTTCATTTTATTTTTGTAACAAAATGCCTTTTCTAAAATAGTGGAACTTGCCCATAATTCCTATAAATCAAAAGGTATTTAAATATTTGTTTTGACCTATGTTAATATTATTTTTAGGTACTTAAATACTTTGCAAAATTATGGTTTCAACTATACAATCACTAGGTGAATATTTGCAAGGGCGCCATGATTTTAGCTTTCATGTGTGGCAAAATATTTATTCCACTTATTATTTGAATTTTGAATTTGAACACGAATTTGAAATGAGATATGATCCAAAGTTCAATCAGGCATTGTTTAGCAAAAGCATTGAGATTAATAATCATGATCAGTGTTACTTAATTACAATGATTACTGTAGATTAATCCAAGGGTGTCGCAAATCTCCCCTACTAAAATAAATTCTCATCCCAAGAATTCAGAGGTAGAAGTAAGGGTAAAAGTGTGGTTACAAAATTCTAACGAGTCTTCTAGTTCTTGGCTGCTCTTCTCGAAGAAGTTGATCCTCTTCGTCAACATTTTCAATTCCCTATTTCAGATCATCCCAACGAAGTTGACATCCTTTCTTCGGGATCTTGATCATCCTGTGAATGCGATAAGAGGGAAGACTCTGGAAGAACATATTGTTTGGGAATGTTGCATGGGAAACAAAAAAATTCCTACGTGCAAGCACGATCTATCCATGGTGATGACCATCTATGAGAGGAAAGATTGGATCTGCATACTGATACGTCTCCAACGTATCTATAATTTTTGATGGTTTCATCCTATTATCTTGTCAAACTTTGGATGTTTTGTACGCCTTTTATATCTTTTTTGAGACTAACTTATTAACTCAATGCCAAGTGCGAGTTCCTGTTTTTTCCATGTTTTTGACCCCTTTCAGAGGAGGATTTTAAACGGAGTCCAAACGGAACAAAACTGCCAAAAAGATATTTTCCGAAACAGAAGAAGATCGGGAAGCCTGAGAATAAGGGCAGGGGGCCAGCAGGGACCCCCAAGCCCCCTAGCCGCGGCCAGGGGGCGCCTCCCAGGCTTGTGGGCTCCCTGGGCCACCACTGCCCTAGGTCTTTCGCCTATAAATTCCCTAAAATCCCAGAAAAAATTAGGAGCTCATCGAAAGTACTTTTCCACCGCCACAAGCTTCTGTCTCCGCAAGATCCCATCTGGGGCACATTCTCGTGCCCTGCCACAGGGTATTCGGATACGGAGGGCTTCTTCATCAACACCATGACCTCTCCGATGATGCGTGAGTAGTTCACCATAGACCTATGGGTCCATAGCTAGTAGCTAGATGGCTTCTTCTCTCTCTTGGATCTTCAATACAAAGTTCTCCATGATCTTCATGGAGATCTATCCGATGTAATCTTCTTTTGTGGTGTGTTTGTCGAGATGCGATGAATTGTGGATTTATGATCAGATTATCTATGAATCTTATTTGAGTTTCTTCTGATTTCTCTTATGCATGATTTCATATCTTTGTAATTCTCTTCGAGTTGTGGGTTTTGTTTGGCCAACTAGATCTATGATTCTTGCAATGGGAGAAGTGCTTGGTTTTGACTTCATACCGTGCGGTGACCTCACCCAGTGAGAGAAGGGGTAGCGAGGCACGCATCGTGTTGTTTCCATCAAGGGTAAAAAATGGGGTTTTCATCATTGGTTTGAGTTTATCCCTCTACATCATGTCATCTTGCTTAAGGCGTTACTCTGTTCGTCATGAACTCAATACACTAGATGCATGCTGGATAGCGGTTGATGTGTGGAGTAATAGTAGTAGATGCAGAAAGTATAGGTCTACTTGTCTCAGACATGATGCATATATGTATGATCATTGCCTTATATGTCGTCATGAATTTGCGCGGTTCTATCAATTGCTTGACAGTAATTTGTTCACCCACCGTAATATTTGCTATTTTGAGAGATGCCTCTAGTGAACACTATGGCCCCCGGGTCTACTCCACACCATATTTTCAGCCTTACACTTTTTCTTCATTGCACTTTTCGCCTTCAGATCTCACTTTGCAATCAATCTTGAAGGGATTAACAACCCCTTTATAGCGTTGGGTGCAATCTCCTTGTGTTTGTGGAGGTACTCTGGACTTGACGAGATTCTCCTACTGGATTGATACCTTGGTTCTCAAACTAAGGGAAATACTTACTTCTCCTGTGCTGCATCACCCTTTCCTCTTCAAGGGAAAACCAACGCAAGCTCAAGAGACAACAGAAGGTTTCTGCCGACGTAGCACATACCTTTGTAGATCGCTAAGAAAAATCATTCAAGAACACGGTTGATGTAGTGGTATGTCTTTGTGATCCAATAACGAACAGTCCCGCGATCTCCCGATCAAGTGCCGAACGGATGACATCTCCGCGTTCAACACACGTACAACTTGGTGTCGCCTTCACCTCCTCGATCCAGTGAGGGATGGTGAAGTAGCAGCCTGAGTCCTCCGGCAAGTAAAGTATCAGTAGCAAAGTAGTATGATAGCAACGGTGCCAGAAAATGGTCTGTTGACGGCAGACTATTCCTGACTTGTTGTATCAATGGCGCCAGAAAAGTCTTGCAGCAGGTAACAGCAAAGTAACGAGTAACAACAGTAGTGACAACAGTAGCAAGTAACAGCAGTAGCGGCAAAGTAGCATAGCAAGGACCAGTAGTAAAAGACTCGTAGGCATTGGATAGGTGATGGATGATTATGCCAGATGTGATTTATCATGTAACAGCTATAACACGGAGAGATAAGTAACTAGCTCCCGTTCGTCAATCTAATGTAGGCATGTATTCCGTATGTAGTCATACGTGCTTAGGGAAAAAACTTGCATGACATCTATTGTCCATCCCTCCCGTGGCAGCGGGGCCCTAATGGAAACTACGGGATATTAAGGTTCTCCTTTTAATAAAGAACCGGACCAACGCATTAACACTTGGTGAATACATGAACTCCTCATACTATCGTCATCTCCGGGAGTGGTTCCGGCTATTGACACTCCAGGGTTGCCAGGTCATAACACATAGTAGGTGACTACAACTTGCAAGATAGGATCTAAAACACACATATATTGGCGACAACATAATAGGTTCAAATCTGAAATCATGGCACTTGGGCCCTACTGACAAGCATTAAGCATGGCAAAGTAGTAGCAACATCAATCTCAGAACATAGTGGATACTAGGGATCAATCCCCGTCAAAACTAACTCGATTACATGATAGATCTCATCCAACTCATCACCGTTCAGCAAGCCTACGATGAGATTACTCACGAACGGTGACGAGCATCATGGAATTGGCGATGGAGGAAGGTTGATGATGACGATGGCGACGATTTCCCCTCTTCGGAGCCCAGAACGGACTCCAGATCTGCCCTCCAGATGAAGAACAGGAGGTGGCGGCGCCTCCGTCTCGTAAAACGCGATGAATCCTTCTCTCTGATTTTTTTCCGGAAAAAACGGAATATATAGAGCTGAGATTGGAGGCGGTGGAGCCTCGTTGGCCCCACAAGCCCTCACGGCGCGGCCAGGGGGGTGGCCGCGCCCCCCGGGCTTGTGGCCCATTGGCTCACCTACTCTGGTGGATCTTTGCGCAGGTATTTCTCATTAATTCCAGAAAAATTCTCCGTAAATTTTCAGGTCATTCCGAGAACTTTTATTTCTACACAAAAACAACACCATGGCAATTCTGCTGAAAACAGCGTTAGTCCGGGTTAGTTCCATTCAAATCATGCAAATTAGAGTCCAAAACAAGGGCAAAAGAGTTCGGAAAAGTAGATACGACAGAGACGTATCATAGTTCACCATAGACCTATGAGTCCATAGCTAGTAGCTAGATGGCTTCTTCTCTATCTTGTATATTCAATACAAAGTTCTCCATGATCTTCATGGAGATCTATCCGATGTAATCTTCTTTAGCTGTGTGTTTGTCGAGATCGGATGAAGTGTGGATTTATGATCAGATTATCTATGAATCTTATTTGAGTTTGTTCTGATTTCTCTTATGCATGATTTCATATCATTGTAATTCTCTTCGAGTTGTGTGTTTTGTTTGACCAACTAGATCTTCGATTCTTGCAATGGGAGAAGTGTTGGTTTTGGGTTCATACCGTGCAGTGACCTCACCCAGTGACAGAAGGGGTAGCGAGGCACGCATCATGTAGTTGCCATCAAGGGTAAAAAGATGGGGTTTTCATCATTGGTTTGAGTTTATCCCTCTACATCATGTCATCTTGCTTAAGGCGTTACTCTGTTCGTCATGAACTCAATACACTAGATGCATGCTGGATAGCGGTTGATGTGTGGTGTAATAATAGTAGATGTAGAAAGTATCGGTCTACTTGTCTCGGACGTGATGCCTATATGTATGATCATTGCCTTAGATATCATCATGACTTTGCGCGGTTCTATCAATTGCTCGACAGTAATTTGTTCACCCACCATAATATTTGATATTTTGAGAGAAGCCTCTAGTGAACACTATGGCCCCCGGGTCTACTCCACACCATATTTTCAGCCTTACACTTTTTCTTCGTTGCACTTTCCGCCTTCAGATCTCACTTTGCAATCAATCTTGAAGGGATTGACAACCCATTTATAGCGTTGGGTGCAAGCTCTTTGTGTTTGTGCAGGTACTCTGGACTTGACGAGATTCTCCTACTGGATTGATACCTTGGTTCTCAAACTGAGGGAAATACTTACTGCTCCTGTGCTCCATCACCCTTTCCTCTTCAAGGGAAAACCAACACAAGCTCAAGAGACAACAGAACTCATCCAAGTAAGTGTCACAAACTCATCTCTTGCATTTACTTTGTTTGCCAGTTGCCTCTCGTTTTCCTCTCCCCCACTTCACAAATTTGCCTTTTTCATTTGCCTTTTCGTCCGCCCTTTTTATCGCTTGCTCTTTGTTCACTTGTGTGTTTGCTTGCTTGTCGAAGTCACCATGACTGAAAACACCAAACTTTGTGAATTCTCGAATACTAATAATAATGATTTTATTAGTACTCCGATTGCTCCCGCCACTAGTGCGGAGTCATACAAAATCAATGCCGCTTTGCTGAATCTTGTTATGAAAGGTGTGTAGACCCCGCGGGTGCAAGAACTATGTAAACATGACCAAGACACTCTTCCGTCAATATCTAATAGCGGGAACTGGATGTCCATATTGGATCCTACATATTCTACGAAGATCTTAATCGGTTGAACCTCTATAGCAAGGATTCAGTTAATCCGTATAACATCCCCTTTGTCCTCCAGTATGTTACTTGCTCGATATTTCGATCGTCGGTATATCTATACCTATTTGAATCTCGTTACCGACAAATCTCTTTACTCGTTCCGTAATACAAAATCCCATGGCTAACTCTTTATTCACATTGCTTGCAAGGCTTGTTGTGATGTTGTATTACCGAGTAGGCCCCGAGATACCTCTCCGTCATATAGAGTGACAAATCCGAGTCTTGATCCATGCTAACTCAATGGACACCTTCAGAGATACCTGTAGAGCACCTTTAGAGTCACCAGTTACACTGGGCCGTTTTATACACACAAGGCATTCTTCCAGTGTCAGTGAGTTACACGATCTTATGGTCATAAGAACATATACTTGACATGCAGAAAAATAGTCGCAATAAAAGGACACGATCACATGCTTCGTTCATAGTTTGGGTCTTGTCAATCACCCCATTCTCCTAATGATGTGATCCCGTTATCAAGTGACAACACTTGTCTATGGCTATGAAACTTTAACCATATTTGATCAATGAGCTAGTCAACTAGAGGCTTACTAGGGACAGTGTCTTGTCTATGGATCCACACATGTATCTGAGTTTCCAGTCAATACAAATCTAGGATAATAAACGGTTATCTTGAACAAGGAAATATAATAATAACTATTTTATTGTTGCCCCTAGGGCATATTTCCAACATTCTCCCACTTGTACTAGAGTCAATAATCTTGCTCACATCACTATGTGATTTACAATGTAACGAATCTAAGACTCATACAGTTCTGGTATTGATCATGATTTGCTCGTGGAAGAGGCTTAGTCAACGTGTTTGCAACATTCAGGTCTGTGTGCACTTTGCAAATATTTATGTCCTCCTCCTTGATGTAATCGTGGATGGAATTGCAGCATCACTTTATGCGTCTGGTCCTCTTGTGAAACCTTGGTTCCTTGGCTAGAGCAATGGAACCAGTGTTGTCATAGAACAGGGTCATTGGATCCAGTGCACTTGGCACAACTCCAAGATCTGTCATGAACTGCTTCATCCAAACACCTTCTTTAGCAGCCTCCGAGGCAGCTATGTACTCCGCTTCGCATGTAGAATCAACTACCACGCTTTGCTTGGAACTGCACCAGCTTACCGCACCCCTATTGAGAATAAATATGTGTCCAGTTTATGACTTAGAGTCATTCGAATCAGTGTCAAAGCTTGCATCAACGTAACTCTTAACGACAAGCTCTTTGTCAACTCCATAAACGAGAAAAATTTCCTTAGTCCTTTTCAGGTACTTCAGAATATTCTTGACCGCTGTCCAGTGCTTCATTCCTGGATTACTTTGAAACCTTCCCCCCATACTTATGGCAAGGCTGAAATTAGGTCTTGTGCACATCATTGCATACAAGATAGACCCTATGGCTGAAGCATAGGGGATGACACTCATCATTTTTCTATCTTCTAGAGTCACTCGGCATCGAGTCTTACTCAACTTTATACCTTGTAACACAGGCAAGAACCCTTTCTTTGAATGTTCCATTATCAACTTGTTCAAAACTTTATCAAGGTACGTGTTCTCTGAAAGTCCTATCAAACGTCTTGATCTATCTCTATAGATCTTGATGCCCAATATGTAAGCAGCTTCCCAAAATATATTCAAATAATCCTTTACATTTCCCAAAATTTCTATAACGTTTCCAATCAGAAATATGTCATCCATATATAATATAAGAAATGGTATAGAGCTTCCACTGACTTTCTTGTAAATACAAGCTTCTCCATGAACTTGTATAGACCCGAACGCCTTGATCACCTCATCAAAGCATTGATTCCAACTCCGAGATGCTTGGATGAGTCAATAAATGGATCGCTCGAGTTTGCATACATTGCCAGCATTCTCTGGATCGAAAAAACCTTCCGGTTACATCATATAGAACTCTTCCTTAAGGAAACCGTTAAGGAACGCTGTTTTGACATCCATCTTCCAAATTTCATAATTGAAAAATGCAGCTATTGCTAACATGATTCTGAGGGACTTAAGCATTGGTACAGGTGAGAATGTCTCCTTGTAGTCAACTCCTTAAACTTGTGAAAAACCGTTTGCCACAAGTCGAGCTTTATAGATCATGACATTACCGTCCGCGCGCGTCTTCTTCTTAAAGATCCATTTATTCTGAATAGCCTTTCGTGCTTCAGGTAATTCTTCCAAAGTCCATACTTTGTTTTAATACAGGGATCCTATCTCGGGTTTCACGGCCTCTAACCATTAGTTGGAATCCGGGCCCTCCATTGCTTCTCCATAGCTCGTAGGTTCATCGTTATCTATCAACATGATTGATAAGACATGGTTGTCGTACCACGCAGGAGGAGCATGTGCCCTTGTCAACCTACGAGGTCCGATAGCAACTTGATCTGAAGTTTCATGATCATCATCATTAGCTTCCTCTTCAACTGTCGTAGGTTCCACAGAAACATCTTTCTGTGCTGCGCTACTCTCTGGTTGAGGTAGAGTTCTATAACCTCATCAAGTTCTATCTTCCTCCCACTCAATTCTTTCGAGAGAAACACTTTCTCAAGAAAAGCTCCATTTTAGCGACAAACCCTTTGCCTTCAGATCTGAGATAGAAGGTGTACCCAACTGTCAGTTCTGTGTATCCTATGAAGACGCACTTTTCCGCTTCGGATTCCAGCTTTTCAGGCTGAAGCTTTTTGACATACGCATCACATCTCCAAACTTTAAGAAACGACAACTTTTTCTTCTTGCCAAACCACAGTTCATATGGCGTTGTGTCAACGGATTTTGATGGTGCCCTATTTAAAGTGAATGCAGATGTATTTAATGCATAACCCCAAAATGATAACGACAAATCGGCAAGAGACATCATAGAATGCACCATATCGAATAAAGTATGATTATAACGTTCGGACACATCATCACACTGTGGTGTTTCGCGCGGTGTCAACTGTGAAACAAATCCACATTATCTTAAGTGACTACCAAACTCATAACTCAGATACTCTCCTCCTCGATTAGATTGTAGGAATTTGATCTTCTTGTTATGATGATTTTCAACTTTGCTCTGAAATTGCTTGAAGTTTTCAAATGTTTCAGACTTGTGCTTCATCAAGTAAATATAACCATATCTTCTCAAATCATCTGTGAAGGTGAGAAAATAATGATAACCACCACACGCCTCTATGCTCATTGGGACGCACACATCAGTATGTATGATCTCCAACAAGTCACTTGCACGCTCCGTTGTTCCGGAGAACGGAGTCTTATTCATCTTGCCCAAGAGGCATGTTTCACATGTGTCAAGTGATTTAAAATCAAGTGACTCCCAAAGTCCATCAGCATGGAGTCTCTTCATGAGTTTTATACCAATATGACCTAAGCGCCAGTGCCACAAGAAAGTGGCGCTATCATTATCAACTCTACATCTTTTGGCTTCAATTTTAGGTATATGTGTATCATCACTATCGAGATTCAACATGACCAAACCCCTCACGTTGGGTGCATGATCATAAAATATATTACTCATATAAATAGAGCAACCATTATTCTCCGACTTAAATGAGTAACCGTCTCGCAATAAATAAGATCCATATATAATGTTCATGCTTAATGTAGGCACCAAATAACAATTATTTAGGTTCATCACTAATCCCGACAGTAATTGAAGTGAGAGCGTGCCGACAGTGATTGCATCAACCTTGGAACATTTCCCACACGCATCGTCACTTCGTTCTTCGCCAACCTTCATCTATTCCGTAGTTCCTGCTTTGAGTTGCAAATGTGAGCAACCGAACCGGTATCAATTACCCATGCACTACAATGCGAGTTTTTGAGGTACACATCAATAACATTCATATCAAATATACCTTGTTTGGTTTTGGTCAACTTCTTACCGGCCAGATACTTGGGGCAGTTTCGCTTCCAGTGACTAGTCCCGTTGCAACGATAACACTCAGTTTCCGGCTTGTGTCTAGCTATGGGTTAACAACTTTGCCACTCTTCTTGGAGTTACCCTTCTTGCCCTTGCCCTTTTTCTTGAAACTGGTGGTCTTATTGACCATCAATACTTGATGTTCTTTCTGGATTTTTGACTCAAGGAATTTCAGCATCGCAAACATCTCGGTGAGTGATTTATTCATCCCTTGCATGATGTACTTTAACACAAAGATTTTATAGCTAGGTGGATGCTATTTATGAACTGTGTCAGTGATTGCTTCTGGCGGGAGAGCAATTCCTAGCTCAGCCAGATGGTTAGAGTACCTAGACATTCTGAGCACATGTTCACTCACAGACCTGTTCTCCTCCATTTTCCAAGCATAGAACTTATCACAGGTTTCATAACTCTCGATCTGGGCATTCTTCTCAAAGATAAACTTCAACTCCTCGAACATCTCATATGCTCCATGACATACAAAATGTCTTTGAAGTCCCGGTTCTAAGCCATACAAAACTGCACATTGAACTACTGAGTAGTCATCCTGACGCAACTGCCAATCGTTCATAACATCTTGTGTCGCCGGCTTGGGTGGTGCTTGACACGAGATGTGCTTCCCTGGCAATGGCTCCAGAAAAGGGCTGATCCTGCAATCTCTGGCGTTACCTAGACGAATGCTTATGGCAACGAACCTTCTCCTGCAACGGCACCTGAAGAATACTGCTAGCACTCCCCGACAATGAAACTGGAAGAATGTTGTTGACGGCCCACCAGCGCATGGGTTCGCAGCAGTTTTCGAGGGTAGAGCAATTTGTTCGTTTGCACGACGGGAGGTGAGAGTATACTCTCAAGTATTAGCAGCTGAATTTGTCAGATTCAACCACACCTGAAAGAGTAGTATCTGGAAGCACAGTAGTAACAACAAAGTAATATGATAACAATGGTGTCAGAAATGATCTGTTGACAGCAGACTATTCCTAACGATTGTATCAATGGCGCTTCCGTTGCCGCGTTGACGGAAGTTGTCAATTCCCGTCAACGGTCTGGCGAATCAACAGTGTAGCAGGTAGTAGCGGTGTAACGAGCAATAGCAGTGGCAAGGAACACCAGTAGCGAGCGACAACAGTAGCAATAGTAGTAGCAGCAGAGCAAGACAAGTAACAATAGTAGCAACAGTAGTAGCAGCATAGCAAGACAAGTAACAGCAGTAGCAACAGTAGTAGCAGCAGAGTAAGACAAGTAACATCAGTAGCAACAGTAGTAGCAACAGAGCAAGACAAGTAACAGCAGTAGCAACAGTACGACAAACTCGTAGGCAATGGGTCGGTGATTTGTTTGGATGATATTCATCATGCAACAACTCTAACGCGGAGAGATATGTGGCTAGCTCCCGTTCGTCAATGTGATGTAGGCATGCATTCCGTGTGTCGTCATACGTGCTTAGGGAAAAGAACTTGCACGACATCTATTGTCCATCCCTACCGTGGCAGCGGGGTCCAAAAGGAAACTACGGGATATTAAGGTTCTCCTTTTAATAAAGAACCGGACCAACGCATTAGCACTTGGTGAACACATGAACTCCTCAAACTATGGTCATCACCGGGAGTGGTTCCGGTTATTGTCACTCCGGGGTTGCCGGATCATAACACATAGTAGGTAACTACAACTTGTAGGATTGGATCTAAAACACACATATATTGGTGACAACATAATAATTTCAGATCTGAAATCATGGCACTCGGGCCCTAGTGACAACCATTAAGCATGGCAATGTAGTAGCAACATCAAATCTCAGAACATAGTGGATACTAGGGATCAATCCCCATCAAAACTAACTCGATTACATGATAGATCTCATCCTACTCATCACCGCCCAGCAAGCCTACGAATAGATTACTCACGAACGGCGAAGAGCTTCATGGAATTGGAGAGGGAAGAAGGTTGATGATGACAATGGCGACGATTTCCCCTCTCCGGAGCCCAAGACGGACTCCAGATCTACCCTCCAGATGAAGAACACGAGGTGGCGGCGCCTCCGTATCGAAAACGCAACGAAACCTTCTCTTTTTATTTTTTCTAGGACGAAAGACAACTTATAGAGCTGGAGTTGGGGGCGGTAGGTGCCTGTGGGCCCCAGAAGCCTGCCCACCGACACCAGGGGGTGGTGGCGGTGCAGGGGCTTGTGGCCCACTGGCCCAACCCCTGAGGTGGAACTTGGCACATATATTTTTGATATTTTCCAAAACTGTTCCCCGTAAAATTTCAGGACGTTTGGACAACTTTGATTTCTGCACAAAAATAACAGTAAGGCAATTCTGCTGAAAACAACGTCAGTCCAGGTTAGTTCCATTCAAATCATGCAAATTATAGTCCAAAACAAGGGCAAAAGAGTTTGGAAAAGTAGATATGTTGGAGACGTATCAACTCCCCGAAGCTTAAAACTTTGCTTGTCCTCAAGCAACTCAGTTGACAAACTGAGAGAGAAAGAAAAACTTTGACAAACTCTGTTTGATCTTGGTGTTGCAACTATGTCTAACTCATAACCAGAATTTCAGCAAGATAGCAAGTTAACCACATAAGCAAATGACACAAAGGTCTCACGGTAAACTAATATCAATGGCATAATCATCTAACGAGCAAATAATAATGAGTTTCAAATACCAACACTTCAATCAAAGCAAGCATGAAGCAATATGAATAGGTGGTATCTCGCTAGCTCTTTCTCAGACCGCAAAACATAAATGCAGAGCACTTTCAAAGATCAAGGGCTGACTAAACATTGTAATTCATAGCAACGAAGATCCTGTCATAGTCATACTCAATATCAATCAAAAGCAAAGCATAAAAATGACACATGTGCTCTCTAATTGGTGCTTATAAAAGAGGAGGATGACTCAACAGGAAAATAAATAGACAAGCCCTTCGCAGAGGGAAGCATTGATTTGCAGAGGTGCCAGAGCTCATGCTTTGAAAACAGAGATAATAATTTTGGGTGGCATGCTTTCATCGTAAACGCAATGACCAAGAGTTATCAATATCTTCCATGCTACTCATTCTATAGGCGGTTCCCAAACAGAAAAGTAAAGTTTTAACTCCCCCACCACCAATCAGTCACACTCCACGGCTAGCCGAATCCTCGGGTACCGTCCATACTAACATCAATCCGGGGGGAGTCTTGTTTTACAGTTATGTTTTCGATTTAAGCATTGAACTGGGCATCCCAAATATCGGCCCCTTTCTCGTGAAGGATTGTGAATAAACACGTGTCGAGGATAACACTCCTAGCATGGAAGATACCAATAGTCCTCTGTCTCCACATGAGCGGTTCGAGCATGCAAAACATATTTATTTCTTGAAGGTTTAGAGAATGGCACATGCAAATTTACTTGGAATGGCAGGTAGATACCGCAAATAGGTAGGTATGGTGGACTCTCATGGAAAAACTTTTGGGTTTATGGAAGTGGATGCACAAGCAGCATTTCCGCTTAGTACAAGTGAAGGCTAGCAAAAGACTGGGAAGCGACCAACTAGAGAGCGACAATAGTCATCAAGATGCAATGAATTTGACTAACATTGAATGCAAGCATGAACAGGATATAAATAACCATGAACACGAACATCACAGAGGCTATGTTGATTTTGTTTCAACTACATGCATGCACATGCGCCAAGTCAAGCCACTTGAAACATTCAAAGGAGAATACCATCCTATCATACTACATCATAGTCATCTCAATATCTATGTTGGCAATCAAGACAAACCATTATAAGCTCTCAGCTAAATAAGCATGGCATCAGAAACTATGATCTCTAAGTTGTCATTGCAAACATGGTTCTCTCACAACAAAGCTAAATTTGGGTCGACAAGCTAGTCATATTTACAAAAACAAAATAGATAGAGTTCATACCAGCTTTTCAGTCTCAGTCACTCCATCGTATATCATCATTGTTGCCTTCCACTTGCACGATCGAACGATGAAAACGATAATAAGTGCATTGGACTAAGCTGAATCTGCAGGCAAACACAAAGGAGAAGACAAAATAATATGGCTCTTTGAAAGCTAAACAGGTAAGCATGTAAGAACCACTAAGCATTGTAACCAATGTCTTCTACCTTGACACAAAGAAAAATAAAAATATTTACACGGGAAAGCTCCCAACAAGCAAAAGAAGAAAGAAAAATCTTTTTGGGTTTTCTCAAAAGGACACAAAACAAGAAAACAAGAAAACAAAAAGAAACTAGCATGGATAATAAGTGGCAAAGTGTAAACACCGGCTAACAGAGTGAAAGCATAAGCATGAATGTGAAGTCGGTGAGAACACGTACTCCCCCAAGCTTAGGCTTTTGTCCTAGCTTGGTCTACTCCCAAGGTGGGAAATAACCAGCTCCAGGATACTCCGGAGCAGACTGTGGATGCCACTGCTGAGTGAGCTCCTTTGGCTCCCACTGATAAACTGGCGTATGGTACTCGACTGGCGGCTCGGGCGCGGGCGCCTGTGGTTGGGCCAAGCCCCAATATGCGTAGATGTCCGCGGGCATAATAGTGTACCTGCCTGCATGAAGATCAAACAAAGAAGGAGCAGGCAAAGTAATAGTCTCTCGAGTACCCTGACTAAATAACAGGTTATAAATCATCCATCTACTAGCATCTCTATCTAGAAAATCATGGTGAACCATGTTGTCATAATCCAGATATCTCTCAGGGAGAAGCATCTCTCCTTCCTCTCCCAGTCTAATGGGTATCTCATAGTGTCTAGCTAGACGGGTAGCATAGATACCTCCATAGACGACTCCTTTAGAACGGTCCAGGTTCAACCGTTGAGCTACTATAACGCCCAGGCTATAGGTCTTATCATTATAAAGGCCTTCGCGCAAAACCGCAAGGTCTGGAGAACTAAGTGATCCAGCCTCCCCACGTCCAATCAAACATTTTCCCACAAATAGTGAGAAGTACCGAAGCACAGGAAAATGTATGCTAGCAATTCTAGCACGAGATACTCCTCTCTCCTCTCCAATAGCAATAGAACCAATGAAATCCTCCAAGTCCCATGGACGAGGGTCACGGATATCCCCAACATAAGGTAATTTGCATACATTGCAAAAATCCTACAGCGTCATGCACTGGGGGACATGTATATCATGAACTCAACCATGGGAGGATTCTTCCTCGGATAAAACTTGAAGCTTTGAACGAAAATATTGGTGAGGAGGAGATATTGTGGGCACTTATCTTCAACGAACGCAGTAAGACCTGCGTTCTCCACCATGTAATAAAAGTCTTCATAAAGTCCGGCGGCGCGCAAAAATTCATCACTTGGCCACTCGCACGCTCGAACTTCTGTGACTCGAGGGACTACGTACTTGGGGTGGTTCTTCTCATCCTCCTTGTGATTACGGCTTGAAGAGCCTCTCAAGAACCTCCTCGTCTCTTCCTTTTTCTAGCTCTGAAAATTTCTGAAATTTTTAGAGACTTCGAAAGAAAAGTGAATAAGGGTTTAACCCAACTTGTAGCAACTACTCCTACCAGTGCCTAGAGACTGTATCACGCGCTAAAACTACTTGGGACCAGCTAAAATCAAATTTTCTAGCTCAAGAACAAGGTCACCAAGGTAGCAAGAATTCGCGAAGGATAAAGCACTAGAGCAAAAACTAATTGGACCAATGGAGGAGTCACTTACCAAGGAGTAATTTCCCCAAAACAGTTCGGAGAATGGTGCTTTGAGCAAGGAGATCGAAAATCACAGCCAAATGAGGAAGAACACGGGTTTGAGCTGCGAAACAATTTTATCTGGAGGTGGAAGAAGAGGCTGGGAGCTGGAATGAGTCGAGGGGGTGCCTGTGGGCCCCACAAGCTTGCACCCCGCCACCAGGGGGGTAGGTGGCGGTGGGGGGGCTTGTGGCCCTCTGGTCAGGCCCCCTGACCAGCTCTCAGTCCCAGAAATTTTCAAAAAATCCAGAAAAAATCATACTAAATTTTCAGGACCATCGGAGAACTTTTATTTTCGAGGTATTTTTCTCCGGGACGCTAAAACAGAAAACAGGAAAAACTAAACTAATTCTATCATTTTTCTTCTAAGCAACAGAAAATGAAGACTCAAAACAGAGGTATGTGACTCTCTGATTCATCCGTTTCATGGTCTTCGAAAGAAATCCGTCAATGGGATTGATCAAGTCCTTATGACAAAAACTTCTCGAATCGCAAGAGAGAACAGAGAATTTTCGAATAGCCACTAAGTCACCTCAATGGGGATATGAATCTCCCCAACAAGCAAATCATACTTCATCTTGACACGAGGAATAGGGCATTCAAAGCTCCCAATAAGAATCGATGAAGTCTTTTCAATAGCATTGATGCAATGTACGTACTAGATATCGTTTCTTCGGAAAGTGCACTGTGTGCTCATTACCGTTGACATGGAAAGTGACATTGCCTTTGTTGCAATCTATAACAGCCCCTGCGGTGTTTAAAAAGGGTCTTCCAAGGATGATAGCCATGGCATCGTCCTCGGGAATATCCAAGATAACAAAGTCTGTTAAGATAGTGGTGTTAGCAACCACAACAGGCACATCCTCACAAATGCCGATAGGGAAAGAAGTTGATTTGTCGGCCATTTGCAGAGAAATCTCAATGGGTGTCAACTTGTCCAACTCAAGTCTACGATAAAGAGAGAGCGGCATAACACTAATACCGGCTCCAAGGTCACATAAGGAAGTTCTTACGTAGTTTCCTTTAATGGAGCAAGGTATAGTGGGCACTCCGGGATCACCAAGTTTCTTAGGAGTTCCACCTTTGAAAGTGTAATGGGCAAGCATGGTGGAGATCTCAAGATTTGGTTTCTTCCGTTTATTAGTCACGATATCTTTCATGTACTTGGCATACGGAGACATTGTGAGCATATCAGTTAACCGCATCTGCAGAAAGACGGGTCTTATCATCTCAACGAAGCGCTCAAAATCCTCATCATCCTTTTTCTTGGATGGCTTAGGAGGAAAGGGCATAGGTCTCTAAACCCATGGCTCTCTTTCTTTACCATGCTTCCTAGCGGTAAAGACATTCTTGTCGTATCTCTTAGGTTGTGGATTATTAGGATTAACCGTAGGTTCAATCTCCACATCCTCATCATGGCTAGGTTGAGCATTATTATGAACATCACTGTCCACATTGTCACCAGGTTCATGTTCATCACCTAATTGTGTTTCTGCATCAGACGTAGAAATATCATTAGGTTCTTCAGGTGTGACAGTATTTGGTGAACTGGCGTGTAGGTTTCTATCATCCTTCTTCTTATCCTTAGGATGACTGGGTGTATCAGCATTGATTCCTTGACAATCTTGATCAATTCTCTTAGGATGACCTTCAGGATACAAAGGTTCCTGTGTCATTTTGCCTCCTCTAGTAATGACTCTGATAGAGTTGTCATTTAATTAATTGAGCAGGTCATTTTGAGCTTTAAGTACTTGTTCTACCTGGGTAGTAATCATAGAGGCATGTTTACTGAGAAGCTTCAAAGCATTGACATTTCTATCTACACAAGCACTTAAATGGCTAAGCATACGAGTACTTTGTTCCAAATGTCTGCTAACATAATCATTGAAACTCTGTTGTATGGCAACCAAGTTGTCAAATTCATCAAAGCATAGGCTAGCAGGTTTATCAAAAGGAATATCACTCTCATCAAACCTACACAGAGAATTCACTTCCACTACCTATATTGGGTTATCAAGACCATGGATCTCTTCGATGGGTGGTAGATTTTTGACATCTTCAGATCTAATGCCTTTCTATTTCATAGATTTCTTGGCTTCTTGCATATCTTCGGGACTGAGGAATAGAATACCTCTTTTCTTAGGAGTTGGCTTAGGAGGTGGTTCGGGAATAGTCCAAGCATTATCGGTGATCAAGAGGTTATTCAGTATAGTCTCAGCTTGTTCTACAGTTTGTTCCCTAAAAACACAACCGACACAACTATCCAGGTGGTCTCTAGAGGCATCGGTAAGTCCGTTATAGAGGATATCAAGTATCTCGTTCTTCTAGAGAGGGTGATAAGGCAAAGCATTATGTAGCTGGACGAGCCTCCCCCAAGCTTGTGGAAGACTCTCTTCTTGGAGTTGAGCAAAGTTGTATATTTCCTTCAAGGCAGCTTGCTTCTTATGGACAGGGAAATATTTCTCACAGAAGTAATAGACCATCTCCTGGGGACTACGCACACATCCAGGAGCAAGAGAGGTGAACCAGGCTTTAGCATCATCCTTTAGAGAGAAAGGAAACAGCTTAAGGATATAGTAGTGGCGGATCTTCTCCTCATTAGTGAAAAGGTTGGCTATTTCGGATAGTTTGGCAAGATGGGCTATGACCGTCTCAGACTCTTAACCGTGAAAAGGATCAGATTCGACTAGAGAGATTATCTCAGGGTCAACAGAGAATTCATAATCCTTATCGGTGACAAAGATAGGCAAAGTGGAAAACTTCGGATCATTTTTCATCCTAACTTCCTGAGATTTTTCCTTCCACTTGAGAATTAATTTCTCAGCGTCATAGGCATCCTTACACGCAAGAAAATCCTCAGCTATCTCTCCCTCCATAACGTAACCCTCAGGTATATTAGGCAATTCATATCTAGGAGAGCTAGATCTAGTAGGAGCAAAACCAGGTTCTATCTCAATAGCATCGGCAATTTCAGAAGCATCACGAGCATTGGCAGTAACTCTAGCAATATGAGCATCAAGGAACACTCCTAGTGGAATAGGCAAAGGAGCATCTCTAGTAGTATCAATCATAGCATCATCAGGCAAAATAGCATCTCTAGCATCATCAGGCAAAGCAGTATTAAGCATAGCATCTCTAACAGTATCAGGCATAGTATCAAGCATAACATCTCTAGCAGTATCAGGCATAGTAGCAAGCATAGTATCATCAGGCATAGTATCACGCATAGCATCTCTAGCAGTAGTATCACAAGCATCATCAAGCATAGGCGACATATCAAGATTTCTAGCAGGAGGTGAAGTCGCAAACTTACTCATAACTAAAGGTGAATCAAGTGTAGAGCTAGATGGCAATTCCTTACCTCCCCTCGTAGTTGAGGGCAAGACTTTGGTCTTCGGATCCTTCAGATTCTTCATAGTGATCAGCAGATATAAATCCCATGTGACTCAGAGAATATAGCAATACCTCCCCGGCAACGGCGCCAGAAAAATGCTGACGTCAGTTGTGCTTCCCTGGCAATGGCTCCAGAAAAGGGATGATCCTGCAATCTCTGGCGTTACCTAGATGAATGCTTATGACAACGAACCTTCTCCTGCAACGGCACCAGAAGAATGCTGCTAGCACTCGCCGGCAATGAAACTTGAAAATGTTGTTGATGGCCCACCAGCGCGTGGGTTCGCAGCAGTTTTCGAGGGTAGAGTATTCGACCCAATTTGTTGGTTTGCACGACGGGAGGTGAGAGTATACTCTCAAGTATTAGCAGCTGAATTTGTCAAATTCAACCACACTTGAAAGATTAGTATCTGCAAGCACAGTAGTAACAACAAAGTAATATGATAACAACGGTGTCAGAAACGATCTGTTGACAGCAGACTATTCCTAACGATTGTATAAATGGCGCTTCCGTTGCCGCGTTGATGGAAGTTGTCAATTCCCGTCAACGGTCTGTCAAATCAACAGTGTAGCAGGTAGTAGTAGTGTAACGAGCAATAGCAGTGGCAAGGAACAACAGTAGCAAGTAGCAACAGTACCAAGCGACAGCAGTAGCAACAGTAGTAGCAGCAGAGCAAGACAAGTAACATCAGTAGCAACAGTAGTAGCAACAGAGCAAGACAAGTAACAGCAGTAGCAACAGTAGTAGCAGCAGAGCAAGACAAGTAACAGCAGAGCATGAAAAGTAACAGCAGTAGCAACAGTAGGACAAACTCGTAAGCAATGGGTCGGTGATTTGTTTGGATGATATTCATCATGCAACACCTATAACGCGGAGAGATATGTGGCTAGCTCTCGTTCGTCAATGTGATGTAGGCATGCATTCCGTGTGTCGTCATACGTGCTTAGGGAAAAGAACTTGCATGACATCTATTGTCCATCCCTACCGTGGCAGCGGGGTCCAAAAGGAAACTACGGGATATTAAGCTTCTCCTTTTAATAAAGAATCGGACCAACGCATTAGCACTTGGTGAACACATTAACTCCACAAACTATGGTCATCACCGGGAGTGGTTCTGGTTATTGTCACTGCCCAACGAGCCTACGAATAGATTATTCACGAACGACGAAGAGCTTCGTGGAATTGGAGAGGGAAGAAGGTTGATGATGACGATTGCGACGATTTCCCCTCTCCGGAGCCCAAGACGGACTCCAGATCTGCCCTCCAGATGAAGAACAGGAGGTAGTGATGCCTCTGTATCGAAAACGCGACGAAAACTTCTCTTTTTATTTTATCTGGGACGAAAGACAACTTATAGAGCTGGAGTTGGGGGCGGCAGGTGCCTGTGGGCCCCACAAGCCTGCCCACCGCCACCAGGGGGGTGGTGGCGGAGCAGGGGCTTGTGGCCCACTGGCCCACCCCCTGAGGTGGAACTTGGCGCAGATATTTTTGATATTTTCTAAAACTGCTCCCCGTAAAATTTTATGACGTTTGGAGAACTTTGATTTCTGCACAAAACTAACACCAATGCAATTCTGGTGAAAACAGCATTAGTCCAGGTTAGTTCCATTCAAATCATGCAAATTATAGTCCAAAACAAGGACAAAAGAGTTTGGAAAAGTAGATACGTTGGAGACGTATCAGTGCTTCACCTTTCGGTGCATCAAGGACATATTTCTTTTGGGAAACCATGAGGATAAGCCCTAGATTACGGGCCCACACAACAAAGTTGCTTCCATCAACTTTTAGCTTAGCTTTCTCTAAGAATGTATTAAAATTCAGGGTGCTACTGCGTGAGCCATTGATCTACAACATAAACTTGCAAAGATTACTAAGACTATGTTCAAGATAATTGAGTTTAGTTAATCATATTACTAATAAACTCCCACTCAAATTGACATCCCTCCAGTCATTTGAGTGTCACATAATCCAAATTCACTAACTCAAGTCCGATCATCACATGAGTTGAGTTAGCTTCAATGGTGAACATCTCTATCTTGATCATATCTACTATATGACTCATGTTCGACTTTTCAATCTCTTGTGTATTGAGGACATGTTTGTACATGTTAGGCTCGTCAAGTTTAACCCGAGTGTTCCGCGTTTGCAACTGTTTTGCACTCGTGGTATGTGAACGTAGAGTCTATCACACCTGATCATTACGTGGTATCTCGAAACGGCGAACTTCCGCAACGGTGCACACTCGGGAATATTAAAATTTTATGTTGAAATTTTAGTGAGGGATCACCTTATAATGATACCGTCGTCCTAAGAAAAATAAGGTGCATAAAAGGATTAACTTCAAATGAAAATCATAAGTGACATGATATGGCCATCAACTTGTGCTTTTGATCTCCATCCTGAAAGCACCGACATGATCTCCATCGTCACGAGCGCCACACTATGATCTCCATCATTGTGCTGCCATCGAGGTTGTCACGCTAACTATGCTATTGCTACTAAAGCTACTGAACTAGTGTGGGTACCCCGACTGGTAAGTCGAGATCGCCATGCCAGTGATCCCAAGGATCAATGCTCACTGAACACATGTACTGAATAATAGAGTCTTACATCCATACATACCGTTTGATACAATAAATGACCACTTCAGTCGAGTCTTACATACATAGGGCTTTAAAGGCCAAAGCACCAAACTAGACCAATAACGGAATTATTGGTCGAAAGCGTGAAATCATGCCATCTGCCTTAACCTACAGGCATTCTGACTAGGAAGCATCCTAGCTCGCAAGAACGTCACCGAGTTAATCTTCACCATATCCCGTCTTTCACACCTGGTCAATAAAATAACTAGTGGCAAGCCAATGAGTACTTTGAATGTACTCGCAAACAGCCCATGATATGAACATTGATAGTGAAGAATAACAGTAACATGTATCTTTGGTGGAATGCATTTTGGTGGAATGATCAGGTATATGCAACAAGTTAAATAACTACTCTTGAAGAACAGGTTACAAATATCGACATATCTGCTAAGGGTCGAACACACCGGGTTCACCCTATATGCCAAGTCACCAAACTTGGTCATATCAATTCCTCAAGTAACTCCGGTTATTAACACCATTCACCGAACTCACACACACACACACTTGGTTTATGCGGAACCGCTGGACGTAGTTTAAGCAGCAACACCCAATTATCCTTGACCGTAGACACGGCTATTCGAATAGTTTGACACTCTGCAGAGGTAGTACGCTGGACCCACGAGAAACGGGAAACTTCCGTGTCATCCACGACTCACTGTATATCACATATACCCGAGGTAAGTACCCGATCATCATCTTTTCCCCTGACGATACTAGACAAAGAGGTCCACTCGATTGGTACCCAGCCCACATGTTGTACGTCTTACGAGCACCAACTCTGGACAGTATCAACCATGCGGGGACCAACGGTGTGCCGGGAACTCATAATAATGGCATAGTCGTCCTACCTGGCATGACCCCATAACGAGAGTGACGACAATCACTCCCGCCACTAGTAATGTGGTTCTTTGCTAGCACCGACCAGAGTAATCAACAAAGCCCCGTCCCATAAAGGGGTATCGTGGTCGTACTGGTAAGGTTGGGACGGTCGACACATCATAAATCTAATCCCATTTCCGAAACCATACTCACACAAAACACCGGTGCATCACTTCACCAAAAGTGACCACCAACTCATCATCACCCTCGGGCATTAGTGGCACCCGACGGGGTTTTCATAAACCTTTGATTTAACTCATCATCATGCTCATGATAAAATGCTTTTACTTTACTTGTCAACATGGTATTAACATGACCCTCAAGGGGTAGGGTCAAGCTCAATGCAATGATCTTATAACTTTACTAGTCAACATGACACTAGCATGATCCTCATAGATGGTAGGGTCAAGCTCATTATGTTTGTGCTCCAAGGAGCCATATGTATAACATCACTATCATGCAAGTGCTTCGATGAAGCCTTCGGTACCATCACACCAATGATGAACCGGCACTGTGATCACATGCAACGGAGAAGTACTTGCTATTCTAGCATGCATCAATTCATATGCTCAAGTCATGGTCAAAGGGCTTCTTGCCTTGCTCACGTAGGTCCTCGGGGTCTTCGAGGTCTTCTGCTCCAACTCCGAATACTCCGTCTACCGTCAACTATCGTCGGAAATAACCATAGTAAGGCACACATCAAGCAGAATAAAAGTGTTCTAAAAATAGAAGTTTTATTTTTCTTGGACCTCGCTGGTCATAAGAAAAATACCTGAAGCTTGATATAGGATATTTAAATCATTAAGGATTTTTGAATAGGTGAAAGGAGCAATAAGTGGCCATTGAATAAGCCAATAGAAATCATTCTGTTAAAAATGAGTGGAGGCACCCATTTAACAGAGAATGATTTTAGAAATATTTAGGAAGTGGTTTCACTGGATTTGAAGATGGTATGAATATTCTAGAGATTTTACAATGAGGAATAAATAGCAATAGGAGCTATTTATTTATTGCAACAAAAATAAGTCACAAAAAATGTTGACCAAGGTTCTAAAACTAGAGAAGGATGTAGAAGGCTCTCGGAGTTGGAATCACTCCATTTGGAGTTGATTTGAATCTTCTAGGATTTTTGCAAGATGGAGTTTTCAAAGTCCAGATTGAAATTTGAAAATAATACAACAGGAAAAGTTCTTGGAAAAATGTTCAAGGCACAGATATGGATCGGCCTTGATTTTTGGGACCTGGAGTAATTTGAATCAACATTTTCGGAGTTAGAATGAATTTGATATGGATTTTATAAGATAGGAATAAAAGGAAAAGGAAAAGGGGGGGTACTTATCCCTTGGGCTAACAAGCGCCAGAGGCGGCAGATAGGCAAATGGGCCAGCCTGTTGGCTCGGCCTGGCGTGCAGGGCCACGCAGGAGGCGTATTACGTGGTTTACGCCTTCGGCGCGAGGAAGACAGCTCCAGGGGAACCCGCCTCCACTTAAGACGGCTAGGCCCAGCCCTGGATCACTGACGAGAGGGCCCCGCGTGCAGGAGCTTCTGCTACCTCCAACACGCGTAGAGAGGAGGTGCAGGAGGGTAGACTGTCGCGGGAGGAGCTTCCCCAGGCGGCTGTGGCCACCCCTCAGTGATGTGCCGGCCGTCGGCGCGCTCGGGGCAGTTAGCCATACCCGTTCCCCTGCTCAACACCTTTAGGGGAGGGCTGCATGAGCGCCGGCGATGAGGTATACGAGGAGGCCGTCTACCCCTGGTTTCGGCATCAGGAGCGAAGGGGAAGGGCAGGCGGAGATGTGGAAGAGATGCGGCAGCTCGGGGTGTCTCCGGCAGGGGAGGAAGGAGCGAGGGGAGACTCCGAGCGTGCTAGCCCCGCGGAGGCTGAAGCTCTACCCCTTAGCCATGGCTATGGCAGGAAGAGGGGAGGATTGGGGAGAAGAAGGGGAGCTTGAGAGGGGTTCCAGGGAGAGAGTACGAGGGTTTGAGGGAGCCAGAGATGCTCGGGAGGCTCTAAGTGGGGGGGGGGGGGGAGGAGGAGCCGAGACAGCTCGGGAGCTCTCTGGAGCTTTCGGTGCATGGTCGCCACACATGCCTGAGGGTTCTTGGAGGCTAGCTGATGGATGGAGATGCTTTGAATGGTCAACACGATGCTCTGAGACACGTTAGGACAACCTGCCTCGCCAAGAAACAGTTGGGAGGAGAGAAACTAGGTGCAAATCACCCGGTTTGCAGGTCAGGGTGGTCGTCACCACGCCCACTCACGCCCACAGGTTTGCAATAACTAGCCAAAGCTGTCCGGGAGGTGGGGCATGCTATCAGGAAGGGGACTCTGGAATTTGGTGGCTAGTGGAGTTGATTTGAATGGCTCTTGACTGCCGCAAAGTTTCTAACAGCAAACTTGGAGCTGATAAAAGTGGGTCTCAGGAGGGAAGCCTTGGGGAGAAAGTATGTCTGGCAGTGTTAGGCATGGAAGGGCTTTAATACTGCACAGTTTTAGCCCAAGCAAGGGAGTATATCTACTACTTGCTGTTCAAAGCCATGATTCAGCCAGAAATCCATTTGAAGAAGTGCTGCTCATTTCCTCCACATGAGAAGGCCATATCTTTGCTCTAAATGATGCCTTGGCACACAAGGGAGGATCTGGAAAGAATTGGGGGTGATAGATTAAGCAGAAGAATGGAAGGAAGGGTAAAACAGTGCTGCCATGGGTAAAAATGAGAGAAACTTACAAAGGGTCCTTCCCCAATAATTGACCAGTGGCCATGGGAAAGTTACTGGAGGTAAAATATGACTATGTGAGGATGTGGTAGAAAGTTGAGCTCAAGGAATAAAGTGGAAGGGGCAAAAGAAGCCAAATTAGTGAGTGCACACAAGGTGTTTGATCTGCGGTTGGGCCACCAGATGAATTCCAATAGCTATGAAACTTAGTAGGGTCAAACAATATATAAAAATAGGCTTGCACACCAAATGTGGGATTTGCTGGAGGAGTTTTCCAATCTAGACTTGAAAAACCCTAGAAATGGGTAGAAATGGGTTTCTGCTTAGAACCCTATTCAAATGAATTCCCACAAATCCAATATTTGGTTTAGGGGCATTATTTGAGCATTAAGGCATGCACAAAAAGTTTGAGGTCAATTGGACAAACTTTATAATGTAAAGTTTGTCAAAGTCAAAAATCAACAGAGAGGGTTATGAGGGTCTTAGGACAAGTTCCTCTATTCTCCTTGATGTACCACTTGGTGTGGATGCCTCATTAGAGTATTGGAACTTGTCCAATAAATTTGAGCACAGTTGGAGACACTTCACAATGTAGAGTTTCTCAAATTTGATTCTGGACAGGTAGGGTTTTAGAGTGATTAGGGGAGTCAAATCAACTTGGATTGAAATGAAACTTGGCAAGATCATCAAGAATATCATAGATGACATGCTAGAATTTTACTGGAATTTATTGAGAGTATTTCTTATAGAAATATTCCAAAAGCTTGAAATAGGGAGGAATGGTTTTGGAGGGGTTTGCCCAATATTTTGAACATGACCATGTGTTGAAACTCGTAAATATGGAATAAATATATCCACTGAGTTTCCCTAAATTTTCTGAAATATTTTGAAGGAAATAAAAATAACTTTCCTTCATAGGAGACCATTTCTGGCCTCACAAAAAGGCTTTTAAATAAATTAATAAAATAACTTTTAAAATTATAATATGGTGGTTTTTGGAAGACACTTTGATAATGGGTTTTAAATAAAATAATTGATGCAAAAGAAATTCCCTAATTTGAGGACTTGTAGTACAAACCTCATCTCAGGGGTTTGAAAGTTCAATTCAAAGAAATGATTTTTGGAAAAATAATATTTGGTAAAAATAGATATTTATCCTAAACACATGGCATGATCATTAGGCAGGAGATCATGGGATGAGAAGATGATTAAGAGAGTGGCAGGATCTATTAGGTATCAGACACAATCATGCAAACAAGCAAGGCAAACAATAATCACTCCAAGCATCACAAGCATTCACAAAAAAAAAATTGGTCCTAAATTTTGAAATAAGTTAGTTAGTCAGGGAAGCCAAAAACAGGGTGTTACACACCTTACCCTCTTAAGAAAATCTCGTCCCCGAGATTTCTAGGCTAGGGGTTGGTGAGATACAAAATCTTGAGTCGGAGGTACTCTTCATGTCCCCATGTTGCTGTGGTGGTCTTGAGGTGCTTGATGATACAACTTCGATTGTTTGCACGTCCTTGACTGATCATGAGCGGGATCTGGCAATAAGTTAGGCTTGACCGAGGTCAAGGGCTTGGTGAACTAAGTTCGTGCAAGGTTCCGGCTTGCGAGTGTATTCCAAAGTCAGAATACGTGGCAAGATAGTGTGTCTGGGATCTGGTCCTAGGCTTCGCATGCTGGTTAGTGACATCAACATGTCTCGAGTTAGAGCGCACTGACAAAGTCTTCGTACGACTTCTCGTGAATGGGTCCGGGTTGGATCTCACCTACGAGTCTAAGCTCGGAGGCTCAGAGTCCAGAACAGGTCCTGCCATGTGGGAGGGTTAGCGAGGGTTTCTGGATGAGCTGGTTTCCCAAGAATATAGATCAGTCATCCATTCCCAAGGTCTGCGACTCAGCAAGCGGAAATCACCTTTAACAGGTTTCCATCACGAGCTACTAGTACTTGCGTCCTTGATTTGAACCAAGGAGAGGTCGTCTAATCCTTTCGCTTGTCCAGGGGCTTCGTCATCTTGAATCGTCGAGGCTTCTTGATGTCGTTGATGTAGTCGGTGCGTGGTCGGTGGTTGACTTCTTGTTGCTTCATTGTCGTTGTCGGGGCTTCCTCGTCACGGCGGTTCTTCATCTTGATTCACGAGGATCGATGTCCGTCGTCTTGGGACTGCTTCAAGAAGTCCACCTTCTCGAGATATCACCGTACCTTCGAGAGGCATAACAATCAGCATTCCTGGGCTCGACCAAACACGATTAAGGTGTTCTTCCTCTTACTGGGTGAGTAAGTATGTCATCAGTGAGGATGACAACCTACCTTCCCAAACACGACATAAGCATAGTGCTCAAAACTCAGGTGAGGAGAACGGGACTTGCTATGGGCGGGTACTGCCCACATTTCAACGACTTAGAGTCGTCTTCTATGGTCGTAGTCCGTCCATGTTGTGGCTCAGCGAAGCTTTAGGGTCTTAAGGAACTTAGGATGTGGGCGAACAGTTATCATCTTATCTCTAAGCACATTTCTTAGATGCCAGTAGTTCGACCGCTAACTTGAGACAACATCACCTCATCTCATCAAGGATATCATCCTACGTGGGTCAACTCCACACCGCTCAAGCTAGTCAACTCCGGGTTGAGGGAAGAACTAAACCCAAACACTTACAAGTATGGTGTAGCCCCAACTGTACATGCATTACTATGGAAGGACCTTGGGGAGACATACAGCTACCACGATTGAATCTGAGGCACAACAAATCCAATTGTCCACCTAAGTCATCCAATGGACAGGGTACTACACTACTATATTAAGGAAACACATAGTAGACCAATCCAATATTTTGTTTCCTTCCTATGAATCCGATCAAGTGATCCATCAATCTGATCAATCATTACTAGACCTATCACTCTTACAAATCCAACACGGATGGGGTTCTACATAATCTCTTAGAGTCCTCATAACTCACATATTACTGCAAGAATTACGTCGTAGTATATCCACCAACTTCAGTAATCATGGCCATCTAATCTCCAAGGCCGGTTGTAAATCTATTTGACAACTCCAAGTATATGCACTCTATATCCACCGAGAAACATGGTATCATGATCGAAATTAACGAGCTAAATCCAATTTACTCTGAACCATGTGGTCTTTGTCATCCTCAATACTCTATTAAGATTACCTATTTAAATCCAAGACTCAAATCCAATAAGAAGTCTACTTGATACTCCAAGTCATTATGGTAATGGCATCAAATCATGCCAACTACTTGTTAAAGTCATGCATACCACCCATAATAAGGTTCTCGATCATAATCGTCCTACTAAATCCAATCTTACTCCAGATTATATAGGTTATGCTACTATACCAACTCGTTCCACCAAATCCACCTACCTTTATAAGGGTCTCATGATCCACCAAAATAGTCTAGCTATATCCTCAAGACAACTATTATCATCACAACAATCTTAGTCTAATGTTCTCATATCAGAGATCGGTCCTCTTATGGCATCAAGGTTGCAGTGCTAGCTTGAGATGGAAGGATACTTGTTCACAGTGATCACTCGTGCCATAAGGAACCCGGTTCTAAGCTGGGTTTATCGGGGACCTACATGAGTTCTGGCAAGTCCGTGTACTAGACACGTGACCAGAAAATTTGAGACGGAAAGGCTTGTGGAGGTTAGTCTGGTCTAGTGTGGTTTTCCAATCTCGAGGGGAAAACACACTCCTACGGGTTGCGTGTGGTTAAGCGTAGCACAATCAGTGTCTTCAGCGTCAGTCGTCCTTCGAAGTGGATCCTTGGTGCGTCTTGTCTTGCTGTCTTCAGTTGTCGAGAGAGGTGAGAGAAAGAGAGAGTGTACCAAGGGGAATGTCTAAGGGTCTTAGTGCAATCCAGCAAGCATCGGAAAGTCAACTCAAACAAGTTCAAAAATTATTTTGAACATCAAAATAAGACAAGTGATATAACCGCATGCTTGTTGCCTAAGCAAAAGTGCGACTTATATCAAAGCACAAACAACAAAAGCAAACAACACATAACATGGTCCATCCGAACCATTCCACGGACTCGACTTCGCATAGGGGACTCACGACTCATCCTATCCTAGGTTCAGGGACTCGACAGTCGTGCTTGCTTCTTGCTCCGGAGAGGAGTCCGCTAAGTCTTATGGACCTTCTCATGGTGTTGTAACGCATCTTGTTGTAGCTTGCTGAAGCAATTCGCTTGAGTTGTAAAGAACTCTGGTTGTCTTCTCGTCTGGGAAGTTCCTGACGAAGGTGGTTCTTCATAGCTGTCACTGACAGGTCTTCTGTTGTCTTCATGATCTTGTCAGTGTCTTCTTGTCTTCCGAGGCTTCGAGAGTCTCAGGTGGACACCTTCATGCACCGATATTTGCATGACATGATAGAGTTCTGATCTCTCAATCATACTAATTGCGATATCGACACCTACAGTGGGGGATGAGGAGAACCGTATTCCTGCTTACTAAGGTGAGGTGAACCATATGGCGAGGTTCTCATCCACCGGTGGTTGTCGACACAATTACTTATAACTGACAGGGTCGCTCTACTAGTGATGCAGATCAAGGTTTGCATATACTATGTCCATATTATCGTAGGCGAAAGTGGCATCACTCTGGAACAGTGCCCAGGGTTTCACCATCTTCTAAGCCTCGATGTCCTCGTCCCTCATGGAGATACTTCTGTTGGTGTCGTCTGGTCGCGGAGTGGTCTTCTCTGTCCTTCAACACAGGTGTTTGCCTGGAAAGATTACTTCCTTCTGGGCTGCCCACGAGGATTTCAGTTTATCCCGTGGTCAAAGGGCATAAGGTTCTAGCGACCATTAGCAAGTTTTGAAAAAGTAGACGAGGAGTGTCACGAAAATAAGAGTGGAAGGCTAGAGCATAACCTTCAATCTCTTTGAAGTTTTAGGAGAGTTGAGAAAATATATAAGTTTTGTAAGTATTTTGAAGGATCCGGAAAGCAGTTTTATCCTAACTAACGTCCGTGCTAACTAAGGGCTTCCTACAGTCAGGATGGCTCTGATACCAGCTCTGTGGGGACCTCGACTGGTAAGTTGAGATCGCCGTGCCCAGTGATCCCAAGGATCAATGCTCACTGAACACAGGTACTGAATAATAGAGTCTTACATCCATACATACCGTTTGATACAATAAATGACCACTTCGGTCGAGTCTTACATACATAGGGCTTGAAAGGCCAAAGCACCAAATTAGACCAATAGCGGAATTATTGGTTGAAAGCGTGAACCCATGCCATCTGCCTTAACCTACACGCATTCTGACTGGGAAGCGTCCTAGCTTGCAAGAACGTCACCAAGTTAATCTTCACCATATCCAGTCTTTCACACCTGGTCAATGAAATAACCAGTGGCAAGCCAATAAGTACTTTGAATGTACTCGCAAACAGCCCACGATATGAACATTGTTAGTGAAGAATAACAGTAACATGTATCTTTGGTGGTATGCAATTTGGTGGAATGATCAGGTATATGCAACAAGTTAAAGAACTACTCTTGAAGAACAGGTTACAGATATCGACATATCTGACAAGGGTTGAACATACCGGGTTCACCCTATATGCCAAGTCACCGAACTTGGTCATATCAATTCCTCAAGTAACTCTGGTTATTAACACCATTCACCGAACTCACACACACACACTTGGTTTATGCAGAAACACTGGACGTAGTTTAAGCAACACCACCCAACTGTCCTTGACCGTGGACACGGCTATTCGAATAGTTTGACACTCTGCAGAGGTAGTACGCTGGACCCACGAGAAACGGGAAACTTCCATGTCATCCAAGACTCGCGGTATATCACATATACCCGAGGTAAGTACCCGATCATCATCTTTCCCCTGACGATACTAGACAAAGAGGTCCACTCGATTGGTACCCAGCCCACATGTTGTACGTCTTACGAGCACCAACTCTGGACAGTATCAACCATGCGGGGACCAACGGTGTGCCTGGAACTCATAATAATGGCATAGTCATCCTACCTGGCACGACCCCATCACTAGAGTGACGACAATCACTCCCGCCACTAGTAATGTGGCTCTTTGTTAGCACCGACCAGAGTAATCAACAAATCCCCGTCCCATAAAGGGGTAACGTGGTCGTACTGGTAAGGTTTAGACGGTCAACACATCATAAATCTAATCCCATTTCCGAAACCATACTCACACAAAACACCGGTGCATCACTTCACCAAAAGTGACCACCAACTCATCATCACCCTCGGGCATTAGTGGCACCCGACGGGGTTTTCATAAACCTTTGGTTTAACGCATCATCATGCTCATGATAAAATGCTTTTACTTTACTTGTCAACATGGTATTAACATGACCCTCAAGGGGTAGGGTCAAGCTCAATGCAATGATCTTATAACTTTACTAGTCAACATGACAGTAGCATGATCCTCATAGATGGTAGGGTCAAGCTCATTATGTTTGTGCTCCGAGGAGCCATATGTATAACATCACTATCATGCAAGTGCTTCGATGAAGCCTTCGGTACCATCACACCAATGATGAACCGGCACTGTGATGACATGCAACGGAAAAGTACTTGCTATTCTAGCATGCATCAATTCATATGCTCAAGTCATGGTCAAAGGGTTGCTTGCCTTGCTCACGTAAGTCCTTGGGGTCTTCGAGGTCTTCCGCTCCAACTCCGAATACTCCGTCTACCGTCAACTATCATCGGAAACAACCATAGTAAGCCACACATCAAGCAGAATAAAAGTGTTCTAAAAATAGAAGTTTTACCTTTCTTGGACCTCTCTGGTCATAAGAAAAATACCTGAAGCTTGATATAGGATATTTTAATCATCAAGGATTTTTGAATAGGTGAAAGGAGCAATAGGTGGCCATTGAATAAGCCAACAGAAATCATTCTATTAAAAATGAGTGGAGGCACCCATTTAACAGAGAATGATTTTAGAAATATTTAGGAAGTGGTTTCACTGGATTTGGAGATGGTATGAATATTCTAGAGATTTTACATTGAGGAATAAATAGCAATAGGAGCTATTTATTTATTGCAACAGAAATAAGTCACACAAAGATGTTGACCAAGGTTCTAAAACTAGAGAAGGATGTAGAAGGCTCTGGGAGTTGGAATCACTCCATTTGGAGTTGATTTGAATCTTCTAGGATTTTTGCAAGATGGAGTTTTCAATGTCCACATTGAAATTTGAAAATAATACAACACAAAAAGTGCTTGGAAAAATGTTCAAGGCACAGATATGGATAGGCCTTGATTTTTGGGACCTGCAGAAATTTGAATCCACATTTTTGGAGTTAGAATGAATTTTATATGGATTTTATAAAACAGGAATAAAAGGAAAAGGAAAAGGGGGGGTACTTATCCCTTGGGCTAACAAGCGCCAGGGGCGGCAGATAAGCAAATGGGCCGGCCTGTTGGCTCGGCCTGGCGCACAGGGCCACGCAGGAGGCGTATTACGGGGTTTACGCCTTCGGCGCGAGGAAGACGGCTCCAGGGGAACCCGCCTCGACTTAAGACGGCTGGGCCCAGCCATGGCTCACTGACGAGAGGGCCCCGCGTGCAAGAGCTTCTCCTACCTCCAGCACGCGCAGAGAGGAGGTGCAGGAGGGCAGACTGTCGCGGGAGGAGCTTCCCCAGGCGGCTGTGGCCACCCCCCGGTGATGCGCCGGCCGTCGGCGCGCTCGGGGCGGTTAGCCGCACCCGTTCCCCTGCTCAGCACCTGCAAGGGAGGGATGCATGAGCGCCGGTGACGAGGTATACAGGGAGGCCGTGTACCCCTAGTTTCGGCATCAGGAGCGAAGGGGAAGGGCAGGCGGAGATGTGGAAGAGATGCGGCAGCTCGGGGGTTCTCCGGCAGGGGAGGAAGGAAGCGAGGGGAGACTCCGAGCGTGCTAGCCCCGCGGAGGCCGAAGCTCTACCCCTCGGCCATGGCTATGGCAAGAAGAGGGGAGGATTGGGGAGAAGAAGGGGAGCTTGAGAGGGGTTCCAGGGAGAGAGTAAGAGGGTTTGAGGGAGCCAGAGATGCTCGGGAGGCTCTAAGTGGGGGAGGAGGAGCCGAGAGAGCTCAGGAGCTCTCTGGAGCTTTCGGTGCATGGTCGCCACGCATGCCTGAGGGTTCTTGGAGGCTAGCTTATGGATGGAGATGCTTTGAATGGTCAACACGATGCTCTGAGACACGCTGGGACAACCTGCCTCGCCAAGAAACGATCGGGAGGAGAGAAACTAGGTGCAGAGCACCCTGTTTGCAGGTCAGGGTGGTGGTCACCACGCCCACTCACGCCCACAGGTTTGCAATAACCAGCCAAAGCTGTCCGGGAGGTGGGGCATGCTATTAGGAAGGGGACTCTGGAATTTGGTGGCTAGTGGAGTTGATTTGAATGGCTCTTGACTGTCGCAAAGTTTCTAACAGCAAACTTGGAGCTGATAAAAGTGGGTCTCAGGAGGGAAGCCTTGGGGAGAAAGTATGTCTGGCAGTGTTAGGCATGGAAGGGCTTTAATACTGCAAAGTTTCAGCCCAAGCAAGGGAGTATAGCTACTACTTGCTGTTCAAAGCCATGATTCAGCCGGAAATCCATTTGAAGAAGTGCTGCTCATTTTCTCCACATGAGAAGGCCATATCTTTGCTCAAAATGATGCCTTGGCACACAAGGGAGGCTCTGGAAAGAATTGGGGGTGATAGATTAAGCAGAAGAATGGAAGGAAGGGTAAAACATTGTTGCCAATGGTAAAAATGAGAGAAACTTACAAAGGGTACTTCCCGAATAATTGACCAGTGGCCATGGGAAAGTTACTGGAGGTAAAATATGACTATGTGAGGCTGTGGTAGAAAGTTGAGCTCAAGGAATAAAGTGGAAGGGGCAAAAGAAGCCAAATTAGTGAGTGCACACAAGGTGTTTGATCTGTGGTTGGGCCACTAGATGAATTCCAATGGCAATGAAACTTAGCAGGGTCAAACAATAAATGAAAATAAGCTTGCACACCAAATGTGGGATTTGCTAGAGGAGTTTTCCAATGTAGACTTGAAAAACCCTAGAAATGGGCAGAAATGGGTTTCTGCTTAGAACCCTATTCAAATGAATTCCCACATATCCAATATTTGGTTTAGTGGCATTATTTGAGCATTAAGGCATGCACAAAAAGTTTGAGGTCAATTGGACAAACTTTATAATGTAAAGTTTGTCAAAGTCAAATCTCAACAGAGAGGGTTTTGAGGGTCTTAGGACAAGTTCCTCTATTCTCCTTGATGTACCACTTGGTGTGGATGCCTCATTGGAGTATTGGAACATGTCCAATAAATTTGAGCATAGTTGGAGACACTTCACAATGTAGAGTTGCTCAAATTTGATTCTGGACAGATAGGGCTTTAGAGTGATTAGGGGAGTCAAATCAACTTGGATTGAAATGAAACTTGGCAAGATCATCAAGAATATCATAGATGACATGCTATAATTTTACTGGAATTTATTGAGAATATTTCTTATAGAAATATTCCAATAGCTTGAAATAGGCAGGAATGGTTTTGGAGGGGTTTGCCCAATATTTTGAACATGACCATGTGTTGACACTCATAAATATGGAATAAATATATCCACTGAGTTTCCCTAAATTTTCTGAAATATTTTGAAGGAAATAAAAATAACTTTCCTTCATAGGAGACCATTTCTGGCCTCACAGAAAGGCTTTTAAATAAAATAATAAAATAACTTTTAAAATAATAATATGTAGGTTTTTGGAAGACACTTTGATAATGGGTTTTAAACAAAATAATTGCTGCAAAAGAAATTCCCTAATTTGAGGACTTGTAGTACAAACCTCATCTCAGGGGTTTGAAAGTTTAATTCAAAGAAATGCTTTTTGGAAAAATAATATTTGGTAAAAATAGATAGTTATCCTAAACACATGGCATGATCATTAGACAGGAGATCATGGGATGAGAAGATGACTAAGAGAGTGACATGATCTATTAGGTATCAAACACAATCATGCAAACAAGCAAGGCAAACAATAATCACTCCAAGCATCACAAGCATTCACAAAAAAAAATTAATTTGTCCTAAATTTTGAAATAAGTTAGTTAGTGAGGGAAGCCAAAAACAGGGTGTTACAACTAGCGATAAAGAAAATCATCACTAAGCGCAAAATTATTAAAGACAACCCTATGGCCCGTGCCAGTGGCCGTAGCATCGACATGCAAGTCGATATGTAACTATTACAACATGGTCATCTCATACATCAAATATATCATATCATGTCTTTGACCATATCATATCACATCATACCCAGCAAAATCAAGTTAGACGTCCTCTAATTTGTTGTTGCATGTTTTACATGGCTCCTATGGGTATCTAGCATGATCACATCTTACTTACGCAAAACCACAACAGTGATATACAAGTTGCTATTTAACCTTCTCCAAACTAAAGTAGGAGAAACAGACACCCATCAACCACCTTTATGCAACAAGTTGCATGTTAGTCGATGGAACGGGTCTCTCGTAAACGTACGAGTAATGTTGGTCCGGGCCAATTCATCCAACAATACCGAAAAATCAGGAAAAGATTAAGGAGGGAAGCAATCCGAATATCAATGCCCACAAACTCCTTTCTGTTCTACTCGAGATGTCATCTACTCATAGACGTAGCTCATGATGCCACTTTTGGGGAACGTTGCATGGGGAACAAAAAATTTCATATGCACACATCAAATCCATCCATGGTGATGACCATCTACGAGAGGAAAGATCGGATCTACATACCCTTGTAGATCGCTAAGCAGGAAGCGTTAAGAAATGCGGTTGATGTAGTCGAACGTCTTCGTGATCCAAATTGCAAGCCGTCTCGTGATGCAATCACGATCTAGCGCCGAACGGACGGCACCTCCGCATTCAGCACACGTATAGCTTGATGATGATCTCCGCCTTCTTGATCCAGAAAGAGAGACGAAGAGGTAGCTGAATTTTTCGGCAGCACGACGGCATGATGGTGATGATGGTGGAGCTACTCTGGCACGGCTTCGCCGTGCCGTACCAAAATAACTACGGGGTATCACGAATTGGTGGGGGAGAGAGGGCTGCTCCGTAGCTTGTGGTGCAAAATCCCTATCTACCCTCCACTATATATAGGAGGGACGGAGAGGTGGCGCCCTAGGGAAAGTCCCTACGGTTCGGCCGGCGCAAGGAGGAGGGAGGAGTCCTCCAAATCGCTTTGCTGGAGGAGGAGTCCTCCTCCAAGTCGGTTTGGCCCATCTCCTCTCTCTTTCTCTCTTCGGCCGTAGTAGGCCCACTTGGGCTGGCTGCCCAGCCCACCAGGGGTTGGTGCACCACCCTTGGGTCCACTTGGTCCCTCTCCAGGTAGGTGGCCCCTCCCGGTAGAACCCGAGAACCCATTTGTCACTCCCGATAGTTTACCGGTAATGCCCGAAATCCTTCTGGAAGCCAAATGCAACCTTCCTGTATATCAATCTTTGTCTTCGAACTATTACAGAACTCCTGGTGATGCCTGGGATATCATCAGGGACTCAAAACAACATTCAGTTACCAACATCCATAATTCAACTATACCGAAATGTCACTGAACCTTAAGTGTGTAGACGTTGCGGGTTCGAGAACTATGCAAACATGACCGAGACACTCTCCAGTCAATAACCAGTAGCGTGACCTGGATGTCCATATTAGTTCCTACATATATTACGAAGATCTTTCATCAGTTGAACCTCAATGTCAAGGATTCAACCAATCCCGTATGTTATTCCCTTTGTCCATCGGTATGTTACTTGCCCGAGATTCGATCGTCGGTATCTCCATACCTAGCTCAATCTCATTACCAACAAGTCTCTTCGATCGTTCTGTAATACGAGATCCCGTGACCAACTCCTTAGGCACATTTCTTTCAAGCTCATTGTGATTTTGTATTACCAAGTGAGCCCAAAGATATCTCTCCGTCATACGGAGAGACAAATCCCATTCTCGATTCACGCCAACCCAACGGACACCATCGAAGATACGTGTAGAGCACCTTTATAGTCACCTAGCTACATTGTGACATTTGATACACACAAGGCATTCCTCCAGTGTCCGGGATTTGCATGATCTCATGGTTATAGGAACAGATACTTGACATGCAAAAAACAGTATTAGTAAAGTGAGACAATCATATGCTACATTTATAGTTTGGGTCTTGTCCGTCACATCATTCTCCTAATGATGTGATCCCATTATCAAATGACAAGTCATCTCTATGGTCACGAAACCTTGACCACCTTTGATCAACGAGCTAGTCCATTAGAGGCTTACTAGGGACAGTGTGTTGTCAATGTATCCACACATGTATATGAGTTTCCAATCAATACAATTCTAGCATGGATAATAAAAAATTATCTTGAATAAGGAAATATAATAATAACTATTTTATTATTGCCTCTAGGGAATATTTACAGCATTCTCCCACTTGCACTCGAGTGAATAATCTAGCTCACATCACTATGTGATTTACATTGTAATGAAGCTAACACCCGTACAGTTCTGGTGTCGATCATGTTCCTTTCATGGAAGAGGCTTAGTCAATGGGTGTGCAACATTCAGATCCATGTGCACTTTGCAAATCTTGATGTCCTCCTCCTTGATGTAATTGCGGATGGAATTGAAGCGTCCCTTTATGTGTATGGTCCTCTTGTGGAACCTCGGTTCATTTGATCCAGTGCACTAGGCACAACTCCAAGATCTATCTTGAACTCCTTCATCCAGAGACCTTCTTTAGCCACCTATGAGACATCTATGTACTCCTCTTAGCATGTAGAATCAATTACCACGCTTTGCTTGGAACTGCACCAGCTTACTCCACCCCTATTTAGAATATATACATATCCGGATTGCGACTTAGAGTCATCCGGATCAGCGTCAAAACTTGCATCAACATAACCCTTTACGACGAGCTCTTGATCACCTCCATACACGAGAAACATTTCCTTAGTCCTTTTCAAGTACTTCAGCATATTCTTGACCGCTGCCTAGTGTTCCATTCTTGGATCACTTTGAAACCTTCCTGCCATACTTATGGCAAGGCTGGCATCGGGTCTTGTGAACAACATTGCATACATGATAGAGCATGTGGCTGAAGCATACGGGACGACACTCATATTTTCTCTATCTTCTACAGTCACTGGGCATTAAGTCTTACTCAATCTCACACCTTGCAACACAGGCAAGAACCCTTTCTTGGACTGATCCATTTTGAACTCCTTCAAAACGTTATCAAGGTATGTGCTCTGTGATAGTGCTAGTAAGCATCACAATATATCTCTATAGATCTTGATTCCTAATATGTAAGCAGCTTAGGTCCTTCATTGAAAAACTCTTGTTCAAATAATCGTTTACGCTTCTATAGAGGATTATTAAAGACAACCCTATGGCTCCTGCCGGTTGCTGTAGCATCGACATGCAAGTCGATATTAACTATTACAACATGATCATCTCATACATCAAATATACATCATCATGTCTTTGTCCATATCATATCAAATGCATACCGTGCAAAAACAAGTTAGACGCCCTCTAATTTGTTGTTGCAAATTTTACTGGGCTCCTGTGGGTATATAACAAGAATGTTTCTTACCTACACAAAACCACAACGGTGATATGCAAGTTTCTATTTAACCTTCTACAAGGACCACCTTTTGTCGAATCCGGTTCAACTAGAGTGGGAGAGATAGAGACCTGCCAGCCATCTTTATGCAACAAGTTGCATGTGAGTTGATGGGAACGGTCTCTCGTACGTGGACAAGTCAAGTTGGTCCGAGCCGCTTCGTCCAACAATACCGAGGGATCAAGAAAAGACTAAGGAGGGAACCAATCTGAATATCAACACCCACAAACTCCTTTGTGTTCTACTCGAGATGTCATCTACGCAAAGACCTAGCTCTTATACCATTGTTGGGGAACGTTGCATGGGAAACAAAAAATTTCCTACGTGCAAACACGATCTACCCATGGTGATGACCATCTATGAGAGGAGAGATTGGATCGACATACCTTTGTAGATTGCTAACCGGAAGCGTTCAAGAATGTGGTTGATGTAGTGGTACGTCTTAAAGATCCAATCACGAACTGTCCCGTGATCTCCCAATAAAGTGTCGAACGGACGCACCTCCATGCTCAACACACGTACAACTTGGTGATGCCTTCACCTCCTCGATCCAGCGAGCGATAGTGAAGTAACAGCACGAGTCCTCCGTCGGCACGATGGCGTGGTGAGCTGTTGGTGGTGACAGCTCAGCAGGTCTTTGCCGTGGTGTTTCGGAGGAGAGAAACTACAAGGAGAGGTGGGGCAGCGCCACGACAAGATTGTCGTGCGACTCCCGTCTCTCTACCTCTTTATATATAGGGGGAGGGAGGGAAGAGGGCGTCCTAGGGTTTCCCCCTAGGGGCCGGCGGCCAAGGGAGGGGAGAGACAACGGCTAGGGTTACGGTGGCCCCTCCACTTGGCTGTCGTGCCACCCAAGTTGGGTTGGTGATGTCTACGCATGCTTCTATTCTTCTAGAGTACGTTGGGCCTCCAAGCGCATAGGTCTGTAGGACATCAGCAATTTCTCTCAAGTGGATGACCTAAGGTTTATCGAACTCAGGGAAGTAGAGGTTGAATATGGTCTCTCGCAAGCAACCCTGCAATTAAGATACAAAATGTCTCTTGTGTCACCAACACACCTAATACAATTGTCAGTTGTATAGGTGCACTAGTTCGGCGAAGAGATGCTTAAAAGACAAGTGATATGGATGGTAAAACAAGATATTGTAAATCTGAAATAAAAATGGCAGCAGGGTAGCAAGTAACAAAAGTGAGCATAAACGGTGTAACAATGGTGAGGAACAAGGCCGAGGCTTCATCCTTCAACTAGTGGCAACTCCCAACAACATTAACATAGTCTAGTCACATGATATTTCCACTAAAACATGCAACGGTGACGTACTGGGAGGACATTCCTTTGTGATCAAGAGAGGATAAGTATTATGTAGGGCTACAAAAGCACAGCTCAGAGTTTGTAGTTCTCATCTATGGATTTCCCAATGTCACCGCGGCCATCCAAAGAGAGTACCACATTCACCACAACTTATCTCAAGGATAGTCAAAGACAAGCACCAAGAGACTCTTAATCTAAAATCAATTCACAAAAGAGGAAATCACTCATGAAAATATTCCTCTAATCCATGTCCAATAGACTACTCTCACCATGGTCTCGGGGACTATAATAGATAATATCAAGTGAGTACATCAATCCAATACATAGAAGAAGGGGAAACATCATGGGATCACCCTAGATTAACATAGCCCATGATCACAATCAAGATCACATCATGAGAGAGAGAATTAACCACATACCTACTGTAGAAGACCTCAACCCCGAGGAGGAACTACTCCCCCTTCATGGAGGGAGGAAGCAACGTCGATGGAGATGAATCCGGGGGCACTTCCCCGTCCCAGGAGGGTGCTAGCACAGGAACTCTGGTCCCCCGAAACTTGCCGGCGATGGCGGCAGAGATCGGAATTATTTCTGGAGAAAAGGGTTCGGGGATCAGTGTTTCCTCCACGAAGGTAAAAATAGGAGCCAAAGTAGGGCACCAGAGGAGGTGGGGCCCGCCCAGGCAGCCTGCTGGCGCGACCAGGGGGTAGGCCGCGCCAGGAGGTCGTGTGGACGGCCCCTGGCCTCCCTCTGGCCCATCTTCATTGATCTGGAAGCTTCCGTTATGCTGATTTTTTATATATTTTTCCTGGAATTTTTCGGGCTTCGGAAAATTGGGTAAAAGCCCCAGCAAAATAGACATCAGCAGACAGAAACTAGCACTGGGTGCACTGAGTTAGTAGGTTAGTCAAAATATGTGTAAAAAGATATAAAAGTGTTGCCAAACATATAACAATGTCACCCAAAAGATCATGGAATAAGCAAAAATTATAGATACGTTCGGGACGTATCAACATCCCCAAGCTTAATCCGTGCTCGTCCTCGAGTAGGTAAATGATAACACAAATAATTTCTGTGGTGAAATGCTAATACACATATAAGAACTTCAAAGTAAAGCAAGTAAGATATGCAATTCAAGTCAAGACAATAACAAGCAACAGTCTATATCTAGTATTGAAATTAGCAAAGTAAGAACATAAAGGTGCAAGAGCTCTCACTGTCCGTGACTCGAATGTCTCCAAATGGTGTTTGTGTGCAAGAAGTGGGAGATGGGTTGAGATCAACAAATATTTTTTATTGAGAACTCAATCTACTAAACATCACACTTGGTGTCCTTCGGAATCTTATTTTGACTCATCCCCAGACCACTAGTCCGGCACAAGTCAAAATGATCCTCTCCCTTTGGACTTTGAGCACTCATGCAATGGATGAGCTTAAGCAAGATATGTTGGCACTTAGGATGGCAAATAGAATAATGATGGGGAAGGAACACAAAAAGGTGTGAAAGGCTCACATCAATGAGGACAACCATAGGCGAGAGAAAGCCAAATGATAGATATGACGTGATTTCCATGTAACGGATGCAGATATGAGCTAAGGTAAGCTCTCCAATGGAACTAGCGGGGGTGCATCAAACTTGCTTGCTCATGAAGACCTAGAGCTCATTTGATGAGGCTAATCATTGAATATACAAGCCAAGTTCTATAATGTAATGGTCCGGTAAGTGCATCTAGTGCCCCTTAGTGATTTTGGTGGTTTGAAGACTTATAGGTTAAGTATCTAATGTGTTCTTGAGTGTACAGAGGATCTATAAGTCGCTGAGGAGTTTGATATAATCGATGAATATCGACCCCTAAAAATGTATATCTTCGGTGGAAGAAATTGGTCTGAAGCTGAAGAAATGAATCGCGAAGAATTTGCGATGAACTTGATATTCCTCATGAAGATATTGAAATTGAGGAATTCGGTGTGTCCTGAAGAAAATCAATCTGAAGACTTTGAAGCATGAAGATTTATCCTTTGTGTTTTATTTTCTTCACACTTGAGTAATAGGAACACCGTACTATTAAAGGGGGTCAAAGTAACACATTGGAATGAATTTCCTCATGATGCTCAACCCAAGCCTAATCCTAGCAAAAGCCTCAAGTGAGAAATATGAGAGACATGATGATTCTCATAGTTGACGGTCCCGACCGTTATCGACAGTCGCGCCACATCATTGGTCTTATCCACACCAACGGTCATATTATATAAGGGCATTAATGTCAAATCATGTCGGGATGCTCCCAGGCTATAAATAGCCGCCCCCACAACCATTAGCTGGTTGGCTGCTCCGTTAGAAACTGACACTTGTCATAAGAGCAACCCAAATTCCTCAAAGTCTTTGAGAGTAATTCATTAGTGAGGAAATACCCCAAACACCAAACCACAAACAAAAAACCAAGTGATTGAGCATCACTGAAGAAGTTCTTCCTGTGTGGGACTGAAGCCTTTTACCTTTGAGGACTGTGCATCCTCCAAACGGTTAGGCGTCATGGTCTAGAGCAATCCAGCAGTCAATTGTGGATCGCCAGGTGAACAAGTTTGTGAGGGTTTGGAAGTCTGCCCTGAAGACTTACCATGAGTGTTGGGCGAGGACTCTGTGTTCTTAGCACAAGGAGAATACAGTAGGGACAGTGTGTCTTGGGACTGTGTGTTCTTTGGTTTCAATACCAAGCTGCTCCAAACCAGATGTACAACTGTCACAGCAGTTGGAACTGGGTCATCAACCACTGTCTTAACTGTGAAACGGGTTCTATTTCCTCAACTCTTTATATTCCTCGGATTGTGTGTTGATGATTTTCACTTTCACTGTTTGAAGAATTTGCTGAAGACTTTCTCTATAATTCCTCAACCTCAAATTCTTCACGCGAGTTAATCCTCATCTGTTTTCTGCGTGCCTGCATACTGTGCAAACTATTTTTCATATTCTTCATCCTGAAAAACTGCTGCAGTGATACTTTGCACTCCTGATCCTTTGTTGTTTCTGCTGTAAGTTAGTCATCAGTGAGGAATTTCCTCAAAAGGAATTTCCTCAGTGATGAAATTCCAAAAATCTCCTATTCACCCCCCTCTAGTCGATATAACGCACTTTCAGTTGGTATCAGAGCGAGGTACTCCCTTGTTCTGTGTGATTTTGGTTTAACCACCTGGAGTTTTAGTTATGTCGACTGCAGGCATGATTAAGGTTACTGCAGCATGTCCTACTTTCGAAGGAACCCTTCTGGAAGACCAAGATGCAGATGCATCTACAAGCTATTGACAATGATCTTTGGTATATTGTGGAACATGGTGTCCCTATCGTCACTTCTACTATCTCTGCCGCTGATGTGAAGAAATTCAAGCAACTTGATTTTCAAGCGAATAATATCATCTGTGGCCATCTAAGCAAGGGCCAGTATGGCAGAGTAAGTGCTTTGGGCTCAGCAAAACTTATCTGGGAAAGGTTGTCCAAAGTTAATGAAGGAGTATCAACCCAGCGTGATTCTCGTGTTGATGTTCTTCGCAATCTCTTCAATCGCTTCAAGAGGCTTGAAAATAAAAGCTGCCAAGATACCTTTGATCGCCTCCCTGACATATCAAATGAACTGCAAGCACTAGGAGCTCGAGACATTACTGATCACGAAGTTGTGAAGAAACTGCTAAGATCTTTGGATTCTTCATTTGATACTTTAGTTCTGATGATTCAAGAAAGACTAGACTACAAGATCCTTGATCAAGCTGATATACTCCAAAGACTCAATACTCATGAATTCCAACAAGAAGAAAATAGAGATCTATATGGACCAAGCTATTCTAGACCACGTGCACTGAAGGCCAAAGCAATTTCCTCATCTGAAGAAGAAGACTCGGATGGTAGCATTGGTGATGCTGAAGAATTTGGACAGGAGCTTGCAATGCTCGTGAGGAAATTCTAGAAGTTTACATGACGTGGCCAGTTTGGTAAATCTTCAAGAAGATATATGAGGAAATCAGAATCTTCATCTAAGGACTACAAGAAAAGAACCTGCCACAAATGCAAGAAATTAGGTCACTACATTGCTGATTGTCCTCGTTGGGGAAAGGAATCAAAGAAGAAGAAATACAAGGATGAAAGTTCTGATGACTCGAAGAAAAAGAAGAAATCTTCAAAATCCTCATCTTCAAAGTCCTCATCGCACAAGAAGACTAGTTTCAGAAAGGCTCGGGCACTTATTGGCAAGGAAATGGATTCCGAGGCAGAATCTGAGGAATTTGATGAAGAGGAGGGTTGTGATGAAGACTCAGAATCCGGACATGCTAGTCTTGCACTTGCAACCACATTCGTCAGCAAGTCAATCTTCAACCTTGAAGAAAATGATAACACCATCCACACTGATGACTATGCTGATGACTTCGCTCCAACCTATTGCTTCATGGCAAAAGGTTCAAAGGTACCGAATGATGCTTCCTCCTCTGATTCAAGTGACTGTGAACCTGATGATTATAAAAAACCCAGTTATAGTAAACTTGCTATCATTGCCACTAAACAACAAACTGCCCTGGAAAAGCTTCAGAAACTGCTAGATAGGAGTGATGTTCTGTTGAATGATGAAATGAACCTTACTCAAATCCTCACTGAAGATATGAAAAGTCTTCAGTCCAGATTTGATAATCTTCAAGATCGTCATGTTACACTCCTCGCTGATCATGAGAAACTTTCTTATGAATTTCTTCAAACGAAGCTTGATCTTGAATAGATGAGGATTTCTCATGATGATCTTCGTATGGAAAATGATTCATTACTAGCTCAACAGATTAGTGTTTCTCAAGCTGAATTTATTCCTCCATGTCTTAAATGCATCGAACATGAAACTGCTAAGTCTTCACTAGAATCATCAAATGCTTCTATTGCTGCAAATTCTTCAACTGCTCCTGTAGTGTCAAATTCCTCACTTGAGGAAAACACAAATGTCACTGATGAAAATGCAGGGCTGAAGGAATTGTATGTGAAAGGCATATACAAAAGTCTCAAAGGACACCAAACCCTTTGTGATGTGCTCAAAAAGCAGATCTTGAACAGGAACCCGAGGAAAGAAGGAATTGCCTTTGAGAGGAAATTGAATGATGATGGATCTTATTGGAAACCTGAGCAGTATCCCAAAACCTCATGGGTTGCTGCTATTGGGCCTCCATTTGATCCATCCAATCTATTAGGATTTTCATGTGAATTATCCTATTCCTCAGATGAGTCATTTGACTCCAACTACAAACTGTTCAAAAATCAATCTGGTGAAGTATTTTCTCGATATGTTGGAACTAACTGCAGGAATGGGCCTCCCCTGAGGAAAATCTGGGTTCCCAAAAGTTGCCTTGAAAATCTTCAAGTGAATGTCCTCATGACACCACCTATGAAGAATTTGAACCCCAGATCACATTCCTTAGGAGGACCAAAGTCTTCAAGAGGATCAAAATCCTCAACTGGTCAAAACTATGCTCGTACCTGTGTTAATGCTTCTAACATGCAGGGAAATTACAAGGAATATGAATATAAGCGTTATTCTTCAAATCATTATGTTCATAAATCCTCAAATAAATTCTCTGCATATTCATTTGAGTACTCTAAACCCCGTATTGTTAAAAGAAGTGCATTAGCTTCAATGCCCCTTTCTCATATGGTGCTCGCAGGATGATGAATGCTTTACCACCCCTTCAGATGTGGGTGGTGAAGAAATTGAACTAATCACTTTTGCAGGTCAGGTCTCCAGATGAAAATCATCATCTGAAGAATTTTCTAGAGACCTGAGGAAAATGCTTGATGGGACGCAAGCTAATATTGATGAAATAGAAATACTTCACACGTCCTTATAATTCTGTTTAGATGAAATTCATATCTGATGAAATTGATATCATATTCTTCAAAGCTGAAGCATATGAGATGGTAAGCTGTACTAATTCATCTGCAGGATGACAAATCCAAGAGTACTGAGTGGGTTCTTGATAGTGGCTGCACACATCACATGACTAGTGACAAAAGCATGCTGATGAATATGCCACTAACTCCATCACCCCTGAAGCAAATCACATATGCTGACAAAGGTAAAAGCAAGGTATTGGGACTTGGCAAAGTGGCTATTTGCAAGGAGAGGCACATGGACAAAGTAATGCTTGTTGAATCCCTTGGATTTAACCTCATGTCAGTCTCAATGCTTTGTGATCTTGATATGATTGTTATCTTTGGAAGATATAGATGTGTTGTCATCATGGAATCTGACAAATCCAAAGTCTTCGAAGGTGTTAGAAGAGGGGATTTGTACATTGTTGACTTCTCTACAGGTCCTCAACCAACCACTTGCCTACTAGCAAAAACCTCAGAAGGATGGCTGTGGCATCAAAGACTTGGTCATGCAGGCATGAGGAATTTGCACACGCTCGCGAAGAAGAAGCATGTCATCGGCATCGAATCAGTCAAATTCCTCAAGGACCATCTCTGCGGTGCTTGTGAGTCTGGGAAAATGACCAGATCCAAGCACCCCTCGAAGACTATCTTGACCACTACTCGTCCATTTGAATTGCTTCACATGGATCTATTTGGACCTACTCATTATGCCACACCAACAAATGCAACATCTTTATATGGCTTCGTCATAGTTGAAGATTATTCCAGATATACATGGGTGCATATCATCTTATATAAAACTGAAGTGCAGGAAGTCTTCAAACGATTTTCTTCAAGGGCCTCGACGAACTTCGGCATCAAGATCAAACACATCAGGAGTGATAACGGAATAGAGTTCAAAAACACTGGTCTTGATAATTATCTTGATGAACTTGGTATTACTCACGAATTGTCTGCTCCTTATACTCCTCAACAGAATGGTGTCGTCGAAAGGAAGAACAGGACTCTGGTAGAGATGGCAAGAACCATGCTTGAAGAATATCAGATTCCTCGTCGCTTTTGGCCTGAAGCAATCAACACTGCATGCCATATCATCAACAGGGTATATCTTCACAAATTCCTCAAGAAAACCTCATATGAACTCCTCACAGACAAGAAACCCAATGTAAGTTATTTCAAAGTATTCGGTGCAAAATGCTGGATTAGAGATCCTCACCATAGCGCAAAGTTTGCACCTAAGGCACATGAAGGTTTTATGCTTGGTTATGGAAAGGACTCGCCCACCTACAGAGTCTTCAACAACTATCACAACAAGGTTGTTGAGACTCTAGATGTGCGGTTCGATGAATCTAATGGCTTGCAAAGAGAGAAATTGCCTCCTGATCCAGATAAGCTGTCTCCTGAGGAAGCAATAAATCTCAAAGCTACTGAAGATATTGTTCCCATTGAGGAAATTGATGAAGAAATCATTCCCATCACTGATGAAAATCAAGAACATGCTCCTGAGGAAATTGCTCCAGAACCAATTCCTCAGCCCAGACGAAATCCTCAACCAGCTCATCCGAGGATTGCAAATGAAGTGGAAGTTGACAAAATTCTCAATGACATCAACGTACCAGGTCCTCTCACTCGCTCAAAAGCTTCACACTTAGTTAACTTTTGTGGGCATTTCTCCTTTGTGTCTATCACAGAACCTTCAAAAGTTGCTGAGGCTTTCATGGAACCGGAGTGGATCCAAGCTAGGCAAGACAAACTTCTTCAATTCAAGATGAATGACGTATGGGAGCTCGTCAAACGACCAGATCCTCGCAAGCACAATATCATCGGAATGAAGTGGATTTTCCGAAACAAGCAAGACGAGGATGGTCAAGTGGTGAGGAATAAGGCACGACTTGTAGCCCAAGGCTACACATAGGTTGAAGGAATAGATTTTGATGAAACTTTTGCACCTGTTGCTAGACTTGAAGCTATTCGAATACTAGTTGCTTATGCTAATCATCATAACATCATCTTATATCAAATCGATATGAAAAGTACATTCCTCAATGGTAAGCTTGAGGAAGAAGTATATGTTGCTCAGCCCCTAGGTTTTGAGGATCCAAAGAATCCAGACAAAGTCTTCAGACTCAAAAAGGCGCTCTATGGTCTCAAGCAAGCCCCTCGGGCATGGTATGATACATTGAAGGAATTCCTCATGAAGAAAGGCTTCAAGCCTGGTTCACTTGATCCAACTCCTTTCACTAAATCCTATGATAATGAACTATTTCTGTGCCAGATATATGTTGATGATATCATATTTGGCTGTACTGACAAACGTTATAGTGATGAATTTGCTTACATGATGAGTGAAGAATATCAGATGTCTATGATGGGGGGAGCTGAAATTCTTATTAGGTCTTCAAATTCGTCAACAACGCAATGGAATCTTCATATCACAGGAGAAATACCTCAAGGATGTTCTGAGGAAATTCGGCATGCATGAATGCAAAGGTGCCAAGACTCCAATGCCTACCAACAGCCACCTCTGCACTGACGAAAATGGTAAAGAATTCGATCAACAGGTATATCGCTCTATGATTGGCTCTTTACTGTATTTATGTGCACCTAGGACAGATATAATGCTTAGTGTTTGCATGTGTGCACGTTTTCAAGCAAAATCGAAGGAATCACACCATAAGGCTGTGAAGCATATTCTTCGATACTTAGCTCACACACCAACACTAGGATTATGGTACCCCAGGGGCTCAAATCTTCATCTTGTGGGATACTCTGATTCTGACTATGCTGGTGACCGTTTGGATCGCAAGTCAACCTATGGCACATGTCATTTCCTCGGAAGATCACTAGTCTGCTGGTCCTCAAAGAAGCAGAACTGCATTTCACTCTCCACTGCCGAAGCTGAGTACATTGCTGCTGGTTCATGCTGTGCTCAATTGCTATGGATGAAGCAAACCCTCAAGGACTACGACATCAACATGAAGAATGTGCCTCTCTAATGCGACAATGAGAGTGCAATCAAGATTGCATACAACCCAGTACAACACTCGAAGACCAAGCACATCCAGATTCGTCATCATTTTCTTCGGGACCATGTCCTCAAGGGCAATATCCTCATCGACCATGTGAAGACTGATGATCAACTGGCAGATATCTTCACTAAGCCCTTGGATGAGAAAAGGTTTTGCAAGTTGCGGTGTGAGCTAAATATCTTAGAATCTTCAAATGTTTTGTAAAAACATGCACACATCCTGACACTTATGCAAAATTGATGACTTAGATGTGCAACACACGATGAACCGATTTTCTTCAACCAATGAAGAATATCACTCTTAGTGTGAGGAAATCAACGAAGAAATTGATTCTCAGGGCCCTACGACAATTGTAAGCGACGTGTGAAATCAACATTCTTATATGGTGGGTCACGCCACCACCCAACTTTAAATTCCTCAAGTTGAATTTCTTCAAAGCTGAATTTCTTCAAAAGTTGATTTTCCTCAAAACAGTTGTTCTTCAAATTTTTTTTTCTTCAAAACTGTAATTCATCATCATAACGCTTTGTCACAAAATCCTCAAATTAAACAAAATCTTCAAAAACACTTGATGATTTTCGTTTACCTATATAGACTGTGGTTTCAATGTCCACAACAACATTCACTTATAGCTAATTCTTCAATTTGATATTTTCATCTAAGTGAGTGTGATCGGACCCTACTTTCCCTCTATGCTACTCTCACACAGTCTATTCAATTCTTCATATGCGTTCTACTTGAAACTTTGTTCAAAATCCTCACTGCGTCCTTGTCAGCTGATGATTTTGTAACAAAATCTTCAAAATTATTTTTTATTGTTGTTACACAGTAACTAAACCTCACTTTCCCCGATCGGATAACCACGATCTCCATGATCTCCGCCGCTACGGTCGTGGGCTACACGTGTCTTGTGGAGACGTAGAGACATGGGCTATTTCGTTCGATACTTTCGCGCCAACAGTTTCCACCTCGCTATAAATATGTCCCCACCTCCCTTCGGTAAAATCTTCTTCGTCTCATCGCCCTCCTGCTACAGCAAAGCACAAAAGCCCTAGCGCCACCGCTAGAAGCCTTGATGCCAGCGAGGAAAAGCTTGACTGCCTCGATCTCTCGTCGCCGAAACCACGCCGGAACCGGACCGTCTTCGTCCGCCGCCGACGTAGCTGTCCTCTGTTGCCGAGTTAGGGCGCATTAGACTCACACCGAAGAGCATCTACTGCTACTTCCTTCTCTGTTCTTCGTGCACGCTATCTAGGGTACATAAGAACCCTATTTTTATAGCTCTTTTGATATACGATTTTACCTTAGAGATGTGAAATCATTTTTTCCTCAAGTATCCATCAGTTTCTTCTTCCTCAAACACTGCTTATTCCTCAACTATTGATGAACTTCACAAAGCATCTAAAATCTTCACGAGATTCCTCAATTGTGCAAATTTTCGAATCTGTACAACTATAGAACCCAAGAACAGTGTGCTTAGATGAATTCCTTGTCCACTGGTCAAATTCCTCAACTTTATTTTTTTTTCATTTCGTCAAATCTGAGAACAAATATGACCTCCCCAACTTCCTCGCAACTATACTCTGTTCACATGTAAAAACATGTCAGTTGATGAATCTCTAGGTTCTCATCAACTTAACTCATTTGCAGCGTTTCTTGAAGAAAATCTGCAAGTTTCATCAGAATCCTCTAGAGTTCAATTTCCTCAGCAAAAGCCTCAGCTGAAGAAAATGGAAGACGAAAGGAAGCAAAAGGGTGGCAAGAAGCTCGAGCAGAACACTGCCCTAGATATCCCTGAGGATATATACTTGGAATACTGCACTCCTCATGAGCGGGAAACTATGCCCAAGAGGAAGATCAGTCTTCAAAAGATAGAACGCTGATGGGCTAAGGAGTGGAAAGAATATAGATTCGTCACTCCCAAATATGCGAAGAAATTCACTCTGAAGCCTCCTGGCAAACGGCCTCCTATTGAGGACTATCAGGATGCACACCCCTCAAGCCTCAAGACAATTGATGACTATCCTGAAGAAAAGTCAAAGCATTTGTCAAAGCTTTAGAAGAAAGCAGAAGCCACCGTGACGAAATTCAATGAAGAATCTGCAACTGCCGCCACCTCCTCCGCAACTGAAACTTCTGGCACGGGCATTCCTCAAATGAAGTCTGTGCCACCAAAACCAAAGGCTTCAAAGCCTCAAGAGAAAATGCCCCAGCAAGCTGTACCAGCATCGGCACCAAAACCCTCAGCACCACCAAAGGCTTCGAAGCCTGAGAAGAGGCAGATTGTGAATCAAATGCCAACTGTCTCCAGCTCCTCTATTCCGTCTTCAGCTAGCTCCGAAACAGAGTCTTCACCAACTCCACTGAAGACTAAGGTGACTGCTGGGAGAGAAACAAGACCAAGCCCAAGCAAAATCATCAAAGTTCCTTCTGCATCAGAAGGTAGTGATGAATTTGATGATGATACTCCACAAGCCATCATCAGAAATAAGCAGGAGAGGGTAGCTCAAGCTTCTGGAAGCTCCATTCCTCTAGCCATGGACCCAAAAGTCCTCCTGGATTACATCAACATATGGGGACCCCAACACTCCAATCGATGATTTGAAGCTTCCCTCAGGCATCAGCCACATGGTGGCCACATTCATCAACGAGGCCAAGTGGAAAGAGCAGCAAGCCAAACAGGCTAAGGTTGCAAAGCTCAAAAAGGAGAAATTCCTCAGACAAAATCTCCTCAACCTGACGCCTCATGCACTTGTGTCAACACAGGCTGAGTTGAAGACTTTGACTGACAAGTACTCTAAGCTCTGTGATCGTCAAAGTCTCAAAAACAATTTCATCAAATTTGCCAATGACGCAGTTGACTAGTACAACAAGAAGGCAGCCCCTCCAACACCAACACCTCAGCCTCTGATTGAGGAAACAGTTGATGAAACTGCTCATGCTAAGGAAATCTCTCAAGAAAGTCGTGCTGATGAACCGGCTATTGAGGAAATTGCCAAGGAAAATCCAGCTGATGATTCTGCTACAGCTGGTGAAACTGCTCCGGCTGCTTCTAAGCCAGCTGATGACTCTGCTCCAGCTGATGAAACTTCTTCAGCTGAGAATGCCTTCACCAAAATCTTTAAAGGTGAACAAAATGACCCCGTCTGCATCAGACATGAAGAAGACTAGAGCTGCTGAAAAGGAAGCCAAGAAGAGAAAAGCTTCCTGAGGAGAAGAATCAACTGAGGCCAAGCGCCTCGAAGCACTTGAAGAAAATGCACCTCTGGATCCTATGCCTCTCAACGTTGCTGATGAGGAAATGAAGAATGCTGAGTCTGAGGAACACACTGATGAGGAAATTCGCATTGATGACAGTCCTCAGACCTTCATTCCTCCTGAAGAAACTGCACAAGGATCAGCTACACCAGCTGATGAATCTGGCTCCTCCACCAAGCAAGCTCCTCAAGCTGAGGAAAAACAAAGTGAAAATCCTCGGCCTGATGAAATTCAAAATACTGAGCAAAATCCTCAACCCGAGGCTCAGGCTGACCCAATTCCTCCTCCTGAGCAAAATCCTCGACCTGAGGCTCAGGATGAACCAATTCCCCCCCAGAGCAAAATCCTCAACAAGAAGCTCCCGTTGATGACATTCCTCAACCAGAGCATGCTCCTCAACCTGAAGCACAAGCAGATCAAATTCCTCAACCTGAGGAACATGTTGAGGACAATGCACCAGATCGAGAGAATGCTCTTGTCGTCCTCAACCTAGAAACTGCAATGATTGTCTCTCCTCAAGGCAAGCCGCAAAATCTTCAGCTAATGCAGCGTCAACCGTTCTCCAAGCGGCCAAAGTTTCAAAAGGAATCCTTCTTTGAAGAATGCATGTTCTTCATCGAGAAAATCCCTATGACAAGCCTCGCATGAGGCATCTGTAGTTTTGGACCAGGACACAGCTCAACTACTACGCCTCTGTGTTGTGTGGAAGAAATAATATTTTCAAGCACAGGCACATTCCTCACGTTGAGCTTGAAGAAATTCCTTGCTTCGCCCCAGTCCTCAACGTTCTTTATGAATCAGGACTCCTCCCTATGTGCTCAGATATGTGCGATTGGAATAGTGAAATTATTCTTCAATTCTATGCAACTCTGCACATCTCTGGAGATCCAACAGACATCATCACATGGGTGCTGGATTGGATGACGCAGAACACACACTTCAAGGCTCGTGCCAATGAGCTATTGTGTGAACTTCCTGTGTAAATTCCTTCAGAGCAGGCAGTAAAGTTGTATGATGAACATGAGCTGGCAAACAAGCTGATGGAAGTCTTCATGAAGCCTTTGGCTAAGGGGCAACCACCAAGAATAACCTTCCTGGTCCATGAGCTGAAGTACGAACCTAGGACGGTTTACAGAATCCTCTACAGCGTTCTTGCGCCAATCAAGGGCCATGATGATGAAGAAGACGTTGTAGGCATCATGAATAATATCCTCTTCAATATCACACATGGCATTCCCATCAACATCCATGATTTCTTCTTGAGGACTTTGGCGGAAAATGCTATGTCCCCTTTTGACCTGAAGATTTACGCTCCATGGATCATGAGATTCATCAGACGCAGGTCAGGCATAAACTATCACACTGATTTCAACAATCATATAGGTTATATGCCTCCTCTAAGGGTCAACAAGAAGACTTTCGAGGCTGTTGAAGGAAAAGGCAAATCTGTCGTTGATGAAGGCAGTCGGCCCCTTGATGGCCAGTTCCGAGAGACAGATGCTTATTCCTCATGGGATGACACTGAAACCCATCCTCCAAGTCATGCTGCTCCGAGGGTGATGAATACTAGAGAGCTTCTTCTCAGTCTTCACCAAAATGTGGATCGGAATCACAAGTGGGTCAAACGCCAGTTCGGTGCCATTGTGAAAACCCTCAATGAAACATAGAATGCCGTGAAGCTTAACCGTCATTATCTTCATGAGGTTTTTGATCGCACCTGGGCCACACTAGCTCATTTGAAGACTCCAACAGAACTTGAAGAATTGGACTTCGTGCAGGACTTCGACTGGTCGTGGCCATCAAAGAAGAAATTCAGGCCAATCCCAGTTCCAGACCTTGAGGACAGTTCGTTTTCTTCATTCCGCACTGCTGAATCAGATGAAGACCAACAAGATACTGCCACTGGTCCAAGGAGGAAGTCTGCTCCCAAGAATCCTCACGCGTCTTCCTCAACTGCCAAGAAGTGAATGTCTTCACGGGCGTTAGTCCTCAGTTTGTCCCTTTTTGTCACTTGATGACAAAGGGGGAGAAACTTGAGAGTTAGTCTTCACGTGGGATATTTTGGGGGCTTATAAACTTTATTTAAGTTACAAACTCTTGGCTCTTCTGAAGTGTTTTTATGTAATGAGTTGTAACTTAAGCCCGATGGTACTCTCACGCTTTTGAACGTTTTTCTTCGCATGCTTATTCCTCAAAATTTTAATGCACGCATGCTGGAATTCATCAGATACCATTTTTCATCATGCATCCTCAATTTCTTCATACTATATGCCGTATGTATGCATGATTTACAAGACTCAGGGGGAGATCTCCATGATATAAATCATCAATGTGCATTAGTTGAGAAAAGAAAAATCCTCAAGATATGCACATCTTCAGGGGGAGTCTGTCTGAATCTTGATTTCAAATTCCCCAAATGAGTATTTACACTTCATATTTTTATCCCTGTTGAAGACTTAACCTAATTGTCATCAACCACCAAAAAGGGGGAGATTGTAAGTGCATCTAGTGCCCCATAGTGATTTTGGTGGTTTGAAGACTTATAGGTTAAGTATCTAATGTGTTCTTGAGTGGACAAAGGATCTATAAGTCGCTGAGGAGTTTGATATATTCGATGAATATCAACCCCTAAAAATGTATATCTTCGGTTGAAGAAATTGTTGTGAAGCTGAAGAAATGAATCGCGAAGAATTTGCGATGAAATTGATATTCCTCATGAAGATATTGAAATTGAGGAATTCGGTGTGTCCAGAAGAAAATCAATCTGAAGACTTTGAAGCATGAAGATTTATCCTTTCTGTTATATTTTCTGCACACTTGAGTAATAGGAACACCGTACTGTTAAAGGGGGTCAAAGTAACACACTCGAATGAATTTCCTCATGATGCTCAACCCAAGCCTAATTCTACCAAAAGCCTCAAGTGAGGAATATGCGATACATGAGGATTCTCAGAGTTGAGGGTCCCGACCGTTATCGATAGTCGCGCCACATCATTGTTCTTATCCACACCAACGGTCATATTATTTAAGGGCATTAATGTTAAATCATGTCGGGATGCTCCCAGGCTATAAATAGCCGCCCCCACAACCATTAGATGGTTGGCTGCTCCGTTAGAAACTGACACTTGTCATAAGAGCAACCCAAATTCCTCAGAGTCTTCGAGAGTAATTCATCAGTGAGGAAGTACCGCAAACACCAAACCACAAACCAAAAACCAAGTGATTGAGCATCACTGAAGAAGTTGTTCCTGTGTGGGACTGAAGCCTTTTACCTTTGAGGATTGTGCATCCTCCAGACGGTTAGGCGTCATTGTCTAGAGCAATCCAGCAGACAATTGTGGATCGCCAGGTGACCAAGTTTGTGAGGGTTTGGAAGTCTGCCCTAAAGACTTACCACGAGTGTTGGGCGAGGACTGTGTGTTCTTAGTCCAAGGAGAATACGGTAGGGATTGTGTGTCCCAGGACTGTGTGTCCTTTGGTTTCAATACCAAGCCGCTCCAAACAAGATGTACAACTGTCACAGCAGTTTGAACTGGGTCATCAACCACTGTCTTCACTATGAAACGGGTTCTATTTCCTCAACTCTTTATATTCCTCAGATTGTGTGTTGATGATTTTCACTATCACTGTTTGAAGAATTTGCTGAAGACTTTCTCTGAAATTCCTCAGCCCCAAATTCTTCACGTGAGTTAATCCTCATCTGTTTTCTGCGTGCGTGCGTACTTTGCAAACTGTTTTTCGTATTCTTCATCCTGAAAAACTGTTGTAGTGATACTTTGCACTCCTGATCCTTTGATGTTTCCGTTGTAAGTTAGTCATCAGTGAGGAATTTCCTCAGTGATGAAATTCAAAAAATCTCCTATTCCCCCCCTCTAGTCGATATAACGCACTTTCAGGTCCCTATATAGTTATGCATGAATGATAATATCTATGTAGTACAAGTATAACAATGGAGTACGAGTGTGGATCCTTCGAAAGGAATAGTAGTTTTGCCCCCTTCTCTTTTTTTTGTGGATACTTTGGCTCTTTCTATTTATCTCTCATTTGTCCTCTTTGGGATCTTTTTCTTGTTCTCTTTGGGATCTTTTCCTCACTTAAGGGCAACACTCTATGTTTTACATGAATAAAAAGAAGATCATCACACTTAATAAGAAGTACTCAACATAAAGACAAGTGAAAACTATCATGATGTATGCAAATGTATGCCTCTGCCAGTGTAGCAAGCTATGCAATGATACTAGGGCGTCATGTAGCAATAATTGGGGCAAGGCCCAACTATCATGCGGTTAAGCTACAACATGTATGACATGAAGATCAAGTCATGAGATGGTGGATGTTGCATGGCAATGTATATCGGAAAGGCTATGGAAATGCCTTAATAGATAGGTATGGTGGCTGTTTTGAGAAAAGATATAATGAGGCTTATGTATGACAGAGCGTATCATGTCATGGGTTTGGATGCACCGGCGGACTTTGCACCAACTCTCTATGTGATAAAGGGCAATGTACGGTAATGAAGAGGCTAGCAAAATATGGATGGTGGAAATGCCAACAATCGAATACTCAAATTAGTTCGAAGAACTCATACACTTATTATCTGTAACTCTCTATCTAGTTAGGAAATTCACAAAGATACAAGTACCCCCAGTAGGAGTGTTTGAGGGTTTGGTTATCCTTGCGCATCCTCGACTCATGGTAACGTGAGGGTACTCTATATATTCCAACCCCTCAGAGGTTAGCGATCAATTTAGTAGCTAGAGTTCTCAACTAATTTTTGTTTTTGAAAAACACAAGGATTTCCCAAAATACGAAACCTATCACTAAAAGGCTCAAGCTCTTGGCACCAATAGTCCAAACATTACTCAAATCAATACCTCAAAACTATTGCTGGTTACTACTATAATTAAAGGGCAATCTTAATTACCTACTCATCCAAGACACACAACTCAGTGCAACAAGCCAACTCTCTAAAAAATATAAGCATGATAACTCAAGAGAGTTCCAAAATCGACGTCAATAAAAGCTCTTAAAAAGATAAACATGAAAACTAAGGGCTAAGCATGACGGTAGCTATGTAAAGATGAAGAACACACAAAAAAAGATAAGCATGAAAACCTATGTTGTGTTCTAGAGTGGAATGGAGCGTGTCTCTCTCCAAAACAAGGTAGGCTAGGTTCTGACTTGCTATGAACAGAAAGTAAAACTAAATCAAACGAAAAATTAAATAGTGGGACGCTCCAACCATAGCACATAACATATGAAGTGATAAATATATAGCATGGAGATGGACGAACTGATGATTGTCGATAGAGAAGGGAATGCACGGGGGCATCCCCAAGCTTAGCCACTTGAGTCTCCTTGAATATTTCTTTGGGGGTGCATGGGGGCATCCCCAAGGTTGAGTGCTTTACACTCCTCGATCTTATTTCATCATCTTCCATCGCATACTTGAAAACTCCCTTCATACGAAACTCATCATAAGCTGATTAGAGTGGTTAGTACACATGATTAAATAATTCATTACCTACTGGAAATAAAGATTTTTATGAAAAGCTATTGTTTCTCATGATTTCCATCTGGTTTTCCAAAGTAAAAACAAGCTTAGGGTTTGCAAAATGATGAAAACGCAAAACGTGGCAGAATCTGTGAAAAACAGAACATCAGGTAGGAAATAATTTTTTTCGGGGAGCTTCTGCAACTCAAATCGAAAAACAGAGAACAGATGCCAGAAAGAAAATTATATAGAGCATGCTTTAAAAAAATCAGATCAAAAATATGATCTGGTGATTTTTGGCAAAAATTTTCGTCAAGCAGACAAAATCTGTTTGTGGACAGCGTGTCACAACTTTTGGGCTTTCTTGCAATCGGAGGCTAAAACTTGGCACAAATCTTGAAAATAAAGATGCAATGATGTTGCTACAGTAGTAGAATAGATCAAGACCACTAAAAGCGGAAAGTAAAAACTCAAAGTAAAGATAACAAGGGTTGTCTCCCTACAGCTCTTTCTTTATAGCCATAAAGATAGGCTTAAGATTTTAATGATGCTCTCGTAGGAATAAGAGTTGTAGAACAAAACAGAGCATCAAGAAGCAAATATCAAACTCATTTAAGTCTAACATGCTTGCTATGCATAGGAATATTGCAATAGAATAATTCATTGAAGCACAAAGCCATAAGCATAGGAAGGCAAAGCAAGTGCAGCTTCAAAACCTTCAACATAAAGAGAGGGAACTAGATATTATTGAAATATCTATAAGCATATGTTCCCTTCTCATAATAATTTTCAGTGGGATCATGAATAAAATCGACAATATAAGTATCACATAAATTATTGTTACCATGATCCATATGCAAAAAGGTACTCTTACTCTCCACATAAGCATAATATTTCTCATTGGTAATAGAGGGAGTAGGACTATCATAAACAGCCTGAACACTATAGATTAATTGTGTATTAGGGATATGGTGTTTAGCAAGCGAGTAATTCCCTCCTTGATTATGACAAGTTTCATAAGGATAATTTATCCTTATGTCGTAGGAATCTTTACAATCACTATAGATAGGAGTTATAAAATCATCATGGTAGAGAAGAGCATTATTATTGCTAGCAACTATATTTGTAAATATGTTTTATTTATTCTTACTAGCAAAAGAATTATCAATAATCACATCACTAATGGGTAAAGTAATTGCAACCCTATCATCCCTAAGCTTAGCGCTTTCCATATCATCATTTTCAAAGTTGGTACCAAAAAGATTTTCAAGATCATAAGTAGCATTATCATCATCTCCCAATCACAATAAATAACATGCATATCATAATCAAAGTCGTCCTCAATAGTACCTACGGATTTCCCAAAATACAACACCTATCACTAATATGCTCAAGCTCTTGGCACCAGTAGTCCAAACATTACTCAAATCAATACCTCAAAACTATTGCAGGTTACTACTATACTTAAATAGCAATCTTAATTACCTACTCATGCAAGACACACAACTCAGTGCAACAAGCCAACTCTCTAAACAAGATAAGCATGATAACTCAAGAGAGTTCCAAAATCAACCTAAATAAAATCTCTTAAAAAGATAAGCATGAAAACTAAGGGCTAAGCTTGAGCGCTTGACACTCCTGGATCTTCTTTCATCATCTTCCATCGCATACTTGAAAACTCCCTTCATACGAAACTCGTCATAAGCTGATTAGAGTGGTTAGTACCCATGATAAAATAATTCATTACCTATTGGAAATAAATATTTTCATGAAAATCTATTGTTTCTCTTGATTTCCAAAAGGTTTTTACAAAGGAAAAACAAGCTTAGGGTTTGCGAAATGATGAAAACGCAAAACGTGGCAGAATCTGTGAAGAATAGAACATCAAGTGGTAAATAATTTTTTCCGGGGCACTTCTGCAACTCAAGTCAAAAAACAGAGAACAGATGCCATAAACACAATTATATAGAGCATGTTTTCAAAACAATTCAGATCAAAAATATGATCTAGTGATTTTTGGCAAATTTTGCCGTCAAGCAGACATAATCTGTTTCTAGACAACATGTCACAACTTTTGAGCTTTCTTGCAATCGGAGGCTAAAACTTGGCACAAAGCTTGAAAATAAAGATACAATGATGTTGCTACGGTAGTAACACAAATCAAGACCACTAAAAACTGAAAGTAAAAATTCGAAGGAAAGATAACAAGGGTTGTCTCCATGGAGCTCTTTCTTTATAGCCATAAAGATAGGCTTAAGATTTTAGTGATGCTCTCGTAGGAATAAAAGTTGTAGAACAAAACAAAGCATCATGAAGAAAATATGAAACTCATTTAAGTCTAACATGCTTCCTACGCATGGGAATATTTCAATAGAATAATCTATTGAAGCACAAAGCAATAAGCATAGGAAGGCAAAGCAAGTGGAGCTTCAAAACCTTCAACATAAAGAGAGGGAACTTGATATTATTGAAATATCTATAAGCATATGTTCCCTTCTCAGAATAATTTTCAGTGGGATCATGAATAAACTCAACAATATAAGTATCACATAAAGCATTGTTACCATGATCCATATGCAAAAAGGTACTCTTACTCTCCACATAAGAATTATCTTTCTCATTGGTAATAGCGGGAGTACGACTATCATAAACAACCTGAACACTATAGATTAATTGTGTATTAGGGAGATGGTGTTCAGCAAGGGAGTAACTCCCTCCATGATAATGACAAGTTTCATAAGGATAATTTCTCCTTATGTCATAGGTATCTTTACAATCACTATAGATATGAGTTATAACATCATCATGGTAGAGAAGAGCATTATTATTACTAGGAACTATATTTTTAAACATGTTGTGTTTATTCTTACTAGCAAAAGAATTATCAATAATCACAATACTAATGGGTAAAGTACTTGCAATCCTATCATCCACAAGCTTAGAGCTTTCCATATCATCATTTTCAAAGTTGGTACCAAAAAGATTTTCAAGATCATAAGTAGCATTATCATCATCTTCCCAATCACAATAAATAACATGCATATCATAATCAAAGTCCTCTTCAACAGTACCTACAGACTTATCATCAAGATAATAACAATCAAGCTCACCATCCTCCATAATTTTTTGTCTGTTAGGATAAAAGGTGATGCGAGAAATATGCTCAGGTCAGGTTGATACCCATTCTTCTTCCTTCTTGTTCCTCTTACTCCTCATCTTTTTCTTCTTCTTCACCTTAGGAGGGAGTGGTTGGAGAGGAAGCTTCTCCAAATATTCGGGTTTATCATTGGAAACAATAGGGGAAACTTGGGAGAAACTCTCCTTTTTATAAGTGGAAATATGAGAGACATTTTTATGCTTTGGTAAAGGTCCCTCCTTTCTAATCTTACTTATGTAATCGTTTTCATGGCAATTAACAACACATTAGAGATGGCATTTTTGCAACGTGTTGTTTATTCCTAAGGCATTATCATCTAGCCAAGAAGGTTTTTCTAATAACTCTTCACACATCAAAAATAACATAAGTTCATCATAAAGATCAGAAGTGATCATGTTATCACACAACTGGTTAACAATTATGTTTTGAAAGTTCATGCATCGAAAATTAAAGTGAGCCTCTATACCACAAAGGTCACAAGTAAAAGGATAAAGGTCACACAATTCTCTAGCAATTTCATTTAAATCTCTAACCCAAGTGATTGTTCTTTCATGCTTATGTTGCTTACAATACTTCTCTTCTTCAATCATAGGCCTTTCACAAGGTCTATCCACTCCACGAAAATTAACATGCTTATATAAAACTTCATTTTGAGGAATTGGATCATGCATGTTGCAATCATCATTAACAACTGCATCTTCTTTGCAAATTTCTTTAAAAGGTTCATGATGCTTGATCCAATTCTCTTTAGGCATATTAAGATGTGAAGCAAAATATTTTATTAAATCAACAAGGAGTTGAGAATCAAGCCCAAACTTAGCACTAAACTTTTTAGAACTTGCAGTTTCAACAAAGGTATTAACGCAATCATATTCATAATTTATACGTGACTCGTTACCTTTGTCGATGTCCCAATCTTCAGTATTGCGTTGAATTATTTCAAGGAGTTCCCATTTAGTAACAATCCTTTTGTTTGTGAAAGAAACCATATAGGAAGCATCGAGAAAGTCTTTATCCCGTCGAGAGAGCCTAGCATAGAAATTAGTAATAATCATATCTTTCGGGATCCCATGGTTAGGAGATTTTAGCATTAAAGTTTGCAGTCTCCCCCAAGCTTGACCTATGCTCTCTCCGTCATAAGGATAGAAATTATAAACATAATTCCTTTTATCATGGACTTCATGAAGAGGATAAAACTTGGAGTAAAAGAGAGACTCGATCTCTTCCCAATCCCGTAGGTTAGAATCATCTAGTAGCCTATACCATTCCAATGCTTTTTTCCTTTCAGTGACAAGGCAAATAATTTCCTCATGACTCCATCTCTTGTCAAACCTGAAATCTTAAACAACTCACAAAGTTCTGTAAGTTTCAACAAATGATCACTAGGATGGACTATTCCATCATAGCAATCCTTCCTAATTATTTCAATTATCCCAAGTGGTATTTTGAATGGGATACATTCAGTAGGTGGAGGAGACTTCTCTACCACGGGTGTGGTAAAGCGGCCTTCCCCAAGCAACGAACTAAGAGTACATATTTCCATAAGCCTAACTAGTGAAAATAAAAACAAGAAATGAAAAGATTTAAATGCAAGATCTAAACATATACCTTCAATGACTCACCTCACCGGCAACAACGCCATAAATAGCTTGATTTCTACGCACACTTCTATTCTTGTAGACTATGTTGGGCCTCCAAGCGTGGAGGTTTGTAGGACAGCAACAATTTCCCTCAAGTAGATGACCTAAGGTTTATCGAACTAAGGGAAGTAGAGGTTGAAGATGGTCTGTCTCAAGAAACCCTGCAATTAAGATACAAGAAGTCTCTTGTGTCCCCAACACACCTAATACAATTGTCAGTTGTATAGGTGCACTATTTCGGTGAAGAGATGCTTAAAAGACAAGGGATACGGATGGTAAATCAAGGTATTGTAAATCTGAAATAAAAAAGCAGCAAGGTAGCAAGTAACAAAATTGAGCATAAACGATGTAACAATGGTGAGGGACAAGGCCGAGGCTTCATACTTTCACTAGTGGCAACTCCCAACAACATTAACATAGTCTAATCACATGATATTTCCACTAAAACATGCAACAGTGACATACTGGGAGGTCATTCCTTTGTGATCAAGAGTGGACGAGAATTATGTAGGGCTACAAAAGCACACCTCAGAGTTCGTAGTTCTCATCTATGGATTTCCCAATGTCACTGCATCCATCCAAAGAGAGTACCACAATCACCACAACCTATCTCAAGGATAGTCAAAGACAGGCACCAAGAGACTCTCAATCTTCAATCAATTCAAAAAAGAGCAAATCACTCATGAAAATATTCTGCTAATCCATGTCCAATAGACCGCTGTCACCATGGTCTTGGGGATTATAGTAGATAAGATCAAGTGAGTACATCAATCCAATACATAGAAGAAGGGGAAACATCGTGGGATCACCCTAGATTAACATAGCCCATGATCACAATCAATATCACATCGTGAGAGAGAGAATTAACCACATAGCTACTGTAGAAGACCTCAACCCCGAGGAGGAACTACTCCCCCTTCATGGAGGGAGGAAGCAACGTCGATGGAGATGAATCCGGGGGCACTTCCCCGTCCCGGCAGGGTGCCGACACAGGAATTTTGGTCCCCCGAAACTTGTCGGCGATGGCGGCGGAGATCAGAATTGTTTCTGGAGAAAAGGGTTCGGGGACCAGCGTTTCCTCCACAGGGTGAAAATAGGAGCCAAAGTAGGGCACTAGAGGAGGTGGGGCCCGCCCAGTGTAACAAATAAATAATTAGAATTTTTTTGTTTGAATGATGTGTGATCGATTGTTTGAAATTGAGCGAGATTTGAAACTTTTGAATGAGAGGGAATAAAATGACTTTCCCAAATTTTTCAATTTTGAATCCCTATTCAATTTTTGAGTTTGAATATTTTCAAAACCCTATGATAAAAAAATCACTCCAAAATCAGAGACAATGTGTTGATTTTATTTTAAGTATTTGCAATTTATTTGAAATTCAAATTCCTTTTCATTTTAAAGTTATTGCAAAAAAATTAAAACAATAAAACTATTTTATTTGTTCTTGAAAATATGTTCATGTTATAGGAAATTTTATTTTGAAATTTTTGATATATAATATGCCTATATAAAATGTTCTCTTAATTTCGTTTATAATTTTTCTTCGCTTTTTTTATAAACACAGAAAACAAAAACTGTGAACACTGTTCACGTCGGACACTGTTCATCCGAAACAAAAATGGGCTACGCTATTCACTATGGCTGGCCGAACCACTTGGCCCATGCGGCTTCTCTCTCCTTTTCTCCACTTTTCGTCTATGTTTAGTCCCACATTGCCTATCTAGTGATCTATAGACCTTCTTTCCACCTATAAATATAGATCCATAGGAGCAGCCAAAAATCATCTACTTCGGGTTAAATCAATCTTTTGGTTTGACTAGGATTATTGAATAAAAATATTTTCTTCTCTCCGACGGGATTTGTGGAAGTGGTCTCATCTTTGGAATTAATTCTTACTCTGCATTCTAAAGGTATTTCTCTTCGTATTTTCATTTTATACTCCCGTAGTTTATTATTTATAGACGAATATTCCTACACTAGTATACGATAGAGTAATTAGATTTATCAATTAGTCTCTGTATTTACACATTAGTCCTAGAATTCTTTTAGACATAGCACTTTTCTTGCGTAAAACAGCTTGGCCCTGATTTTTCAAATAGCCATAACTGTTTACTCGTTTATCCGAATTAGATGAAACCAACGCCTAGAGTTTCGTCTTGATCCCACCTATCCAGTGAACCTATCATATAATTTTTTTGAAATTTTTAAATTTCGAAATCTATTCACATTCATATTCAAACTTGTTTTGATCATATCTTTTTATCCGTAGCTCCGTTTTAGATGAATCCAATTGCGTCGGATTCGTATAAAAGTAATCTTCCCGTTTGTATCATTAGTTTTAACTTTTCAACTTGTAATTTTGATCAAATCAGATTTATCTATTAGTGCCCAAAAGTGTTCACATCGTTCTAAGCTGATTCAATGTTATATTGAAGTATTTGTATCTTTTGATCCGCTATTTCAAATCTAGTAATTATTTTTTTCCTACATGTTCATATTGATCTCCGATATCCAGTAGCATCATTAGTTTCGACCTTTGAACCTTACAGATTTGAGCGATTCAAATTTGTATTCGAACATTCATTTGATCTTATCTTGCAAATCGTAACACATTTTCAGTTGATTCCTTTTACCCCTAAACACTCATGTCATATATTTTAGGTCATAACTATCGTACTATAGTTCAACTTCTTTTTACCTTCTGAATGCAAATTCAATTCATACTTCAATTCGCTATAACTTGTGTTGTAATGCTCCATTTCAAGGAATTCTTGCTACAAAAAAATTCTTATGTCTTATAGTATTTGTCAAACAACATTCATGTTGTTCTCCCAATATTTTTTATCATCCCCCATAGTGTATGCGAGTCGAGCTTATATAGCGATAGTTGATCATCCATTGACTCTATTGAGTTGACCCCTTTCATCTTTCCTTTTACAACAGCATAAGGCCCTATCTTTTCTTATTAAATCTTGGTATGTTGTTATTTTGCACCAAGACATGTTTTGTTCTTATGTTCTCTTGGTTCTTCCTTTTTGCATGAATGTTTATTGAATGCTATTCATTTACGATAGATTGCTCGGAGTGTGACGAGTAGAATTATCTGGATTATGAGAGTGATTATCTTCATCAAGTAATACCAGGCAAGTTCACATTGATCATATTTTTACCTATGGTTTTATTGCATTAGTTTCAACCTTCTTCACACATTGCATGCAAGTAGGTACTTGGAAACTTTGGTCATTGAGTAGTATGTTATGATAGGCACTCCTAAACCCTTGTTACTTTGGCCGGGACGTTATTTTGCTATGCTCCTAGTAGACGGAGTTTGGTTGAGTGTTTATCATGAGTGTTGTGAGAAACTTAATAATCAAGACCTGAAGACTCCAAGACTTGCCAAACCTCAGAACAAAATATACCTCTCGGTGAAGGACGGTTCAGATAGGCTCTGTGGGAAAACCAGCAGAGGACCCGGGATGCATGGAGAAGCGCCATGACATCTTCCGGAAAGCTTCACCTAAGCTCAAAGAGATGGATGGGTATTTCAAGACCCAAGCCGTTATGGGCTCTGGCTTGGTTGGACAATGTGGTGACTCTGGACAGGCGGTGCAACGAGATGTAGAATAACGGTAGGATTGGATGGGCACCGACAGAGGCTCGGGGGAACCCGTTGAAAGACCATGTTTTGATAATCTGGTTCTCAAACACCCTGAATTGCGAGGACTCCAACGGAGGCAATCAAATCTTCTATGGAACGTGTGCAAAACTCTGCATAGTACTCAAACCTAATCGATTAGCCGTGTCCACGGTCATGGACAACTCGAGCCAAAGGAACTGAAACTATCAAGAATTCTCAACACCATTGACTTATTGATGTGGGTAATATTAATAAGTTGGGTATGAGAAATGGTTGGTGGAACCTTCTCATTAACAACCAACAATGCACTAAATTTTGCTTTTACCTCTCTCTTGTTGTAGGAAAAACTTGCTTTACGCATAACTTAAACTACAGCCCCACCTGCCTTATTTGCATATAGTATAGATGATATTTTCACCCCTCTCTTTTGTGACTTGACGGCATATTCAATATGCTGACCTACACGGCTGCAACATCTTATGTTGCAGATATTTTCTTCGACGAGTAAGAGTATGATTCAGGGTTACCGTCTGCACTCAACCTGCCGTTGGTGTTTATTGGGACTCCACTCTCTTGATTGTTTCCGCTGAGATTTTTAGGTATATATATCAGATTTTACGTTATTTACATGTGATTGCACTTTGATATATACATTGATGTACTGTGTGTAACAGCATACTGATCCAGGGATGGCACAGACACACAAAGGCTTGACTCGTTTTGAGTCGGGCCGCTACAGATATGGTATCAGAGCACATGTTGACTCTAGGACGTGACCCTAGAAACTGGAAATCCCTTAGAAAAGTATGTCTCTAAAATGTTATTTCCAAGAACATCCTTTACTTTTCCTCTCTTCTGATTTCATCAAATGTTCTCTCTCACCTCAAATAGTTAGACAATACCATTTCCCTTTGACCACATGAAGGATCAACTGAGTCCCACTTCAAAGTAAAGAGGATTTCACCATGCATTTGAAGAATTGAAGTTGCACCAATTAAAGACTCTGCAAACCCGAAGAATTCGAAAACCCTCAAACGTTCCAATGGCCATTAGAGGTCCAAACCCCTATTATATACCCACGTTAGATACGATGATTTGTGAGCCGTCATTTGTGTGTGTTTTCCGACAGCCATAAATAAAACCTATTCTCAAAAACATTGTTTGTATTGTGTCTATCTCCCTCTTTTCCTCTCTCTCTTACCCATCTCATCCCAAAAACCTTGGACCATATAGATGGCGTATGAAGCTGGACTTGTAATCTCTGGACCAATGACCCAGCTGGAGGCTGAAATATGGATTCAGAACATGGAGTAACACTTCGGGAGCAATTTGATTTCAAGGAAATATGAAGTGGCACACGCTCTTCAGTACTTTACCCAAAGTGCTGCTATCTGGTGGAAAATGCATCCTGCCATACAAGGATTTAATGAGCAGAAACTTGGGACGAATTCAAGAAGACTCTGTTAAGATCTCGTCTTATTCAAAAGTGTTATGAAAGCCCGATGAAGAAGCCTTATGCATGCAAGATCTGTGGATAAATAGGACACACCGAGGAAGAACATAAGGATGGATGCCCTCATTGTGAAGAAAATCACTCATCAGAGGAATGCCCAACTAATCAGGTGACTTGCTTATTGTGTGAAGGAACCACCCACTACCCAGCTGAGTGTCACATTTACCCCAAGGTGCAACAAGTTGTCAAGCAGCAGAAAACAGTAATGAAGGAAACACTCAAGAACAAGATTTTAGAAGAACATGTGATGAAGGAAGATCTGGAAGACCCTGATGGACAAGGCCTAACCAGATTTTTCTCCAATGCATGTTAGTCATGTGGAAAAGAAGGAAATTTCTCAGAGGATTGCATGAAGGAAAGCCATAAATATATGGGATACTTCCCGACGGAAAAAATAGAGTATGAACCACATGAAATGGAAGTACTAACCAGAATGAAGCAGTCCAGAATGAAGAGAAAATACACCAACCAGAGTCAAATCCCTACACATAAAGACCTGAGTCATATCAGATGTTTCAGGTGTAAGGAATTGGGCCACTACATCAATATGTGCCCAGGAAGGAAGTAGCAAAACCAAGGAGTAATAGCAAACACCAAGAAGCCCCGAGACTTTTCGGAACTCATTTTCTTTCGTTGCAAGGAAATAGGACGTTATGCTAGTAATTGTCCATAGGGGAAGAAAGCTAAAATGGACTAGTTAAGTTTTGACAATGGCAATAAGTGTAACATGAATCACTCTTGTTTCATGAGATTATGGAGTTGAATTTTGTAATGGAAGACTCAAAGATTGTAATAACTTCATGAATCAATAAAATTTATTGTGTCATCATTTCCTATGTTGAAACTGTATGCGTTGTTTCTCTACGAACAAAGATCTCTGATCATTTATGAGGATATGAGAAAATATGGTCTATGCACGCATGAGTATATTTCATCTTAAGTGTGGTAGTAATCGGTAAACCCACCTGATCCAATGAGTAGGAATGTACCATGCATACCAAGGAGCCAAACCCACTGAAAACCATTGAAGGAAATGTTGGACCATATCATACTATGTGGGTGACAACATTTGTAACCAAGTACTTTTGAAGTGGAATTTTGAGAATAGAACGAGGATGAAATGAAGGAATTATTTTGAGGAACCAATACCTAAGGATAAACAGACCAATAGAAAGGAAAATGAGTTCAAGGAATACAACATGTACCAAGGATGCATCCCAAGATTTTCATAAAGGTTTCCCCAAGAGCATGAAGAAATAAGCTATGACGTGTCAGCAAACGTTTTCTTAGGAGCACGCGTAAAACCTGAGAGTTGTGAAGTTACGATAGATGTTTCATTCAGCTTGTAGAACCAATGGATTTGTACGAACTTCGTTCGTGTACAAGAGAAATTCCGCAATGCTTGTGAGTACGCCCAAGTGTTAGAATACGAGATTCACTAAACCTTATACAAGGTAATGATTTTGGTGCGACATGGCTTGGCCACCATGGCGACTCACTCTTATCATTTCTCTTGCTATTCGGAATGGTAAATCTGAGATACTTACCCATAGAGAGAGACGATGTTCTTTGAAGATTTTGTTTAAACCTTAGAATGGTATGATGGAGACCCCTTATACTTGGCAGTTGTTGCCAAACGTAGGAATTTTACCGTGAGGAGTCTGATGCCGAGAAGGAGATGATTGTAAATACTTGAGGGACCGGTTACTCTCATTTTAACTATGGTAGAACCCCACTTTGCACGATAATGGATTTGTTAGAAGACCTCCAAAACCTAAACCTTTTCTTTCTAGCCTCTTCGAATCTCGAGGACGAGATTCATTTTAAGTATGGTAGTTTGTAACATCCCAAAATTGTAAATTTTGGAATGTTATAACAAATAAATAATTAGGAATTTTTTTTGTTTGAATGATGTGTGATTGATTGTTTGAAATTGAGCGAGATTTGAAAGTTTTGAATGAGAGGGAATAAAATGACTTTCGCACATTTTTCTATTTTGAATCCCTATTCAATTTTTGAGTTTGAATATCTTCAAAACCCTGCGATAAAAAAATCACTCCAAATTAAGAGACAATGTATTGATTCAAATTTTAAGTATTTGCAATTTATTTGAAAATCAATTTTTTCATTTTAAAGTTATTGCAAAAAAATCAAATAAAATAAAGTATTTTATTTATTCTTGAAAATATGTTCATGTTATAGGAAATTTTATTCTGAAAATTTTGATATATAATATGCCTATATAAAATGTTCTCTTAATTTCGTTTATACTTTTTCTTCGCTTTTTTTGTAAACACAACAAACAAAAACTGTGAACACTATTCACACCGGACACTGTTCATCCGAAACAAAAATGGGCTACGCTGTTCACTGTGGCTGGCCGAACCTCTTGGCCCATGCGGCTTCTCTCTCCTTTTCTCCACTTTTCGTCTATGTTTAGTCCCACATTGCCTACCTTGTGATCTTTAGACCTTCTTTCCACCTATAAATATAGATCCATAGGAAAATCCAAAAATCATCTACTTCGGGTTAAATCAATCTTTTGGTTTGACTAGGTTTATTGAATAAAAATATTTTCTTCTCTCCGACGGGATTTCTGGAAGTGGTCTCCTCTTTGGAATTAATTCTTACTGTGCATTCTAAAGGTATTTCTCTTCGTATTTTTCTTTTATACTCCCGCAGTTTATTATTTCTATACTAGTATTCCTACACTAGTATACGATAGAGTAATTAGATTTATCAATTAGTGTCTGTATTTACACATTAGTCCTAGAATTCTTTTAGACATTGCACTTTTCTTCTGAGTTGACCCCTTTCACCTTTCCCTCTTTTGAGTTGACCCCTTTCACCTTTCCTTTTACAACGGCATAAGGCCCTATCTTTTCTTATGGTATGTTGTTATTTTGCACCAAGACATGTTTTGTTCTTATGTTCTCTTGGTTTTCCTTTTCACATTAATGTTTATTGAATGCTATTCATTTATGATAGATTGCTCGGAGTGTGACGAGTAGAATTATCTCGATTATGAGAGTGACTATCTTCATCAAGTAATACCAGGCAAGTTCACATCGATCATATTTTTACCTATGGTTTTATTGCAATAGTTTCAACCTTCTTCACCCATTGCATGCAAGTAGGTACTTGGAAACTTTGGTTATTGAGTAGTATGTTATGATAGGCACCCGTAAACCCTTGTTACTTTGGCCGAGATGTTATTTTGCTATGCTCCTAGTAGACGGCGTTTGGTTGAGTGTTTATCATGAGTGTTGTGAGGAACTTAATAATCAAGACCTGAAGACTCCAAGACTTGCAAGACCTCAGAACAAAATATACCTGTGGGTGAAGGACGGTTCAGATGGGCTCTCTGGGAAAACCAGCGGAGGACCCGGGATGCATGGAGAAGCGCCATGACATCTTGCAGAAAGCTTTACCCAGCTCAAAGAGATGGATGGATATTGCAAGACCCAAGGCTTACCTGCACAACCACAAGCCATTATGGGCTCTGGCTTGGTTGGACAACGTGGTGGCTATGGACAGGCGGTGCTACGAGATGTAGAATGATGGTAGGATTCGATGGGCACCGACAGACGCTCAGAGGAACCCGTTGAAAGACCATGTTTTGATCATTCGGTTCTCAAACACCCTGAATTGCGACGACTCCAACGGAGGCGATCGAATCTTGTGGGAACGTGTGCAAAATTCTGCACAGTACTCAAACCTAATCGATTAGCCGTGTCCACGGTCATGGACAACTTGAGCCAAAGGAACTGAAACTATCAGGAATTCTCAACACCATTGACTTATTGATGTGGGTAATATTAATAACTTGGGTATGCGAAATGGTTGGTGGAACCTTCTCAATAACAAGCAACATTGTAGTAAATTTTGCTTTTACCTCTCTCTTGTTGTCGGAAAAAATTTCTTTACGCAAAACTTAAACTACAGCCCCACCTGCCATATTTGCATATAGTAAAGATGATATTTTCACCCCTCTCTTTTGTGACTTGTCGGCATATTCAATATGCTGACCTACATGGCTGCAACGTCTTATGTTGCACATATTTTCTTCGACGAGTAAGAGTACGATTCATGGTTATGGTCTACACTCAACCTGCAGTTGGTGTTTATTGGGACTCCACTCCCTTGACTGTTTCCGCTGAGATTTTGAGGTATATATATCAGATTTTATGTTATTTACATGTGATTGCACTTTGATATATACATTGATGTACTGTGTGTGCCAGCATACTTATCCAGGGATGGCACATACACATAGAGGCTTGACTCGTTTTGAGTCGGTCGCTAAACCCAAGCAGCCTAGTGGTGCGGCTAGGGGGTAGGCCACACGAGGAGGTCGTCTGGATGGCCCCTCGCCCCCTCTGGCCCATCTTCGATGATCTGGAAGCTTCCGTTGCGCTGATTTTTTATATATTTTCCCTCGAATTTTTCAGGCTTCAGAAAATTTGGTAAAAGCCCCTGCAAAATAGACATCAGCAGACAGAAACTGGCCCTGGGTGCACTTAGTTAGTAGGTTAGTCCAAATATGTGTCAAGAGTTATAAAAGTGTAGCAAAACATATAACAATGTCACCAAAAAGATCATGAAACAAGTAGAAATTGTACATACATTTGGGACGTATCAGCTGGCGGCGCCCCAAGGAGGTCCAACCCCCCTTCAACCAAAGTCGGTCGGGGAGAGGGGCTGCGCCCAGCCCCGTGGTGGGCTGCGGTGCCCCCTCTCCTTGGCCCATGAGGCCACCAACAATTGGAGGGGCCTCCCAAAACCTCTTTCAGTATTCCATGATTCCCTCGATACACCTTGGAACACTTTCGGACTCCGATGACCTTCTCCTATATATCAATCTTCACCTCCGGACTTTTCCGTAGTTCCTCTTCACTTCTGGGATCTCATCCGAGACTTCGAACAACCTTCACTCACCAACACTATGACTCAATTATGCTTACATTGTCACTGAACCTTAAGTGTGTAGACCTTGAAGGTTCGAGAAATATGCAGACATGACCGAGACACTCTTCGGTCAATAACCAATAGCGGGACCTAGATGCCCAAATTGGTTCCTACATATTCTACGAAGATCTTTCATCAGTTGAACCTTAATGTCAAGGACTCAATCAATCTCGTGTGTTATTCCCTTTGTCCATTGGTATGTTACTTTCTTGAGATTTGATCGTCGATATCTCCATACCTAGCTCAATCTCGTTACCGGCAAGTCTCTTTACTCGTTGCTTAGTCACATTGCCTGCAAGATCATTGTGATGTTGTATTACCAAGTGGGCCCAAAGATACCTCTCTGTCATACGGAGTGACAAATCCCAGTCTTGATTCATGCCAACCCAATAGACACCCTCGGAGATACCTGTAGAGCACCTTTATAGTCATCCAGTTACGTTGTGACGTTTGATAAACACAAGGAATTCCTTCAGTGTCCAGGAGTTGCATGATCTAATGGTCATAGGAAGAGATACTTGACATGCAAAAAACAGTAGCAATAAACTAACACGATCATATGCTAAGTTTATAGTTTTGGTCTTGTCCATCACATCATTATCCTAATGATGTGATCCTGTTATCAAATGATAGCTCGTGTCTATTGTCAAGACACCTTGACCATCTTTGATCAACAAGCTAGTCCATTAGAGGCTTACTCGGGACAGTGTGTTGTCTATGTATCCACAGATGTATTTGAGTTTCCAATCAATACAATTCTAGCATGTATAATAAACGATTATCTTGAACAAGGAAATATAATGATAACTATTTTATTATTGCCTCTAGGGCATATTTCCAACACATATCCTTGCAAGGTTCGGCATCTCATGGTGAACTTAGGAATATTACATGAATTATTCCTTGAGTTGTAACTCGGGGAATTCGGTGACAGCAATAAACGATGGTACAAAAGTTTCAAACGGGTAGGCAATCATTTGATGCATGATCATAAGGCAAAAGGGGGTTGGGGTGAGAGCAACAAGAATAAATATTGTGTCTAGAACAAGAATAGATCATCCCTTGGCCCGTGGATCGGGAGTTACATAAGAAGCCAAGTGCAAAGGATAGTTCGGAATCAAAGAGGTACATGAGTGTCAGGTTTCGATCCTGTGGAACCGTGGGTTATGGGCCCACCATGTGGGTTAAGAGGAGGTAGAGTGGTGACATCTTTCATGGTCTTGGTAGCAAGACATGTTAGCGGATAGCCTGTCAATCATGTTGGCAACAATGTCAGTACCAAGGACAAGGGATGAATAGAACCGTTTTCCTGCTCGTTGAAATGAGGCGGACCAATAGGCAAAGTTCTCGTCCACCGGAGGCTACGAGAATGTTATCCACAATAGTTACAGTGTCTTACTGACAGATTTGTACACTTAGGTTTTTACCTAAGCAGGGAATTACCACTGCTCAGATAAGTTATATTACAAGAAAAGTTAAACACACCAATGGGAACGCAAATGTGACTATAATAACAATTAGACCAATGGAAAGGAAAATGTGTTCACACACAAGTATTAGAGTATACCTTTCCCAATGAAAATAGAGCATGGTATATATGATAGGTCATCGAATACATAAACATTTAGATAAAGGGATAAGGAGAATCATGATGTTTACCTTACAATGATGTCTAGATAATTGATCAAGAACATTTTAGCATTGTGCTTACAATGTTCCTATTGACATTTCAAGTACCACATTCGTGCTTCGGGGTAGTATCGACATGGTTATAAGGTAAAGGTCGTACTTTAGGTACACAGAGGATCCATGAGGAACAACTTATAAAATAAGTCATACAATTTCCTCATGGGAGAACGGCTAACCTTACTAAGGAAGATAATATAACAATAGGTCATGCGGCCAGGTGTGTTAGACAAGACATCATAGTACCGGGCTACATAAATACCAAAGTTATAATTATTTGAAAAAGTTCCAACCATCATATCTTCCCGAGATTCAGATCTAATTGGTGTCACGATACCTCAGACTCGGGATGCCTCAGAATAAAAGGGGCAACAAAAATAGACGAGATGATGATCCAAGATTCTCGGGAGATGAACTATGGAAGCAAGTCTTGAATCATGAGTTGGATTGTAAGACACATGAACACAATGTCAAGACATTCGTGCCCATGAGGAATTCTTATAATGAAATGCAACCGAGTTCTGATTTGGGAAGCATAATCAAGGATATCAAGGTCCTTGTGTAAGTATGGATTAGCTCTTATCAAGGAAATTCTTTACCTTGATCAAATCAGTCAGTGGATTGGGGTGCTAAGAAAGTTATACAAAATGAAGATAGTAAATCTTGAAATCATATAACATTTCGCACATGCTTGAATGATTTGGGATGATCCCATAGGTAGCGAAACAAAACTTTCTCATTTTCACGGCGGCAAGAATGGATGTGAACTTTGGGAAAACACTTCTTCTATCAAACATATTCCTCATGAGATAGGCACAAATATAATGCTTTCAAAAGCTTCATCATGAAACATAGAGAAGTTGTGGGTGTGGATGATGGGCTCAACAACAATCCCTCAAGATTTCGATAGGGATGAATTTCCAAAATTATAAGAACAAGGAGATAGCATTTTTCAGATCAAATGATATAATGACATATTCTCGAGGAAACATCAACAATTAACCATTGATCGTTGGGTGCACTCGGAAATGCAAACCGAGTAGTACTATAAATGCTAAATTGGTGAGTTAACAACCAACACACTAATAATGAAACCATCGGCCATTAAGTTCAAAGCAATAGGGTTGCCAAAAGTATTGGAATCACACATGAGAGTTCACTTGTCAGTATTGGAATCACACCAACAACTGAATGGTGATGGCGAGAAGTATCACTATATCAGGAATTCTTAAGAGGTGCAACAATTCTCACAACATTCTTGACATAAAACATGGTAATATGTGACATCCTCAGCTTTTGCTATATTGATCTATGTAATTAATCTACAGTAATCTTATGCTAATGATGCCACGTCACCGCGATTACTGTTGTTAAACTCGCGTTGGATCAAACCCCGTTAAATTCAAATTTAAAATAAAATCAGACGATAAAAGTTCTTGAATGTCAAAATAAAAATGTTCGGTGTGTGTCAAATATTACATCAGAAATTACCCTTTTGGAATCATTATTTTTGAAAGTATTTAAGTTCACTAGAAGAAAATAAAACTTAAATAGAAACTAAAAATAAAATAAACAGAAAGCAAAAAATAAATGAAAACAAAAAAGGAAAAAAAAACACCCCAACTCGGCCAACCAGCCCATCTAGTCCTACCAAACCGGCCGAGCGGGCCATCCCAGCCCACTCTACCTAGGGGGTATAAAACCCCCCACCTAAACCCTAAACGCCCCCAGCTCCCTCCGAGCCGCCACAGTTCCAAGCACCCACCAGACCCCACGATCAAACCCCCACTCCCTATCGTTCCCCACCCCACCAAACCCCCCCACTAGCGAGCCAGCCCCTCGCTCGTTCTTCCCCCAGAGCCTCCCACCGAACCCTCCCATCACTACCAGTCCCCAGCCACTCGAGCCCACCACCGACCGCCTCCCTCCGCATCCTCCGACCAAAGCCACCCCGATGTCGGCTGCCTCCCTCTGCCGCACCACTGGTTCCCCGCCGCAGGCCGAGCCCTTCCTGCTCCGGCCCTCCTCTCGCCAACCACCACAGGCCGAGGCCCCCACCGGCCACCTCCGACCGACCCTTCTCCAGCAGCCCTCGCACGGACCGAGCTCCCCACCGACCGACCCCCTCCTCTAGCCGACCCCGCCACGTTATCGGCCTCCTCCAATGTCTCCTACCTCGCCGTCTCTTCCTCCACCACCGACAGGCTCGCCTCCCCACCGTATCTGCCTCGCCGTTCGCTATTGATGATTCGCCCCACCGAGCCCCCTTGAGCCCACTTTGCACAACTACAGGGCTTGGTGAGCTACCGCCCGCCCCCCGCATCCTTCCTTTCCCTACTCCGGTGGGCCGCCAGCCCCGTGCTCGCATGCACTCCGGACCCTCCCTGTTAGAGACGGGATAACCCCATGTACGCGTATGTAAAAAAAGAATAAAAAATGGAAAAAGGAAATATATGTATAGATGTATGTATGTGCAGATGAGTGTATATGTACGAATATGTATGTATGCATGTGAATATGACTGCGTATGTATTAAAAATGTGTACAAAATGTGTGCGTCTAGTGTATTTTGCTCGATGTCGCAATGACATGCGGCTCCCCGCCTCAAAAAAACACAAAAGAAACGAATATAATTTAAAATGAATAAAAATAATTATATATAATAAATAAATAAATAAATTAGTTAATTAAATCAATTAGCGTAATTAGATAGTTTTAATACCTGTTAAGTTGATAGGAAATGACATGTGGGTCCAGCCCAATTAATGATTAAATAGAGCTATTAATTTAATCCTGTTAAATAATTAACCTAAGGAGTGTATGACACGTGAGTACCTCGCACTATTAAACTGATTAATTATTAGTTAATCTAAGCATTAAAATGTGCCTATGACAACGGGGACCTAGTGGTCATATTTTACCAGTCAAAACCGTGTTGACTGCGGATGTCATGGTGACATCATCATAATGTCATATTTAATTATCTAATATAATTAAATATGTTAATTCCTAAATAATTGATAAAACTTTAAAAAATAATATAAAATAAACTTAAGTTAGATGAAATTATTTTGAACATGAAAGTTCATCTACAAAACGAGATGAACTCGGATACGTTATCCATTCGTGTGTCACGCCTCTCTAGCATAGCAAACTTGTAACTTTTTCATCGTTTTTTTGTGACCGTTAGTATCTAGAGACCCGAGAAATATCATCTGATATTTTTCCCATCCGTCTATGACGGATGATACTGTGTTAGCTCAAGCATAGACCTGCATATTGCCATGTCATGCTTAGTGATTGCATCTATGTTTATATTTATTGTTTCTTCCCCCCTCTTCTTACCGGTAGACCCCGAGACTGACGCTGCTGCCGGGTACGACTACCCTCCTGACGACCAGTCTTTTTCCGGAGAGCAACAAGGCAAGCAAACCCCCTTGATCATTTCTATATCGCCCATTTCTTTCTCTCTCATGCGTGCATTAGAATTTTGCTACTGTTGTAGTTAGCTCCTATATCTGATGCATGGCCTGTTTTTGATGAACTGCTACTTTCAGCACCGCACCTTAAAACTGTTTAGTATAGGTGGAGCAGTCATCCCCTCTAACCCTTAGTCCAGTTGCCCCGCTTTATCATCAAGTCTCGATCCCTGATCGACGAGCCAAGACCCGATACAACACTTACACCCCCTTAGTTGTACGACACTGCACAACTACTATCGGATACCGAGGGTGACACCTCACGAAGTACTCATGATGATATCTTTGTAATGCAACTAGTCGGTCATGGTTATCGAGGGTGATTCCTCCTTCACCACTCCCGACGATGACTCTGTCATGCAACTCCTCAAGTGTGCGACCCTCGAGGGTGATTCCTATGAGTTCACATTGACGGTTACACTGTTCGGAATCCAACAAGGGTGATACCTCGGATCCCCCTGATGTTTCAACCACACAGTTACTTGACCATGTTACTTGGAATATTGATGAATAATGTTTGGCAGGTGCAGTCCCGCGTGGATGTGTCGATGAGTTAATTAAAATGTTAATGGATTTGGGTATTTGATCTGGGTTGGTCGGAGACCTTTTTGCACTAACCTGCTACGTGGGAGAAGTTATGGGTACTTGGCGTCGTGGTATCAGCCGAACCTCTTCAGACGTCAGCAATGGAGCGGCGTTCCCCCGAGTGGTCCGGATAGGCATCGTGCTTGTAATAAGGGGTGCTAGGACTCACATTGGCCGCCCTTGCATCATGCAGGAGTGCAAAGGGTGATGGGCCCATGACCCTTGCGTGCTTAGGATTTAGACCGGTAGGCTGGCCTCTCTGTTGAGTCTAGGTGGGGCTGGGACGTGTCGATGTTCCAGGTCGGGCATGACCCAGGAAAGTGTGTCTGGCCAAAGTTTATCGAGCGTGACAGGAAACTTGGTACACCCGTGCAGGGATGAAAATTGACTATTCGGATAGCCGTGTCGATGGTTACAGGACGACTTGGAGTTGTGCCCTGATCTTATACAACTACAACTCTTACTTAACTGGAATGTTGCTCCGGGATTGCTTCCTCGCAGGGAGTCGACGAAGAATCTTTGGGCGTGACCTCATATTAATATTGCTGCAATAATATGACTATTATTTGTGTTACCTGTTCTACTCTCGTCTATTGCTACAAGATCATTGAAGATGCTAGTCTTCTATAGGACTAGGCATTCCCTCTTTTTCTCGCATTACTTAAGTCAGTCCACATATAAACCCCTTCCTTTGATACTGATGCATTCTTAGCATAGTTCTGACGTTAGTCTTGCGAGTACTTTGGATGAGTACTCACCGTTGCTTTGCTCCCCCTTTTCCCCTTGATTTGCGTGACCAGATGATGGAGCCCAGGAGATTGCGTATCCTGCCCTGGACGAATGCTACCCCGACGGTGTCTTCTGCTACGTGGAGGCCCCTGAAGACTAGGAGAAGTTAGGACGCTCCCAGGGAGGAGGCCTCACCTCGTTCGATCGTTGTTTTTTTTGTGCTAGCTTTCTCTAAGGCACCTCATGTTTTATGTTTGTACTCAGATATTTGTTTCTTCCGCTGAGTCGTGTATTTATCGAGCTTCTGTATTCTAGCCCTCGAGGCCCATGGCTTGTAATATGAAGCTTTTATGTTTTATTTGTGTCTAGAGTTGTGTTGTGATATCTTCCCCTGAGTCCTTGAGCTTGGTCGTACGCATTTGCGTGTATGATTAGCGTACGATCAAATCGAGGGTGTCACAAGTTGGTATTAGAGCCAACTTCCTGTAGGTAGCCCCCTTTTCAACTCCTTGGCCAAAGTTGTGTCTACTACTTGAAAAACTTACCAACTTTGATGATCTGGCTTACGGGCTCACATCTCAATCGGGTGGTATTAGTATCTTTTACTCCTTTTCTATACTCTGGGTTCTACTCTATCTTCTCTTTCGAGTTAAAGATATTGCTAACTCTAACATTAGGTTCTCGTAAATACTTCCTCCCAGAGAACCCCGCAATTCCAAACGATGGCTTGATTCCTCAAAAGACTCCGAAGATACTCTCTAATGTTCTCTCGAGAGGTGGTGCTCATCGCTTCTGCGTTTTCCCTTCCTCCGTCAACCCTTATGGATGACTGCACACAAATGTCGTTCATACTTTATTTTCCAATTGCTCTTGTGTTACGACATGCAACGAATTATCTTATCAGGGATTCGTCCATCATCAGTTGTCATGGGTTTCGAAAGTTCTTTGAATTGCTATTCGATCTTTCGGAATCCCCAGTAGCCTATTGTTCTTGACCTTTCTCACCTGGTTTCATTATGGTTAAATCCATATGTTTAACTGCATTCATTAAAATCCTTTGTGATTTTCCTGTGATCTTTAAGATTCTACCTTTGTGTGAATGCACACAATCATCTGTTGATACTCATAAATTATCTTTCCGGCTCAAACGTCCTTCCAGACAGAGCTGGTTCTCGACAAATCAACTTTGGATGATTATCCATCTAAGTCCATTCGACTTACTTGTATTTGATCGGAGCATCTGATTATGATACACCAACCTGGAAATCATAATTACTTTGGTAATTAAGTATCGATAATTTTCAGACGTTCTATAATCCGATGCCTTGCATTCTACCCCCCCTCTGATTGAGTACCGATGCTCACATGAGGTCCTTTGTGGATCATCAGACCCATTGCTGGGTTATTATCCGACAACATCCTTTACATTCAAAAATTCTTGTGATATTGTTCCCGATATACATAATGCCATTGGTAAATTATGTCTTCTCCTTCTGATAAGTTGTATCCTATGCCCTTGTCAGCCATGCTCTTCAAGCATGTGTTAATTACTCTTGAAGTTTGCCGTATATGTTCCTAAGACGCCCCGATGGGTTGAACTTATGCCTTCCTAAATCAATATGACCCGAAGAGTTTTCACGAGTCTTACTCTTATGGTGTTTTGCCAGGTAACCTTTCCAAGCAACAACCTCATCAAAGGCGAGCAGTAAATGGGAGGTGATGCATTCATGAAGTGGGAGTTGATGACCCACAAGTATAGGGGATCAATCATAGTCCTTTCGATAAGTAAGAGTGTCCAACGCAACGAGGAGCAGAAGGATCTGACAAGTGGTTTTCACCAAGGTAAAATCTGCAGGCACTGAAATTATCGATAACAAGTGATTATGTGGTGAGATGATTCGTAGCAAGCAACTAGTAACAAAAGTAGCAACGGTGCAGCAAAGTGGCCCAATCCCTTTTGTTGCAAGGGACAAGACTGGACAAAGTCTCATAGGAGGAAAAATGCTCCCGAGGACACACGGGAATTTCTGTCATGCTAGTTTTCATCATGTTCATCTGATTCGCGTTCGTTACTTTGATAGTTTGATATGTGGGTGGACCGGCGCTTGGGTACTGCCCTTACTTGGACAAGCATCCCACTTATGATTAACCCCTCTCGCAAGCATCCACAACTACGAAAGAAGAATTAAGACGAAGTCTAACCATAGCATTAAACTAGTGGATCCAAATCAGCCTCTTATGAAGCAACGCATAAACTAGGGTTTAAGCTTCTGTCACTCTAGCAACCCATCATCTACTTACTACTTCCCAATGCCTTCCTCTAGGCCCAAATAATGGTGAAGTGTTATGTAGTCGATGTTCACATAACACCACTAGAAGAAAAATAACATACAATATATCAAATTACCGAACGAATACCAAATTCACATGACTACTATTAGCATGACTTATCCCATGTCCTTAGGAACAAAAGTAACTACTCACAAAGCATAATCAAATTCATGACCAGGGAGGTAATGAGTAGCATCAAGGATCTGAACATAAACTCTTCCACCAAATAATCCAACTAGCATCAACTACAATGAGTAATCAACACTACTACCAACCTTACAAGTACCAATCGGAGTCGCGAGACGGAGATTGGTTACAAGTGATGAAGTAGGTTATGTAGATGAGATGGTGCTGATGAAGATGTTGATGGTGACGAGTCCCCTCCGATGAGAGGAGTGTTCGTGATGACGATGGCAACGATTTCCCCCTCCGGGAGGGAAGTTTCCCCGGCAGGACCGTCCTGCCGGAGTTCTAGATTGGTTCTGCTCAAGTTCCACCTCGTGGTGGCAGCGAATCCACGAAAAAGCTCCTCCTTGATTTTTTCCTGGACGAAACCCTTCATATAGCAGAAGAGGGGGGCCAGTGGGCCAGCACGCTTCCCACAAGCCCGCATGGCGCGGCCTGGAGGATGGTTGTGCCGTGTAGGCTTGTGGCCACCTGCACGTGCCCCTCTGGCACTTCTTCGGCCCAGTATTTTTTATAAATCCGGAAAAAAATCCTCGTTGATTTTTACGGCGTTTGGAGTTGCATAGAATTGGTATCTCAACTTTTCTCCACTTTCTTTGGTGGTGATGGTGGTGGAGTTGTTGCAATCTTTGACTCCAAGAGGGTAATTAATCTTTGATGACAATTCCTATGGTGGTGGAGACAGTTGTTAGAGCATATATCCCCATGTGTGGTTTTGGTAATTGATGACAATTCCTATGGACTAATGGTTGCCTTAAGTTATATTTATAGGTTTTGTCCATAGGCACTTCTTCAAGTCCATTTGTTGGGTTCAAGGAGTTTATATGATGACCAAGATGTTATTCAAGGTATTATCCAAAGAATGGTCATAGAAACACTAGGTTGATCAAGATCTCAGACAAAGAGTAAATCAAGATGATCAACACACAAAGCGTATAAGATGTACCGAGAGGGATCAAGTGATCCCATGGTATGGTAAGCATTGTCCATTACGTGTTTGTGTACTAACCCATGGTCTTTGTGAGACTCCTATGTGGGGGTTAGGTGTGTTTCCATTGGGCTTGCGTCAAAAGGAAGATCTCATACAACCCATGAAGGATGACGTCAAGTGGTGATAGTCATCAAGATTGTGGTGTGCAAGTTCAAGTGGATCAACACGAATATATCATTGAAACTATTGTCAATGATCATGTGTTGATAAGGACAACCTCATGTGCTAACAAGGACAAGATCAAGATAAGCATTCCTGAGCACTACATGCTTGATTCTTGTGGATGTGCACATGGTGGACAGGACAAGATCAAGATGAGCATTCTTGAGCACTTCATGCTTGATTCTTGTGGATGTTCGCATGGTGGACAAATGAAGATGAATACATAAGCTAGGCTTTCCGCATTGTGTATGAGAAAGCTACTTGAAGACTTCATCATGTCTTGCTTTCAACTTGAGCCAAGAAGGAACAACAACATCAAGCTCAAGTGAAAGAGCTAACTCAAAGGTATCAGTTCCTTTGACGTTAGTTGTGCGGAGTGATGATCAGCGAATAAAAGTATACACTCAAGTATGGATCATCAGTACCCCTTTTATGATTCTTGAGTCTTTAGGGATGCCGCACTATTAAGAGGGAATCACAGGTTTTGCGATGAACTCGCTCAAACTACATCTCCACTGTTTTGCTCACACCACATCTCCACTGCTCTGCTATATCTGAAAACAGAACCAGTGCCTCGGACATCCGGCCCCCTCCGGACGTCCGAGGGCCGGACGACCGACTGCTTCGGAAATCCGGAATCCTATACCAGAGAAAATCAGAGTCATATAACTCGGACTTCCGGCTCCCTCCGGACGTCCGAGGGCCGGATATCCGACCAGCTTCAGATTTCCGGAACACTGCACCAGAGAAACTCAGAGCCATATATCTCGAACTTCCGGTTCTCTCGGACGTCCGAGGACCGGTCAAGGTCCGGACGTCCGACTAGCCTCGGAAATCCGGTGCCCTGCACCAGTAGAACATGTGTTCTATAACTCGGATTTCCGGCTCCCTCCGGACGTCCGAGGGCCGGACGTCCGACCCCCGTCGGAAATCCGGAACCTACCACCAGTAGAAGTTGTGCTGTATATCTCGGATTTCCGGTCCTCTCCGGACGTCCCGTGGCTGATGAATTCAAATATGTTCAGGCACATCTACAAGTCTCGGACGACTGACCACTGTCGAACGTCCGGTAGCTGATGCAATTCAGAAGAGTTCAAGTCATCCCTACAGGCCTCGGACGTCCGGCCCCTCGCGGTCGCCCGGACTTCCGACACCCGTCGGACGTCCGGACCCTGTGTGACTTAAAGTGTCCCCCAACGGCTCTTTTTCTCTCCACACTATAAATACCCCCCTCCCACTTCGTGAGAGGGCTGCCTAACACAGCCTTATCCTCATAAGAACACATTTCCACCTCACACACATTTGCTCACTCCAAATCTTAGATCCCAAGAGCATTTGTGGGCCCCTTTGAGAGTTGTTCCAATCAAAAGATAGATCTTCTCCCTCTCCTTCTCTCAACCCAAGCTATTTGTGATTTGAGCAAGTTTTGAGCATTCCCCGTGATCTTGTTACTCTTGGAGGATGGAGACTCCTAGGCGGTAGGAGTTCTTCGGAGAGGAATCAATTCGTGTGATTTCCCGCGGAAAAGTTTGTGAGGGTTTGGAAGCCACCTCAAAGGATTACCACTAGTGGTTGAGGAACGCCTTCGTGGTGTTCTCTCAAAGGGAGAATAGGGTGAGCCTTCGTGGCGTTGGTGTGCCTTCGTGGTAACATCCACCTCTCTAACGGTGACTAGCTTCCCTCCAAGGAAGTGAACATCGGGATACATCTTCGTCTCAGTGACCTTGGTTATCCTTAACCCTAACTCCTTACATGTGGTTTACTTGTGTTATTTGAGCATACATACATTGCATATTGCTTGTGCTCATTATATTGTGTTGGTCATTTCTTGTACAAGATTAATCATTCAAGCATACCCTCTATATCCACACGTACATACTTGCAACCCTTGATATATCGTGTGATATAGTGTGATCTAGTATCTTGTGTTATTTACCTACTTGTCGTGTGATATAGCTCAAGTAAGTTTGTCTAACTTACTTGTGCTTGTTAGTAACTGCATTGTGTCCATCTTGGTAGATCGTGTTGTTGATACACGTTGTAGTGCCTTGTGCATTTAGGATTTGTACTTGACAAGTACCCTCTTAGTTTATTTCCGCATTAGGGTCAAGCCAAATCTGAAGAAGTTTTTAAATAGCCTATTCACCCCCCCTCTAGGCGTCATCGAGGTCTTATCAATTGGTATCAGAGCTAGGTCTCTCTTTAATTAGGTTTCACGACCTAGAGAGTATCGATGTCGACTAACGGATTAGTGCACAATGGCATCTTTGACTTTGATGGCACAAATTATACCCTATGGAGAATTCGTTGCTTCATCACTTTCGGGCCATGGGCCCAAATACTTTACGAATTGTTCTTGAAGGGATTGCCGACAAAAAGGATGATGCATCTTCATCTACTAATGAAATGTATCTTGATTGCGAGGCTTTTCTTGCCATTCATCGACCCATAAGTGCTGAAGTGTTTAAGTCTATCTCGACTTGCAAGTCAGCTCATGAAGTTTGGACTAAACTTGAAGATATATATGGTGGGTCCAATCTTGATGAAGACGGTATTATGATGAAGGAGTTGGTGCATGAGCTCTTCACTCTTTTCGATCTTAAAGAGTCCACCACTACTTCCATATCCGATTGCTTGCACACCTCAGCATCTTCAATCTCACAAGGTAATGACATGGTGAGTGAAGAAATATATCTTGATGAAAATGGCATAGCCTCTATGGACACGAGCATATCTAGCACCACACATAGTGTAAATTATTGTGCTGATAGGTCATGCATTTCACCTAACGATTCCTTGACAAATGTCTGTGGTGATATGCCTGCTTCCTCGTGTCCTCTTGATAAAAATATCTTGTTTCTCCCTAGTTGCTCTATCACTAACCATTTAGGGGAAATCAAGAAATATGAAGTACCTTTGACTAATGAAGAATCTGATTCACCAAAAGAATCATCATCAACTCCTCCAGTTCACATGTGCCTCATGGCAAGAGGTAATAATGAGGTATCATCTTCCCTATGCAATAACGATGATATTTGCGATGAGGATGATGATGATGACTTAACTGAAAATATCTATGTGATTAGTAAAATTCTTCATAAAGCTTAAAACAACGCTCTTCAAAGATTCCAAGATGTTCTTGCTTACTTTGAAAGTTGTAATGATTCACTTAATCATGAACAAGCTAAAACTGAACAACTTGAACATGAACTTGAGAAGAGTCAGCAAGCATGTAGAGACTTAAGATCTTCAAAAGGAGAGATTGAAGTTGCTCATGATAAACTTAAAAGGGATTTTGAGGTCCTTCTCCTTGAATGCAATAATGTCAAGGAAGAGCTCATCAAAACCTCTAAGATCTATGAGGAGCTTCAATCTACTCATGAGAAGTCTCTATTTGCTACTTACTCCTCTCATATTGTTGATGATACTTGTACATCTAACTCTACCTCTTTTGAAGTATCAACATTGAAGGAGAATGTTGAGCTACGTGCTCAACTTGATTTTCTAACTAGTAATTATGGAAAGTTGGAAGAAAACCATGTAATGCTCACAAGCTCTCATGCCGATCTTCTAACATCCCATAATGTGCAAAAGTTAGCTCATGAGGCTATCATCACCAAGGTAACATCAAGAGAGCCTCATGTGGACAATGGCACTACTTCTAGTCAAAGTACTATATTTCGATGTGCTAGTCCTCGTAATTCGTCTACTCATAATGTTGCTACCTAATGTGATGAATTACTTTCCTTGCCTTGTTGCTCTAACATTGAAACTTACACTTCCTCTAGTACTTGCATTGATACTAACCGTGCAGAGGAAATCAAAGAGCTCAAGGCCCAAGTCACTTCTTTGAAGAAAGACTTGGAACAGTGTCATGAAGGGATGCCCACACTCAACAACGTCCTGTGTGAGCAAACATCTCCGAATGACAAAAATGAGTTTGGAGTAAACTCAAACAAGAACAAGAGGGGCCTAGAACAAGTCAAGAATTCGGCCGAAATCATTTGCTTCAAGTGAAAAGTTAAAGGGCACCATGTTAGATCTTGCCCTCTGAAGACGAAGTCTCAAAGTCACAAGCAACAAGGGAAGCGGCCACAAACTCAATCACATATTCAACTACAAGTTGAAGGAAGGCCTCTTCCCAATAAGACCCAAGCCAACACTCTCCGAGGTGAGAAATCATCTGGGAAGAAAGCAAAGGGTAGATGTTGCTACTTATGTCGTGAGAAGGGTCACGTCGCTTCGTCTTGCACAAGAGGTAACTTATCCAACCCAATCACTATTGATGATATCTATTCCCTTGGGAAGGATAAGGTTGGCAATGTGTTTGCCAAGTTTGTTGGTACTCAAAATGGTGTCAAGAAAAGAACCATTTGGGTTGCCAAGCGTATTGTGATTAACCTCTTAGGACCCAACGTAGTTGGGGACCAACAAGCTCAAACTTGATCAATAGGTGACTATGGAGGACATTAGAGACTTGGATACATAATGAAGAATTAAGGGGTCTTCATCATTCTTATTATCTCAAGCCAAGTCATTTGGATTATCGAGTTTCTATCTCATATCCAATGTGCCTCCTTACGGTACCTTATACTTAAACTGTTTACATTGTTAGGTGCTTGCCCCTTTGCATGTTGTGGTTTTGTACCTTGCATGCGTTTGTACATGTTGTGCCTCCAACTTGCTTATCTTGAGTAATCAAGTATGTGTATGTTGGGTTGCACATCATGTACATGTGAGTCTTGTATTGAGCCTATTTGCATCTTGTCTGTATTTTTGTTGGCTCTTGTGAGAGATTAATGGATTATCCCATTGTGGGGAAGTGATGTGCTTTGCACACCTCAACATCCTATAAATGTGTATACATGGGGAATACCACTTAGTTTTGATATTTCAAGATTATCTAGTTTCTATGTGGTATGTCTTACTCATGAGAAATTCAAATTCTATATGATCCATTAATTATCTCTTGTTGGTTTCGATTTGCCACTTGTTAATACTTTTGGTTTATCACATTATGGGGGAGTAATATGCTATGTGCATATTACAAACCTAGAAAATGTGTACATTTGAGGTGTTGCCACTTAGTGTTGATATTGTAAATTATCCTGTTCCTAGGTGGCATGTTATCTCTACAAGTGTCATTTGCTTGCGTTTTATGGATAAAGATGATCTTGGATAAACTTGTGATCTACCAATGAGTATCATTTCGAAAATACTTCTTGTCCTTGACAATTGGTATTCCCATCATGTGATTGGAATTGCTAATCATCTTTACATTGATTTTTGTGTTTAGTTTGTCTTCCTTGCCTCTTATGGATCTATTCTAACCTGTCTAGTGCTTTTATAGATATAGATAAAGCGATGATCCCATCGTGTGCGTTTTTGTATTTAAATGCAAATTCTATATAATGCACGTCCCTTGGGGGAGCTATCCTATTTTCTTTAGAACACTCTCTTTATTCACCCATCATAAAATCTTTTGATCCCCATCAAGTGTGTGTTGATGGGAGGCAAGTCTTGCTCTTCATGATGCTTTGTGCCATCATGAATATGTGTAGAGGGCTTTGTTTGTTGGAACCTATCTCTGTCTTGGAAACCAGATACCTCGTGTTTGTTTTTCCCTCAATTGGTTTCTTGTTGTCTTCTATTTGACATGTGTCAACGGATATCTCATTTCGTGAGGTATCTTTTAATTGATATCCTTCAAGTGATAGTTCTTTTGTTTTAGGATCTTATTATCACTTGATACCTTTTCTTTTGATGACTTATCAACTCTGTGGTGAGTTGATTCTTGAAAGCCTTGAGCATGCATATTTACTATATGTATTTCCTTTGGCATGATTTCTTTCTTTGACCCAATATATAGGGGAAACTTCACCTTGTCATAAAGTGGCTAACGTGTGCATGAAATTCAAATTCATATCTATATGCACATATGTATGTGGAGTTTGTCCTATGTATTGTTGGTTTTCTAACTCTTTGGTCCCAATGAGTTTGGGCACCATTTTGTTTGTTTTGTTCTTCCAGGAACAATTGGAGATGCATTGGATGCTCGGCTCACCTATAAGGAAGGTGTTGAGACCATGTGACTATTGGAGCCAAGTTAGGATGATCAAAGAACAACTATCTACTACATCAATCCAATGTTGTCTCGGTAACAAGTATCCACTTCATGCATTCTTTTCCTTGCAAAGGACCCAACCTGTCTTTTCTTTTCCAGGTTGCATCATGGCATGAATCTCTTGATTCGTTCTTGTAGTACTTGTTTGCTTTTTCAAAGCATCCGAACGATGATGTCTTACTGCTAGTTGGGATGTCTTTGATGATTCGTATGTTGGAAGTTCATATTATACAATAAGAAAATATTAGGCCATGTGCTATGCTTCCAAGCAAAAGATCTCATTGATATATTTATGACTTCCTTTTGGGTATCTAGTTTGATCCATCTTATAACCATTTTGTGTGTATATCTTTCTTTGTGGATAAATATCATCATGATTGTCTTCTACTTAGAATTCTTTTACACATGAGAGAAGTTACATCTCTAATTGATATCCTCTTTTCTTTCACGTCCATCGTTACATTTCCTTGTCAGTTTTTGATGGCTTCGTGAAAAGATTTGTTTTGAGTGCGTATCTTATTTTCCTACATCCTGATGCACTCTATGGCCGTGAAGATTATCTTTCCTTATGCTTGTCTTGATGAGGGTTTTGCCACTTTCAATTAGTATCCCTCCTGTTGACAAGGTTCTTACTTCCTATCTTCACAAAGGGTTGTCACAAGCGTTGGTTCGTATTTTGTTTATTAGTAAGCTTGTGAACCCATTTTCTAGTATGTGTGTGTGGGAATGATATGTCTTGCACTTTGTATCTCATTTCATCAAGACCATGTTAATAAGTAATGATCATCCTTATCTTAGTCTTCTCAAGTGCTTTGCCATGACTCATACATATTCCTTTGTTTGAGCATATTCTTAAGATGCTTCTATTACATGTTGCTCAACCAGTTGTTCTATGCAAGTGATATGCTTATTGTCTTATCTATCCTCTTGCACTCGTTGTGTGTTTTATAAATTCTGGGGGAGCAACAATCCTATTTTGTGCACGTGTGTCAAATACAAAAATCTCATATTAGTGCACAAATCATGGGGAGCTTCTCTAGTTTTTGATAAAGCACTCTGTTGCCTTTATCATAATATCTTTTATTCATGTGGTTCGAGGGACCATATGATTGTTTGTTCCATCTGGAACCTTTTGATTGCTTGCCTCTATCTTTCTATGTCTTTGTGGCATACGATTCTTTTATTTGCAATCTTTGGGTCCTCAATATAGTTTATTTTCCTCCAACTACTTATCATTGTATTTGTGTATTTTTCTGCACTCATTTGCTGAGAAGCGCACATTTTTTTTTCTGGAGGACCACCTACTATATTTGCTTTCTAAACTTTTCGTCCACTTTGGCAATCGATGCCAATGGGGGAGAAGTTTAGAGAGTTTACTTTGGATATGTTTAGAGGGTTTTGCGTTTATTGCGTAAGCATTTACATCTTGCACACATGCATTATTATCTTGTATGTGTGCGCTTGGTTATGCTTATTTCCTTATATAAACTCTCTTGACGTGGTTGTCTTCAATTACCAAAATGGGGGAGATTGTTAGAGCATATATCCCCATATGTGGTTTTGGTAATTGATGACAATTCCTATGGACTAATGGTTGCCTTAAGTTATATTTATAGGTTTTGTCCATAGGCACTTCTTGAAGTCCATCTATTGGGTTCAAGGAGTTTATATGATGACCAAGATGTTATTCAAGGTATTATCCAAAGAATGGTCATAGAAACACTAGGTTGATCAAGATCTCAGACAAAGAGTAAATCAAGATGATCAACACACAAAGCGTATAAGATGTACCGAGAGGGATCAAGTGATCCCATGGTATGGTAAGCATTGTCCATTACGTGTTTGTGTACTAACCCATGGTCTTTGTGAGACTCCTATGTGGGGGTTAGGTGTGTTTCCATTGGGCTTGCGTCAAAAGGAAGATCTCATACAACCCATGAAGGATGACGTCAAGTGGATTTACATCTTTAGAGAGTTTACTTTGGATATGTTTAGAGGGTTTTGCGTTTATTGCGTAAGCATTTACATCTTGCACACATGCATTATTATCTTGTGTGTGTGCTCTTGGTTATGCTTATTTCCTTATATAAACTCTCTTGACGTGGTTGTCTTCAATTACCAAAATGGGGGAGATTGTTAGAGAATATATCCCCATATGTGGTTTTGGTAATTGATGACAATTCCTATGGACTAATGGTTGCCTTAAGTTATATTTATAGGTTTTGTCCATAGGCACTTCTTGAAGTCCATCTGTTGGGTTCAAGGAGTTTATATGATGACCAAGATGTTATTCAAGGTATTATCCAAAGAATGGTCATAGAAACACTAGGTTGATCAAGATCTCAGACAAAGAGTAAATCAAGATGATCAACACACAAAGCGTATAAGATGTACCGAGAGGGATCAAGTGATCCCATGGTATGGTAAGCATTGTCCATTACGTGTTTGCGTACTAACCCATGGTCTTTGTGAGACTCCTATGTGGGGGTTAGGTGTGTTTCCATTGGGCTTGCGTCAAAAGGAAGATCTCATACAACCCATGAAGGATGACGTCAAGTGGTGATCGTCATCAAGATTGTGGTGTGCAAGTTCAAGTGGATCAACACAAATATATCATTGAAACTATTGTCAATGATCATGTGTTGATAAGGACAACCTCATGTGCTAACAAGGACAAGATCAAGATAAGCATTCCTGAGCACTACATGCTTGATTCTTGTGGATGTGCACATGGTGGACAGGACAAGATCAAGATGAGCATTCTTGAGCACTTCATGCTTGATTCTTGTGGATGTTCACATGGTGGACAAATGAAGATGAATACATAAGCTAGGCTTTCCGCATTGTGTATGGGAAAGCTACTTGAAGACTTCATCATGTCTTGCTTTCAACTTCAGCCAAGAAGGAACACCAACATCAAGCTCAAGTGAAAGAGCTAACTCAAAGGTATCGGTTCCTTTGACGTTAGTTGTGCGGAGTGATGATCAGCGAATAAAAGTATACACTCAAGTATGGATCATCAGTACCCCTTTTATGATTCTTGAGTCTTTAGGGATCCCGCACTATTAAGAGGGGACCACAGGTTTTGCGATGAACTTGCTCAAACTACATCTCCACTGTTTTGCTCAGACCACATCTCCACTGCTCTGCTATATCTGAAAACAGAACCAGTGCCTCGGACATCCGGCCCCCTCCGGACGTCCGAGGGCCGGACGACCGACTGCTTCGGAAATCCGGAATCCTATACCAGAGAAAATCAGAGTCATATAACTCGGACTTCCGGCTCTCTCCGGACGTCCGAGGGCCGGATATCCGACCAGCTCCGGATATCTGGAACACTGCACCAGAGAAACTCAGAGCCATATATCTCGGACTTCCGGCTCTCTCCGGACGTCCGAGGACCGGTCAAGGTCCGAACGTCCGACTAGCCTTGGAAATCCGGTGCCCTGCACCAGTAGAACATGTGTTCTATAACTCGGATTTCCGGCTCCCTCCGGACGTCCGACCCCCGTCGGAAATCCGGAACCTACCACCAGTAGAAGTTGTGCTGTATATCTCGGATTTCCGGTCCTCTCCGGACATCCGGTGGCTGATGAATTCAAATATGTTCACGCACATCTACAAGTCTCGGACGACCGACCACTGTCGGACGTCCGGTAGCTGATGCAATTCAGAAGAGTTCAAGTCGTGCCTACAGGCCTCAGACGTCCGGCCCCTCGCGGTCGCCCGGACTTCCGACACCCGTCGGACGTCCGGACCCTGTGTGACTTAAAGTGTCCCCCAACGGCTCTCTTTCTCTCCACACTATAAATAACCCCCTCCCACTTCGTGAGAGGGCTGCCTAACACAACCTTATCCTCATAAGAACACATTTCCACCTCACACACATTTGCTCACTCCAAATCTTAGATCCCAAGAGCATTTCTGAGCCCCTTTGAGAGTTGTTCCAATCAAAAGATAGATCTTCTCCCTCTCGTTCTCTCAACCCAAGCTATTTGTGATTTGAGCAAGTTTTGAGCACTCCTCGTGATCTTGTTACTCTTGGAGGTTGGAGACTCCTAGGCGGTAGGAGTTCTTCGGAGAGGAATCAATTCGTGTGATTTCCCCCGAAAAAGTTTGTGAGGGTTTGGAAGCCACCTCAAAGGCTTACCACTAGTGGTTGAGAAACGCCTTCGTGTTGTTATCTCAAAGGGAGAATAGGGTGAGCCTTCGTGGCGTTGGTGTGCCTTCGTGGTAACATCCACCTCTCTAACGGTGACTAGCTTCCCTCCAAGGAAGTGAACATCGGGATACATCTTCGTCTCAGTGACCTTGGTTATCCTTAACCCTAACTCCTTACTTGTGGTTTACTTGTGTTATTTGAGCATACATACATTGCATATTGCTTGTGCTCATTATATTGTGTTGGCCATTTCTTGTACAAGATTAATCATTCAAGCATACCCTCTATATCCACACGTACATACTTGCAACCCTTGATATATCGTGTGATATAGTGTGATCTAGTATCTTGTGTTATTTACCTACTTGTCGTGTGATATAGCTCAAGTAAGTTTGTGTAACTTACTTGTGCTTGTTAGTAACTGCATTGTGTCCATCTTGGTAGATCGTGTTGTTGATACACGTTGCAGTGCCTTGTGCATTTAGGATTTGTACTTGACAAGTACCCTCTTAGTTTATTTCCGCATTAGGGTCAAGCCAAATCTGAAGAAGTTTTTAAATAGCCTATTCACCCCCCCCTCCTGGCGTCATGGAGGTCTTTTCAACAGTAGGTGGAGGTAGGGTTGGAGGAAATCCACTTCTTCTACTTCTTCCTTGTTGAGCAGAGATTGCACCTCATCCCATGCCTGATTCTTCTCCTCAACTTTGCCCTTGGTTTCTTTAGGTAGCCTTTCCTTAGCCTCCATGACCTCCATCCTTTTCAGATCAGCATGTACTTCTCCATAGACTTGACGGAGATTGTTCTCCCCCACAGATTCCTGGGACGACATCTTGCTCTAAATCTGCGGCAGAAAACAGGCTCGAAACAAAGAACAGAGGAAATCTGCATGATGCAAGGGTCAGACCAAACGGGAGTATATATAAAGATTTTTTCTAGACCAGAAGGAGTACCCCGCACGAAAACGGAGTCCGGGAGGTGCACGAGGTGTCCACAATCCCTCATGGCGCGGCGAGGGGGTGCGCCCGCGCCGTACAGGCTTGTCGCCTCCTCGCGCACTTTCCGGACTACTTCCATTTTTTGTATTTTTTCAAATATTCCAAAACGGAGAAAATTTCCTACTAGAAAAGTTTTGGACTCTGATTTCTTACCGAATCACATACCTCTTTGTTTTCGGAGTCTAAAACAGGCTGATAAATATCCCTTAGGTATTCTTCCGGAGTTATGGTATTGATAATATTGCTTTGAACATTTATGGGAGTACCTGAGATATAATGCTTGATTCTATGCCCATTTACCACTCTCAGACACTTACCTTCCGTGTTGTTGATCTTGATAGCACCGGAACGATAGACTTCCTCAACAAAATAGGGACCTTCCATTTATAGAGAAGCTTGCCTGCAAAGAATCTTAAACGAGAGTTATATAGCAAGACATAATCACCTACATTGAACTCACGCTTTTGTATCCTCTTATCGTGCCACCTCTTAACCTTCTCTTTGAACAGCTTGGCATTCTCATATGGCTGAGTTCTCCACTCATCAAGCGAGCTAATATCAAATAACCTCTTCTCACCGGCAAGTTTGAAATCAAAGTTGAGCTCTTTGATTGCCCAATAAGCTTTATGCTCTAGCTCAAGAGGTAAATGACATTCTTTACCGTACACCATTTTGTACGGAGACATGCCCATGGGATTCTTATAGGTAGTTCTATAAGCCCACAGTGCATCATCGAGCTTCTTAGACTAATTCTTTCTAGACCTGTTGACAGTCTTTTGCAGAATCAGTTTACTCTCTCTATTATTTAGCTCTACTTGACCACTGGACTGAGGGTGATAGGGAGACGCAATTCTATGATTGACATCGTACTTAGCAAGCGTTTTACGGAAAGCACCATGAATGAAGTGTGAACCACTGTCGGTCATTAGATATCTAGGGACTCCAAATCTAGGGAAGATAACTTCTTTCAGCATCCTGATAGAGGTGTTATGATCAGCACTACTAGTGGGGATAGCTTCTACCCACTTAGTGACGTAATCAACAGCAACTAGGATATGAGTATACCCGTTGGATTTTGGAAAAGGTCCCATATAATCAAAGCCCCAAACATCAAATGGTTCAATGACAAATGAATAGTTCATAGGCATTTCTTGACGTTTGCTAATATTACCTATTCTTTGACATTCGTCACAAGACAAGACAAACTTACGGGGATCCTTGAAGAGAGTGGGCCAATAGAAACCTGATTGCAATACCTTGTGTGTAGTTCTATCTCCCGCATGGTGTCCTCCCTAGGCCTCGGAGTGACACTTCTGTAGGATCTATCCCTGTTCATGTTCAGGTATAAAACATCTAATAAAACAATCTACTCCTTCCTTATAAAGATCAGGATCATCCCAAAAGTAGTGTCTCAAGTCAAACAAGAATTTCTTCTTTTGCTGGTACGTGAAACTAGGTGGTATGTATTTGGCAATGATATAGTTCGCATAATTAGCATACCACGATGCACTATGTGAAGCATTGATGACATTCAATTGCTCATGGGGAAAGCTATCATCAATAGGTTGTGGGTCATCAAGAACGTTCTCCAACCTAGACAAGTTATCTGCTACTTGGTTATCAGCACCCTTTCTGTCGACAACGTGCAAATCAAATTCTTGTAGCAAGAGAACTCATCTGATAAGTCTAGGTTTAGCGTCTTTCTTCTCCATGAGGTACTTAATAGCAGCATGATCAGTGTGAATAGTGACTTTGGAATCAACTATGTAACACCTGAACTTTTCACATGCAAACACGATTGCTAAAAATTCTGTCTCCGTAGGTTTCTCTCGGCACTGTCTAGAGTTTTACTAGCGTAGTGAATAACATTCAACTTCTTATCGACTCTTTGCCCTAGAACAGAACCAATAGCATAATCACTACCATCACCCATGATTTCAAACGGCAAGTTCCAATCAGGTGGTTGAACATAGGTGCGGTTATCAAAGCCCTCTTAAGTATTTCGAAGGCTTCCTCACAATCATCGTCAAAAACAAAAGGAATATCCTTTTGCAAGAGATTGGTAAGAGGCCTAGAAATCTTAGAGAAGTCTTTAATGAACCTTCTATAGAAACCAGCATGACCAAGGAAACTTCTTATACCTTTGATATCTATGGGGTATGGCATTTTCTCGATTGCATCAACCTTAGCCTTATCGACTTCACTACCTCTTTCGGAAATTTTATGTCCTAAGACGATGCCTTCATTAACCATAAAGTGGCACTTCTCCCAATTCAAGACAAGATTGGTGTTTTTACATCTCTGTAAGACTCGATCAAGGTTGCTGAGGCAATCATCAAAAGAAGACCCGTAAACGGAAAAGTCATCCATGAAGAGCTCGACAATCTTTTCACAAAACTCAGAGAATATAGCCATCATACATCTTTGAAAGGTGGCAGGTTCATTACATAAGCCAAAAGGCATATGTCTATAAGCAAAGGTACCGAAAGGGCAGGTGAAAGTGGTTTTCTCCTAATCAGATTGTGCAACTGGTATTTGGGAGAAACCAGAATAACCATCTAGAAAGCAAAAGTGTGTGTGTTTGGATAGCCTTTCTAGCATTTGGTCGATAAAAGGCAAAGGGTAATGATCTTTCCTAGTGGCTTTATTCAATTTCCTAAAATCGATCACCATCATATAGCTAGTAATAATCCTCTGTGGGATCAATTCATCCTTATCATTAGGGACAACGGTAATACCTCCCTTCTTAGGGACGCAATGCACCGGACTCACCCAATCACTATGAGAAACAGGATAGATAATATCTGCTTCCAGGAACTTTAGTATTTCTTTTCTCACTACTTCTTTCATCTTAGGATTTAGTCTCCTTTGATGATCAGCAACTGGTTTGAAATCAGGATTAGTTTTAATCTTGTGCTGGCATAGAGTAGGACTAATGCCCTTAAGATCATCAAGAGTATATCCAATAGCAGCACGGTGCTTCCTCATAGTTTTTAGCAACTTATTTTCTTCATGCTGTGAGAGGCTAGCACTAATAATGACAGGATATATCTCCTTTTCATCAAGATATGCATACTTAAGAGTATCAGGCAACTGTTTAAGCTCGAACACAGGATCACCCTTTGGTGGGGTTGGATCCCCAAGCAGTTCAACAGGCAGATTATTCTTAAGGATAGGATTTTGTTCTAAGACAACTCTATCTATTTCATCCCTTTCATCCATATGCATATCATTTTCATGCTCAAGCAAGTATTGCTCTAAGGGATCAGTAGGAGGCACGGCAATAGAAGCTAAGGCAATAGTTTCATCCCTACTAGGCAACTCTTTTTCATGAGGTTGTCTACCAAACTTGGAGAAATTGAACTTATGTGACACGCCTTCAAAGCCAACAGTGACAGTTTGCTTCTCACAGTCAATATGAGTATTGACGGTATTGAGAAAAGGTCTGCCAAATATGATGGGACAAAAGCTATCTTGTGCGGTAGCAAGAACGAGGAAATTAGCAGGATACTTCGTTTTACCACACAAGACTTCAACATCCCTAACAATTCCCACAGGGCAGATAGTATCTGTATTGGCAAGCTGAATAGTGACATCAATAGGCTTTATCTCAACAGGTGCAATCTCATATTTGATTTCATCGTATAAGGATTGAGGTATTGCACTAACACTAGAACCCACGTCACATAAGCCATGATAACAATGATCTCCTATCTTAACAGAAATAACAAGCATGCCAACAACAGGCCTATGTTTGTCTCTAGCGTGAGGTTTAGCAATTCTAGCAGCATCTTCACATAAGTGAATATTATTTCCCTCAACATCGTCGGACAGAAGATCTTTGATAATAGCAATGCTAGGTTCAACTCTAATATGCTCAGGGGGGTGTAGGTGTTCTAATATAGCCTCTACGTATCACAGTTGAAGCTTTGGAATGATCCTTTATCCTAACAGGGAAAGGTGGTTTCTCAATGTAAGCACTGGGAACAACAGGATCCTTATAGACAATGACTTTCTCTTCAACTTGAGTGGGTTTAACTACATTGACTTCTAAAGGAGCATGATATTTAACCCACTTCTCTTTGGGGAGATCAATATGAGCAACAAACGATTCACACAATGAAGCTACTATCTCAGAGTCAAGTCTATACTTAGCGCTAAAGTCACAAAAAGTATTTGTCTCAACAAAGGATTTAACGCAATCAAATGTGAAATTCATACCTGACTCCTTACCTTGTTCAGTCTCCCAATCTTCAGAGTTTCATTTAATTCTCTCCAATAAATTCCATTTGAAGTCAATATCTCTCTTCATAAAAGAACCGGTACAAGAAGTGTCAAGCATGGTGCGATCATCATGAGAAAGCCGAGCATAGAAGTTCTAAATGATAATTTCTCTTGAGAGCTCATGGTTGGGGCATAAATATATCATTGATTCAAGCTTCCCCCAAGCTTGAGCGATGCTTTCTCTGTCACGAGGCCAAAACTTATAAATATAACTCCGATCACGATGTACTAAATGCATAGGATAAAACTTTTCATGAAATTCCAATTTCAACCGATTGTAGTCCCATGATCCAGTATCATCACATAGCCTATACCATGTCAACGCCTTATCCTTCAACCATAGTCCTTTCGATAAGTAAGAGTGTCGAACCCAACAAGGAGCAGAAGGATTTAACAAGTGGTTTTCAGCAAGGTAAAATCTGCAGGCACTGAAATTATCGGTAACAAGTGATTGTGTGGTGAGATGATTCGTAGCAAGCAACCAGTAACAAAAGTAGAAACAATGCAGCAAAGTGACCCAATCCGTTTTATAGTAGGGGACAAGCCTGGACAAAGTCTTATAGGAGGAAAAACGCTCCCGAGGACACACGGGAATTTCTGTCATGCTAGTTTTCATCATGTTCATATGATTCGCGTTCGTTACTTTGATAGTTTGATATGTGGGTGGAACGGCGCTTGGGTACTGCCCTTACTTGGAAAAGCATCCCGCTTATGATTAACCCCTCTCGCAAGCACCCGCAACTACGAAAGAAGAATTAAGACGAAGTCTAACCATCGCATAAAACTAGTGGATCCAAATCAGCCCCTTACGAAGCAACCATAAACTAGGGTTTAAGCTTCTGTTACTCTAGCAACCCATCATCTACTTACTACTTCCCAATGCCTTCCTCTAGGACCAAATAATGGGGAAGTGTTATGTAGTCGACATTCACATAACACCACTAGAGGAAAAACAACATACGACATATCAAATTACCGAACGAATACCAAATTCACATGACTACTATTAGCATGACTTATCCCATGTCCTCAGGAACAAAAGTAACTACTCACAATGCATAATCATATTCATGACCAGAGAGGTAATGAGTAGCATCAAGGATCTGAACATAAGCTCTTCCACCAAATAATCCAACTAGCATCAACTACCAAGAGTAATCAACACTACTAGCAACCTTACAAGTACCAATCGGAGTCGCGAGACGGAGATTGGTTACAAGTGATGAAGATGTCGATGGTGATGAGTCCCCTCCGATGAGAGGAGTGTTGGTGATGATGATGACGACGATTTCCCCTTCGGGAGGGAAGTTTCCCCCGCAGGATCGTCCTCTGGGAGCTCTAGATTGGTTCTCCTCAAGTTCCGCCTCGTGGCGGCGGCGAATCCACGAAAAAGCTCCTCCTTGATTTTTTTTCCTGGACGAAACCCTTCATATAGCAAAAGAGGGGGGCCAGTGGGCCAGCAGGCTGCCCACAAGTCCTCATGGCGCGGCCTAGGGGGGGGGGTGGTCGCGCCATGCAGGCTTGTGGCCACCTGCACGCGCCCCTCTGGCACTTCTTCGGCCTAGTATTTTTTATAAATCCGGAAGAGTCTCCTCGTTGATTTTTACGGCGTTTGGAGTTGCGCAGAATAGGTATCTTAACTTTGCTCCACTTTCAGGCCAGAATTCCAGTTGCCGGCATTCTCCCTCTTCATGTAAACCTTGCAAAATAAGAGAGAAAAGGCATAATTATTGTACCGTGAAGTGAAATAACAGCCCAAGGAGCGATAAATATCAAGGTGAAAACATGATGCAAAATGGACGTATGAGGAGTCGACCTTGAACTTGTGTTCATGCCCATAGAAACGACGTTGATCCTACCATAGAAAATTCTCGAATCAATAATGATTAATTCCATGATTTAATCTTGTATGTGTGATTTGGTACTTTGCAACCGTGGTTCCGACCATGATTGTTCTTCTTTGATCCGATACGTAGATAAGTTAAAGTGCTTCTGTTCCATAGATCAATACATTAGTCTAACATCTACTCTTATCTACCTCTAAGTACTGTCCCTGGTATCTTGAAAATATCATGGAGCTATATAACTTCTTGTGAGCTCCTCATCAACTATGATGTTTCATTGAATCCAGCTTCCTCGTGTTTTGAGTCATTGGACACGCAAGGACACCGATGACTGAATTGCGTACGCATTGCGATTCAACAACTTTTAGTAATCTTCCTTGTTTATGAGTTTGTACTTGATCTTGTCACTCCAAGCTATTAAGCTACATCATCATCGTCATGCTAAAACTTGACCATGCTATCTATGTCCTCCATCCCTGGAACACATTTCCAACTGTGTGTTAATCTCACATTGAGCTTTCAACATCATGTTGGTTGTCTTGAAAGACAATTTTGATTCCGAGCTAGCAGTCTTATCTGTGGTTCCGACAACCTTCTTTGCTTCACTATTCCTTTGCTTGATGTCGTCGTTTAACCATTATATTTTCATGAAACTTCTCGACAAATATGTCATGATCATCGTCAACATCTTGAGCTCTTCCAGGATATTAATCGAGTTCATGATGATAATTACCATCCCTTTTCCCCTCGATGATCTGTGTTATCACCGACAATTTTATTGCTTTTCCTCCAACACAAACTTGATCACATTTTTTGTTGTCCCTTGAGTTCCTTGCTATATAGCTTATGTTAATTTCTACCTTGGAGTATTACCATCTTTTATGTCAAGAATGTTGTGAGCATTGTCGCACCTCTTAAAGAATTCTTGATATTGTGATACTTCTAGCCATCACCATCCATTTCTTGGTCCCATGTTGTTTCAAACTAGAATACCAACAAGTGAACTCTGATGTGTGATCCCAATACTTCAGGCAACCCTATTGCCTTGAGTTAACAACTGGTTGTTCCATTCTTGATGTGTTGGTTGATGACTCATCATTTTAGCATTGGTCGTGCTACTCGTTCTGTATTTCCAAGTGCACCCTTCGACCAATGTTTAATTATTGTTGTTACCTCGAGCATGCGTCATTATATCATTCGATTTTACAAATGCTATCTCCTTGATATTATAATTTTGGAAATTCATCCCTATCAAAATCTTGAGGGATTGCCCTCAACTTATCCTTGTTCCACGCTGAAGCTCTTGAAGAATTATATTTGTAACTAGCTCATGAAGAACATGTTTGATCGAAGAAGTGTTATCCCAAGGTTCACGAGCATTCTTGCCACCGTGAATACGAGAAAGTTTTGTTTCACTTCCTCGCTGGACATCCCAAATCATTCATGCATGTGCGAAGTGTTATATGTGTTGAAGATTTGTTATCTTCACTTCATATAACTTCACATAGCACACCAAGCCACTGACCATTTTGATCAATGGAATTAAGTTCCTTCCTAAGAGCTAACCGAGGCTTACACAAGGACCTTGGTATCCCGGATGATGGTTCTCAAATCAGAACTCGGTGGCCTTTCCTTGTAAGAATTCCATGTGGACATGAATGTCTTGACATTGTGTTCATGTGTCTTACGATCCAACCCATGATCCAATACTTGCTTCCATACTTCATAACTCGAGAATCTTGCATCATCATCTCGTCTGTTTTTGGTGGTCCCCTTTTTTTCTCACGCGTCCTGAGCCAGAGGTGTCCTGATGCAAATCAGATATGAATCTTGGACATATATGATGGTTAGAACATTTTCCAACAATAATAACTTTGGTCTTTATGTAACCCGGTACGGTGATGTCTTGTCTAGCACACCTAGCCGAAGGACCTATTGTTATGGCATCTTGTTCAACAAGATTCACTATTCTCCCGTGAGGAAATTGTATGACTTAATTTTATAAGTTGTTCCTCTTATATCCCTTGTGTACCCAAAGTCCGACCTTTACCTGATGACCATGTCGATGCTACCCCCGAAGCACGAATGTGGTACTTCAAATGCCTACAGGAACATTGGAAACGCAATGCTAACTTGTTCCTGATCAATTAACTAAATCGTATTGTATGGGTAAGCATCATGATTCTCCTTTACCCTTTTATCAAAATGGTTATGTACTTGATGACCTGTCATGTATACCATACTCTGTTTTCCTCGGGAATATTATACTCTAATACTTGTGTGTGTGAACACATTTTCCTTTCCATTTTCCTGTTTGATTTGATAGTCCCCTTTTCCTTCCCATTGGTCAATTTAAACTTTCTTGAATCTGAACTTATCTAAGCAGTGCTAATTCCCTACTTAGGTAAAACAACCGCGGTGTCACAGCTATCAGTAAGACCCTGTTACTATTGTGGATAACAATCCGGAGACCTCCGGTGGACGAGAATTTGCCTATTGGTCCGCCTCGTTTCGACGAGAATGAAAATGGTTCTATTCGTCCCCCGCCCTTGGTACCGACGTTGTTGCCAACATAACAACAGGCTATCCTCTCACGTGTCTTGCTACCAAGACTGTGCAAGATGTCACCCCTCTGCCTACTCCCGGCCCACATGGTGTACCCATAACCCAGAGTTCCATAGGATCGAAACCTGAAAGTTCCTTCCTAAGAGCTAACCGAGGCTTACACAGGGACCTTGGTATCCCGGATGATGGTTCTGAAATCAGAACTCGGTGGCCTTTCCTTGTAAGAATTCCATGTGGACATGAATGTCTTGACATTGTGTTCATGTGTCTTACGATCCAACCCATGATCCAATACTTGCTTCCATACTTCATAACTCGAGAATATTGCATCATCATCTCGTCTGTTTTTGGTGGTCCCCTTTTTTTCTCACGCGTCCTGAGCCAGAGGTGTCCCGATACAAATCAGATCTGAATCTTGGACATATATGATGGTTAGAACATTTTCCAACAATAATAACTTTGGTCTTTATGTAACCCGGTACGGTGATGTCTTGTCTAGCACACCTAGCCGAAGGACCTATTGTTATGGTATCTTGTTCAACAAGATTCGCCATTCTCCCGTGAGGAAATTGTATGACTTAATTTTATAAGTTGTTCCTCGTATATCCCTTGTGTACCCAAAGTCCGACCTTTACCTGATGACCATGTCGATGCTACCCCCGAAGCACGAATGTGGTACTTCAAATGCCTACAGGAACATTGGAAGCGCAATGCTAACTTGTTCCTGATCAATTAACTAAATCGTATTGTATGGGTAAGCATCATGATTCTCCTTTACCCTTTTATCAAAATGCTTATGTACTTGATGACCTGTCATGTATACCATACTCTGTTTTCCTCGGGAATATTATACTCTAATACTTGTGTGTGTGAACACATTTTCCTTTCCATTTTCCTGTTTGATTTGATAGTCCCCTTTTCCTTCCCATTGGTCAATTTAACCTTTCTTGAATCTGAACTTATCTAAGCAGTGCTAATTCCCTACTTAGGTAAAACAACCGCGGTGTCACAGCTATTAGTAAGACCCTGTTACTATTGTGGATAACAATCCGGAGACCTCCGGTGGACGAGAATTTGCCTATTGGTCCGCCTCGTTTCGACGAGAAGGAAAATGGTTCTATTCGTCCCCCGCCCTTGGTACCGACGTTGTTGCCAACATAACAACAGGCTATCCTCTCACGTGTCTTGCTACCAAGACTGTGCAAGATGTCACCCCTCTGCCTACTCCCGGCCCACATGGTGTACCCATAACCCAGAGTTCCATAGGATCGAAACCTGACTCTCCTGTACATCTTTGACTCCAAAGTATCCTTTCCACTTGCTTCGTATGAAATTTCCAAGCCACCTTTCAATGGGACCATGTTGAAATGGACTTTGTCACTGGTTTTCCCAAATCTCAGAAGGGTAATGATGCTATTCTTGTCGTCATTGACCAACTGTCCAAAGTTGCAAATTTCCTGGCCATCAAAGAAACAATTAATGCTAGTCAACTAGCAGATCTTTATTTGTCAAGAATTGTTTCCCTTCACGGTATTCCGTTGGTAATCAGCTCGGACCATGGCAGCTTGTTCACTTCAAAATTCTGGGAAATTTTTCAGAAGGCTATGGGGACTCATCTGTCCTTCAGCACCGCGTTTCACCCTCAGTCCCACGGACAAGCTGAACGAGTCAACCAAATTCTCGAGGACATGCTTTGAGCTTGTGTCATTTCTTTCGGTAAGAAATGGGAGGAATCTCTCCTGTATGCCGGGTTCTCCTACAACAATATCTATCAAGCTAGTCTCAAGATGTCCCCTTTCAAAGTATTGTATGGACGAAGGTGCCAAATTCCTCTGAATTGGTCAGAAAGTTGGGAAAATCACTCCTCGGTCCGGATATTATGCAACATGCTGAAGATCAAGTCCGCATTATTCATGAGAATCTGAAGGCTGCTCAGTCTTGTCAGTATGACCGTCATCATCAAGATATGGTCTATCAACTTGGTGAAAGGGCTTATCTTCGTGTCACACCAATGAGAGGCGCACACCATTTTGGGATCAAGGGCAAGTTAGCTCCTTTCTATATTGGTCCATTCACTATTCTCGAAAGGCGTGGAAAAGTAGCTTATCAATTGGAACTGTCGGCGAACCATTCTCAGGTTCACGATGTCTTCCATGTATCTCAGCTCCGCCGCTGCTTCAAGGATCCTATTCGAGCAATGGATCATGATATGCTCAAGATGCAACAAGACCTCTCTTGTAAAGAGCATCCGGTCTGCATTCTCGACCAGGCTGAACATCAGACTCGTCGCAAAGTCACCAAGTTCCTTAAAGTGCAGTGGTCAAATCATTCTCAAGATGAAGCCACTTGGGAACGGGAGGATCATCTTCGTGATGAATACCCCGAGCTATTTCCTTGTACCTCTTAACTCTCGGGATGTGTATTCTTGTTAGTAGGGGAGAGTTGTGACATCCTCAGCTTTTGCTACAGTGATCTCTGTAATTAATCTACAGTAATCTTATGCTAATGAAGCCACGTCACCATGATTACTGTTGTTAAACTCGCGTAGGATCAAACCAGTTCAAATTCGAATTTAAAATGAAATCAAGCAATAAAAGTTTTTGAATGTCAAAATAAAAATGTTTGGTGTGTGTCAAATATTACATAGGGAATTACCCTTTTGGAATCATTATTTTTGAAAGTACTTAAGTTCACTATAATAAAACAGAAACTAAAAATAAAATAAAGAGAAAGCAAAAAAGGAAAAAAAACCACCCAGCTGGGCCAACCAGCCCATCTAATCCTACCCAACCGGCCCAGCCAACAACCGAGCCCACTCTACGTGGGGGGTATAAAACCCCGAGCTAAACCCTAAACGGCCCCAGCTCCCTCCCAGCCACCACACTTCCATGCATCCACCAGACCCCATGATCGAACTCCCCACTCCCTATCATTCCACACCCCACCGAACCCCCCACGAGCGCGCCAGCCCCTCACTCGTTCTTCCCCAGTGCCTCCCACCGAACCCTCCCATCGCTACCAGCCCCCAGCCACCCGAGCCCACCACCGGCCACCTCCCTCCGCCATCTCCGGCCGAAGCCACCCCACCGCCGGCCGCCTCCCTCCGCCGCACCACTGGTTCCCCGCCGCAGGTCGAGCCCCTCCTCCTCCGGCCCTCCTCTCGTTAGCCACCACAAGCCGAGCCCCCCCCCCACCGGCCACCTCCGATCGGCCCTCCCCCGGCAGCCCTCACACGGGCCGAGCTCCCCACCGGTCGGCCCCTCCTCCGGCTCCTTCCTCTCCTCCGACCGACCCCGCCACGCCACCGGCCTCCTCCAACATTGACTACCTAACCGGTTCTTCCTCCACCACCAGCCGGCTCGCCTACCCACCTGATCTGTCCCATCGTTCGTCGTCAACGATTCACCCCACCGAGCCCCCCTCGAGTGCACTTTGCACAACTACACGGCTCGGTGAGCTACCCCCCGCCGCCCGCATCCTTCCTCTCGCTACTCCGGTGAGCCACCGACCCCGTGCTTGCGTGCACTCCGGGCCCCTCCCTGATAGACAGGGGATAACCCCCATGTGTGCGTATGTAATAAAGGAATAAAAAAGGAAAAAGGAAATATACGTATACATGTATGTATGTGCAGATGAGTGTATATGTATGAATATGTATGTATGCATGTGAATATGACTACGTATGTATAAAAATTGTGTACACAATGTGTGCGTGTAGTGTATTTTGCTCGTTGTCCCAATGACATGCGGGCCCCCGCCTCAAAAAAAGAAAAAACACAACAACAAAAACAAACAGAATTTAAAATGAATAAAAATAATAATATATAATTAAGTAATTAAATTAGTCAATTAAATAAATTAGTGTAATTAGAGAGCTTTAATACTTGTTAAGTCAATAGGAAAATGACATGTGGGTCCAGCCCAATTAATGATTAATCAGAGCTGTTAATTTAATCCTGTTAATTAATTAACCTAAGCAGTGTATGACACGTGGGTCCCTCCCTCTAATTAAACTTATTAATTATTAGTTAATCTAAAAATTAAAATGTGCCTATGACAACGGGGACCCACTGGTCATATTTGACTAGTCAACACCCATTTGACTGCTCATGTCATGCTGACATCACCACCATGTCATATTTAATTATCTAATATAATTAAATCTGCTAATTCCTAAATAACTAATAAAAATTTAAAAATTAATATAAAATAAACCATAAGTCAGATGAAATTATTTTGAATATGAAAGTTCATCTGCAAAACGAGACAAACTCGGATACGTTATCCGTTCGTCTATCACGTGTCCCTAGCATAGCAAACCTCTAACTTTTACATCATTTTCGTCTGACCCGTAGTAGCGAGAGACCCGGGAAATATCATCTGATATTTTTCTGATTCGTCTATGACGGATGATACTGCGTTAGCTCATGCCTAGACCTGCATATTGCCATGTCATGCTTAGTGATTGCATGTGTGTTTATATTTATTGTTTCTCCCCCCTTCTTACTGGTAGACCCCTGATACATCCATTTTGCATCATGCTTTCATGTTGATATTTATCGCTTTATGGACTGTTATTATACTTTGTGGTACTATACTTATGCATTTTCTATCATATTTTGCAAGGTTTATTTGAAGAGGGAGAATACCGGCAGCTGGAATTCTGGACTGAAAAGGAGCAAGTCTGAGTCCTCTATTCTGCGCAACTCCAAATGCCCTGAAAATCAACGTGGAATTTTTTGGGAATATATAAAAAATACTGGGAGGACGAAGTGCCAGACGGGAGCTACCACGGGCCCACAAGCCTAGTAGCCGTTGCCCCCTGGTGGCGGCTACAGGGCTTGTGGGCACCCTGCCGGCCCACTGGGCCCCCTCTTTTGCTATATGAAGGGCTTCGTCCAGGAAAAAGATAGGGTGGATCTTTTTCGTGGATTCTCCGCCGCCACGAGGCGGAACTTGAGCAAAACCAATCTAGAGCACCGGAAGGACGATCCTGCAGGGGAAACTTCCCTCCTGGAGGGGGAAATCGTCGCCATCGTCATCACCAATACTCAATACTCCTCTCATCGGAGGGGAGTCATCTCCATCAACATCTTCATCAGCACCATCTCCTCTCCAAACCCTAGTTCATCTCTTGTAACCAATCTCCATCTCGCGACTCCGATTGGTACTTGTAATGTTGCTAGTAGTGTTGATTACTCTTTGGAGTTGATGGTAGTTGGATTACTTGGTGGAAGAGTTTACGTTCAGATCCTTGATGCTACTCATTACACCTCTGATCATGATTATGATTATGCTTTGTGAGTAGTTACTTTTGTTCCTGAGGACATGGGATAAGTCATGCTGATAATAGTAATGTGAATTCGGTATTCGTTCGGTATTTTGATACGTTGTATGTTGTATTTTCCTCTAGTGGTGTTATGTGAACGTCGACTACATAACACTTCACCATGTTTGGGCCTAGAGGAAGGAAATGGGGAGTAGAAAGTAGATGAGTTTCTTGAGTGACAGAAACTTAAACCCCAGTCTATGCGTTGCTTCGTAAGGGGCTGATTTGGATCCACTAGTTTAATGCTATGGATAGACGTTATCTTAATTCTTCTTTCGTAGTTGCGGATGCTTGCGAGAGGGGTTAATCATAAGTGGGATGCTTGTCCAAGTAAGGGAAGCACCCAAGTGCCGGTCCACCCACATAACAAATTATCAAAGTAACGAACGCGGATCACATGAACATGATGAAACGAGCATGACAGAAATTCCAGTGTGTCCTCGGGAGCGCTTTTCCTCCTATAAGACTTTGTTCAGGCTTGTCCCTTGCTACAGAAGGGATTGGGCCACTTTGCTGCACCGTTGCTACTACTTGTTACTTGTTACTTTTCACTTGTTACGTTTCACCTCACTACACCATCACTTGTTACCGCTACTTTGAGTGCTTGCAGTTATTACCTTGCTGAAAACCGTTTATCAGAGCCTTCTGCTCCTCGTTGGGTTCGACACTCTTACTTATCAAAAGGACTACGATTGATCCGCTATACTTGTGGGTCATCAACCCCGAGACTAACGTTGTTGTCAGGTAAGACTACCCTCCTGACGACCAGCCCTTTGCCACAGAGCAACAATGAAAGCAAACCCCCCTTGCTCATTCCTATATCGCCCATTTCTTTCTCTCTCATGCTTGCATTAGAATTTTGCTACTATTGTAGTTAGCTCCTATATCTGATGCATAGCCTTTTTTTGATGAACTGCTACTTTCAGTACCGCACCTTAATACTGTTTAGTATAGGTGGAGCAGTCATCCCCTCTGACCCTTAGTCCAGTTGTTCTGCTTTATCGAGTCGTGATCCCTGATCGACGAGCCAATACCCGACACAACACTTACACCCCCTTAGTTGTATGACGCTGCAGAGGTACTATCGGGTACCGAGGGTGACACCTCACGAAGTACTCATGATGATATCTCTGTAGTATAGCTAGTCGGTCGAGGTTATCGAGGGTGATTCCTCCTTCACCACTCCCGACGATGACTCTGTCGTGCAACCCCTCAAGTGTGATACCCTCAAGGGTGATTCCTCTATGTTCACCTTGACGGTTACATCGTTCGGAATCCAACGACGGTGATACCTTGAATCCCCCTGATGTTACAAGCACACAGTTACTTGACCATGTTACTAGGAATATTGATGAATAATGTTTGGCGGGTGGATTTCTGTGTGGATGTGTCGATGAGTTAATTAAAATATTAATGGATTTGGATATTTGATCTGGGTGGTCGGAGATCTTTTCGCAATAACCGGCTACGCGGGAGAAGTTATGAGTACTCGGCATCATGGTATCAGTTGCACCTCTTTAGACGTCAGTAATGGAGCGGTGCGTGCCCGAGTGGTCCAGATTGGCATCGCGCTTGTAATATGGGTGCTAGGACTGACATTAGTCGCCCTCGCATCGTGCAGGAGTGCAAAGGCGGATGGGCCCATGACCCCTGCGTGGTTCGGATTTAAACTGGCGGGCTGGCCTCTCTCTTGAGTTTAGGTGGGGCTGCGACATGTCGATGCTATGAGGCCGGGCATGACCTAGGAAAGTGTGTTCGGCCAGAGTTTATCGAGCGTGACGGGAAACTTGGAGCACCCGTGCAGGGATGAAAATTAACTACTCGAATAGCCATGTCCACGGTTACAGGACGACTTGGAGTTGTGCCCTGACCTTATACAACTACAATTGTTACTTAACTGGAATGTTGCTCCGGGATTGCTTCCTCGCACGGAGTCGAGGGAGAATCTATGGGCATGACCTCATATTAATATTGCTGCAACAATATGACTATTATTTGTGTTACATGTTCTACTCTCGTCGATTGCTGCAAGATCGTTGAAGATGCTAGTCTTCGATAGGACTAGGACTTCCCGCTCTTTCTCGCATTGCTGGAGTGAGTCCACATATAAACCCCTTCCTTTGATACTGATGCATCCTTAGCATAGTTCTGATGTCAGTCTTGCCAGTACTTTGGATTAGTACTCACCGTTGCTTTCCTCCCCTTTTCCCCTTGATCCGTTGCCGCGACCAGATGATGGAGCCTAGGAGATGGCGTATCCCGCCACCGGCGACTGCTACCCCGATGGTGCCTTCCGCTACGTGGAGGTCGTTGAAGACTAAGAGTAGTTAGGAGGCACCTCATGTTTTATGTCTGTACTCAGATATTTGTTGCTTCCGCTGACTTGTGCGTTTATCGAGCTTCTGTATTCTATCCCTAGAGGCCCCTGGCTTGTAATATGAATCTTGTATGTTTTATTTGTGTCTAGAATTGTGTTGTGATATCTTCCCGTGAGTCCTTGAGCATGGTCATACACATTTGCATGTATGATTAGCGTATGATCAAATCGGGGGCGTCACACAATACTTCAAGGTAGAACGTAACATAAGATGGGTAGCAAGGAACTCAAGGGACAACACAAAACATGAAGTTTGTGTTGGAGGGAAGGCAACAAGGTTGTCGATGATAATACAAATCATCAAGGAGCAAGGATGGTATTTCAAATCAAGAATTCGATTGATATCCTGGAAGAGTTCAGAATGCTGATGATTGTCATGACATATTTTTCGAGAAGTTTCATGAAGATGTAATGGAGCAGCAATGACACCAAGCAAGGAAATGGTGAAGCGAAAGGTTGTACGAACCACAGATAAGATTGCAAGCTTAGAATCGAAATTGCCTTTCAAGACAACCAACATGATGTCAAAAACTTGATGTAAGCTTAACGTCCTATTGGAAATGTGTTCCGGGGATGAAGTACATAGGTAGCATGGTCAAGCTCTAGCATGATGATGACGATGTAGCGTAATAGCTTGGAATGACATAATCGACTACAATCTCATAAGCAAAGAAGATTACTAAGAGTTGTTGAATTGCAATGCATACTCGATTCAGTTATCGATGTCCTTGAGTGTCCAACAACTTAGAACACGAGGAAACTAGAATGACCAAAATGTCATAGTTGATGAGGAGCTCATAAGAAGTCATAAGGCTCCATGATATCCACGAGATTCGACGGATAATACTCGCATGTAGATCAAAGTAGATGTTAGGCTACTTTATTGATCTATAGAAGACAAGCACTAATTACACACAAGTGTAGGGGGTCAATCAGAGTCCTTTCGAGAAGTATGAGTAACGAAGGCAACGAGGAGCAGAAGGAAATGACAATCGGTTTTCAACAAGGTAATTTCTACAAGCACTTAAATAGGGGTAACAAGTTGTTGGATAGCAAGATAATTGAAACAAGTGACAAGTACCAATAATAACAATAGGTGAATCATGGTTGCCCAATTATTTTGTGGCTTTGGATAGGCTAGAATAATTTCTTATAGTAGGCAAAGCATTGTTGAGGGCACACGGGAATATCATCTAATCACTTTCGTCATGTGGGTGGACCGATGCTTGGGTGATACTCTTAATTGATCAAGCCTCCCACTCATGATTAACCCTCCCGCAAGAATCCGCAACTATAATAAAAGTATTAGGAATAAATTCTAACCGTAGTATTAAACATAGTGATCAAAATCAACCCCTTATAGAGTAGTGCCTAGACTGGGGTTTAAGATTTTGTCACTCTTGCAACCCACCCTCTAATTACTACTCCATAATGCATTCCTTCAGGCCCAAAGATGGTGAAGTGCTACGTAGTCGACGTTCACATAACACCACTAAGGGAATCACAACATTCATATCATCAAAATATCAAACGAATATCAACTTCACATGACTACTTGCAACATGAGTTCTCACGTGGTGATAAACATGTTCATGATGAGAGAGGTATTGAATAGCATAATGAATCTGAACATGTGATCTTCCACCAAATAAACCATAAAGAATCAACTACAATATGTAATCAACACTACTAGACACACCCGAGGTACCCATCGGAAGTTCCGGTACAAGGTTCAGTACAAGAGATGGACTAGGGTTTCGAGACGAGATGGTGCTGATGGAAATGTTTATGAAGTTTGGCCTTCCCAATATTAGTGGGTTGTTGGTGATGAAGATGGCCTAGATTTCCCCCTCCGGGAGGGAAGTTCCTCCAGCTGAATCGTTCAACCAGAGGTCAAAAGTACTCTTGCCCAGGTTTCGCCTCGAGACGGCGGTACTTCGTCCCTAAAGTCCTCCTCTTGATTTTTCAGGGTAAAAGAGAATTTATACGAGAAAATGATCGCGAGAGGTGGGCCAAGGGGCCCACTAGACATCATGCCATGCTAGGGGGCCTGCCATGTCCTGGTTTCTAGTGGGCACCTGGTAGCGCCCCTCCAGTACTTATTCGCTCCAGTATTTTTATTTATTATAAAATTAATCTCCATAAATTTTCATCCCAATTGGAGATGTGTATAATAGGTATCTCTGACACAACTTTTTCACGTCCAGAATTCCAGGTGTTGGCATTCTCCCTTTTGATGTAAACCTTACATGTTATGAGAGAAAAGGCATTAGGATTACTCCACCAAGTGACAAAATGCATAAAACACTGTAAATAACAGTAATAAACATGATGCAAAATGGATGTGTCAAGGACTTTAACTTGTGTGAGAATGAAATGAAAGTAGGACAACTTGGTTGGAACCGTGATTGCAAAGGACAAGATCATAGATACGAGATCAAGATAAACCAAGAGAATTTTATTGTTATGAGAAGATTTCTTGATAAGCATACATTGGGTCCATGGGCATGAACAAAAAGTTCAAGGTCGACTCCCACTTCATAAATGCATGACCTTCCATTTACTCCATGCCTTTGATGAATTTCTAATTTTGAAAGATTATCTGGCAAAACACCAAAAGAGTAGGACTCGAGAAAACTCTCGAGTTCACACGGATTAGGGAAGGCATAGGTTGGATACGTGTCCAACATATCTATAATTTTTTATTGTTCAACGCTGTTATGTTATCATTCTTGGTTGTTTTATGATCATTTTATAACAACTTTATATCATTTTTTGGGACTAACCTATTGATCTAGTGTTGAGTGCCAGTTGTTATTTTTTCCTTTGCAGAAAATAAATATCAGATGAAGTACGAATGCAACGAAACTTCAGGAGATTATTTTGGACCAGAAGGAAACTTGGGAGCCAAGGATGAACACCAAACGAGGACCGAGAAGCCCACTAGACACCAGGGCATGCTCGAGGCCCTTGGTGTGTCCTCGTGCCTAGTGGGGGCCTCGAACGCCTCCTCTACCACCTCTGAGCTCTATAAATACCTCAATATTCACAAAACCCTAGAGGAGTCGATGAAAAATTGTTTCAGCTGCTGCAAGTTCCACAAACCATGAAATCCAATCTAGAGCCCGTTCCGGAGAGAACACGAACACAGAGGGGTTCATCATCCTCATTGGTGCACCTTGGATGATGCATGAGTAGTTCATATCAGACCTATGAGTCCGTAGACAGTAGCTAGATGGCTTTCTCTCATTTTGTTTCTCAATACAATGGTCTCTTATAGATCCATATGATGTAACTCATTCTTTTGCGGTGTGTTCGGTGGGATCCGATGAATTTTGAGTTTATGATCACATCTATGAAATCATATTCATGCTTAGCCTCGTATTCCTTCTATGATATTTGTTGTTTGTCTGGCCAACTTCATATTTTATCTTGTAGTGGGAAGAGGTACTTTGTGATGGGATAGATCTTGCGGTGCTCAATCTCAGTGACAGAAAGAGACATCACACCCATGTATCGTTGTTATCAAGGATAAAACAATGGGTTCTATTCGTACATGAATAGATATTTTCTACATCATGTCATCGTTCTTAAGGAATTACTCCATTTCTCCATGAACTCAATACACTAGATGCATGCTGGACTGCAGTCGATGTGTGGAGTAATAGAAGGAGATGCGGGCAGAAGTTGGTCTACTTGTCTTGGACGTGATGCATATATACATGATCATTGTCTTGGATATCATCATAATTATTTGCTCTTCTATCAATTCCCCAACAGTAATTTTTCTACCCACCTTCTGCTATTTTCTCGAGAGAAGCCACTAGTGAAACCTATAACCCCTGGGTCTATTTCACATCATCTATTTGCAATCTCTACTTTGCTATTTGTGTTTCTATTTTATTTGCTCTTTTATTTTTAGATCTATATAATCAAAAAAATATCAAAAATACCTTGTTGTGTTTTATTTGCTATCACTCTTATTTGTATCTATCAATCTATCCTTACTCTACCCACGAGGGATTGACAACCCCTACATGCGTTGGGTTGCGAGGATTTGCTATATGTGTGCTGGTGTCGCTAACATTGCCTTGTGAATCATCCTACTGGATTGATACCTTGGTTTCATAATCGAGGGAAATACTTTTCATCGCTGTGCTACATCACCCTTTAAGATCGGAGGGAAACCAACTCAAATCAGCGAGGAGTCAAGGTTCAACCCCTTGGGGCATCTTAGGCACTTATACCACAAACTTTGAGAATAATTAGCACATGCTTGAAGAGCATGGCTCACAAAAGCATAGGATTCAACTTATCTGAGGGGGAAGACACAATGTACAAATGGCATCATGTATCACGAGAAGAATATCACAACAATTTTGAAAGTGAAGGATGCTATCAGATAATAACCCAACAATGGGTCTGGCGATCCTTAAAGGACCTAATGTTAGTATCGGTACTCAATTAGAGGAAGATAAAATGCAAGGCATTAGACTATAGAACATATGAATAATTTTGATGCCTAACTACCAAAGGAATTATGATTTCCAGGTTGGTGTATCAGAATCAGATGCTCCGATCAAATACAAGTAAGTTGAATGGACTTAGATGGACAATTAGTCAAGGTTGATTTGTCGAGAACAAGCTCCTATTTGGAAAGACATCTGGGCGGGACAGATGAATTATTAGGATCAACTATTGATTGCATGCATTTACACACGGATTGAATCAGTACAATCGAATGATAATCACAACGAATTTTAATGAATGTTGTGAGACATATGGAATTATCCATAATGCAAGCAGGTGAGAAAGGTCAAGCGTAATAGGCTACTAAGGATTTCAAAAGATCCAATAGATTTTCGAAGAATTTTGTGAAACACATGACAAGTGAGAACGAATGAATCCCCGATAAGATACTTCGTCGTACCTCGTAAAAACAAGAGCAACTAGAAAAGAGAGTATGAACACCATTTGTATGTACTCATCCATAGGGGTTAATAGAGAAAGGGAATCGAAAAGCAATGAGCACAAGTCCTTGGAATAACATCACAGATTATCTTTGGAGTCTTCTCATGAATCAAGCCACCATCTGGAACGAGGGGCTCTCCGGGAGGAAGTATTTACGAGAACGTAGAGTTAGGGTTAGCAAAATCTTTAATTGAAAAGAGAAGAGAGATCAGAACCCTCACTATAGAAGAGGAGTAAAAGATCCTAACCCACCTGATTGAGATGTGGGCCCGTAATCCTAATAAAGAATGTTAGTAAAGTTTTTCAGAGACTAGACTCAACTTCGGCCAAGGAGTTGGAAAGGGGGCTACCTACTGGCGGTCGACTCTGATACCAACTTGTGACGCTTCCAACTTAATCAAACGCTAATCATAGACGTAAATGCGTACGATCAAGATTAGGGACTCACGGGAAGATATCACAACACAACTCTAGACACAAATTAATGGCATACAAGCTTCATATTACAAGCCACAGGGCCTCGACGGCTTGAATACATAAGCTCGAAAACACACGATTTAGAAGAAGAAAATAATATCTGAGTACAAACATATGTCAACAAGTTTTTCCTTAAACAAGGATAGCACAAACATAACATAGATCGAAAGAGGCGAGGCCTCCTGCGTGGGAACCTCTTAACTACTCCTCGTTGTCAACAACCTCCATGTAATGGTAGGAACCGTCGGGGTAGTAGTCATCGACTGGGGATAAGCCATCTCCTTGGCTCCGTCATCTCATTACGACAATCTTATGAAGAGAAAAGGAGGGAGTAAAGAAATGTTGATTACTCATCCAAAGTACTCGCAAGACTAAAAACACAACTATACTAATTATGCATCAGTATCAAAGGAATGGGTTGTATCTTTGGACTGATGGTAGAAATGCGAGAATAAAGAGAAATCCTAGTCCTATCGAAGACTAGTGTCTTCAGTGTCTTGCAGCATTAGAGGAGTAAAAATCAGTAATAGATATATAGTCATATTGTTGCAGTTCTAGTTGTATTAGATAGGGATACAACTCCAAGTCGTCATATTACCGTGGACACGGCTATCCGAATAGTTAAATTCATCCCTGTAGGGGTGCACCAAATTTCCCAACACACTCGATCAACTATGGAAGGACACGCTTTCGTGGGTCATGTCCAGCCTCAGAAGATCAACATGTCGCATCCCTACCTAGGGTCAACAGAGAGGTCGGCCCACTGGTCTGCATTCTAACCACGCAGGGGTCATGGGCCCATCGCCCTTTGCACTCCTGCACATTCCGAGGGCACCCGAGGTCAGTCCTAGCACCTCTTATATAAGATCAATGCTTACGTGGACCACTCGGGCTCACGCCACTCCATTGCTAACGTCCGAAGAGCTTCGGTTGATACCACGATGCTGAGTGCCCATAACTGTCTTCGCATGAAGGTTAGTGCAAGAAAGGTCAAACAACCAGCTCATATCAAATACCCCATCACATTGATGTTTTAGTTAACTTGCGGTGATGATCATCAATTCACGATATGTTGTCCCATCACTCTGTCTCGAGGATGTGTGTGAGGGGCCAAGAATGCCCGCCATGCCTCATCACAATCACGCAGGAATCCACCCGCTCCACACCTTTCATCATGTTCCCAGTTGTAAAGTTAAAGTAACCGTGTGGCTATAACATCAGAGGAATCCAAGGTATCACCCTCGACCGATTCCAATTGATTAAATCATCATGGTGACCAGGGAGGATTCACCCTCGATGGTCCATGCTTGAGGGGTTGCATGACACAGTCATTATCGGAAGTGGTGTAGGAGGAATCACTCTCCATAATCCACCTCTGGTTAAGTACACTATAGAGCTAAAATGAGGAGTATGTGATGAAATATCACCCTCGGTACTCGATAGTAGCTCTCCAGAGTCGTACAACTAAGGGTTGAAGTGATGTGACGGGTCATGGCTCGTCGATTAGTTGATCGAGTCTTCGATGATAAAGTAGGGGAAACTAGGACTAAGGGGTCAATGGGGATCACGGAGCCACCTATACTAAGAATTTACTATACAGTGGGGTGATGACCCACAAGTATAGGGGTTTGATACGTCCATTTTGCATCATGCTTTCATGTTGATATTTATTGCTTCTTGGGCTGTTATATTACTTGTGGTACCATATTTATGCCTTTTCTCTCTTATTTTGCAAGGATTATTTGAAGAGGGAGAATTCAGGGAGCTGGAATTCTAGACTGGAAAAGGAGCAAATCCTAGTCCACTATTCTACACATCTCCAAATGCCCTCAAAATTTACGTGGATTTTTTCTGGAATATATTAAGAATACTGGGTGAAAGAACTACCGGAGGGGGGGCACCAGGGCCCCACAAACTTACCCACCGCCACCACCCCCTGGTGGCGCAGGGCAGGCTTGTGGGCTGCCTGAAGGCCCACTAGCCCCCCTCTTTTGCTATATGAAGTGTCCTAACCTGTAAAAAAAAATCAATCGAGAGCTTTTTCGTAGTTTTGCCGCCACCACGAGGCGGAACTTGAGCAGATCCAATCTAGAGCTCCGGCAGGACGATCCTGCCGTAGAAACTTCCCTCCCGGAGGGGGAAATCGTCGCCATCGTCATCACCAACACTCCTCTCGTCAAAGGGGAGGCATCTTCATCAACATCTTCATTAGCACCATCTCCTCTCCAGTCCCTAGTTCATCTCTTGTAAATAATCTTCGTCTCGCGACTCCGATTGGTACTTGTAAGGTTGCTAGTAGTGTTGATTACTCTTTGTAGTTGATGCTAGCTGGATTATTTGGTGGAAGAGTTTATGTTCAGATCTTTGATGCTATTCATTACACCTCTGGTCATGATTATGATTATGTCTTGTGAGTAGTTACTTTTGTTCCTGACGACATGGGATAAGTCATGCTGATAATAGTCATGTGAATTTGATATTCGTTCGGTATTTTGATATGTTGTATGTTGTTTTTCCTCTAGTGGTGTTATGTGAACGTCGACTACATAACACTTCACCATATTTGGGCCTAGAGGAAGGCATTGGGAAGTAGTAAGTAGATGATGGGTTGCTGGAGTGACAGAAGCTTAAACCCCAGTCTATGCGTTGCTTCGTGAGGGGCTGATTTGGATCCACTAGTTTAATGCTATGGTTAGACTTTGTCTTAATTCTTCTTTTGTAGTTGTGGATGCTTGCGAGAGAGGTTAATCATAAGTGGGATGCTTGTACAAGTAAGGGCAGTACCCAAGCGCCGGTCCACCCACATATCAAACTATCAAAGTAATGAACGGGAATCATATGAACATGATGAAACTAGCATGACAGAAATTCCCGTGTGTCCTCGGGACCGTTTTTCCTCCTATAAGACTTTGTTCAGGCTTGTCCCTTGCTACAGAAGGGATTGGGGCACTTTCTGCACTGTTGCTTCTACTTGTTACTTGTTACTTTTTGCTTGCTACGTTTCACCTTGCTACACAATCACTTGTTACCACTACTTTCAGTGCTTGCAGTTATTACCTTGCTGAAATCCGTTTATCAGAGCCTTCTGCTACTCGTTGAGTTCGACACTCTTACTTATCGAAAGGACTACGATTGATCCCCTATACTTGTGGGTCATCAAGACTCTTTTCTGGCGCGGTTGCCGGGGAGTGAAGCGCCATTGGTAAGTGGAAATTGGTAAGGAAACATTTATATATTGTGTTGAAATTTCTTGTCACTTGTCACTATGGAAACTCTTCCTTTGAGGAGTTTGTTCGGGGTATCTTCACCACGAACGGAAGCACGAGGAGTTGCTCCTCAACCTGAGGTACCTACTGAAAATATCTTTGATGAAATTCCTTTGCGTATGCTTGAGAAACTGCTGGCTAATCCTTTTATAGGAGATGGATCTTCACATCCAGACTTTCATCTAATCTATGTAGATGAAGTTTTGGTTTATTTAAGCATGCAGGTTTGCCCGAGGATGAGGTAAAGAATAAATTCTTTCCTTTATCTTTGAAGGATAAGGCGTTGACATGGTATAGGCTATGTGATGATGCTGGATCATGGGGCTACAATCGGTTGAAATTGGAATTTCATCAAAAGTTCTATCCTATGCATTTAGTACATCGTGATCGGAACTTTTGGCCTCGTGACAGGGAAAGCATAGCTCAAGCTTGGGGGAGACTTAACTAAATGCTATATTCATGCCCCAATCATGAGCTCTCGAGAGAAATCATCACTCAAAACTTTTATGCTCGGCTTTCTCACGAAGATCGTACCATGCTTGACACTTCTTGTGCGGTTCTTTTATGAAGAATGATATTGATCACAAGTGGAATTTATTGGAGAGAATCAAACGCAACTCTAAAGATTGGGAGCTGGAGGAAGGTAAGGACTCAGGTATGAATTTCAAGTTTGATTGCGTTAAATCTTTTGTTGAGACAAACACTTCTAGAGATTTTAGTGCTAATTATGGACTTCACTCTGAGATAGTAGCTTTTCTATGTGAATCTTTTGCTGCTCATGTTGAACTTCCCAAAGAGAATTGGTTTAAATATCATCCTCCTGTAGAAAGCAACATAGCCAAAACCAATCTAGTTGAGGAGAAAATCATAGCTTTTAGTGATCCTGTTGTTCCTTGTGCTTACAGTGAGAAACCACCATACCTTGCTAGGATGAAGGATTATTCTAAAGCTCCAACTGTGATACATAGGGGTTACATTAGACCACTTGCACCCCCTGAGGAGATTAGAGTTGAACCTAGTGTTGCTATTATCAAAGATCTCTTAGCCGAAGACATAGACGGGCATGTTATTAAATCTGTGAGGACTCCGCTAGAATTGCTAAACCTCACGCGAAAGACAAGCACAGACCTGTAGTTGGCCTTCCCGTTGTTTCTGTTAAGATAGGAGATCACTATTACCATGGTTTATGTGATATGGGAGCTAGTGTTAGTGCAATACCCCGTTCTCTCTATGATGAAATCAATGATGAGATTGCACCTGCTGAGTTAGAACCCATTGATGTCACTATTACGCTAGCTAATAGAGACACTATCTGCCCTCTGGGAATTGTGAGAGACGTAGAAGTCCTGTCTGGTAAGACGAAGTATCCTACTGATTTCCTCGTCCTTGGTACTGCACAAGATAGCTTTTGTCCCATCATATTTGGTAGACCCTTTCTCAACACTATCAATGCTCACATTGATTGCACTAAGAAGACAGTCACAGTAAGTTTCGAGGGTGTGTCTCATGAATTTAACTTCTCCATGTTTGGAAGACAACCCCATGAAAGAGAGTCGTCTGGTAGGGATGAAATCATTGCTCTTGCCTCTATTGTCGTACCTCCTACGGATCCTTTAGAGCAATATCTGCTTGAGCATCAAAATGATATGCATATGGAGGAGAGAGATGAGATAGATAAAATTGTCTTAGAACAATATCCTATTCTCAAGAATAATCTGCCTGTTGAACTGCTTGGGGATCCTCCCCCACCAAAGGGAGATCCTGTGTTCGAGCTTAACCAGTTGCCTAATACTCTTAAGTATACCTATCTTGATGAGAAGGAGATATATCCTGTCATTATTAGTGCTCTCCTCTCAGCGCGCGAAGAGAAGAAGTTACTAAAAACTCTGAGGAAGCACCGCGCTGCTATTGGATATACTCTTGATGATCTTAAGGGTATTAGTCCTACTCTATGTCAGCACAAGATTAAAACCGATCCTTACTTGAAACCAATTGTTGATCATCAAAGGAGATTAAATCCTAAGATGAAAGAGGTCGTTGGAAAACAAATATTAAAGCTTCTGGAAACAGGAATCGTTTATCCTATTGCTCATAGTGATTGGGTAAGCCCAGTACATTGCGTACCTAAGAAGGGAGGTATCACCGTCGTTCCTCATGATAAGGATGAACTAATCCCACAAAGGATTATTACCGGCTATAGAATGGTGACAGGCTTCCGGAAACTGAACAAGGCAACCAGGAAAGATCATTATCCTTTGCCGTTCATCGACCAAATGCTAGAAAGACTATCAAAGCACACTCACTTATACTTTCTAGACGGTTATTCAGGTTTCTCGCAAATACCTGTTGCACAATCTGATCAAGAGAAAACCACTTTCACCTGCCCTTTCGGTACCTTTGCCTATAGACGTATGCCTTTTGGCTTATGTAATGCAACTGCCACCTTCCAAATATGTATGATGGCTATATTCTCTGACTTTTGTGAAAAGATTGTCGAGGTTTTCATGGATGACTTCTCCGTTTACAGGTCTTCCTTTGATGATTGCCTCAGCAACCTTGATCGAGTCTTACAGAGATGCGAAGAAACCAACGTCGTCTTCAATTGGGAGAAGTGCCACTTTATGGTTAATGAAGGTATCTTCTTAGGACACAAGATCTCTGAAAGAGGCATTGAAGTTGATAAGGCTAAGGTTGATGCAATTGAGAAAATGCCTTGCCCCACAGATATCAGAGGCATACGAAGTTTCCTAGGTCATGCTGGTTTCTATAGAAGGTTCATTAAGGACTTCTCTAAGATTTCTAGGCCTCTTACCACCTCTTGCAGAAGGATGTTCCTTTTGTTTTTTATGAGGATTGTGAGGAAGCCTTTGAAATACTTAAGAAGGCTTTAATAACCGCACCTATTGTTCAACCACCTGACTGGAACTTGCCCTTTGAAATCATGTGTGATGCTAGTGATTATGTTGTTGGTGCTGTTCTAGGACAAAGAGTTGACAAGAAGTTGAATGTCATTCACTACGCTAGTAAAACTCTAGACAGTGCCCAACGAAACTATGCCACTATGGAGAAGGACTTTCTAGCAGTCGTGTTTGCATGTGAAAAGTTCAGATCTTAAATAGTTCACTCCAAAGTCACTATTCACTCTGATCATGCTGCTATTAAGTACCTCATGCAGAAGAAGGACCCTAAGCCTAGGCTGATCAGATGGGTTCTCCTGCTACAGGAATTTGATTTGCACGTTGTTGACCGAAAGGGTGCTGATAACCCAGTAGAAGATAACTTGTCTAGGCTAGAGAATGTCCTTGATGACCCACTACCTATTGATGACAGCTTTCCTGATGAGCAATTAAATGTCATCCACACTTCACTTAGTGCACCGTGGTATGCCGATTATGCAAACTATATCGTAGCCAAATACATACGACCCGGTTTCACCTATCAGCAGAAGAAGAAATTCTTCGTTGATTTGAGACACTACTTTTGGGATGATCCTCACCTTTATAAAGAAGGAGTAGATGGTGTTATTAGACGTTGTGTTCCTGAACATGAACAGGGACAGATCCTGCAGAAGTGTCACTCCGAAGCCTATGGAGGACACCAGGCTGGAGATAGAACTGCCCACAAGGTATTGCAGTCAGGTTTCTATTGGCCCACTCTCTTCAAGGATGCCCGTAAGTATGTCTTGTCTTGTGACGAATGCCAAAGGATAGGGAACATCAGTAAGTGTCAGGAAATGCCTATGAACTATTCACTTGTCATTGAATCATTTGATGTGTGGGCTTTGACTATATGGGACCCTTCCCGAGTTCCGATGGGTACACTCAAATCTTAGTTGCTGTGGATTACGTTACTAAATGGGTAGAAGCTATCCCCACTAAAAATGCTGATCACCACACCTCTATTAAGATGCTTAAAGAAGTCATATTCCCAAGATTTGGAGTCCCTAGATACTTGATGACTGATGGCAGTTCACACTTCATTCATGGTGTTTTCTGCAAGATGCGAGCTAAGTATAATATCAACCATAGAGTTGCATCTCCTTATCATCCTCAGTCCAGTGGTCAAGTTGAGTTGAGTAATAGGGAGATCAAGTTGATCCTACAAAAGACTGTCAATAGATCTTGAAAGAACCGGTCTAGCAAACTTGACGATGCACTATGGGCTTATAGGACTGCTTATAAGAAACCCATGGGCATGTCACCGTATAAAATGGTTTACGATAAGGCCTCTCATTTACCTCTTGAGATGGAACACAAAGCTTATTGGGCAATCAAAGAGCTCAACTTTGATTTCAAACTTGCCGGTCATATCGTACATGTCGTTTTTTAAGACGTCGTTGATGAATTCGTCATAAATCTATGACGATTTCATCCGAGATTGTCGTAAGCCGTTTGAGGGGATCAAATCTAAATATAAATTACGACGATGTGAGTCAAAAACGTCGTAACCGCATAAAATGAGATCGTCATAACTTTTATGACGATTATAAAAATGTCGTAACATGTTCTAACTATGTTGACATGTCACTCGTGGGTCCATTCTATGTCACGCGCCAAACCCGTCTAGTTTGTGAAGCAACCTGCTATTATGTCATCCCAAAAATTCTCGAAAAATTCTCATAAATACTTTGGATCATATATTCGTCAAATATGTGAAAACCCTTCCTTCCATGGTTCAAAAATAATTCAGCAATATTCATTTTTAAATTTGACCCGCTTCCTACAGAATCAACAAAAAATTGTTTAAATGAACAAAAATAGCTAAAAGAATCGGAAATGCATAAAAATTGGTTGTCATGCATAAAATGTGATATAAATTTAGTGCAAATTTTAATGATGTCATTTTGCATAATATTTTTGATAGCTGCTTCATGAAACACCTTGTTTTTAGCACTAAGGAGCAATTTGAAATAACCTCACGTTTCGAACCAATCAGGAGACAGCCCACGGATCACCCCCACTGTAGTCGATCTGAGCCGTCCACATCCTGCTGTCGATCCATTCCACAGATCAGCTTTGCTGAATGCACGCGCGAGGCACACCCTCCTCCCTCGGTCTCTCGATCCATATCGAGTCTCTCCCTAGCCTTCCTCTCCCAGATCCAGATCGTCGCCGCCGGTAGGTCTCCTCCCCTCCCCCACCCCCGCCCCAACCATCCTCCCTTGCAACGCTGCCCCTCGCTTCACCTCTCCCGCCTCCTCCCCCAACCAATCCGACGTCGTTGTTTCCCCTCCCCACACTCTCCTCCTCCGTAGCGGCCGTCGCCCCCACCCCCTCCTCCTCCCGTAGCGGCCGTCGGCACCACCCCACCATCCGAAGGCCGCTCGGTGCACGCGACGGTCACCGGCCGCCACCGCTTCGTGCCCCCCGCCCTCGGCAGGGTGAGGAGCTCCGCAGCCCGACGTCTGCCACGAGGCGAGGAGATCCGCATCCCGACATCTGCCACGAGGATCCTGCGGCCGGGGAGGCGACGCCCCCCGGCCGGATCCAGCACAGCCACCCCACCTCTGATCCCGCGACGCCGCCTGGCCTCCGCGCGGTCCCGCCACTGCGAAACTTCTCTCGGTCCAGCGACGTCTTGCGCACTGAGATGCGGGAGGCGGAGGCCCACTGCTCACTGTCAGCGATCTCCTGAGCGACCTCACCGTCGAAGGAGGCGACGACCACGTCGACGTAGGAAGCGACGCATCTGTTCCCTCCTCCTTGGCAGCGCATCAGGTCGAGGAAGCTGACCCCTCCGAGCTCGAGCGGCTCTTCACGGTGAGGGCTCCCTTCGCTCCCTTGTTCCTGATTTTGTTGGTATCAATTGATTCACCTGTCATATTGTTCGTTGCTCCTTCGAATTCATTGTCCGAATCATGCGTCCATCAACTTTCATGCCGCGTCCATGCTGCAAGCGCCGCGACGAGTACTCGACGGGGCGTCGTTCGTCGCCGCGCGCTGCGGCTCCTCCTCCTCATCTTCGATCGCCGCCACCGCCGCCGCGTACGGTGAGGACTCTCTGTAGGTGGATTGATTATCTAGACTTAGTTCGTGACCCAGATGGCGCTGACAAAGACCAAGTGTAGATGATTATTAATTGATGGGTTATTGGATTTGGGGAGCCGGCTGGATCCACGGTGTTGTAAACTTTTTAGGCTGTTTGAGCACAATCCACTGAAGCAGTACCTTAATGCACCACATTCGTTCATATATATGCTGCTACCCTGTGTGCATTATCCACTTAGTCATTCTGCACTTTCCCTTTTGCTACCCAAGGTTTCTGATGGCTCTCCTGCCGGAATTTGCAGATCATGTGCCGTTCGTCAAGGAAATTGCTGTCACCGATCCCCAGGATCTTGATGTGCTTTAGGCACGAGGTACTACTTCACATTATCTCAGTAACATTTTTCATTTCCATGGATTCTTCAGTCATGGCAACAGACCCTTTGTCATGCTATTCGAAATCATCTGTTATGGCAGTAAGGCTTACTGATTTAGTTTCTGCAGCGACAACAACTGCCGTCTCATTTTCTTTGTTAATCTAGTTGTATAACTTTCGATTTCAGTCCTGCATAAGGTGGTTCCTGATCAGAAACTTAGAATACCACCGGGTAGAGAAAGTATAATGCTAAAATTATAACTCCTGGTAATGTAGAGAAAGTATTCTCTTTACCTCTTTGGATTTTACAGCCGCTTACCAGAACAAATGGGATTTATATTTTAGAATTTAGGTGGACAAATTTCTTTACTGTGACTGCTTATATGCACAAAACTATTTTGATTGGTTACTGTTCATATGAAAATGTTACTACTACTCTACTTTCTGTATTTCACCTTCATCGACTAAAATTTGAGTGGTGCAATTTAATATAAGATAATTGGATTCATAATATCTGGAGGATTGTCGGACACCATTGTTGCTCTATCATAATATATTTATGCATTTTAGGTTGGGTTGGTTTTGTAGTCCTAATGTTACATTCGGTTTCTTAGTTTCTCCCACATTGCTACTGTCTATCAAAAAAAATATGGTTTGTTTGCCATGCAGGGGCAAGATTCTTTGGTGTATAACTCGCACAGGAGGAACTACATGCTCATGCTTTATGTGCATTATAAATATCGGGCCTCGCGTGTTAGATCTTTTGCCTTGCTAGTTGCTTTGAAGGAAATTCCTTGGTAAAGAGTGCGTCATCAGTATTGACTAGGTAGCTCCACTCGTGGCATAATTTACTTTTGAAATTTCTAGATTGCTTGGATAGTTTGCATGGATGATACACTGAGTGGTTTGCCGGTTGATTCTAATCTGGATTATTCAATTTCTGATTGACTATAAAATGTATCTCATAGTAAATATTTTTTAAAGCAGAACATGTAACAACTTTATTATGGTTGGTACCTGGCAATATCTTGTCCAGTTGAAGTTAAGAAAATGATGAATCTAGGGTGCTGATTGGATGCCTGAAGATGCAGTAGCATCTATGTACTGTTTTATTTCTACTTTAAAAATGATAATAATTAGAACATACTAGTTAATGCACCAACATATTTGGCCAAGATAGTTTGGTGATAGTCTTGTGCGCTCCCGTAGATATTCAATAGACTCTTGGCTGTCCTATTTTTCTGTTCTTGAAGTCATATTTATATCATTTATACTGTTTTCAGTCAGTTCATGCTTGAATTTCCACTTCTCAAAAGTTGATTCTTTTGTTCTTCTTGTTCCTTTGACAGGTCATGCGGCACTTTACTTGCAAATCCAGCTACTCCACTCGTGGTACCTGCAATTGGAATAATTTTATTTGCTCTATGGTTTTTTTTCCTCTAGTGAAGGACATCAGAAACCGTTTTGATGTATGTGCCTTTATGTTCAATCTGATCTTTTAACTTTATATTTATCGGTAGCTAAATAATCACATCCTTTCTTAATGTAACTTGCAGCATGGAGGTAACTGGAAAAAGAGCCCTACATACCTAATTTCTACTTCCTACCTTCAACCTTTACTCCTTTGGACACGAGCAACACTTATCTGCAGGTATAGAGACAACAGAGAGTAACGATTGTTTCTTGCACCTATTTGATAGAAACTGCTTCCTCAGAAGGTTTAGGTCTATTGCTGAATTTCCCTTCTATTCACACATTGTCCTACATGGGTTTGGATCCAGTCGTGTTACCTTCAGCAGCAAGCCAAGCTGTTAAAACACGCCTTTTGACTTTTGTGAGATCATTATCGACTGTCCTGGCTACTGCATATATTCTGACAAGGTGCAAATGATATACTCTCAATTAAAAGTCCCAATGACTATTCGCAAGTTATATTTTTGATGATAATAACCACACACATGCTTATGGCAGCGTTTCTGTTTTTGATGCAAACAGACTTACTGGATCTTGGAATTAGGCCATTGACAATCTCTTGTTCTAGCTCAACGTCAGTTTCTTAACCATGTAGCAAGTGGATACCTTAAACTGGTTTGGTAGGTTGAGGTGTCATAGTTGTGGGCCATTAGCTAGTCATCTTTTTTACCTATTAGTTGCTTTGCTCGGGCCTTAAGCCAATAATTTAAGATCTGGTTGCATTTAGTTAGGTAAGATTATACAAAAATCCATTCTTTCTTTTAGCTGATGTTTGGGGCCAGTCTGTACAAAAGAGGAAGCAACCGAATTGAAATGAACTAATAATGATTAAACCAAACTATTCTATCACCTTTATGTCTTGTTCTCTCTTCCCCTTGTGGAAGCACCTCCGTAACTTCCCTCTTTTCCAATCTACATATTGTAGTCTTTCCCCACTGTCATGTTGTTTGAGATTCTCTAACTGCGAGCTATTATGATTTGTAGCACCATGGGGCTATAGCAAGACACCGTCGTGTCCGGGAATTGCTCTCTCTTTCTAGTCTTCATGCGTCACTATCGACATCCCTAGCTTTGCAGCAGGAGTCCGCAGAGGCAAAAAGTTCAGGTACTAATGCCATGTGGAGATTTTTCCTTCTTTGATGTCGTATGTTTACTGATAATACTCTCTGCTAGTTGAGGCGCCGACTGCAATTTTACTGAGTAGTACTATGATTTGTGCACAAGTCTTAATTCAACCTGTCATTGATGTAGATCTTATTGTTAATTGTGTGGGCGTCGTGCGGTTAACCGTGCGGGCATCGTGGTTCAGGGAAGAATCGATATAACAAGATTATGATTGTGATTATGAATCCCCTGCAATGTTAGGGATAAGATCACCTGCAAGATTGCGATTCCCCTGCATCAGCTACCAAATCAGCAACAATCATGATGGTTAACTCGGTCTGAAAACACTCACAGGATTGCCAAGTCTTCAAGATAATCCATTAGAGCTGTTTATACTTTATAGTATGAAACCTGAGTGCAAGGATGTGCAACTTGCTCGGTCCATGCCTACAGCTTAGGATAGATTGCTCAAACTCTTGTACTATGACTGTTTAGTTTTGTGCTGCTACACTTCCAGTAGCACAGGCACGAATGGTTGATGACAAGGCCCAAATAAGACTAACCTGGAGGTTGTGTACAGTTTCTGAATAACAATGTTGAATTGGTTTCTACTACTCCCTCTGTATCTAAATAATTGTAGTTGGCAGAACTAGTCTAGTTCTGCCAAACTACAATTATTTAGGTACAGAGGGAGTAGTTAGCATGGAACATGATCTATTATGGGAAGCCAAATCAGCGTAACACCAACTAGTTTGACTCTGTTTTACTTTTTTTAGCACGTATTGTCTTATATCTGCTTCATTTGCAGCTTTCTGAGATTGTGAATCATGGAAAACTGGTGTCGATGAGATCATCATAAATCTGCTGTCAAAGCGCCTTGAGGAGGGAGAAGGAAAGGGTGAATTGGGGTTCATACTTGATGGTTTTCCAAGAACTATAAGACAAGCGGTGAGCTAGTTATTTTACCTGATTCTAAGTATGCCGGACATATATACTTGCATCTTCTCAGTTTGACTTTTATCATCGGGGGATGGGATCATGGACATTGTATACAGTTTCAGAACAAATGTGGAACTTGATTATAGTAATAGTTTTGATGTACCCTGGTTCATGTCTATGGTTGAGACGAACTGAGTCTTCAAAATTTTGTGCAGTTTTTTTGTTGTTAGAAAAAACTTAGCCGCTCATATCGCGTGACAGTTCCCAAACTAAACTGTATTGTGTGGTTTGTTAGGAAATACTAGAGGGAGTCACAGATATTGATTTGGTGATCAGTCTCAAGCTTCGAGAAGAGGCTCTGCTTGCAAAAGGCATTGGCAGAAGGAAGTGCAGCCAGTGTGGCGGAAACTTCAATGTTTCCTTCTTTGATGGTTTGAATTTCATGGAGGATACTACTATAGCTATCCAATAAATTTTTTAGTTTAATAATATCTTTTAAGGTGATTTATAAGCCTGTGCTGGCAGTTGGGCTTCAATTATTTGACTTCCATTTTATTATTTGTCCAGTGAGTATGCTACTCCGTGTGACTTGGTGAGACCAGCCAATAAATAGTTTAGGTTAATAATCTTAAAGTTGATCTATAAATGTGTACTGGCAATTGGGCTTGATATTTATGATCTCTGTTTTATGAATAGGTAGTATTAATTGATGAATGTTTTGTATTATTAACTGTTGAGTCACTCACATTACCTGTTGTCTTTCATGTATGAAAATTAATATCAAGCCACATTCTTACTTATACTTCTCCTTCCTTTGCTCAGCTCAATTTACATGAGCTGACGGTTAGTGTTTTTATGCTCGTCAATTGGCAATTGATAGTCATCCCATTTATTACCTCTCTGGTGTTGTTCTTTCTCTAGGATTGACACATCGATGCTTGTTTAGTTTCTGTTATGTACTGTAGGCAGCATAAAAGAAACACCAGCATGGTTTAAAAATCTGTCTATTTGTTGCAGGCCTTGACAACATGGAGCACCTGAAGAGGATCGCCGAGGAGATGCAGAAGCAGGTGGCTGCTACAAGCGTCATCCAGCCCAAGGAGGAGAACGACTTAGAGTTTGGATGTATTATGTAAACCTGGGAGATGTATTATGTAAACTTGAGAGATGTATTATGTGATGTTATATGATGGATGATTTTAATTTGACCTGGAGTTTTCCTGATTTGAATATGAAATAGTGTTGGATTTAATACTGGACAAATTATTGGGTTGAAAAGGCCCAACAAATAGAAATGAAACCCAGTTCTGGAACAAAAAGTTGCTGAATTCGAAAATGAAAAAAAGGCCAAAACTGAAACTGGATCAAATGTATTTGGGCACTAAAAGGCCAGGGCCTAAATTATAATGATAAAAAAAATCATTTTTTTACTAAAGTGGTTGTAAATAGACTAAGGCCAAAAAAGAAGCCCAATAAGAAAAAGCCCAAAAAAAATAAAATCAGCCCATGTGATCAATTAAATGGGTTGGACTGATTTTAACCATAACGTTTGGATTTCATCGTAATTTTGCCACGTAGGACTGCCACGTAGGATTGGGTTTGATTGCCAACGGCGATTTAGGATCGTCGTAAAGGTTACGACAATCCAGGAATCGTCGTAAAAGTTACGACGATATTGATCAAAACATCGCTGCTGTTCATTTGTGACGCTCCGTTTTCGACGCTTGGTTTTTCATTGTGAGATCGTCGTAAATTAAAAACCATGACGATGTAGCCACGAAAAAATAGCGTCGTGTATTAGCATATTCCTTGTAGTCGGTTGTATGATATCAACTCGTTAGATGAATGGAGAGCCCAGGCATATGAGAATGCCAGGTTGTTCAAGGAAAAGGTTAAGAGATGGCACGACAAACGAATACAGAAACGAGAGTTCAATGTAGGTGATTATGTCTTGCTATACAATTCTCGTTTGAGATTCTTTGCAGTCAAGCTTCTCTCTAAATGGGAAGATCCCTATATTGTCGAGGAAGTATATCGTTTCGGTGCCATCAAAATCAATAACACAGAAGGAAATTTTCCTAGAGTGGTAAATGAGCAAAGAATCAAGCATTACATCTCTAGTAGTCCCATAAATGTTGAGAACAATATCATCAATGTCATAACTCCAGAGGAGTACATAAGGGATGTTTATCAGCCTGTTTCAGACCTTGAAAACGAAGATGTATCTGTTTCGGCAAGAAATTGAACTCCGATGCTTTTCCAATAGGAAATTTCCTCAGTTTTGGAATTTTTAGAAAATTAGAAAAATAAAAAGCAGTCCGGAGAGCAAACGAGGAAGCCACAAGGGCCCACTCCGCCAACACCCCCTGGTGGCGGTGGGCAAGCTTGTGGGCACCTCATGTGCCTCCCGGACTCCGTTTTCTTGCGGAGGACTCATTCTGGCCCAGAAAAAATCAATATATAGTCGCCCGAAGGTTTTGATCTCCATATCGCGTAGTTTTCCTCTGTTTTCGTTTCGAGCTTGTTTCTGCCGCAGATCTAGATCATCATGACTTCCCCAAACGCTCCTAAGGACAAGATCTTCGAGAAGGTCATCAATCCCTACCTCACGGAAGTGTTGAAACACCCTCAATCTATCAAGATGAGCGAGGGGATGTTGCACATCCGTGATGTTGAGGGGCCTAAGAAGACCGGAAGCATGGAGACGAGACCCGAAGCAATGGAGCAACAAGTCTTCAAGTGCCAAGGGATGGTGGAGCGTGGACTCAATGCCAACCACACGATGATCACGGAGTTCACTAGCAACCACAAGATGGATGCCATTGATATTGGGAAACACCTCTCCAGACTCTACGATAGGGTTGACCAACTTCAGGGCCAGATCTATGACCTGCAGAATCAAAACTGTGAGTATGAGTACAAATTTAAATCAATAAGGTTGGCTGCAGATTTGAGGATTCCGGCTACTCGTTCATCCTGCCATGATGGAGCACCTATGCCTTGGAAGACGGAGGATCAGACTACTCCAACATCTTTAAATCTTTTGCTTTTACCTTTGCTTTAGTTCTTTCCTTTTCAGTTTTTATTTCTTCTTTTAGAGGAATAAGTCTTTAGTTTTTAGTTTGAGTCCTTTGCTTTTGTCTATCCCCCGATGTATTCGAGCTTACGAGCTATATAATAAAGAGTGTCTTAGTCAAGGGCTTTACTTTGTGCCATGATCAAATGTATGAAAAGAACGATAGCATGAAAGATCATGAGATCATCTTATGGAAAGTGATAACTTCACGTATTACAAGTATGATGATTGAAACTTGTTGAGAATAAATCAACATAGACCTCAGTCATTGTCGCAATTAATAAGAAGTAATAAGGAAAGAGAGGTTCACATATAAATATATCATCTTAGACACTTTTTACAATTGTGAGCACTCACCAAACTATTACATGCCTAGGAGTAGATGTTGGACAAGGAAGACAACATAATGAATTGTGTTTGCTTGGTTCCAAACAATGTTATATGATTAGAGATCCCTTAGCATGTGACGATTGCTTCCACCTCATATTAGCCAAAACTCCCGCACCAAGTAGAGATACTACTTGTGCATCCATAAACCTCCAACCCAGTTTTGCCATGAGAGTCCACCATACCTGCTTATGGATTGAATAAGATCCTTCAAGTAAGTTGTCAACGGTGCAAGAAATAAAAATTGCTCTCTAATATGTATGATCTATTACTATGTGGAAAGTGAGCTTTGTACGAACCTGTGGTGAGGAAGACATAAAAGCGACAGACAACATAATAAAGTTCTTTATCACAGGAGGCAATATAAAGTGATGTTCCTCCGCACTAAGAGGACACGCATCCAAACCTCAAAAGCGCATGACAAACTCTGCTTCCCTCTGCGAAGGGCCTATCTTGTACCTTTACTTTTTACCCTTGTAAGAGTCATGGTGATCATCACCAATTCCCTTTTTGCCTTTGTCTTGGCTACCGTCACATGCTTGGGAAAGATCTGTATTCATATGTCAACTTGGAGTTGAGTACTCATGCTTTATTATTTTTGACTTTACCCTTGAGGTAAACCGTTGGGAGGCAAAACTATAAGCCCCTGTCTTCCTCTGTGTCCAGCTGAAACTTTGACACCATGAGTACCACGTGAGTTGTAACAATTGTGGAAAACAAAAGAGATGATTGAGTATGTGGGTTTGCCTTACAAGCTCTTATTTGACACTTTCTGATGTTGTGATAAATTGCAATTGCTTCAATGACTATGGACTATTGTTGGTTACTTCTCGGTAAGGTTTTTGCTTCATGCTTTACTTTGTGAAGGAATTGTTACTTTCCCATAAATATCTTTATGATGTATTGATGTTCTATGTGTGATAATGATGCCCTCATGTCTGTACTATGTTTTATCGACACCTTCGTCCCTCAACATGTGGACATGTTTATGGAACTTGGTTTTCGCTTGAGCACAAGCAAGGTCCAAGCTTGGGGGAGTTGATACGTCCATTTTGCATCATGCTTTCATGTTGATATTTATTGCTACTTGGGCTGTTATATTACTTTTGGTACCATATTTATGCATTTTCTCTCTTATTTTGCAAGGATTATTTGAAGAGGGAGAATTCAGGGAGCAGGAATTCTGGATTAGAAAAGGAGCAAATCCTAGTCCACTATTCTGCACATCTCCAAATGCCCTGAAAATTTACGTGGATTTTTTCTAGAATATATTAAAAATACTCGGCGAAAGAACTACCGGAGGGGGGCCACTAGGGCCCCACAAGCTTGCCCACCGCCACCACCCCCCTGGTGGCGCAGTGCAGGCTTGTGGGCTGCCTGAAGGCCCACTAGCCCCCCTCTTTTGCTATATGAAGCGTCCTGACCTGGAAAAAATCAACCGAGAGCTTTTTCATGGTTTCGCCGCCGCCACGAGGCGGAACTTGAGCAGATCCAATCTAGAGCTCCGACAGGACGATCCTGCCGGGGAAACTTCCCTCCCGGAGGGGGAAATCGTCGCCATCATCATCACCGACACTCCTCTGTTGGAGCGGAGGCATCTTCATCAACATCTTCATCAGGACCATCTCCTCTCCAATCCCTAGTTCATCTCTTGTAATCAATCTTCGTCTCGCGACTCCGATTGGTACTTGTATGGTTGCTAGTAGTGTTGATTACTCTTTGTAGTTGATGCTAGTTGGATTATTTGGTGGAAGTGTTTACATTCAGATCTTTGATGCTATTCATTACACCTCTGGTCATGATTATGATTATGCCTTGTGAGTAGTTAGTTTTGTTCCTGAGGACATGGGATAAGTCATGCTGATAATAGTCATGTGAATTTGATATTCGTTCGGTATTTTGATATGCTGTATGTTGTTTTTCCTCTAGTGGTGTTATGTGAACGTCGACTACATAACACTTCACAATATATGGGCCTAGAGGAAGTCATTGGGAAGTAGTATGTAGATGATGGGTTGCTGGAGTGACAGAAGCTTAAACCCCAGCCTATGCGTTGCTTCGTGAGGGGCTGATTTGGATCCACTAGTTTAATGCTATGGTTAGACTTTGTCTTAATTCTTCTTTTGTAGTTGCGGATGCTTGCGAGAGAGGTTAATCATAAATGGGATGCTTGTCCAAGTAAGGGCAGTACCCAAGTGCCGGTCCACCCACATATCAAATTATCAAAGTAACGAACGCGAATCATATGAACATGATGAAACTAGCATGACAAAAATTCCTGTGTGTCCTCGGGAGTGTTTTTCCTCCTATAAGACTTTGTTCAGGCTTGTCCCTTGCTACAAAAGGGATTGGGCCACTTGCTGCACCGTTGCTTCTACTTATTACTTGTTACTTTTTTCTTGGTACGTTTCACCTCGCTACACAATCACTTTTTACCGCTACTTTCAGTGCTTGCACTTATTACCTTGCTGAAATCCGTTTATCAGAGCCTTCTGCTCCTCGTTGGGTTCGACACTCTTACTTATTGAAAGGACTATGATTGATCCCCTATACTTGTGGGTCATCAGGGGTCAATCATAGTCCTTTCGATAAGTAAGAGTGTCGAACCCAACGAGGAGCGAAAGGAAATGACAAGCGGTTTTCAGCAAGGTAATTTCTACAAGCACTGAAATAGCGGTAACAAGTTGTTTGATAGCAAGATAATTGTAACAAGTGACAAGTAGCAATAGTAACAATAGGTGCAGGAAGGTAGCCCAATCCTTTTGTGGCAAAGGATAGGCTAGAACAATTTCTTATAATAGGCAAAGCGTTCTTGAGGGCACACGGGAATTTCATCTAGTCACTTTTGTCATGTTGGGTTAATTTGCATTCGGTATTTTGATAATATGATATCTGGGTGGACCAGTGATTGGGTGATCCTCTTAATTGAATAAGCCTCCCACTTATGATTAACCCTCTTGCAAGTATCCACAACTTCAAGAAAAGCATTAAGAATAAATTCTAACCATAGCAATTAACATAGGGATCCAAATCAGCCCCTTACAAAGTAGTGCTTAGATGGGGGTTTAAGTTTCTGTCACTCTCGGAGCCCACCCTCTAATTACTACTCCACAATGCATTCCCTTAGGCACAAATATGGTGAAGTGTTATGTAGTCGATGTTCACAAAACACCACTAAGGGAATCACAACATTCATATCATCAAAATATCAAACGAATATCAGCTTGACATGACTACTTGCAACATGGTTTTTTCCATGGACTCAAGAACAAAAGTAACTACTCACAAGTGACAAACATGTTCATGATCACAGAGGCATTAAATAGCATAATGAATATGAACATATGATCTTCCAGCAAATAAACCATAAAACATCAACTACAAGATGTAATCAACACTAGACACACCTGAGGTACCAATCTGAGGTTTTGTTACATGATTGAGTACAAGATATGAACAAGGGATTTGAGAGGAGATGGTGTTGATGAAGATTAGCCTCCCCAAGATGATAGGGTTGTCGGTGATGCATATGGCCTCGATTTCCCCCTCCGATAGGCAAGTTCCTCCGGCGGAATCTCTCGATCGGAGGGCAAAAGTGCTCGTGCCCAGGTTCCACCTCGAGATGGCGGCGCTTCATCCCGAAAGTCCCCCTCTTAATTTTTTTCAGGGTAAAAGAGAATTTATACAAGAAGATGATCACCAGAGGTGGGCCAGGGGGACCACTAGACATCAAGCCACGCTAGGGGGGCCTGGCGTGCCATGTTGTCAAGTGGGCACTTGGTAGCCCCCTCCCGTACTTCTTCACTCCAGTATTTTTCATTTATTATAGAATAAATCTCTGTAAATTTTCATCCTAATTGAAGATGTGCATAATAGGTATCTTTGACGTAGCTTTCTCAGGTTTAGAGTTCCATCTGCCGACATTCTCCCACTTGATGTAAACCTTGCATATTATGCGAGAAAAGGCATTAAGATTACTCCACCAAGTGGCAAAATGCATAAAAACACTACAAATAACACTAAAAAAAATGATGAAAAATGGACATATCAACTCCCCCAAACTTAGACCTTGCTTGTCCTCAAGTGAAAGCCGATAACGTAAATCATGACCACATGCTTTGAGAGATAGGTGTCGATAAAAACAAAATATAGACATAACAACATCATGCTCATTATTATAACAACAAATAAAACTTTGTAAAATACTTCATCACAATTTTTCATCATATAACTTTTATCATAAAGTCTTCTTATAAACAAGTACCAATTCATCACAACATCGAAGTATGAAGCATAAACTCTATTGAAAACTAACAAACTATATTTTCAGTCAACTTTGCAACACAATTCATCATACTTTCACGAAGGGTCACATATCGGAGCTTTTAAGCAAGTCTACATACTCAACCATGATTTAGTATTCTATGATTTCTAACACTCACTGCATTCATATGAGCAAAAGGTTTCAATTGAACACATAGAAAGACATGGGCTTACAGTATTTCCTCCCAACGTATGCATCTCGAGGGTGATGTCAGCAATAATAACGCATGACCACCCACATTTAGATGGATATATATATTTAGATCTTTCCCCACCTCATTATGCTTGCCAAAGAGAAGATAAATGAAGTATAGGAAAATACTTTGACTATTGCACAAATGTAAATACAAAAATGTAAAATATAGGCCCTTCGTAGAGGGAAGCAGAGGTTGTCATGTGCTTTTTGGTTGTATGCTAAATCTCTTAGTGCAATGGAACGTTACGTTATATTACCCCTTGTGATGGCAACTTTTATTATGCAGTCCTTCACTTTTATTATCTCCATCACAAGTTTGTACAACGCTTAATTTCCCTTACACTAAATGATCAAACATGTTTAGAAGCAATTTTGATTGCTTTGTACACCGATGACAATTTACTTGAAGGATCTTCTCAATCCATAGGTAGGTATCATGGAGTTTTGAAACATGGGTTTGGGTTTAAGGTTTTGGATGCCCAAGTAGTATCTCTACTTAGTGTGAAGTTTTGGCTAGCAAAGGTATTGGGCAAGCACCACATGTTAGATGATCTATAACAATATAACTTCTATGTGAATGTGAAAAGGCATAAATCATTACGTTGTCTTGTTTATCCAGTATCAATAGTTTTTGCTATATTATAATTAATGGGATCTCACAATCATAAAAGATGTCAAGGATAGTGTATTTGGATGTAAATCTTCTCTTCGCTTATTAACTCTTTCATGTGTTGAATCACCGACCAATGTTATGTTTGTCAACCTCCAACAAATTTTATCAGTTATACTTTTCCTTATGTGATGGCACTACTTACTATAAGATTGGCATATGATCTTTTTCATTATTTTCCTTTATTTTCATTGCACCAAGAAAGTAAAGAAGCAAGAACTCAAACTAACTTTAATATATAACTCTCACTTGATTACATAGATAGATAGATAGATGATGAAACTAGCACTCAAAATAAAAGGATTATTTGAATACATTTCCAAATAACTAAAGATCAAAATAAGATGGATAAAGATAAATAAGAGTGATGATAATACGATACCAGGGCACCTTCCCCAAGCTTGGCACAAGCCAAGGGAGTGCCCGTACCCGTTTACTCAAATCTCCTTCTTTGGTGGTGAAGATGGAGGTGATGGTGATGTGTTTTTTCTGCTCCAACTTGCGTTCGAGGCTGAAACTATCTTCCACCACACCCTCATTATCCACCTCCAGCTTTAATATCTTTCACATAATGTCGCTTTGCTCTCCTGCAAAAAACAGGAAGGGATAAATTGGACCTTAGGTTTGTACTTGTTGGGGAGGCTTGACTTCTTCAATACCACGTGCATATCTCTAGGTTGAGGCAGTGGATCTTCATCTTGCAAGGAGCTATCCCGCATTGCATTTATCAGATCTTCGTCTTCCTACTCCTCTTAGTCCAGCCGTAGTGATCCACCTCTCCGTAAACCTTAGGGTTTGCGATGAAATTAGCTATGTAGCTCTCTCCATTCGAATCTTGAGACGACATAATTTCAGATCTGCTAGGAAAACAGCTCGAAATAAGAACAAAGGATTTCTCCATGGTACTTAGGGTCAAATCATCGGGAGATATATATAGACAAGTTTTACACAAGGGAATACGTGTTCCACAAGAAAACGAAAAGAGGAAGGTGCCTGAGAGGCCCACTAGACATGAGGCAGAGCCAGGGGGTCTAGCGCGCTGTGGTGTCTAGTGGAGACATCGGTTTCCTTCCCATGTGTTTCTCAGTTTCCTATTTTACTAATATTCCAAAATTGATGGAAACTATTTTTGTAGATTTTTCTAAGCCTGTTTACTTAATGTATCACATACCTCTTCCTTTTAAGTGTTCTGAAGTGTTATGGAAGGTCTCCCTAATGTGCTCCTACGGTGTCATGGTTTGGATAATATTTGGTTCAACATAAATTGGTGTACCTGAAATGTAGTGCTTTATTGTTTGTCCATTAACCACCTTCGGGTTAGTGCCTTCATGATTATTGATCTTAATAGCTTGAGACTGATAAACTTCTTCGATGATATATGGTCCTTCCCATTTGAAGTGAATATTTCGTGCAAAAAATCCAAGACGATAACTGTACAATAAAATATATTCACGAACTTTGAATTCTTGCTTTTGGATTCTTTTGTCATGCCATCTTTTAACTTTTTCCTTGAACTGTTTGGTATTTTCATAAGCTTGGGTTCTCCATTCATCTAATGAGATAATATCATATAACCTCTTTTCACCAACAAGTTTGAAATTATAGTTGTTTTCTTGAATTATCCAATAAGATTTATGTTCTAACTCAAGAGGTAAATGACATGCTTTCCCATAAACCATTTTATAAGGAGACATACCCATAGAATTTATATAAGTTGTTTTGTAGGCTAACAATGCATCATCTAATTTCTTAGACCAATTCTTTTGGGGCATATAGACCGTCTTTTGCAATATTAATTTTATTTCTCTATTGGTTAATTCTACTTGACCACTAGACTGAGGATGATAGGGAGATGCAATTCTACAATTAACATCTTATCTGGCAAGAAGCTTACAAAAAGCACCATGAATAATATGTGAACCACTATCAGTCATTAAGTATCTAGGGACTCCAAATGCGGGATAATAACTTCCTTCAACATTTCATAGAGGTGTTATGATTAGCACTGTTGGTTGAAATAGCTTCAACTCGTTTAGTGACATAATCAACATCAACCAAAATATGTGTATACCCATTAGAGGAATGAAAAGGTCCCATGTAATAAAATCAACAAACATCAAATGCTTCAGTAACAAGTGAATAATTCATTGGCATTTCCTAGTGTCTACTTATGGTTCGGGTTCCGGAAAATCTCGATGACATTTCGATATAGATGAGTTACGTATGTTGGTAACCGAATGTTGTTCGGAGTCCCGGATGAGATTCTGGACGTCACGAGGAGTTCCGTAATGGTCCGGAGACGAAGATTGATATATAGGAAAGATGTATTCGGGTTCGGAAAGTTTTCGGGCATTACCGATAAACTACCGGGAGTGACGAATGGGTTCCGGGGGTTCATCGAGAAGTGCAACCCACCTAGGGGGGAGCACATAGACCCAAGAGGTGGCGCACGAGCCCCTGGTGCACTGGGCGGCCAGCCTCATGGGTCTATTCGGCCGAATAGAGAGGAAGGTGGGGTAATCCCACTAGGAGGAGGACTCCTCCTCCACCAAACCAAATTGGAGGATTCCTCCCCGTTGTGTGCCGCCAGCCAACCCTAGGGGTTTTTCCCTAGGGCACCACCCCTCCCTCCCACCTATATATAGTCGATAGGAGAGAGGATAGACACCACAAGCCACGACACAAGCCCTCTCCCTCCACTACTTCGTGACACCCCGTAGGCTAGTTCGGCAGTGCACAGCGTAGCCCTGCCGCATCAGCTCCTCCAACATCATCCGTCACGTCGTCGTGCTGTCGAAGAATTCGTATACTTATTCACCCCTCTTGCTGGATCAAGAAGGCGGAGATCGTCGTCAAGCAATACGTGTGCTGAACACGGAGGTGTCGTATGTTCGGCGCTAGATCGTCATTGGATCGTGGGACGGCTTGCGATTTGGACCACAAAGACATTCGACTACATCAACCGCGTTTCTTAATGCTTCCCGCCTAGCGATCTACAAGGGTATGAGGATCCTATCTCTCCTCTCGTAGATGGTCATCACCATGGATAGATCTTATGTGTGCGTAGGATTTTCTTCCCATGCAACGTTTCCCAATAAAGCGATCATCATGAACATAGATATGATGCATATACTTACCTTGAGGTTCTTGAGCGTCTTAGCAGTAGGAGTACACTTAGGAAAACAATTGTTAGACAACACAATGGTACTCTATTGTAAAGATGCAAAGATCTTCAGAAGTACCAAGATATTGAAGACATATTCAAAATAGGTTTAGGTGATAAGTATGTCTCCAAGAGAATTAGAACTTTCTCCCCTAAGAATCAATATGTAAGAATTTCCTCTCGACCTGAATCATAGAATGCAGATACTGGGAGTAGGTAGGGTGAGACAAGTTCAATCCAAAGATAGTGATAGTATGTAGACATTGTTTTATTGCTATCTTAAACAAATTTATCTCTCTCCCCCTTAATGGTGTTGCTCCCCGTGAATATGTATGGTTTGATATTTTCCCCTTTATGTAAGCTTATTGGAAGCTTTGATATTTGTCCCCCTTTGGCATTAATTTCCAAAAAGGTTAGAGGGTAAGGGATCATTGAGAGAAAGGGATCCTTGATTCTTCTCTCTTGATAAGGGTTCCTTGAATTTGACTTTTCTGCCCCTAAATAATAACTAAGAGTTCCTTGAACTATCTCCCTCTATGTTTGGGATCCTAGATGATTTTCCCTCTTGTATTGTGGATCATTTACGATTTCACTGCCTCAGAAATAATGCTAAAACTAATTTTGTTTGCCAAAATGTTCAATAAGAACTTAGAAGGTAACAAAACTTGGGGTAATTGAAACCTTTCTACCCCTAAGGCAAAAGTCCAGAAAGTATCTTAAAATTTTAGACATTGATAAATTTCGGAGTCACCGAGGCAATATGGTTCGGTCGAACCGAGAATGACAGCAACCTCTAAGAGAAATCGGTTGGACCGATTTTCGCACATCTATGAAACCGAGTTGCATTGAAAATCAACTCCTTAACTTAAATTAGACAAAAAAATATCCATAGATTTTGAAAATGAATCTATCCAAAGATAAAAAGGAAATAAGACAAAACCACACAAATATTGTTTTGTGTGTTCCTGAAAATTTACTTACATATAGATAAGAGTTGAATGGTTCCAACAAAGTATGCAACGAAAATGTGAACCATACACGAAACTCCATCTAGATGTAGAGTGGTGACTAGGTCGCCTATATTAGATTATTTGACTTGAGGAGTCAAGCAAGGATGCTTCATCATAGGTGATACTCATTGTTAAGCGCAAAATGAGGTTACCATTTTTTGGTTAAGTTTTGTTAATGTCTTCATATCACTTGAGTTTCTTTACCTCATGACTTGATGCAAAGATTTATCAAGGATCAGAGTACATACCTTCGAATGATGTTGATGACGTGGCATGTAGGTGAACATGTTGTGGATGCTCAAAGTTGATGAATATCATCTTGAGATGGGAGCTATCCTTGTACTTTTTTCATTCCCTTTTCAACTACAATGGTTAGTCATGAAAGGAAGAACATAATATATCCAAATGACATGAGTGAATTTCATTATCATTTAATTGTCAAGGATATGATTTTGATGTCTTCTTCCTCCATCTCAGAAGAAAGGGTTGTTGATACTTGGCCATGTCAAGATTGCTTTTGATGTGAGTTGATGGCAATATTGTGAAGTGTATTTATTCCAAGTACCTATGAAATATTAGATGCAATACAAGGGAGCTTAGTTTTCCAAGATATAAAGATAGTGCCAAATCAATGTCATCAAGGAATAGACAATCGAGCTCATACCCTTGCATGCATCCGAGTGACTCTAGGTCAACTTTCAAGCATAAATGATGTTCACCTCACTCCTAAAATGACAAAACACTTTCCCATCAAGTGGTTTGGTAAATATATCAGCTAATTGTTTGTCGGTACGAACATGCTTAAGATCTATATCTCCTTTACCAACATGATCGCAAAGGAAATGATGTCACACTTGAATATCTTGTGTTTGAGAATGTTGCATAGTATTATAGGTGATTTTAATAGCACTTTCATTGTCACACAGTATTGGAACATTTCTAACATGAATGCCATAATCCTTAAGAGTTTGAGCCATCCATAGTAATTGCGCACAACATGATCCGGCGGCAATATATTCAGCTTCGGTAGTAGATAAATATACCTAGTTTTTATTTCTCGGGTTACGAAGACACAAGAGATCTTCCAAGAAATTGGCATGTACCCGAGGTGGATTTTCTATCAACCTTGTCTCTGACATAGTCCGAGTCAGAATAGCCAACAAGATTAAAAGAAGATACCTTGGGATACCATATGCCAAAGTTTGGTGTATCTATTAGGTATCTCACGATTCTTTTAATAGCCAATAGATGACACTCTTTAGGTGCCTATTGGTACCGGGCACACATGCAAACAGTCAACATGGTGTCAGGATGAGAGCCACATAGATATAGCAACAAACCAATCCTGGATCGAAAACTCTTTGATCAACCGGTTTGTCCTCCTTAGTGAGGTCAATATGTCCACTAGTAGGCATGAGGGTTCTCATACCTTTGCACTCTTGCATATTGAACTTCCTAATTAAGTCCTTGGTGTACTTGGTTTGAGAGATAAACGTACCTTCTCCCGATTGTTTGATTTGCAATCCAAGTAATAATTTCAGCTTGTACATCATTGACATATCATGTTTCTCTCACATCAACTTTCCAAATTTCTCACGAAAATGTGGGTTAGTAGAACCAAAAATAATATCATCCACATATATTTGGCACACAAATAGTTATCCATTAACTCTTTTAGTGAATAAGGTTGCATCAATTTTACCAATCTCAAAACCCTTTTCAATTAGAAACTTCGTTAAGCATTTATACCAAGCTCTAGGTCTTGTTTAAGACCATATAAAACTTTACGAAGTTTATAAACATGATTAGGTTTCTTGGGGTTCACAAAGCTGGGAGGTTGTTTGACATAAACCTCCTCCTCAATTTCACCATTTAGAAAAGCACTTTTGATATCCATTTAGTAAAGAGTAATATCATGGTGATTGGCATAAGAGAGAAGAATGTGAATGGCTTCAAGTCTAGCAACGGTAGCATAGGTCTCACCGTAGTCCATACCTTTGATTTGCATGTATCCTTGGGCTACGAGACGAGCCTTGTTGCATACAACTTGTCCCTCTTCATCTTGCTTGTTCTGAAACACCCATCTTGTACCGATGATGTTGTGCTCGTCTTTGGGCTTTTCAACAAGTGTCCACACTTGATTCCTCTCGAAGTTGTGTAGCTCTCCGTGCATGGCGTTCACCCAATCCGGGTCTTGAAGGGCTTCTTCTACCTTCAAAGTCTGAATTCCAGAGATAAAGGTATAATGCTCGCAAAATTTAGCTAAACAAGCTTTAGAGCGAGTGGTTCTCCTGGTTTGTATGTCATCGGAGATTTGATTCAGTGGATGATCTTTGTCCACTCTTACTCGAACTCATGTCACCTTCTTCTTGTTGGATGGTGGAGCTTCTTCATCATCATAATCTTGCATGTTGTCATTGACGGTGTTGTCTCCTTGAGGTGGTGGTGAGGAAGGTTGAGGTGGAGCATCATGATGTACTTCTTCCTCTTCTTCAACATGTTGTGTACCGCTTGTGGATGCCTCCATGTTGTTTTGTGATTTGCCCTCACGCGAAGTAGGAGCTTCCACCTGAGTTGACGAAGTATTTTCCTTCACCTCCATGGGACGAATCTTGTCGATAGGTAAATCTTGGATGCTTAGGAAGGTTCCTTATCGCCTACATCATTTGGCAATTGTTCGACTTGCGAACCATTAGATTCATCAAACTTCACATCTACTTTCTCTTCAACTCTTCGAGTGAAGATGTTGTAGACACGGTAAGTGTGAGAGTTTGATCCGTAACCAAGTTGGTAACCTTCATGAGATTTAGGAGCAAATTTAGTGTGACGATGCTTATCAAGAATGTAGCACCCGTAGTCGAATACTCGAAGGTATCCAACTTGGGGTTTGTTACCGGTGAGTAGCTCATATGCCTTTTTACCAAGAAGCTTGCGCAAGTAGAGTCGGTTTATGGTGTGAAAAGTTGTTTCCACGGCTTCTGCCCAAAAGTGTATTGGCGTCTTGTATTCGTCAATCATCATTCTGGCCATCTCTATGAGAGTCTGGTTCTTCCTCTCAACAACTCCATTTTGTTGAGGTGTGTACGTTAACGAGAACTCATGTGAGATACCTTCTTCATCAAGAAAACTATCCATATTTGTGTTCTTGAACTTTCTTCCATTGTCGCTCCGGACTTTCTTGAGCTTCACTTCAAATTGATTTTGGGCTTTCTGATTGAAATTCTTGAAGATATTTTGTACCCGCGACTTATCATCAAGAAAGAAAACCCATGAGAAACTGGAAAAATCATCAATAATGATTAAACCATAAGAATTTCCACCGAGGCTCTTGTAAGCATTGGGACCAAAAATATCCATGTGAAGCAGCTCGAGTGGCCTTCTAGTAGTCATGATGTTCTTAACGGGATGACTTCCCCCGACTTGATTTCTTGCTTGACAAGCACTACAAATTCTATCTTTGTCAAAGATAACATCTTCGACACCAAGAATATGATCACCTTTGATGAGTCTGTCAAGGTTACACATACCTACATGTCCTAACCTTCTATGCCATAACCAACCTTTAGAAGATTTTGCAATAAGTCATGTACGAGGTTTGGATTTTTAGTGAAATTGACAATGTATAGGTCACCTCTACAGAAACTAGTAAAGACCGTGTTATAATCGTCGCTATGAAACACTTGGTAGTCAACTTTCATAAATAGCACATTGAAACCAAAGTCGGCTAGTCTAGATCCGGAAAGAAGATTCTATACAAGGGATTCAACAAGCATGACATTTTGAATGGAACTATCATGAGATATGGCCACCTTACCAAGACAAAGTACCTTACCCTTGGAGTTTTCTCCAAAAGTCACATACCTTCGAGGTCATGGAACATGTCTTTATCTCCGGTCATGTGATCGGTGCATCCACTATCTAAAACCCACTCCTTTCCTCAGGCCATGTAGTCTCTAAGGTTCACCATAAGACTAAGGTTCCTCATGGTCTTCTCGTACTCGATGTCAAACTCTTAATCTTCATCATAGTAGCCATGCTCCACATTTCATCGTTGTACGAAATATCCTCGTCATAGGAAATAAGAATTTCATCAGAATTTTCACTATGACAACGTTCATATTTATGCAAGTGAATGGCTTCAACAATGACATTGTTAATGGTAATGACATCTCCTTTAGCACGCATGAGGTCACAAAGCTCAAATAGGCATTTATAAAAATTAGGATTAGTTGGCTTCCTTTTGTGAAAGGCAATGCATTTACGGAAAATGATCTCAAGATTTTTCATTGAATAGTCAGGATATATTTTTTCTAAGTTTTTCCACAAAGTGTGAGCACACTCAAAATCTTGCAATTGATTAAGCATATTTCTTGGCAGTCCTCTAATGATTAGATTTACAGTTTTGACATTACCAAGTTTATCAAGTTCTTCATCATGAGAAGGATGCAAAGGATCAATGGGAGACTCATAGGGATATCCAACATACTTGCGCAAATGGAATTTATCAAATATATCAAGCATCTTAGCTTTCCATTGTCTAAAATATTCCCCATCAAGAATAGGCACTCTACAAGTAATATTCCCCAAACTAGGCACATTCATCTTCCTCCAATGGTGATTAAATCAAGGTTTTGGAGACCTTGCTTTGAAACCATTTGTGAGGTCGCTAAAAGAGGCGTCTAGAGGGGGGTGAATAGACTACTTGCATAAATTAAAATCCTAGCCTTTTCCCAAATTTAACGGTTGGCAGATTTTAACATTTCAAACAAGTCTAGTGCACCCTACACATGCTAGTCAACAAATATGGTAGCAGAAAGTAAAGATTTTGCACATGTAGTAAGGAGTAGAGTTTAGGAAGATCGAACACGAAGAAGTTGACACGATGATTTTTGGCATTGTTCCGATAGGTGGCGCTATCGTACGTCCATGTTAGTGGACACTTCAACCCACACAGGGTAACAACTACAAGATTCCACGGAGGGCTCCACCCACAAGGGGTCCACGAAGAAGCGGCCTTGTCTATTCACCACGGCTTTCGTCCACACATGACTAGCCTCACTCACCGTATATATTCATGAAGTAGGCGATCTCCTTGCCCTTACAAACATCTTGGTTCAACTCCACAGCACGAAGTAGGAGGCTCCCAAGTGACACCTAGCCAATCTAGGAGGCACCACCCTCCAAAAGGTAATAGACGTGGCAGAACAATGAACTCCTTGCTCTTGTGCTTCTAAAGATAGTATCCTCAACACTCAATCACTCTCTCAGATTTAGTAGGAGTAGGAGAGATTGATATTGTGGAAAGCAACTTGGGGATGCTAGAACTCAAGGTTCAAATGGTTGAATGGAATCTCTTGATCTCAACACATGAGTAGGTTGCTCTCTCTCAGAAAAATGAATCTGGCAAGTGTAAGTGTGTTCTGAGTGCTTCCTATGTGAATGAGATGTAGGTGGAGGGGTATACATAGGCATCTCCCAAAATACAATCATTACAACATTATTGCCCAACTCAGTGACACCGAAGGGAATCTCAGTGGTACCGAGTTACACTAAATGTGGCAACTTTTGAATTCTCGGTGAGACCGATATAGGAATCTCAGTGGTACCGATACGATGACCTAAACCAGTTTTCAAATCTCGGGGAGATCGATTTCAAACTCAGAAATTCCAATTCTTGAAATCTTCTCAAAGGAAAGTTGGTCGCTGAATCTCGGTGGCACCGATACGAGTGTTGGTGGTACCTGGATGGTAGTGTTTGGCATATGATCTGTCACGTGTAAAATATGTAGGGACGAGTGGAAATTGTTGGTGGCACCGATTTTGCTAGTTTGGGCTTGGACAGAGATATTTTGTGGGAGAATGGGTGAGTATTTTTGGCGGCTACCTCTAAGCACTTGAGCTACCAATTCATCATAATACCTCATCCCATTTTAATAGTATTGGCTTTCCTCTGGACTCAAAGTGATTTTCACAAATGTAAAAAAGTAGAGCCTTCTTGCTTGAAGCTTGAGCGAATCCTATTCCTTCCTTCATCAAGGGGCTTCTCCTCACAATCCTATAGACAAAGCTCTGTGTGGACTATACCTGAAATATACTAGGTAAGAGTGTTAGTCCAAGAGACAATGTATGTTGTAATGAATTATGAAAACCACCAAGGGAGCATATGTGTTTTCACATACACAAAAATGGTAACCCCATGTTATTGCACCCGGCAACGGTGCCAGAAAAGAGCTTGATAATCCCCAAGTGCAATGAATCATCATAGCACTTTACAAAGATGTAAGTGGTAAGTATGGAGTTTCGAACCCACAAGGAGCTAAAGGTAAGATCAATATTCTCTCAAGTCCCATCTGCCACCGATATGACTCTACATACACCAAACGTTTGCTTCTATCTAGTAACGAGAAATAAAACTCAATTGTGGGTATAAAGAGGATAGCTTTGCATGATATTGGAGAACTAAAATATGAAAATAGTTTCTGCACTAAATAGAGTTAGAATATATTACAACATATTTCAAGTAGTGAGTATGAAAAAATGATGGTATGGAGTGCGGAACCATCCTAGGCAATTGATAATAAAATCGGTAATCATTCTTGCAATTTTATATCAGGGAGAGGCATGTGCTAACATACTTTCCATACTTGGATCATATGAACTTATGATTGGATCTCTAACAAGAATCCACAACTACAAAAGATCATTAAGGTAAACCCAACCATAGCATTAAACATCAAGTCCCCTTTACTCCCAGCCGCAAACAATTCCCTTACTCGCGTGTAAGCTTCTATCACTCTAGCCACCTACTGTAAGATAATCATCAACATATTACAGACCCTACAGAAGAGCATCATAGGACAGCACCAAAAATAAAACATACATTCAAATCAATCAAGATCATCAATCAACCCAAAGGACAACATAAATCTACTCAAACATCATAGGATGACAACACATCATTGATCAATAATATGTGGCATGAAACACCATGTTCAAGTAGGGGATTACTGCGGGGTGCGGGAGAGTGGAACACCATAGATAGATGAGGGAAGGTGATGAAGACAGTGATGTTGATGAAGACGATCACCAGGGCGATGGTTCCTCCGGCGGCACTCTGGCGCCATCGGAAGAGAGGCCGAGAGAGTCTCCCCCCTTAGGCTTCCTCCTCCATGGCCTCTCCCCATCTAGGAATAGGTTCTCCCTCTGGTCCTTGGGCACCATGCACCCGGAGGGGCGAGAGCCCCTCTGAGATTGGATCTCTCTCTCTCTCTCTCTGTTTGTGTCTTGTTTTCGCTGTTATTTTCTGGCCCTTCACCGTTTCTTAAATATTGGAGATCCATAACTACGATCGGGCTGAAATTTTGAGGGGATTTTTGTTAGAAAATATCTTTCTTGTGGACAAAGGAGAGCTCCAACCGACTTAAGGGCTGGCCACAAGCTATGAGGGCGCGACCCCACACCCTAGTCATCCCTGGTAGATTGTGGGGCCCTTGAGCACCGTCTTGCGTTGATTCTGACTCCCAAAATTCACATATATTCCAAAAAAATATCCATAATTTGTTATCGTGTTTGGAGTCCGTTTGATATGGATTTTCTAGGAAACAAAAACACACAAAAACAGGAACTGGCATTGGGCACTAGGTAAGTAAGTTAGTCCCCAAAATAATATGAAATGTTTCCAAAAGTATATGAAAGTTGTTGAATATTGGCATGAATACTTCATACATTATCAATACATTGGAGACATATCAGTGATGCCGAATAAGTTGTTGGCAGTATAATTGTTGCATTGGTAAGACCGATTTTCCCGGTTCAGAGGGACCTAGTTGCGAATAGAAACTTAACTACTTGAAAATATAGGGTTACTTGTCAAACGAAAATCCTTCTTGACCATTTTGACAATGAAGACTTTCAGAAAGTTATGACCAATGTTCTTAGAAAATGTTCAATAGATTTTCAAAGAATTTTTAAAAACATTTGCAAGGAATTTTCAAGAAAACGAACATTGAATCGTTCCAAGAAAGCATGGAACTAAAATATGAACCATACAAGAAACTTCATCTAGATGATGGTGGGCGACTAGGTCACCTATATTAGAGTATATTTACTTGAGGAGCCAAGAAAGAATGCATGATCATAGGTCAAACTCATCGTTAAGCTCAAAATGGGGTTACAATTTTTTGTTAAGCATTTTAATGTATTCAAATCACTTGAGTTGCTTTACCTCATGACTTGGAGTGAAGCTTTATCAAGGATATGAGTACATACCTTTGCATGATGTTGATCATATGGCATGTAGGTGAACTTGTTGTGGATGCTCAAAGTTGATGAAGTTCATGTTGAATTGAGTGCGGTCCTTGTTGTTTTGGTTCCCTTTTCACCTACATAGGTTAGTCGTGCAAGGAAGAACATACTATATCCAAATGACAAAAGTGAATTTATTCAACAAATAGTTGTCAAGGATATTTGTTTTTTTGTCTTATTCCCACACCATCAAAGAAAGGTTGTTGATACTTGGCAATGACAAAATTGCTTTTGATGTGAGTTGATGGCAATCTTATGAAGTGTAGTTCCTCCATGTACCTACAAAAGGTTAGATGCAAAAGCATGGCATGGAAAGTTATGATCTCTAATTGTCATCACAAACATTTTCACTCATGATATATTGAATGAAGTTCGAACGAGCCAACATATTTACTATGACATCCTCAGCTATTGCTATAGTAACCTCCGTAATTAAACTAAGTAAACATATGCTAATGGTGCCACGTCATCGTGGTTGCTATTGTTAAATTCATGTTAGTTTAAAACGGTTCAAATTCAAATTTAAAAAATAAATAAATAAAGTCAATCGCTAATAGTTTTCAAATGAAATAAATAAATAAATAATAATGTTTGATATTTGTCAAATATTACTTAAGAAATATTCCTTTAAGAATTATTAAATTTGAGGGGATTTAGTTTCACTAAATAAAGTAAGACTAAAACTGTTAATAGATAAATAAAAAGGAAAAACAGAATCTGAAAATAAAAAGAAAAAGACCCTCCCCACCCGAGTGGGCCGGCCCCAACCAGCCCATCTAACCAGCCCACTATAACCGGGGGGTATAAACCCCCCAAACCCTATGTGCTACCAAGCCCTCCCCGTTTCCCTGCCCCCGCCGCCAGGAGAACCCACGAGGGGATCCCCCTCACGAGCGCCCCCCTTCCCCACCAACTCCCTCGATCTCCCCACGCCCCAGATCATGTCGCCCACTCCGTCTCACCCCTCGCTCTCGTTCACCACACCCAGGAGCTCACAACCGAAACTCTCTCTTCCCCACTCGCTCACCTCACCCCGCCGCCGCACCTCAACCTCACCCACCAGTCGCCGCCGTCGGGGCCCCTCCTCGCCTCCTCCTCGGGCGCCTCCCCCAGCGCTCCCTCTCCACCCGGCCCACCCTCAGCGCTCGCCCCTCCGCTCGCCGATCTCCCTCACTCCTCCCTGCCCCAGGAGAGCGCCCTCGCCCCTCGCCGCCGCACACCGCCCCGGGTCCGCACCGGAGTTGCCCCACCGCGCCCCGCGCCCACGCGCCGGCCCCGTCTCGTTACGCCGACCCTCCCCGGCCGTTCCACACTGTGGCCGCACCAGGCTCCACTGCCTCGACGCCGGCGCCCTCCGCCGCCCCGGCGCCTCATCCCCATCAGCCACCACCAGCGCCATCCCCACCGTCGTCGGCCGTCGCACTTCACCGAGCCCATTGCCTCCTCCCTACAGGAGCTGTGAGCCCCCTCTCTCCCTTCTCCATTTGATTCGGCGACGCCCTGTTAATTGTGCGTTATAAAAGAAAGGGAAACCAAAAATGTGTGTGTGTGTGTGTAAGAATATATATATATGTATGCAATGTATCCATGTGTGTAAAAGTGTATGTTTGTGCAGATGGATAGAGGTATGCATGTGTGTATGTATATATATCTGCATATATGGATATAATTACGTGTAGACGATGTGTGTACGTGTAGCATAGAATATGTAACTCTCGCTGTCCCAATGACGTATGGGCCCCAGATCACCCACCAAATGGCATGTGGGGTCCCTCCTAAAAACATGCAAAATAAAAGTCAAAATAGTTTTATAAATAATTAATATTAATAAATTAATTAATTGGATTAATTAGTTATTTAAACAGTAATTACTGTTTTGAATAATTAGGATTTAATATAATAATAATAATAATAGATAAATAAGTATTTAATTAATTTTAATATTTAAAGATTAGGTAAGTTAATTAAATGAGCTATTAGCTAAATCGGTTAACTAAAGATAAATAAAATATACTAGCCAGTGTATGACAGCTAGGTCCCACCCCACTAATTAATTTGATTAAATAGTTATTTAACTCTAATAATAATTGTGCCTATGACACATGCGACCCACTGGTAAGTTTGACCAATCAAACCCTGTTGACTACTAATGTCAGCATGACATCATGCTGATGCCACAATTGCATTTTATTGAATTAAATTAATCTGTTTTAATTTCTGAATATTAATAAAACTTTGAAAATTATTATAAAATAAACCGTAGCTCAGATGAAAATATTTTCAACATGAAAGTTGATCACCAGAACGGGACGAACCCGGATACGCGGTCCATTCGTGTGTTGCGCGTCCCTAGCATAGAAAACATGGAACTTTTCCATCGTTTTTCATCTGTCCAGTAGTAGCCACAGACCCTGAAAATATCGTTAGATATTCTTCCGACCCGTGTATGATGGATGTTCTGCGTTAGCTCATGCCTAACCATGCTTTGCATGTCATGCTTAGTGTCGCACCTGTTACTGTTATTTATTGTTTATCCCCCCCTCTTCTTATTGGTCGACCCCGAGACTCATGTTGTTGTCGGGTACATCTACCCTCCCCACGACCAGCTCTTTGCCGCAGAGCAACAAGGAAAGCAAACCCCCCTTGATCATCCCTATATCGCCTATGTCTTTCTTCCTTCTGCTTGCATTAGAATTTTCCTACTGTTGTAGTTAGCTCCTATATCTGATGCATAGCCTAATTTTTGATGAACTGCTACTTTCAGTACTACACCTTAAATTTTTTAGTATAGGTGGAGCAATCACCCCTCTGACCCCTTAGTCCAGTTGCCTCGCTTTATTGTCAAGTCTCGATCCCTGATCGACGAACCAGATCTGACAAAGGACTTACACCCCCCTAGTTGTACGACGCTACAGAGCTACTATCGGGTACCGAGGGTGACACCTCATGAAGTACTCGTGATGATACCTCTGTAGTGTAACTAGTCGGTCGTGGTTATCAAAGGTGATTCCTCTTTCACCACTCCCGATGATGTCTCTGTCGTGCAACCCCTGAAGTGTGGGACCCTCGAGGGTGATTCCTCTAAGTCCACCTTGACGGATACATCATTCGGAATCACACGAGGGTGATACCTCGGATCCCCCTGATGTTACAACCACATAGTTACTTGACCATGTTACTGGGATCATTGGTGAATAGTTGTTAGGCGGGTGGATTCCCGCGTGGATTTGTCGATGACTTAATTAAAATGATAATGGATTTGGGTATTTGATCTGGGTTGGTCGCGAAGCCTTATTACGCACTAACCGTCTGAGTTGAAAGAATTACGGGTACTCGATGTCGCAATATCAGTCAAAGCTCTTCAGACGTCAGCGAAGAAGCGGCGCGCACCCGAGTGGTCCCGAGATGCATCGCGCTTGTGATTAAGGGTTGCTAGGACTCACATCGACCGCCCACTCATCGTGAAGGAGCGCAGAAGGCAAGTAGGCCCATGACCCCTTTGTGCTTAGGAGTTAGACCAGCAGGATGGCCTCTCTGTTGAGCTTAGGTGCGGTTGCGATGTGTCGATATTCCGAGGCCGGGCATGACCTAGAAAAGTGTGTTCGGCCAGAGTGTTATCGAGCCTGTCGGGAATATGTTGTGCACCCCTGCAAGGAAGAACTTATCTATTCAAATAGTCGTGTCCACGGTTACAGGACGACTTGGAGTTGTGCCCTGATCTTATACAACTACAACTGTTACTTAACTAGAATTGTTGCTCCGGGATTGCTTCCTCGCAGGGAGTTGGGGAAGGGTCTCTAGGCGTGATCTCATATTTTTATTGTTGCAACAATATTACTATTATTTGTGTTACCCTAGTTCTACTCTCGTTTATTGCTGCAAGACCCTGAAGATGCTAGCCTTCGATAGGACTAGGCCTTCTCTCTCTTTCTCGCATTGCTGCATTCAGTCCACATATAAACCCCTTCTTTGATTCTGATGCATACTTAGCATAGTTCTGATGTAAGACTTGCGAGTACTTTGGATGAGTACTCACCATTGCTTTGCTCCTCCGTTGCCCCTTGATCCGTTGCTGCGACCAGATGATGGAGCCCAGGAGATGGAGTTTCTTGCCAACGTCTGCCCCCCCCCCCCGATGGTGACTTCTTCATGGAGGCCGCTGATGATCAGGAGTAGTTAGGAGGTTCCCAGGCAGGATGCCTCGCCTCGCTCGATCGTTGTTTCTTTTGTGCTAGCCTTCTCTAAGGCACCCCATGTTTAATGTATGTACTCACAGATTGTTGCTTCTGCTGACTCGTGTGTTTATCGAGCTTCTGTATTCTAACCCTTGAGGCCCCTGGCTTGTAATATGAAGCTTGTATTATTTTTAATTGTGTCTAGAGTTGTGTTGTGATATCTTCCCGTGAGTCCTTGAGTTTGCTTGTACGCATTTGCCTGTATGATTAGCGTACGATTAAATCGAGGGCGTCACATTTACAAAAATGAAATACAAGAAGAGTTTATACCGTTTCCTTTTCCATGATAACTTCATCTAATACTGTCATTATTGCCTTTCACTTGCACGATCGAGTGATGTGATAATAATAAAAGGGCAAGGGTGTTGTGGACTAAGCTGGAATTTGCAGGGCAGTTTTAAACAAAGGAGAAGACATGGTAATATTGGCTCCTTGTTACGTGAACAACAAAGCATATGAGAGCCACTCAACATTTTCATCATGGTCTTCTTCTTTTATAACTCAACAAACGGGAAAAGAAGTTCAGACAAACAAGCTGAAATATTTTGGGAGTTTTTGTTTTTCTGAAGAAAAAAGGATAAACTATGGGAAAACAAGAACGAGAAGAGTTATTTACTCGGGAAAGCTCCCAACAATTAAGAGGAAATCTTTTTGGCTTTTCTTTTAAGACTACAACCAGTTCAACAGGAAAGAAAAATCGAAAAGAAGCGAGAAATATTTTTGGATTTTCTAAATTTTTCCAAACACACAAGAAGAAAGTGGAAAAATATAGCTAAAATGTATATACAATGAAATAGGATGAACACTGACAATTTGTATGAAATGTGTGAACATGAATGTAGTGTCAGTGAGAAATACGTACTCCCAAGATTAGGCTTTTTCCTAGCTTGGTAATCACCACTCATAGTAGCCATTAGATCCAAGAAAGTATTTTCGCTGCGGCACCTGAGCATCCCAATCCCGGGCCTCGTCCTCTGTAGTAGCTAAATCATTACAGTATGCAATTATGTCATCTCGCATGATGGTGTATCCGTTCCTGGCACGGAAATTAAACAAGGACGACACAGGCGACACAATAATATCACGAGTAACCTCATTGAATACTAAATTGTAATGAATGCCTTCTGATGTATTAGTTGCTGGGTGAAATTATGTTCTATCATAGATTGTTGGTCAAGATAAACATGGGCAATAAATAATCAGTGGGTTGTATAGCCACTTCAAAACTCTTAGCTAGGCGTGTGTCGTAAATACCACCATGAATCATGCCTCTAGTTTGCTTAAGATGCAAGTGACGTGCGGCAATAGCTCCTAAGTTGTAAGTGTTATCACAATAAAGTGCATGGCCCAAAATAGCCAGGATCGAGGAATTGAGACTGCGACCCTGCTCCATAGCAGTTATGCGTTTTTCTATGAACACAGAAAAATGATGCACAAAAGGAAATTGCAGACTAGTGGCTCTGGCATTCGATACTCCCCTAGTTTCCTCCACAGTTAAGGTGAGGAGGAAATTCTCGAATTCTTAAGGCTTAGGGTCTCGCACTTCCCATCAGAGGAAAGCAAGCATATTTCAGAAAATCAGGCTAGAGGCAATTCATAAGTTGTTGCATATAGATTACAATGTACTGTGGGAACATCAGGAGTGTTCATGAAATAAAAATTTTGAATGAAGGAATTAGTGAGGAGGTAGTGTTGGTCACACTCATCAACGGAGAAGTTAGTCAGACCGGCTTTCGCGATAAACTGCATGAATTCTTCAATAAAACCAACTTCACTCATGAAGGGGGTATGTGGCAATTCACACGCCCTAACCTTCGTGCTGCGAGAAATGTTGAGGTCGCTATCAAGAGTTCTTCCTACAAGTACTTTAGGACTCTGGCTTGAAGAACCCTTCCTTGAAGGACATATCCTTAGGAAATTCATTTTCCTACATATAATTTCTAATTTTTTTGGACCACATGAAACTATGTCAATAAAACCTTGCAAGATTGGTCGCAACTACTCATATGGGTACTTAGAGGCTATATCAAGCATTCATGATACTTGGAACTCAAAGGTTTCAACATGAAAGCTCATATTCTACTGCACCAAGTGAAGCAAATAAATCAAAATATAAAATTCTAAAGCAAAAAACTAATTGGAGGGATGGAGGAGTCACATACCAACGAGCAATACCCTTGAAACAGTTTTGGAAACGGAGTCCCGGACAAAGAGATCGAAAATTTCAGTTTGTAAGGGAAGAACATGGGATAGAGAGTGCTAGGAATTTTTTTCTATATGTACGATACAAAGTGGGTGATGACGAGGTGATGTACATGCTTGTTGCCCCTCGTTGGACCCCAAGTGGAAGGTGGAGATGTAGTCAGTAGCAGATTTCCCTTACACGGAGACTGTAAGGTCTATCGAACCAGGAGGATTCCTAGGCTCAACAAGTAGGTGTCTTCAACCCTGGCACTAGCAGAAGACGTGGACTTGCACAGACAAAAAATAACTTTGCTCCCAATGAGTACTGAGAGGCTGTCAATCTCTCCGGCCTTGTAGTTTGCAAAGGATCAAAACACAAGCGGGAAGGTAATAGTGATTGCAACGGAAAAGTAAAGAAAGCGGTAAATAGTGGAGGTGGAAGAAATGGTGGTGATATGGACCGAAGTCACATTATGTTCACTAGTGATGTCTCTCTCCCAAAAGATGATGAACAACTATGCTAGGCTAAACAAATCATAGTTGGGCAATTGACATAATTATGATCGCACCAATGCTAATTATGCTCCTTGATAGTTAGCGGTTCAATAGTAATGGGCAATACGTCGAGACAAGTAGACCGTTTATTCATCAACATCTACTTACTAATTATCCACCTTGAGATATCTATGCAGAACATCTTTCCGGTATTAAATTGCGAGCCCCACCCAAAGTGTAAACTCAAAGCAACGGACAACTGCATTAACGAAATACGCGTAAGGTAAACAATCCTTGCAACCCTCGTCACAATCACCGTTGTTTTCTCCTTGGTGGCAACAAGCACATCCCCTAGTCTCATGTTTCTATCACTCAAGCTAGACATCGAGGGGCCCGAACCCACAATCATGCATAACGCTCCCTCTAGGAGTTACGATCTACTACTTGGCCAAAGCAATAAAAAGCAACGTAGAACATGCAAGAATCACTAAGGAACATAATATAAAAGAATCATCAAATATATAACTCATAACAATTTGAACATAATCTCATAATCCATCGGATCCCAACAAACCGAGCATAGCAATAGCAAGAGAATTATGTAGATGCCTTGATCATGTAGGGCAGCTCACAAGGACTAACCATTGAAGATCAAGATTGGAGAGAAGACATCAGATAGCTACTGGTCATGGACTCATGGTCCAAGGGAAACTACTCAAGGCACAACCAGGAGGCGTCCATGGTGGTGGAGAAGCTCCCAGAAGTCAATCCTCCCTCCGGCAGGGTGCCGGGAAGAGGTCTCCTGATGCTCCCGATCTCGGAAGCGCTGCGGTGGCGGAACGATGGAGAAGTTCGCGATTCCAGAAAGTCTGCGAGGGTTTCCTCACGGAACACTAAATGTAGGCCAAAGGAGGGCACCGGAGGAGGTGGGGCCCACCCAGGCGACCTCCTGGCGCGGCCTGGGGCGTGGCCGCGCCAACAGGCCGCCTCGGAGGCCCCTGGCCCCCTTGGCGCGCTCCGTCGATGATCCCGAAGCTTCTGTTTCGCTGATTTTTTAATATATTTTTCTCCATGTTTTCGGGCTTCGGAAAATTGGGTAAAATCCCCTACAAAAAGACATCAGCACACAGAAACTGGCATTGGGTGCACTTAGTGAGTAGGTTAGTCCAAATATGTGTAAAATTATATAAAAGTGTAGCAAAACATATAACAATGTCACCCAAAAGATCATGGAACAAGCAGAAATTATAGATACATTTGGGACGTATCAACATCCCCAAGATTAGTTTCTGCTCGTGCCTGAGTAGATAAATTATAACACAATAATTTCTATGGTGACATGCTAACACACATACAAGAACTTCAAAGCAAAGCAAGTGAGATATGGAATACAAGTCAAGACAATAACAAGCAGGGGTCTATATCTAGTATTGAGTTTAGCAAAGTAAGAACATAAAAGTGCAAGAGCTCTCGCTGTCCGTGACTCAAATTCTCCAAATGGTGTTTGCTTGCAAGAAGTGGGGGATGGGTTAAGAGATAAAATATATTTTTTAATTGAGAACTCAATCTACTAAACCTCACACTTAGCCTCCTTTGGAATCTTATTTTGACTCATCCCCAGACCTCTTGTCAGGCACAAGTCAAAATGATCCTCTCCGTTTCGATTTGGAGCACTCATGCAATGGATGAGCGTAAGAAAGATACGTTGGCACTTAGGATGGCAAATAGAATAATGATGGGGAAGGAAGAAAAAAAGGTGTGAAAGGCTCACATCAATGAGGACAACCATAGGTGAGAGAAAGACAAATGATAGATATGATGTGAGGAGTAGGGATTGCCATGTAACGGGTGCACATATGAGCTAAGGTAAGCTCTCCAATGGAACTAGTGGGGGTGCATCCAACTTGTTTGCTCACGAAGACCTAGAGCTCATTTGAGGAGGCTCATCATTGGAATATGCAAACCAAGTTCTATGGTGTAATAATCCCCACATAGTTATGCATGAATGATAATCTCTATATAGTACCAATATAGCAATGGAGTACGAGTGTGGATCTTTCAAAAGGAATAGTAGTGTTGCCCCCTTCTCTCTTTTTATTTCTTTTTTTCTCTTTTTTTGTGGCCTCTTTGGCTCTTTCTGTTTATCTCTCATTTGTCCTCTTTGGGATATTTTGTTTGTCCTCTTTGGGATCTTCTCCTCACTTAAGGGCAACACTCTATATTTTACATGTATAGAAATAAAAAACATCACACTTTATAATAAGTACTCAACATAAAGACAAGTGAAAACTATCATGATGTATGCAAATGTATTCCTCTACCAGTGTAGCAGGATATGCAATGATACTAGCGCGTCATGTAGCAGTAATGAGGGCAAGGCCCAACTATCATGTGGCTCTATGATCAAGCAAAAGCATGTATGACATGAAGATCAAGTCATCAGATGATGGACGTTACATGGCAATGTATCTCGGAAAGGCTATGGAAATGCCTTAATAGGTAGGTATGGTGGCTGTTTTGAGGAAAGATATAATGAGGCTTATGTATGACAGAGCATATCATGTCATGGGTTTGGATGCACTGGCAGAGTTTGCACCAACTCTCAATGTGAGAAGGGGCAATGCACAGTACCGAAGAGGCTAGCAAAATATGGATACTGGAAGTGCCAACAATCGAATACTCACAGTAGTCCGAAGAACTCATACACTTATTATCGGTAACGCTCTATCTAGTTAGGAAATTCATAAAGAGACAAGTACCCCGAGGAGTAATGTTTGGGGGTTTGGTTATCCCTGCGCATCCTCGACTCATGTTAACATGAGGGTACTCTAAATATTCCAACCCCTCTAGAGGTTAGCGATCAATTTAGTAGCTAGAGTTCTCAACTAATTTTTAGGTTTTGAAAAACACACGGATTTCCCAAAATATGACACCTATCACCAAGCTCTTGGCACCCTCTTGGCACCAATAATCCAAACATTACTTCAAATCAATACCTCAAAACAATTGCAAGCTACTACTATACTTAAATAGCAACCTCAGTTACCTACTTATGCAAGACACACAACTCAATGCAACAAGCCAACTCTCTAAACAAGATAAGCATGATAACTCAAGAGAGTTCCAAAATCAACTTAAGTAAAAGCTGTTAAGAAGATAAGCATGAAAGCTAAGAGCTAATCATGACAGTAGCTACGAAAAGATGAAGAACACACAAAAAGAATAAGCATGAAAAGCTATGTTGTGTTCTAGAGTGTAATGGAGTGTGTGTGTCTCCCAAACAAGGTAGGCTAGGTTCTGACTTGTTAGGTACAGCAAGCAAAACTAAAACAAACTAAAAAGTAAATAGCGGGACGCTCCAAGCATAGCACATATCATATGAAGTGATAAAAATATAGTATGGGGATGGACGACCTGATGATTGTTGATAGAGAAGGGGATGCATGTGGGCATCCCCATGCTTAGACGCTTGAGTCTCCTTTGAACATTTCTTGGGATGCATGGGGGCAGCCCCAATCTTGAGCGTTTGACACTCCTTTATCTTCTGTCATCATCTCTCCCATCGCAATACTTGAAAACTCCCTTCATACAGAACTCATCATAAGCTGATTAGAGTAGTTAGTTCCCTTAATAAAGTAATTCAATGCCTGCTGGAAATAAAGATTCTCATGAAAATCTAATGCTTCCATGAATTCCAAAATATTTTGCAAATAAAAAATCAAGCTTCGGATTCACAAAACAATGAAAACACAAAACAAGGCATAATCTGTGAAAAACAGAACATCAGGTAGTAAATAATTTATTCGGGGCACTTCTCTAACTCAAATCAAAAAACTCACAACAGATGCCAGAAAGACAATTATATAGATCATGCTTTCAAAAACATTCAGATGAAAAAGATGATCTGGTGATTTTTGGCAATTGTTTTTGTCAAGGAGACAGAATCTGTTTCTGGACAGCATGTCATAATTTTTGAACTTTCTTGCAATCGGAGGCTATAACTTGGCACCAAGCTTAAAAATAAATATTAGATGATGACGCTACAGTAGTAACACACACATCAAGACCACTAAAACAGAAAGTAAAAACATATTGGGTTGCCTCCCAACAAGCACTTTCTTTTATGCCTTTGAGCTAGGCATAATGCAAGAAGATCAAGTTGTATCAATTGAACCATCATCAAGATCATCAAAGAGCTCTTCAATAATACAACTAGTATTAAGAGGACTCTCAAAGAGAGACTTAGTGGAAACACTTCTAGGAGCAAAAGCAAAGGTAGTAAGACCAATTGGAATTTCATTTCTAATTCTATTTAAGAGAGGTATCTCTTCCAAGGTCTTCACAGTTTCAACACCCTTAGCAATAGGTGTACTTGTTTCGGGTTGATGAACCTTGGGTACGTTAACGAACCTAGGTCCCTTCCTTGCGGGGGTTTCTACCTTTTTAGTCTTGATGGAGGATAGAGTAGTTCCTAAAGTTTCAAAAATATCCTCGATCTTATCAATCCTAGAAGGATCCACATCATGGGATTTAAGGGTCTCCAAAATTTTGTAAATTTTGTTCATGGAGCTATCAAGCGTATTTAAGTTCCCTTGAATTCTATGACCTAATTCATTAATATTACTCATGCTTGGCATCTCTAGCTCTATTTTCTCAATTTTACTCATAATATGAGATAAAGTGATATCATCCTTTATGTCAACAATAGGTGGGATTCCGACAAGATTTTACATAATGTTAAGAGCCTCCCCAACGGGTGCTTCCAAGAAATTCCCTCCTATTACTGTGTCTAGAATAAACCTATGCCAAGAAGTAATACCAACATAAAAAAATTCTAAGCAAAGTAGTGGTGAATTGCTTCTTGGTGGCTCTATCTTGAGAATTCTCAATTCTATACCAAGCATCTTTCAAACTTTCTCCAACCCTTTGTTTGAAGGTGAGAATATCTCCTTCGGGTGCAACACTAGAGGCAAAGGATTTAGGCATCCTGACAAGGCAAAGTAACTAATTATTTTTTGGTTTTTGGTATAAGACTCCAAAGCAAAAACTAGAAAGCAAACTAACAAGACTAAAAAGCAAAGGTAAAAGATAGTGTGCAACTCCCCTATCTTGAGGAGTGGAGTCCCCGAGAACGGCGCCAGAAATTCGCTTGATGACGAGGTGATGTATATGCTTCTCGCCCCTCGTTGGATCCCAAGTGGAATGTGGAGATGTAGTCAGCCACAAATTTCCCTTACACGGAGACTGTAAGGTTTATCGAACCAGGACGACTCCTAGGCTCAACAAGTAGGTGTCTTCCACCCTAGAGCTAGAAGAAGATGTGGACCTGCACACACAACAAATAAGTTTGCTCCTTGTAGTTTGTCAATCTCTCCGGCCTTGTAGTTTGCAAAGGATCAAAACACAAGCGGGAAGGTAATAGTGATTGCAACGAAAAAGTAAGGAAAGCGGTAAATAGTGGAGGTGTAAGCAATGATGGTGATACGAACCGGAGTCACATGATGTTCAATAGTGATGTATCTCTCCCAAAAGACGATAAACAACTATGCTAGCGTAACCAAATTACAGTTGGGCTATTGACCGAATTATGATCGCACCGCAATGCTAATTATGCTCCTTGATAGTTAGAGGTTCAATAGTAATGGGAAATACGCCGAGACAAGTAGATCATTTATTCATCAGCATCTACTTACTAATCATCCACCTCGAGATATCTATCCAGAATATCTCTCTGATATTAAGTTGCGAGCCACACTCGAAGTGTAAACTCAAAGCAACGGACAACTGCATTAACGAACTATGCGTAAGGTAAACAATCCTTGCAACCTGGGTCAGAAGCACAGTTGTTTTCTCCCTGGTGGCAATAAGCACATCCCCTGGTGTCATGTTTCTGTCACTCAAGCTAGACATCGAGGGGCCCGAACCCACAATCATGCATGACACTCCCTCTTGGAGTTACGACCTACTACCTGGCCAAGGCAATAAGAAGCAACGGAGAACATGCAAGAATCACTAAGGTACATAATATAAAAGGATAATAAAATATATAACTCATAACAATCTGAACATAATCTCATAGTCCATCGGATCCCAACAAACCGATCATAGCAATAGCAAGAGAATTACATAGATGCCTTGATCATGTAAGACAGCTCACAAGGACTAACCATTCAAGCATACGATTGGATAGAATACATCACATAGCTACTGGTCATGCACTCATGGTCCAAGGGAAACTACTCACGGCACATCCGGGAGGCGTCCATGGTGGGGGAGAAGCTCCCGAAGGTCAATCCTCCCTCCGGCAAGGTGCCGGGAAGAGGTCTCCTAACGCTCCCGATCTCGGAAGTGCTGCTATGGTGGAACGATGGAGAAATTCGCTATTGCAGAAAGTGTGCGAGGGTTTCCTCATGGAACACTAAATATAGGCGAAAGGAGGGCACCGGAGGAGGTGGCACCCACCCAGGCGACCTCCGGGTGCGGCCTGGGCCTAGCCGCGCCAGCAGGCCGCCTGGGAGGCCCCTGGCCCCCCTCTGCCCCCCCTTCGGTGATCCCGAAGCTTCTGTTTCGCTGATTGTTTTATATATTTTTCTGGATTTTTTCGGGCTTCGGAAAATTGGGTAAAAGCCCTTGCAAAAAATACATCAGAAGACCGAAACTGGCACTGGGTGCACTAAGTTAGTAGGTTAGTCCAAGTATGTGTAAAATGGCATCAGGCCGTGGCCCAGGGGGGTCGCGCCCTTTTGTCTTGTGGACCACAAGTGCACCTCCCTGGTGTACTTTTTACTCCAAAAATTCTTATTTATTCCAGAAAAAGTTCGTGTTAAATTTAGGTGGCGATCTGTGATTTTTTGGGTCATTTTCTAATGCACGGAAAACTCACATAGCAGGAAATTCATGGCACTTTTTTTATACAAGTAAAAGAACATTGAATAAACTTGGGGTATAGAGAGATCTGAAAACTAAATTCAACGATCTCATATCTTTCGAAGAGGATCCATTAATAAGGTTGATCAAGTCTTACCAATAACCGATTCTAATAAACATGAAACCGAAAAACATTCATATGACACTAGGTCACCTCAGTGGGGGTTTGCATATCCCCAACAACGAGATTATAGTAATTCTTTTTCTTGGCAGTAGGTAGTCGGATTTGAAAATCTCCGATGATGACCATGGCGCAAGGCTCGATAACATTAATATTTTTACCAAAAATTGCTTCTTTGGGAAATGCATAGTATGTTTCTTTCCATTGACATTGAAGGTAACCTTGCTTTTTTTGCAATCAATAATAGCCCCTGATGTATTTAAAAAGGGTCTACCCAGGATGATCAACATATTTTCATCCTCGGGCATATCAAGTATAACAAAGTGTGTTAAGATAGTAACATTTTTAACCACATGGTAACATCCTCACAAATTCCAATAGGTAGAGCAGTGGATTTATCAGCCATTTGCAAACATATATCAATGGGTGTAAGCTTATTCAATTCAAGTCTTTTATGAAGATAAAAGGGAATAACACTAACACCGGCTCCTAGATCACATAAAGCAGTTTTACCATAATTTCTCTTAATGGAGCAAGGTATAATGGGGACACGAGGATCTCCCAACTTCTTAGGCACCCCGCCATAAAAAGAATAAGTAGCAATCATGGTGGCAATTTCAATTTCCGATATCTTTCCTTTGTTGGTAAAAATATATTTCATATACTTAGTATACACATGCATCTTCAATATATCAGTCAAGCGAGTACGCAAAAAGACAAGTCTAATGATTTCAGTAAAGCATTTAAAATCTTCATCATCCCTACTTTTGGAAGACTTCTGAGGGAATGGCATAGGTTTTTCAACCCATGGTTCTCTTTCCTTACCATGTTTTCTAGCAACGAACGCCCTCTTATGATAATGTTTATTCTTTGGAGGTGGGTTATCAAGAACCTCAATAGGTTCTATTTATATATCATTGTGATGTTCATTTTCATTATCACTAGGTGCATGTTCACCACCAGATTGTGTCTCAGCATTAGAAATAGAAACATCATGGTGATTCTCTATAGGTTTTTCTATATCAAGCTCACTAGGGGCATGCAAAATCCTATCATTTTTCTTTTTCTTTTTGTTCTTAGAAGGGTTAAGTGTATCATCGTTCATTCTCTGCTAAGCTTGTTTAATTCTTTCAAGGTGACCTTCAGGATAAAGAGGTTCCTGAGTCATTCTACCTCGTCTAGTCAGTACTCTAACAGCATGATCATTCGTATTATTCACCTCATTTTGTGACTAGCTACTTAATCTAGTTCGTTGTGAACCATAGAGGCATGTTTACCTAGACCTTTCACATCATTAGCAATTCTGAACATCCAGTCACTCAAATGATTTATCATCATGGCATTATTCCTCAACTGACTCTTAACATAGTTATTAAATTGCTCTTGCTTAACAATGTAATTGTCAAATTCATCCATGCATTGATGAGGAGTCTTAGCATAAGGTATATCATTCTCATTAAAGGAACAGACAGAGTTTACCTCTACTACCTGTGTGGGGATATCAAGTCCAAGTATTTCTTTGATCCGTGGCAACTTCTTATATCCTCAATTTTTATACCTTTCTCCTTCATGGTTCTTTTTTCTTCTTGCATATCTTCAGGGCCGGGAAATAGAATACATCTCTTCTTTTGGATAGGTTTAGGTGGTGGTTCAGGAAGTGCCCAATCATGAGCATTTTGCAACATATTATTTAATAGATTTTCGGCTTGTTCAATGGTTCTTTCCCTAAAAACACAACCAACACAACTATCTAGAAAATCCCTAGAAGGGTCTGTTAGACCATCAAAAAGATATCGAGAATTTCATTTTTCTTAAGAGGATAAACCGGCAAAGTTCTTAGTAACTAGAGAAGCCTCCCCCAAGCTTGAGGGATTTTCTCTTCTTTAATTTGAGCAAAGTTAAATTCCTCGTGTAAGGAAGCTTGTTTCTTAAGAGAAGGAAAATATTTTTTAGAAAAGTGATAGAGCACATCTTGGGGGCTACGCATGCAGCTTGGGGCAAGAGAAAGGAACCATTCCTTGGCCTCACCTTTCAGCGAGAAACAAAAGATCTTAAGTATATAATACTATTGTACCTTTTCAACATTGGTAAACAAGGTAGTATTATCATTCAGTTTAATAAGGTGTTCTACCACAGTTTCATTCTCATAGCCATGGAACGGATCAGATTCCACTATAGGAATCAGTTCAAGGTCTATAGCAAATTCATAGTCTTTATGAGTAACAAGTATGGAAGAAGTAGAAAATTGAGGATCATATTTCATTTTCTCCATCATAGATTTTTCTTTTAGTTTACCTAGTAATTTCTTCAAATCATCGCTATCATTAAAAACAAGAAAGTCCCTAGATACATCACCATCCATAACATAACCTTCAGGTATATAAGGCAATTCATATATATTGGGTGGATGAGGTGCAACAAGTAATTCAAAGTCTTCATCAGTTTCAGCATTTTCAAGTTCACTAGCTCTAGCAATATAAGCATCTGGTAATTCTCCTAGTGGCATAGTTTCAGTTTCATCATGTGTAGGAATAGAATCATCATTAATTTAAGAATTAGCACCATCAAATTCATGTGGCATGTCAGGTCGAGCAATAGGTGGTGGTGTAACAAGCCGAGTCAAAACAGTAGGTGAATCAAAAGCAGAGCTTGATGGCAGTTCCTTACCTACTCTCGTGTGAGAGGGGGCGATCTTGGTTCGATTATCTTTTTAGATTCTTCATAATAACAATTGAATATCCTCAAGTCAACACAATAAATAGACATATGTTCCACGACAGTAGCGCAAGAAAAAGGTCTTGATAACCCAGAAGTGTAGGGGATTGCGATAGTCTTCACATGTAGCATTTCACCCTAATTTATTGATCCAACTCAAGGGGAGCCAAAGAATATTTATTGTTCGTAGCAGTTGAGTTGTCAATTCAACCGCACTTGGATATTCTTCTGCAGCAAATATTTAGTAGCACAACAAGTGATAGTAGTAATGGTAATAGTGATAGCGACAATTTTGGTAACAGTAGTAGCAGTAGCAATTTAGTAGCAGCTGTGAAAGTAGCAGCAACAGCAGTGACTTAGCGAGATTCATTATATGTAATGTGGAGGGATGTGGATCGGTGCAACGGCAACAAAAGACCTTCCAACGGCGCCAGAAACACGTGCTGACGGGAGACTATTCTTGTCTTGATACTCCTCAGCAACGGCATCAGGAATCCTTCTGCTACGGCTACGCCTTTAGGGACTTCCTAGGAAAATATGCAAAGGATTTCCCCGCGGCCTTGGAGCCTTGCGTTGGTGTTCCCTCGAAGCGAAAGGGTGATGTAGCGTAGCGGTGGTAAATATTTCCCTTAGTTTTGAGAACCAAGGTATCGATCCAGTGAAGGAGTATCACAAGTGCCTGCACAAACACAAAGAGCTTGCTCCCAACGCTATGAAGGGGTTGTCAATCCCTTATAGATTGTTTGCCAAGTGAGAACTGAAAGCAACAAAGTAACAAAGGAAAGTAAAAGCAAAAGTGGAAACGATAGGTGTGAATAGATCCGGGGGTCGTAGTGTTCACTAGTGGCTTCTCTCATGAAAGCAAGTAGACGGTGGGTGAACGAATGACTGTCGAGAAATTGATAGAACCACGCAAAGTCGTGACGATATCTATGGCAATGATTATATATATATAGGCATCACGTCCAAAACAAGTAGACCGATACTTTCTGCATCTACTACTATTACTCCACACGTCGACCGCTATCTAGCATGCATCTAGTGTATTAAGTCCAAAAGAACAGAGTAACGCCTTAAGCAAGATGTCATGATGTAGATGGACAATCTCATATCTACGACAAAGCCCATCTTGTTACCCCTGATGGCAACTACACGATGTGTGCCTTGCTGCCCCTACTGTCACTGGGAAAGGTCACCACACGGTAAGAACCCAAAACCAAGCACTTCTCCCATTGCAAGAATCGTAGATCTAGTTGGCCAAACAAAACCCAAGACTCGGAGAGACTTACAAGGATATCAAATCATGCATATAAGAAATCAGCAAAGACTCAAATATATAGCATAGATAATCTGATCATAAATCCACAATTCATCGGATCTCGACAAACACACCGCCAAAAAGGATTACATCGGATAGATCTTCATGAAGATCATGGAGAACTTTGTATTGAAGATCCAAGAGAGAGAAGAAGCCATCTAGCTTCTAACTACGGACCCATAGGTCTGAAGTGAACTACTCACGAGTCATTGGAGGGGCGATGATGTTGATGAAGAAGCCCTCCAACTCCAAAGTCCCCTCCGGCAGGGCATCGGGAAGGGTCTCCAGATGAGATATCGCGGAAACGGAAGCTTGCGGTGGCGGAAAAGTGTTTTCGTGGATGCCCTGATTTTTTCTGGATTTTTAGGGAATTTATAGGCCAAAGACCTAGGGCAGGGGGGCGCCAAGGAGGCCACAAGCTTGGTTGCCGCGGCCTCCCCCCTGGCCGCTGCAACAGGGCTTGTGGGCTGCCTGTGGGTCCACTTGCTTGGCCCTCAAGCCTCCCGATCTTCTTCCGTTCTGGAAAAAATCATTTTGGGGATTTTATTCCGTTTGGACTCCGTTCCAAAATCAGACCTGAAAAGAGTCAAAAACACAGAAAAAACAGGAACTGGCACTTGGCACTGAGTTAATAAGTTAGTCCGAAAAAAGATATAAAAGGTAAACAAAGCATCCAAAGTTGACAAGATAACAGCGTGAAACCATCAAAAATTATAGATACGTTTGGGACATATCAAGCATCCCCAAGCTTAACTCCTGCTCGTCCTCGAGTAGGGAAGTGATAAAGAATGATTTTTTGATGGTTTCATGCTACCTAGCATAGATGTCCTTCGTAGCTCCTCTTATGTGACGTGAATGTTCAGATCCATTAGATTCCAAACAATAGTTGCTATTGACGTGGGGACAATAATACTTCAAGCAAACTAGCAAATTAATCATGAACTTTCAAAATAACAAGGCCAAAAGAAAGTTATCCCTAAAAAATCATATAGTCTGGCTATGGTCTATCGCCATTGCACAACGAATTTAAATCATGCACAACCTCGGTATTGGCCAAGTAATTGTTTTCACACCTTTACTTTCTCAAACTTTTTCAACTCTCACGCAATACATGAGCGTGAGCCATGGTTTTAGCACAATAAGTGGTGTGGAGTGTGGTGGATGTTGCAAGACAAACAAGGAGAAGATGGTCACATTAACTAGGCATATCAATGAGCTGTGGAGATGCTCATCAATAGATATCAATGTGAATGAGTAGGGATTGCCATACAAATGATGCACTAGAGCTAAGAGTATGTGAAAGGTCTTAAAGAAAACTAGTGGGTGTGCATCCAACTTGCTTTCTCACAAAGACCTAAGGCAAATTTGAGGAAGCCTATCATTGGAATATACAAGCCAAGATATATAATGAAAATTTCCCATTAGCTATATGGTGGTGGCAAAATGAGAAACTCTCAATCATGAAGATCATGGTGCTTAATTTGCACAAGTGTGGAAAAGTGGTAGCATTGTCCCTTCTCTCTTTTTCTCTCATTTTTTTGGATGGGATCTTTGTCCTCCTTTTTTTTGGTGGGCATATTTGGCCTCTTTTATTTCCTCGCATGGGACAATGCTCCATAAATTATGATGATCACACTTACAACTCAAAACTTAGAGCAACGATGACTCTATATGGAATGCCTTCGGTAGTGTACCGTGACAATGATCTAGCATGGCATGCACATTAATGGAAACATCATGGTAGCTATCTTACGATCATGCAATGGCAATGTAGACATGGTGGCACATGTCATGGTGGTAGTTGCATGGCAATATATCTCGGAATGACTTTGAAAAAGCCATAGTAGGTAGGTATGGTGGCTATTTTGAGGGAGGCTAATGGTGGGTTTTGTGCACCGGCGAAAGTTGCACGGCACTAAAGAAGATAGTGATGGTGGAAGGTGAAAGTGTATGTAAACCATGGACTCAACATTAGTCATCAAGAACTCATATACTTGTTGCAAAAAATTTATTAATAATCGAAACAAAGAATTCAAAGCATACTCCTAGGGGAAGGGTTGGTAGGTATAAACCATCGCGCGATCCCGACCGCCACACAAAGGATGAAAATCAATAGACTAATCATGCTTAGACTTCATCACATAGCAGTTCACCATACGTGCATGCTACTTGATTCACTAACTTCAACACAAGTATTTCTAGATCGACAACACCTTACTAGGATAACTTTGATATTACCATAACCACAACTCAAAACTAGTTGAGATGAATCAAACTTCTCTAACTATTCAATGCACATGAAGATGGAAGTTTTTGTATCCCTTTTGATAACTAGCCCTTTTGAGACTACTTTCAAAGCATAGATCAACTACCAAGCCACACACTGCCGTGCTCTAAAAGATATAAGTGAAGCACATAGAGAAAAATCAACTAGCTCAAAAGATATAAGTGAAGCACATGTGAGCTGAATTGTCTAAACAAAGGATATAAGTGAAGCTCGACAAAATCACGGTGAGTGCATGTCTCTCTCTCTAGGTGTGCAGCAAGGATGACTATGACACAACAAAAATAAAAGACTCCTACGATACAAGACGCTCCAAGCAAGACACATAACATTTGGTGAATAAAAATATAGCCCCAAGTAATGTTACCGATGGACTGAAGACGAAAGAGGAGATGCCTTCCCGGGGCATCCCCAAGATTAGGCTTTTACGACATCCTTGAATCATCTTTGGGTGCCTTGGGAATCCACAACCTTGATCTCTTGCCACTCTTTATCTTTTTGTCCATAAGAACTTCACCCAAAACTTGAAAACTTCACAACACGAAACTTAAACAGAAACTCGTGATAACATTAGTATAAGAAAGCAAACCACCACTTCCTTAGGTACTGTATAAAACTTGAATTCTACTTATGTTGATGTTGGGTTACTGTATTTTCAATCTTCCATGGCTAATACCCCCGATACTATCCATAGTTTCATCAAAATAAGCAACCAACACAAAAAAAAATTCTGTTAACAGCAGACCAGTCTGTAGCAATCTGTATACTTCATATACTTCTGTTACTTCAAAAATTATGAAACATTACGACAGTCTGAAGAATTTGCGTAAAAAGCAGCACCAAAAAGAATAAACTCAAAATCTCTCACAGAAAAAAACGAAAATTCTTTTCGTGAGCAGAAAGTTTCTGTCTTTTCCAGCATGACCAAACGATCATCCCCAAGACTAATCATAACGGTTTTGCTTGCACAAACGCAAAAAGAAACACAAAAAACACAATCATAACAGAATTATGAAAGTGTAGAAAACATAAAACAGAAATAAAAAGGATAGATTCGTTGGGTTGCCTCCCAACAAGCGCTGTTGTTTAACGCCCTTAGCTAGGCAAAAGGTGATGGAATCACGTATAGTCATCTTTAGTGCTCAAACCATAAGTAGCCCTCATCATAGATTCATAAGGCAATGTTATTTTCTTTCTAGGAAAGTGCTCCATGCCCTTCTTTAGGGGAAATTGAAATCTAATATTCCCTTCCTTCATGTCGATGATAGCACCAATAGTCCTTAGGAAAGGTCTACCAAGAATAATGGGACATGAAGGATTGCAATCTATGTCAAGTACAATGAAATCCACGGGTACATAGTTCTTATTTGCAAGAATAAGAACATCATCAATTCTTCCCATGGGTTTCTTGACAGTAGAATCCGCAAGATGCAAATTAAGAGAACACTCTTCAATCTCATGAAAACCAAGAATATCACATAAATATTTTGGAATCGTGGAAACACTAGCACCCAAATCACACAAAGCATTGCACTCATAGTTTTTGATCTTGATTTTGATAGTAGGTTCCCACTCGTCATGAAGTTTTCTAGATATAGAGACTTCTAGTTTGAGCTTCTTTCAAGAGATTTCATCATAGCGTCTACGATATGCACGGTAAAGGCTTTGCTTTGGCTATAAGCATGTGGAGAGTTTGCAATGGATTGCATCAAAAAGATGCATTCAAACAAGGAGCAATTATCATAATTGAATTCCGTGAAATCCAAAGTGGGAGTTTCATTACTACCCAAAATTTTGATTTCTTCTACTCCACTCTCCACACCTTTATCATCAAGATAGGTGGACTCCGAATCATTGGGGCGTTTTTCAACCAAAGTGGATTCATATCCAGCCCCTTCATCAATAGGTTTGACACGCGAAAGCAAAGATTCAAGAGGAGACACACCAAGCACTTTAAGATCTTCGTGATTTGCATCACTAGAATGCACCCTTTTAAACCATTCATGCCTAGCGCGAATTTGGGCGGTTCTTTCTTTGCTCTCATTCATGGAGATACGCATAGCTTTCAAAGTTTCATCCAAGTTGACCTTGGCAGGAGCACATCTAACTTTCAAAGCATCAATGTCACAAGACATCCTATCAACGCTCTTAGCCAAATCGTCAATTTTGAGAAGGTTTTCCTCTATGGACGCATTGAAAATCTTTTGAGAGTTGATGAACTCGTTGATATTACTCTCTAAATCAGAGGGTAATTTGTTGTGATTTCTATAAGTTTTGTTGTAGAAATTGCCATAATTGTTAGAGGAGTTACTAGGGAAAGGCCTAGGAACATAGTTTCCTCTAAAAGCATTGTTGTTGCCAAAGTTGTTCCTACCAACAAAGTTAACATCCAAACTAGCGTTGCTACTCTCAATCAAGGAAGATAGTGGCATGTTATTAGGATCTAAAGGAGCGTTTTTACTAGCAACCAAATTCATCAACTCGTCCATCTTAGCACTAAGCGAGTTAATTTCTTCTATAGCGTGTACCTTTTTGCTAGCAGGTGACCTTTCAGTATGCCACTGAGAGTAGTTGGTCATGATATTGTCTAGGAGTTTTGTAGCCTCTCCTAACGTGATTTCCATGAATGTTCCACCTGAGGTGGAGTCCAAGATATTGCGAGAGGCAAAATTCAAACCAGCGTAAAAGATTTGTATAATTATCCACATACTCAAGCCATGAGCAGGACAATTTCTAATCATAAGCTTCATCCTCTCCCAAGATTGTGCAACGTGTTCATGATCAAGTTGCTTGAAATTCATTATATCGTTACGTAAGGAGATAATCTTAGCTGGCGGAAAATACTTGGATATGTAAGCATCTTTGCACTTATCGCAAGAATCGATACTATTTTTAGGGAAAGAAGAAAACCAAGTTTTTGCACGATCTCGCAACGAGAAAGGAAAAAGCTTCAACTTAATCACATCATTATCCACATCTCTTTTCTTTTGCATATCGCAAAGCTCAATGAAGGTATTGAGATGGGATGCGGCATCTTCACTAGGAAGGCGAGAGAATTGCTCTTTCGTAACAAGATTCAGCAAAGCTGCGTTGATTTCATACGATTCGGCACTAGTGGCGGGAGCAATCAGAGTACTAATAAAATCATTATTATTGGTAATCGAGAAGTCACAATGTTTGGTGTTTTCAGCCATGATGACTTCAACAAACAAACAAGCACACAAGCAAGAAAGAAACCGGCAAAGGAAAACGGCAAAAAGGCAAAAGGCAAAAGAAAACGGCAAAGGAAAAAGGCAAATGAAAACGGCAAATGTGAAGTGGGGGAGAGGAAAACGAGAGGCAACTGGCAAAAAAAGTAAATGCAAGAGATGAGTTTGTGAGACCTACTTGGATAGATCTCTCCTTCCCCGGCAACAGCGCCAGAAATTCTTCTTGCTACGGCAACAAAAGACCTTCCAACGGTGCCAGAAACACGGTGTGACGGGAGACTGTTCTTGTCTTGATACTCCTCAGCAACGGCACCAGGAATCCTTCTGCTACGGCTACGCCTTTAGGGACTTCCTAGGAAAATATGCAAAGGATTTCCCGGCAGCCATGGAGCCTTGTGTTGGTGTTCCCTCGAAGCGGAAAGGGTGATGTAGCGCAGCGGTGGTAAGTATTTCCCTCAGTTTTGAGAACCAAGGTATCGATCCAGTGAAGGAGTATCACAAGTGCCTGCACAAACACAAAGAGCTCGCTCCCAACGCTATGAAGGGGTTGTCAATCCCTTATAGATTGTTTGCCAAGTGAGAACTGAAAGCAACAAAGTATCAAAGCAAAGTAAAAGTGAAAGTGCAAACGATAGGTGTGAATAGACCCGGGGGCCGTAGATTTCACTAGTGTAAACGTAGTTTTCACTAGTGGATTCTCTCATGAAAGCAAGTAGACGGTGGGTGAACGAATTACTGTCGAGCAATTCATAGAACTGCGCAAAGTCGTGACGATATCTATGGCAATGATTATATCTATAGGAATCACGACCAAAACAAGTAGACCGATACTTTCTGCATCTACTACTATTACTCCACACGTCGACCGCTATCCAGCATATATCTAGTGTATTAAGTCCAAAAGAACAGAGTAAGGCCTTAAGCAAGATGACATGATGTAGATGGACTGTGACATCCTCGACTTTTGCTACAGTAAATATTGTAATTAAGCTACAGTGATCCCGCGCTAATGATGCCACGTCATCGTGGATTATATCAATGTTGTCATGTTGGTTGAAACCGAATCAAAATCCGAGCTTTGAGATTATGTCAAACGAGAAAAGAATTCGTTTGTTGAAATAATAACTTGGGGAGATAAAGATTTTCTCGCGGATTATTATATCAAATCGGGCACTTTAGGAATTATCGGTAAACGCTATATATATTTAAAAGTGGGACTTTGAATGAAATAAATAAAAGAAATATAGTAAATAGAAAAGAAATGAATAAAAGAAAGTAAATAAAAAGAATGATGAAAAGAAATAGTAATAAAAAAGAAAAAGGAACCCCCTGGCCTAACTGGGCCTAGTGGCCCAACCGGCCAGGCCACCAGGCCACCGCGCCAAACCCTAGCGAGCGAGGCACCGGCTCCTCTCGCTATCCCCTGCCCGCCGCCGCCAGGGCTCCCACCCAGCGATCCCTCCTAGCCCCCCCACCGAAACCCACCGCCACCCCACGTGCCGCCCCACCTTTCCCCACCGATCGAGAGGAACCCACCCACACCTCTCGGTCTTCTCTCTCGTCTCCCCTCCCCACGAGAGAGCCCCCCCCCCACGACCGAGAACCCCCAGATCTCGCCCCTCCCCACCTCTCGTTCTCTCCCCCACCGAGGCCTCCTCTCCACCTCGCCTCCACCCCGGCCGGAGAGCCCCTCCCCTACATCTCCACCCCGGCGGCGAGCCCCCTTCCCCACCGGGCCTCCCCTACATCTCCATCTCCCTCCCGGCCTCCTCCACCCGCCGGCAGCAAGGCCCCTTGGCCCCTTCAACCACCGGCCGCCCCCCCTCCAACTCGGGCGACCACCATTACCGACCGGCCTCCCTCCCCTTGAGGCGGGGGCAACCCTCGCCGGATCCGGCCGGCCCCTTCTTCACCGGAGGGCTCTCCTCTCCGGCCAAGACTCCGGGAGGCCCTCCCCGGCGACCGTCACCGGCACCACCGTCACCACCGTGCCATCACCACCGTCACCTCCACCTTCCCGCGAACTCCGGCTTCACCGGGCCGTCTCATCAATGTTGGTGAGCCCCTCCTCGGGCTCCTCCCACCATCGCGTTCACCTCAACGTCCCAGTTCCGTTCCGGCAAACGGGGCTCCGATCCGTCGATGTTTGACTCCGGTAGGAAGATTTGAAGGATGTGTTCTTCTATGTTGAGTTAGAGCACACAGTTCTATGTCTCTGTGTTAACACACAAAGAGATGGGAGTGTTGAGAGTTAAAAGAAAATAAAAAATGAAAGATGTATTAGATGTCGTATGTATGTATGTATGTATGAGTTGCGATGTATGTATTTGCGTATATAGATATTTGGAGGAATACGATATTTACATCATTATGTATCTGTGAATAAAATCGAGTATTTGGCCTAAGGTCACTTACCGGTGGGGCCAACGCAACCGCTCTCTATGACAGGGAGGCCCCATGCGATAGTTAAAATAAATAAATAAAAATAATGGTAATGTTTTTATTAAATAAATAAATAGATATATTAGTTAAATTAATTAATTGGATAATTAGAATAATTAGACTATGACACGTGGGTCCCCCACTAAATTAATCTGATTAATTAATATTTAATCTTAATTAAAACTTATGCCTATGACGTTCGGGACCCGCTGGTCAGTTGACCAGTCAAATGTTGATGTGAGCATGCCATCATGCTGATGTCATAATAGCCTTTTATTAAATTATTTAAATATGTTTTGAATTCCTAATTATTGAATAAAACTTTAAAAATTAATATTAAATAATCCGTAAGTCAGATCAAAATATTTTCAACATGAAACTTGATTAGCAGAACGAGACGAACCCGGATACACGGTCCATTCGTTTGTCACGCGTCCCTAGCATAGCAAACATGGAACATTTCCTTCGTTTCCAGTATGACCGGTAGTAGCCCGAGACCCGGAAAATATCGTCAGATATTCTTCCGACCCGTCTATGACGAATGTTGCTGCGTTAGCTCATGTCTAGCCTGCATCTTGCCATGTCATGCTTTGTGTTGCACCGTTGCTATTATTTATTGTTTCTTCCCCCTCTTCTTACCGGTAGACCCCGAGACTGACGTTGCTGTCGGGTACATCTACGACCTTGCCGATCAGTCCTTTGCCGCACAGCAGCAAGGCAAGCAACCCCCCCCCCCCCTTGATGTCTTTCTTCCTACTGCTTGCATTAGTATTTTGCTACTGTTGTAGTTAGCTCCTATATCTGATGCATATCCTATTTTTGATGAAGTGCTACTTTCAGTCCTGTACTTTAAATCTGCTTAGTATAGGTGGAGCAGTCATCCCCTTTGACCCCGTAATCCAGTTGCCCCGCTTGTTTTCAAATCCCGATCTCTAATCGACGAGCCAGATCCGACACATCACATACACCCCCTTTGGTTGTACGACGCTACAGAGATACTATCGGGTACCGAGGGTGACACCTCGCTAAGTACTCCTGATGATATCTCTGTAGTATAGCTAGTCAGTCGTGGTTATCGAGGGTGATTCCTCTTTCACCATTCCCGATGACGCCTCTGTCGTGCAACCCCTCAAGTGTGGGACCCCCGAGGGTGATTCCTCTAAGCCCACCTTGATGGGTACATCGTTTGGAATCCAACGAGGGTGATACCTCGGATTCCCCCCGATGTTACAACCACATAGTTACTCGACCTTGTTACTGGGATCTTTGGTGATTAGTTGTAAGACGGGTGGATTCCCGTGAGACTGTGTTGTTGGCCTAATTAAAATGTTAATGGATTTGGGTATTTGATCTTGGTTGGTCGGAGACCTTTTTGCACTAACCGGCTATGCGGGAAGAATTATGGGTACTCGGCGTCGCGGTATCAGCCGAAGCTTTTCAGATGCCAGCAATGTAGCGGCGCGCGCCCGAGTGGTCCCGAGATGCATCGCTCTTGTGATTAGGGGATGCTAGGACTGACGTCGGCCGCCCACGCCATGTGCAGGAGGGCGAAGGGGAACTGGGCCCATGAACCCTTTGTGCTTAGGAGTTAGACCGGCGGGTTGGCCTCTGTGATTAGTCTTAGGTGGGGCTGCGACGTGTCGATATTCCGAGGCCGGGCAGGACCCAGAAAAGTATGTCCGGCTAGAGTGTTATCGAGCGTGACGGGACATGTGGTGCACCCCTGCAGGGATGAAAATTAACTATTCGGATAGCCGTGTCCACGGTTACAGGACGACTTGGAGTTGTGCCCCGATCTTATACAACTACAATTGTTACTTAACTGGACTTAGTTTGCCTCGGGATTGCTTCCTCGTAGGGAGTCGACGGAGGATCTCTAGGCTGCAACAATATGACTATTAATGTTTTACACCTGTTCTAATCTCGTCTATTGCTGCAAGACCCTGAAGATGCTAGTCTTCGATAGGACTAGGCCTTCTCTCTCTATTCTCACATTGTTGCAGTCAGTCCACATATAACAACCCCCCCCTCCATGATACTGCTGCATATTTAGAATAGTTCTGATGTAAGACTTGCGAGTACTTTGGATGAGTACTCACCGCTGCTTTGCTCCCCCTTTGTCCCCTTGATCCGTTGCTGCGACCAAATGATGGAGCCCACGAGTGGAGCTTCCTGCCCACGCCTGCCGCCCCGATGGTGTCATCTTCGTGGAGGCCGCTGAAGCTCAGGAGTAGTTAGGAGGTTCCCAGGCAGGAGGCCTCGCCTCGTTCGATCGTTGTATCTTTTGTGCTAGCCTTCTCTAAGGCACCCCATGTTTTATGTATGTACTCAGATATTTGTTGCTTCCGCTGACTCGTGTGTTTATCGAGCTTTCGTATTCTAGCCCTCGAGGCCCCTGGCTTGTTATATGAAGCTGATGTTATTTTATTTGTGTCTAGAGTTGTGTTGTGGTATCTTCCCGTGAGTCCTTGGGTTTGATCGTACGCATTTGCGTGTATGGTTAGCGTACGATTAAATCGAGGGCGTCACAAGTTGGTATCAGAGCCGACTGCCTGTAGGTAGCCCCCTTACCAACTCCTTGGCCGAAGTTGCGTCTAGTGTTTGAAAAACTTTACTAACACTCATGTTGTGGCTTACGGGCCCACATCTCAATTTGGTGGTATTAGTATCTTTTACACCTTTCCTACACTCTGGGCTCTACTCTCTCTTCTCTTTCGGGTTAAAGATTTTACTAGCTCTAACATTAGGTTCGCGTAAATATTTCCTCCCGGGGAGTCTCGTATTTCAAACGATGGCTTGATCCATCAGAAGACTCCGAAGTTACTCCCTGCTCTTATCTCGAGAACTTGTGCACATCGCTCTTGCGATTTCCCTTCCTCCGTCGAACACTATGGATGACTACATACAAATGTCGTTCAAACCTTCTTCTCCAATTGCTCTTACTTTGCGAGAGGCAATGAATTTTCTTATCGGGGATTCGTCCATCATTAGTTGTCTTTGGTTTCGAGGGTTCTTCAAATTACTAATTGATCTTTCGGAATCCCCTGTAGCCTATTGCTTTTGACCTTTTTCACCTGCTTGTGTTAGGGTTAAATCCATATGTCTAGCAGCATTCATAAAAATCCTTTGTGATTTTCCTGTGATCTTATTGATTCTACCTTTGTGTGAAAGCACACAATCATCTGTTGATATTCATAACTTATCTTCCGGCTCAGACGTCCTTCCAGACAGAGCTGGTTCTCAACAATACGAATTTGATTGATTGCCCATCTAATTCTAATCAGCTTATTCATCCTTCATTGGAGCCTCTGAATCTGATACACCAATCTGGAAATTATGAATTCCTTTGGTATTTAAGTATCGGTATTTTTCAGATGTTCTATTTACCCGATGCATTGCATCCTATATCCCTATGATTGAGTACCGATACTCACATAAGATCTTTGTGGACTGCCAGACTCATTCTGGGTTATTATCCGACGGCATCTTTTGCTTTCAAAAATTCTTGTGACTGCTTCCCCTGACACATGATGCCATTGGTAAATTGTGTCTCCTCCCTCTGATAAATTCTATCCTATACTTTTGTCGGACATGCACTGTTGTCAAGCATGTGTTAATTATTCTTGGAGTGTATGGTATATGTTCCTAAGATGCCCCTATGGGTTGAACCTATGCCTTCCTAAATCAATATGACTCGAAAAGTTTTCATGAGTCTTACTCTTCTGGTGTTATGTCGGATCTTCTTTCAAAGCTACAACCTGATCAAAGACGAGCAATAAATGGCAGGTGATGCATTGATGAAGTGGGAGTCGACCTTGAACTTTGTGTTCATGCCCATGGAAACGACGTTGATCCTATCATAGAAACTTCTCGTATCACTAATCATTCAATTTGTGGTTTAAATCTGGTATTGGTGATCTAGTCCTTTGCAATCATGGTTCCGAGTCCGACCATGTTGTCCTACCTTGATTTCATTCTCACACGAGTTGAAGTACTTGTCTTCTTCAGATCAACACGCCGGTCCAAACCTTAAAGTTGATCTACCTCCGAGTATTATTCCTTGTAGCTCGAGGATATCGCGGAGCTATGGAACTTCTTGTGAGCTCCTCATCGACTATGATATTTTCCTTAATTCCAGTTGCCTCGTGTTTGAATCGTTGGACACACAAGTACATCGATAACTGAATAAAGTACGCATTGCGATTCAACAAGTTTTAGTAATCTTCCTTATTTACGAGTTTGTACTCGATCGTGGCATTTCTAAGCTGTTAAGCTACATCATCATGGTCATGTTGGAGCTCGACCATGTTATCTGTACCCTCCATCCCTGGAACACAATCCCAACTGTGCGTTAAGATTACATCGAGCTTTCCACACCATGTTGGTTGTCCTGAAAGGCAATCTCAAATCTGAGCTAGCAGTCTTGTCTGTGATTCCGACAACCTCTTGCTTCATCATTCCCTTGCTTGATGTCGACGCTGAACGAATACATCTTCGTGAAGCTTCTCGACAAATGTGTCGTGATCACCATCAGCATTCTGAGCTCTTGCATGGGTATCGATCGAATGCATGATGAGAAATACCATCCTTGCCCCTCGATGATATGTGTTATCGTCGACAACCTTCTTGCCTTCCCTCCTACACAAACGTGTTCATGTTTTGTATTGTCCTTCGAGTTCGTTGCTAATTCAGCTTATGTCACCTTCTACCTTGGAGTATTACTATCTGGTATGTCAAGAATGTCGTGAGGATTGCACACGTCTGAAGAATTCTTGATATAGTAATACATCTCGTCATCACCATTCATTTTTTGGTCCCGTGTTGTTTCTAACCGGTATACCGACAAGTGAACTCTGATGTGTGATTCCAATACTTCTGGGAACCCTATTGCCTTGAGGTTAACAACTGATTAATTCATCCTTAGTGTGCTGGGTGTTGACTCATCATTTTTGACATTGGTTGTGCTACTCCATCCGTATTTCCGAGTGCACCCTTCGACCAATGATTTATTGTTGTTGTTCCCTCGAGCATACGACATCATACCATTTTATTTGACAAATGCTATCTCCTTGATATTATAATTTTGGAAATTCATCCCTGTCAAAATCTTGAGGGATTGTTGCTGAGCCCATCGGTCGCACCCTCAAGTTCTCCATGGTTCGTGATGAAGCTTTTGAAAGCACTATCTTTGTGCCTAGCTCATGGCGGGTATGTTTGATATAAGAAGTGTTTTCCCAAAGTTCACCTGCATTCTTTCCGTCGTGAATATGTGAAAATTTTGTTTCGCTTCTTCTCGGGAAATCCCAAGTCATTCACGCATGTGTGAAGTGTTATATGTTTTGAAGGATTGCTATCTTCACTTCATATAACTTCTCTTAGCACGCGAAGCCACTCACTGATTTGATCAAGGGAAAAGAAGTTCCTTCATAAGAGCTAATCGAGGCTTACGCAAGGGCCTTGATATCCTCGATGATGGTTCTCAAATCACAACTTACTTGCATTTTGTCGTAACAATCCTATGTGGCCCCGAATGTCTTGACATTGTGTTCATATGAATTAAGTCGAACTCGTGATTCAAGGATTGCTTGTGTAGTTCATATCCTGAGACTCCTACATCATCATCTTTTCTTCTCAGGTATCTTGAGCCTGAGGTATCCTAACACCAATCAGATCTGAATCTCGGACAGATATGATGGTTGAAACATTTTCCAATAATTATAACTTTGGTCTTATGTAATCTGGTACGGTGATATCTTGTCTGGCACACCGGGCCTAAAGACCTACTGTTATAAATTCTTCCATATGTAAGATTCGACATCATTTCATGAGGAAACTATATGACTTATTTCATAAGTTGTTCCTCATGGATCCTCTTCGTATACCCATAGGTCCGACCTTTATCTAATAACCATGTCGATGATACCACGAAGCACGGATGTGGTACTTCAAAATTAAACAGGAACATTGGAAGCGCAATGCTAAGATTGTTCCTCATCAAATATCCAGACCGTGTGGTATGGGTAATCATCATGGTTCTTCTTGACTCTTTATCAAAATGTTTATGTACTGGATGACCTATCATGTATACCATACCCTATGTTTTCCTCAGAAATGGTATACTTTAATACTTGTGTGTGTGAACACATTCTCATTCCCATCGGCCTTTTTGACCTTTTTTGTGGCATAACTTATCTAAGCAGTGTTAATTCCCTATTTAGGTATAAACCTTGGTGTACAACTCTGTCGGTAAGACCGTGTTACTATTGTGGATAACATTCCGGTAGCCGCCGGTGGACGAGAACCTTGCCTATTGGACCGCCTCGTTTCAACGAGCAGGAAAATGGTTCTATTCGTTCCCCGCCCTTGGTATCGACGTTGTTGCCAACATAACTAACAGGTTAACCCCTGACATGTCTTGCTACCAAGACCGTATAATATGTCACCCCTCTGCCTGCTCCCGGCCCACATGGTGGACCCATAACCCAAAGTTCCACATGATTGGAACCTGACTCTCCTGTACATCTTTACTTCCAAGGTACCATTTACACTTGGCTTCGTATGAAATTCCAGAGCCACCGTTCAATGGACCAATCACTCTTCGGTCCGAATGTTATCCAAACTGCAAAAGATCAAGTCCGCATTTTCATGCGAATCTGAAGGTTGCTCAGTCTCATCAGCAGAGTCAGTATGACCGTGATCATCGGGATATGGTCTATCAACCTGGCGAAAATGCTTATCTTCACATCACACCAATGAGAGGTGCACATCGTTTCGGAATCAAGGGCAAGTTAGCTCCTTGCTATATTGGTCCTTTCACTGTTCTCGAAAGGCGTGTAAGAGTGGCTTATCAATTGGAACTGCTGGCGAACCTTTCTCAGGTTCATGATGTCTTCCATGTGTCTCAGCTCCGTCGCTGCTTCAAGGATCCTATTTGAGAAGTGGATCATGGAATGCTTGAGCTGCAACAAGACCTCTCTTATAAAGAGCATCCGGTCCGCATTCGCAACCAGGCTGAACGTAAGACTCGTCGTGAACTCACCAAGTTCCTTAAAGTGCAGTGGTCAAATCATTCTAAAGATGAAGCCACTTGGGAACGCGAGGTTCATCTTCGTGATGAATACCCCGAGCTCTTTCCTTCTACCTCTTGATTCTCAGGACAAGAATTCTTGTTAGTAGGGGAGAATTGTGACATCCTCGACTTTTGCTACAGTAAATATTGTAATTAAGCTATAGTGATCCCGTGCTAATGATGCCACGTCATCGTGGATTATATCAATGTTGTCATGTTGGTTGAAACCGAATCAAAATCCGAGCTTTGAGATTAAGTCAAACGAGAAAAGAATTCGTTTGTTGAAATAATAACTTGGGGAGATAAAGATTTCCTCGCACAATATTATATCAAATCGGGCACTTTAGGAATTATCGGTAAACGCTATATATATTTAAAAGTGGGGCTTTGAATGAAATAAATAAAAGAAATATAGTAAATAGAAAAGAAATGAATAAAAGAAAGTAAATAAAAAGAATGATGAAAATAAATAGTAATAAAAAAAGGAAAGTATTAAAAAAAGAAAAAAAAGAAAAAGGAACCCCCTGGCCTAACTGGGCCTAGTGGCCCAACCGGCCAGGCCACCAGCCCACCGCGCGAAACCCTAGCGAGCGAGGCACCGGCTCCCCTCGCTACCCCCTGCCCGCCACCGCCAGGGCTCCCACCCAGCGATCCCTCCTGGCCCCCCACCGAAAACCAACCGCCACCCCACGTGTCGCCCCACCTTTCCCACCGATCGAGAGGAACCCACCCTCACCTCTCGGTCTCCTCTCTCGTCTCCCCTCCCCACGACAGAGCCCCCCCCCCCCACGACCAAGAACCCCCAGATCTCGCCCCTCCCCACCTCTCATTCTCTCCCCCACCGAGGCCTCGTCTCCACCTCGCCCCCACCCCGGCCGGCGAGCCCCTCCCCTACATCTCCACCCCGCCGGCGAGCCCCCTTCCCCACCGGGCCTCCCGTACATCTCCATCTCCCTCCCGGCCTCCTCCACCCGCCGGTAGCAAGGCCCCTCGGCCCCTTCAACCACCGGCCGGCCCCCCTCCAACTCCGGCGACCACCATGACCGGCCGGCCTACCTCCCCTTGAGGCCGGGGCAACCCTCGCCGGATCCGGCCGGCCCCTTCTTCATGGAGGGCTCTCCTCTCCGGCCACGACTCCGGGAGGCCCTCCCCGACGACCGTCACCGGCACCACCGTCACCACCGCGCCATCACCGCCGTCACCTCCACCTTCCCGCGGACTCCGGCTTCACCGGGCCGTCTCATCAACGTTGGTGAGCCCCTCCTCGGGCTCCTCCCACCATCGCGTTCCCCTCACCGTCCCGGTTCCGTTTCGGCAAACGGGGCTCCGATCCGTCGAAGTTTGACTCTGGTAGGAAGATTTGAAGGATGTGTTCTTCTATGTTGAGTTAGAGCAGAGAGTTCGATGTCTCTCTATTAACAGAGAGAGAGATGGGAGTGTTGAGAGTTAAAAGAAAATAAAAAATAAAAGATGTATTAGATGTCGTATATATGTATGTATGTATGAGATGCGATGTATGTATTTGCATATATAGATATTTGGAGGAATACGATATTTACATGATTATGTATCTGTGAATAAAATCGAGTATTTGGCCTTAGGTCACTTACCGGTGGGGCCAACGCAACCGATGTCTATGACAGGGAGGCCCCACGCGATAGTTAAAATAAATAAATAAAAATAATGTTAATGTTTTTATTAAATAAATAAATAGATATATTAGTAAATTAATTAATTGGATAATTAGAATAATTAGAGTATGACACGTGGGTCCCCCACTAAATTAATCTGATTAATTAATATTTAATCTTAATTAAAACTTGTGCCTATGACGTTCGGGACCCGCTGGTCAGTTGACCAGTCAAATGTTGATGTCACCATGCCATCATGCTGATGTCATAATAGCCTTTTATTAAATGATTTAAATCTGTTTTTAATTCCTAATTATTGAATAAAACTTTAAAAATTAATATTAAATAATCCGTAAGTCAGATCAAAATATTTTCAACATGAAAGTTGATCAGCAGAACGAGACGAACCCGGATACACAATCCATTCGTCTGTCACGCGTCCCTAGCATAGCAAACATGGAATATTTCCTTCGTTTCCAGCATGCCCGGTCGTAGCCCGAGACCCGGAAAATATCGTCAGATATTCTTCCGACCCGTCTATGACGGATGTTGCTGCGTTAGCTCATGTCTAGCCTGCATCTTGCCATGTCATGCTTTGTGTTGCACCATTGCTATTATTTATTGTTTCTTCCCCCTCTTCTTACCGGCAGACCCCGAGACTGACGCTGCTGCCGGGTACATCTACGACCCTGCCAATCAGTCCTTTGCCGCAGAGCAGCAAGGCAAGCAACCCCCCCCCCCTTGATCATTCCTATATCGCCTATGTCTTTCTTCCTACTGCTTGCATTAGTATTTTGCTACTATTGTAGTTAGCTCCTATATCTGATGCATAGCCTATTTTTTATGAACTGCTACTTTCAGTCTTGTACTTTAAATCTGCTTAGTATAGGTGGAGCAGTCATCCCCTCTGACCCCGTAGTCCAGTTGCCCCGCTTGTTTTCAAATCCCGATCTCTGATCGACGAGCCAGACCCGACACATCACATACACCCCCTTAGTTGTACGACCCTACAGAGATACTATCGGGTACCGAGGGTGACACCTCGCTAAGTACTACTGATGATATCTCTGTAGTATAGCTAGTCGGTCGTGGTTACCGAGGGTGATTCCTCTTTCACCATTCCCGATGACACCTCTGTCGTGCAACCCCTCAAGTGTGGGACCCCCGAGGGTGATTCCTCTAAGCCCACCTTGATGGGTACATCGTTTGGAATCCAACGAGGGTGATACCTCGGATTCGCCCCGATGTTACAACCACACAGTTACTCGACCTTGTTACTGGGATCTTTGGTGATTAGTTGTAAGACGGGTGGTTTCCCGTGAGACTGTGTTGTTGGCCTAATTAAAATGTTAATGGATTTGGGTAATTGATCTGGGTTGGTCGGAGACCTTTTCGCACTAACCGGCTACGCAGGAAGAATTATGGGTACTCGGCGTCGCGGTATCAGCCGAAGCTTTTCAGATGCCAGCAATGTAGCGGCGCGCGCCCGAGTGGTCCCGAGATGCATCGCTCTTGTGATTAAGGGATGCTAGGACTAACGTCGGCCGCCCAAGCCACGTGCAGGAGCGTGAAGGGGAACTGGGCCCACGAACCCTTTGTGCTTAGGAGTTAGACCGGCGGGCTGGCCTCTCTGATTAGTCTTTGGTGGGGCTGCGATGTGTCGATATTCCGAGGCCGGGCAGGACCCAGAAAAGTATGTCCGGCCAGAGTGTTATCGAGCGTGACGGGACATGTGGTGCAGCCGTAAAGGGATGCAAATTAACTATTCGGATAGCCGTGTCCACGGTTACAGGACGACTTGGAGTTGTGCCCCAATCTTATACAACTACAATTGTTACTTAACTGGAATTAGTTTGCCTCGGGATTGCTTCCTCGCAAGGAGTCGAGGAAGGATCTCTAGGCGTGACCTCACTTTAATATTGCTGCAACAATATGACTATTAATGTTTTACACCTGTTCTACTCTCGTCTATTGCTGCAAGACCCTGAAGATGCTAGTCTTTGATAGGACTAGGCCTTCTCTCTCTATTCTCGCATTGCTGTAGTCAGTCCACATATAACAACCCCCCCTCCTTGATACTGATGCATATTTAGAAGAGTTCTGATGTAAGACTTGCGAGTACTTTGGACAAGTACTCACCGCTCCTTTGCTCCCCCTTTGTCCCCTTGATCCGTTGCTGCGACCAGATGATGGAGCCCAGGAGTGGAGTTTCCTGCCGACGCCTGCCGCCCCGATGGTGTCATCTTCGTGGAGGCCGCTGAAGCTGAGGAGTAGTTAGGAGGTTCCCAGGCTGGAGGCCTCGCCTCGTTCGATCGTTGTATCTTTTGTGCTAGCCTTCTCTAAGGCACCCCATGTTTTATGTCTGTACTCAGATATTTGTTGCTTCCGTTGACTCGTGTGTTTATCGAGCTTTCGTATTCTAGCCCTCGAGGCCCCTGGCTTGTAATATGAAGCTGATGTTATTTTATTTATGTCTAGAGTTGTGTTGTGATATCTTCCCGTGAGTCCTTGGGTTTGATCGTACGCATTTGCGTGTATGGTAAGCGTACGATTAAATCGAGGGCGTCACATGGACAATCTCATATCTACGACCAAGCCGATCTTGTTACCCTTGATGGCAACTACATGATGTGTGCCTTGCTGCCCCTACTGTCACTGGGAAAGGTCACCAACGGTAAGAACCCAAAACCAAGCACTTCTCCAATTGCAAGAATCATAGATCTAGTTAGCCAAACAAAACCCAAGACTCGGAGAGACTTACAAGGATATCAAATCATGCATATAAGAAATCAGCAAAGACCCAAATATATATCATAGATAATCTGATCACAAATCCACAATTCATCAGATCTCGACAAACACACCGCCAAAAAGGATTACATCGGATGGACCCACATGAAGATCATGGAGAACTTTTTATTGAAGATCCAAGAGAGAGAAGAAGCCATCTAGCTACTAACTACGGACCGTAGGTCTGAAGTGAACTACTCACGAGTCATTGGAGGGGAAATGATGTTGATGAAGAAGCCCTCCAACACCAAAGTCCCCTCCCGCAGGACACCGGGAAGGGTCTCTAGATGAGATCTCGCGGAAACAGAAGCTTGCGGCGGCGGAAAAGTGTTTTCATGGACGCCCTGATTTTTCTGGATTTTTAGGGAATTTATAGGCCAAAGACCTAGGGCAGGGGGCGCCAGGGAGGCCACAAGCTTGGTTGTCGCGGCCTCCCCCTGGTCGCGACAACAGGGCTTGTGGGCTCCATGTGGGCCCACTTGCTTGGTCCTGAAACCTCCCGATCTTCTTCTGTTCTAGAAAAAATGATTTTGGGGATTTTATTCCGTTTGGACTCCGTTCCAAAATCAGATCTGAAAAGAGTCAAAAACACAGAAAAAACAGGAACTCGCACTTGGCACTGAGTTAATAAGTTAGTCCCAAAAATAATATAAAAGGTAAACAAAACATCCAAAGTTGACAAGATAACAACGTGAAACCATCAAAAATTATAGATACGTTTGAGACATATCAATCAGCAATGAATAATGGTTTAGATGACATTGATCGTATAACAGTTACACACTAGGACGACACAGAACTAGCTCCAATTCATCAACATAATGTAGGCATGTATTCCGTACATAGTCATACGGGCTTGCGATAAGAACTTGCATTACATATTTTGTCCTGCCCTCTTGTGGCAGCGGGATCCTATTGGAAACTAAGGGATATTAAGAACTCCTACTAATAGAGAACTTGAACAAAGCATTGACACATAGTGAATACATGAACTCCTCAAACTACGACAATCACCGGAAAGAATCCCAATTATTGTCACCTTGGGGTATGCGCATCAAGACACGTAATTGGTAACTATAACTTGCAAGATAGGATCCAAATCACTCTTATATTCATGAAAACGAAATAGGTTCAGATCTGAAATCATGGTACTCGGGCCCTAGTGAAAAGCATTAAGGATAGCAAAGTCATAGTAACATCAATCTCAGAACAATGGATAGTAGGGATCAAGCCCTAACAAAATTAAATGAATTACTTGATCAATCTCATCCAATTCCACCGCTGTCCAGCAAGCCTACAAAGTAATTACTCACTCCCCGTGGTGAGCATCATAGTGGTGTGGATAGAGAAGGGTTGGTGATGATGACGTCGATGAATCCCCCTCTCTAGAGCCCCAAACGGACTCCAGATTATCCCTCCATAGGAAGAACACGAGGTGGCGGCGGCTCCATCTCGTAAGACACGATGAAATCTTCTCTCTTATTTTTTTCTCGGGGAATATGAATTTATAGGACTAGGATTACGGTCGCAGGAGCCTCGAGGGACCCACAAGCTATCAGGACGTGGCCTGGGGTGCACCCTCATGGCTTGTGGCCCCCTCACACTTCCACTTTGGCAAGTCTTTCCTCCATAAATCCTTATAAATCCCAAAAATAATTCACAAAACGTTTCGTCCGATTTCGAGAACATTTATTTCTGCACAGAAATAACACCAAGGTACTTCTGCTAAAACTAGCATTAGTCCAGGTTAGTTCCATTCAAATCATGCAAATTAGAGGCCAAAATCAGACCAAAAGTGTTTGGAAAAGTAGATACGCTGGAGATGTATCGCAAGAGCGAAAGTTGCATCGATTCTCGAGCTAAAAATGGGCAATACACGGTATCGAATTGGCTAGCAAATATGTGGAGGTGAGAATATGTATATCCATGGGTTCACATTAGTCATAAAGAACTCACATACTTATTACAAGATTTTATTAGCTCTCTCAAAGCAAAGCACTACTAACATGCCCCTACGAAGGAGCTTGGTAGGAGTTAACCATCGCGCGCCACCGACTTAAACAACACTAGGATTTCAACGAGGAATAAGTATGCTCACACGTCATCATCATGCCATAGAAATATTTGGTTGAACAACAAGTTAACACCTCTAATTCACGATACCTATATTAATAAATGATCATGCACTCATACTTTTTCACATTACCACATTAGTATCATTAACCTTGATTTCTCTTTTATGTCCTACATGTGGTTTTAAGTATGCACCCATTGAATACCTACTATTTTTTAAATAATATTATAATCCATGAAAATTACCGTAGATATTTGTTAACTCTCAAACAAATATAATTCAAGAACGAGAGTGCAATTCATTCTATAAAATCTATACGCCACCATGCTCTAAAAGATATAAGTGAAGTAACTGCTAAGCTCAAAAGATATAAGTGAAGCACAAAGAGTATTATAATAAATCATGGTGATAGTGTGTTTCTCAAATAGGTGTGTTCATAGATCAATGATTATGGTAAACTAAATACAAAAAGCAAAAGACGCTCCAAGCAAAACTCATATCATGTGATGAATAAAAATATAAATCCAAGTGACATACCGATGGATTGATACGAAAGAGGGGATGCCTTCTAGGGCAACCCCAAGCTTAGACGCTTGAGTCTTCCTAGAATATTACCTTGGGGTGCCTCGGGCAACCCCAAACTTAGGCTCTTGCCTCTCCTTATTCCTTCGTCCATCACGGTAACACCCAAAACTTGAAAACCTCGATACACAAAACTCAACAGAAACTTCGTGAGATCTGTTAGTATAATAAACATATCAAATACTTTTGGTAATGTTATATCTTGAATGAAGCACCAGAATAATTGATATAGGAACGAAGAGACAACAATTTAGAAGAATTGGAGAATGAAAGTTGAAAGATGAGAACTAAAGAAATCTTCTGAAATGATGACTTTTGGAGGATCGAGATATGAAAACAACTCTAAAATGGTCCGGATAGATATGGAAGGATATTCTCATGATCGAACACAATTTAAGAGGATCGCAACGAGCTGAGATGATGAATCTTTAGAAGTAAAGACAAAGATTCAAGAAGAACTCTTCGTCGGTCTTCAATGCAGAGAATGATGGCAAGAAGCACCATGAACAACTACTGAGATACTACGGAACAATGAATAAAGAAAACTTGAGCCAAGGATGAAAACTAATTCGAAGCAATCTTGAATGAGGAATATGATTGATCTAATCCATTCTTACGTCATAATTGCAAAGAACTTGAGATCTTTGGAAAGACTAGGAAGAGACACATAAGATACTGAGAAAAACATGTGGGTTATAGGAGCACTCAAAGAGAACACCGTTGAATGGATAGCTTAGAAAGGGATATTGCACATGTACAAATTAAAAACTTGATGAGGTGAGACCCTCAAAATAATTTGAAAGGATTTGAATGAAAACACAAATCTTGTGAGGTATCTTCTACACTCCGGATAGAATAAAGGAAAACAAATAAATAAGAGAGGCTTGGATAAAAATTTCCAACTTGGAAAAGCATTTAACGAGTGAAAAGGATATGATGAACAGTAAGAGGTTGAATTTAATTCACCCAGAGGAAACAAGTACTAAGAATGATGTAATTAGAACCTTAGCATCTTCACAATGAATTATCACATACAATATGGAAGAAAAGACAGCGGAAGCATTAATGAAAACAAAGGCACTTGGATGACAATTAAATTATTGAAGGAAAAGGGCAGGAGGGTGGGAAAAAACAAAGAAAACATGGGATAGATGAGAGAAATTCCGAAAACAAATATGAGGATGGATCTTGCATACATTGAAAAGAATTGACTTAACTTGAAGAGAAGCACACATGTTGGAAAATTTAACATACCAATTTGATTGAGCAAAAGGATTAGCACTCCAATAGAAATATGAGAACACCACTTAGAAAATATATGGAATCACCACTTACATCGAAGCAACTCGAATTACCATACTCCAAAAATACAAAGGATAAGGCTTGCGAATTAAGCGAGGAACAAATACATGATCCATTATGCATTTGTTGGAACGATAATTCTAGGTGTCTACTTGAATTCCCACCTGAGAACTCCCAAAATCTTTCTAGTTATGCAATTTGGTCCAATGGATACATGGAGAAATTACTAAATAAATCACTCAACTCCTAGTAATCCTACTACACATCTAGTGTATCACATCCGTCAACACATAACTAGGATCTCGGAAACTCATCTACCTCACACCCTCGTAATCACAATGATACTAATTATGACAGTACATCTTGAAGCTCTCCCCAGTACTGGGTGACGCCAAACTCCTCAAACCACAAAGAGTGTTCGAGATACTAAGGAAACTAAACAATAATGATGTGCCAACAACCCCTTGGAGCTCTACTCCTCGAAAACAGGAGGCACCAAATACATAATTCCGTCACATCGGCATCATAGAGTTCCAAAATACCCATGTGATCCTAAAAATTGAGTGAGAAAAGGGATAGAACTAAAATTCCTCTATCAGAATTCCTCACCTGAGTATGGAGGAGGAGTAAAAAGGATCCTACTCTCTAATATATAAATAAACTCAAAATAGTTTTTACTACAAACTCAACACAACCAAGTTGGATAAATCCAGGGGGCCCTAGGTCGGTACTTCTCTAATACCAACTTGTAACGCCCAAGATGTGATCATATCCGTATTCTGGCCTCGGGTGCCTCGACAGGGATAGAAGCGCATCTCGCCATTTCGCAAGAATGGATATCATTACAAGTACAAGTGAAGAAGAGATGAGTATATGGAATTGGATTACACTCTCCACAAGCTAAATCTTGATCATCTCAATACAACAATACAATCAATTACCACATAGAATAGCACGGTGCGACTACAGACGAAAACAAACGATAAAAGCGACATCCATCCTTGCTAATCCTAGGTTGTCGGCCTGGAAACCATCGTATGATCAATAACGAAGAAGAAGAAAAACTCCAAATCAAACAAGCATCACGCTCATGTCAAATCACCGCTTTATGTGTACCTTCAAGTGTTGTCGTAGTAATCTATGAGCCACAAGGACTCAACAAACTCATCTCCAATCATATCAATACTAGCAAAGCTTAATGGCTGAGGTATCGTTAATTGATGAGGCTGCAGCAAGCACTAATCATGTATTTGAGTGGCTAACTTACGAGTACAAGAATAAGAAGAGTGATCTACGCATAAATGAACGTGAACTAGAAATGATCGAGAAGTGATCCTGAACACCTACTTACGAGTCAAACATAACCCCACCATGTTCCCTTCTCGGTTCAAACGTCACAAGAAGACACAGTCACAGTTACACACACGATTGCTATATTTTAACTGAGTTTACTTCAAGTTTGCTATGAATGGATGCTAAACAAATTCCCAAGTTGCCACATAACCGCGAGCATCGATTTCCGAAATACTTAACCCTGCAGGGGTGATCCAACTCATACATCACAAACTAACCACAAGTTGAGTGGAAAACCTCGACCACGAAAAACCCATAGTCTCCTCGGAATCCCGGTGGAAAACCTCAACCTCGACATAGCCCAAAGTATCCTCAGAATCCCGATGCACAAGACGTTCGAGAAAAGTAAAACAAATCCAACAAGGCCACTCGACATGTCGACGAACCCGATAGGATCCACGTATCTCATTCTTAGGACACGATCGTATGAGCGCAGCACACAGTGCCCTGGTAGAAATCTCCCAAGTTCCATTGGCTTGGCGCCGCACATGACTCTTGTTTGGACCAACACTGAGGAGGAGCACTGGCCGAGGGGTTGATTAATTATCAGCGGGTGCCGATAGGTCCCTATGCTTTTTATTAGTTATTAGGCAAATGTAGCACCAATGTTGGGCCTTTCTAGAAGAGCTTTATGACAAAACGAAAATCAAGGGGGTCCCCATAACAACCCCAAGCATGTTAGGAGCGCTTAATATGGAACATAACACGGGTACACAAGTAACTAGGGCAGCAAAGGTGGAACAAAACACCGAACAAAAGGCCAAGCCTTCCACCCTTTACGAAGTATATATGTGCATTAAATTAAATAGCAATATTATTGTGATATCCCAAGATATCCATGTTGTCACACGGAACAACTTGCACCGACAACTAGAAACGCCATATGAAGAGCTGAGCAAGCAGTAACTTAGCCAAACAATGGTTTGCCCGTAACTTAGCCAAACTATGGTTTGCCGGGAAGGTGAAGGGGTTAGAGGCTTTTCATGATAATGTTGTGAGGCTTCACATTCAGGTGGTAGGTAGTGACACATACACTACTGGAATCAGATATTTTGCCATCTGCTGCTTCTTCACCGTCTGCTAGCTCATGGCAAAGACCCTCTTTGCCATCACCTACCAAAAACCAGACGGCAAAGAGCAGGCTGATGGCAAAGATACTATTTACCATCAGCCAGCTCTTTGTCGTCTGCCAGCTGGCGGCAAAAAGCATTCAGGCAGACGGCAAAGAGCACGAGCGGCCCACCCCGCACCCCCTGTCTCCCCCTAACGGCCTCTCTCTTTGCTGTCTGCTTTTCTCCTCTGTGCCGTCGGGGGGCAGACGACAAAGAGGTTGCGCACTAACGGCCATCGCCCCCACCCCCACACGCCTCTCTCCCCTAACGCTCGTTGTGCCCCACCCCACACCCCCCTCTCTCACCCTCGAAACCACCACCGTTGCGGCGCCCTCCTCCTCCCTGCGCTACCGCACCCTCCTCCTCCCTGCGCTGCCGTGCCCTCCTCCTCCCTGCACCACCACCGCGCCCTCCTCCTCCCTGCGTCCCCTCCTCCACCATTCCCCCTCCTCCTCCCCGGGACCTCCTCCTCCATCACCGCCGTCGGAGCTCGCCCCTTCTCCACCACCGCCCGCTCTGCCACCACCGCCCTCTCCTCCATCGCCGCGCCCTCCACCTCCCAAAAACCCCTCCTTCACCACCGCGCCGCCCTTCCTCCACCACTACTGGCCCCTTCCTCCCAATGCACCGCCTCCTCCCTGCGCCCCCTCCTCCTCTACGGCCGTCCTCCCTGCGCCGTCCTCATCGCCCGGCCGCCCCCTTCGGTGAGTTCTTATTTTTTTTCCTTTTTCGCTTAATTTGTTAATTAGGTTAGTTAGGTTAGTTGTTAATTACCTACTGTTGGTTAGGTTAGTTACGTTAGTTTGGTTAGTTGTTAGTGGTTACCTACTAGTAGTTAGGTTAGTTAAGTTAGTTGTTAGTTGTTAGTGGTAATTAGGTTAGTTATTACTGGTATTACCTACTGTTAATTAGGTTAGTTAGGTTAGTTGTTAATTACCTACTGTGCATTAGGTTAGTTGTTAGGTTAGTAGTTGCCCGTGTAGAGCCCTCCGGCCGCGGCCTATGCTTTCACTAACCACAACGTTAGGAATCCTCGGTGAGCTTTTCTCGCACCTGCCATGGCTACGACGCCATCGATCTCATGGGTTGCAACAACGATGTTGCTGCAACCACCCCCATGAGGTCGGTGCAGAAACATTACTGCTGGGACCACCCCCTTGAGGCACCAGTGATATTCCACTTCAGCAGCGAGGATACTACAACAGCTCGCAACAGTAGTTGTCGCACTGACACGACATCTCGACGACACCCCTAACACCCAACACGATGCCCCGAAACCCCGACACGACGCCCCGACACGACATCTCGACGACACCCCGACACGAAATATTTTTTGATGGAACCCTAGATGACATCTATATAGGTTATATATTTGTGTTAGGTCGTATATTTTTTGATTTTATTAATGAACACAAAATATTTGTGTTGATCGGGTGGATTTACATGTGACAGTTGTCTCGTCGCTATGAGGTCTGTTGTGCAAAGACCTCCGTTCTACAAGCTCCGCCCCTGCATTCGTGGGTGAGTACAAATGTCATCTCCTCCTCGCCCCTTCATTTGATGTGGGTCAGGTTTTGCATGAAACTTGCTAGATATAGGTAATTAAATTAATTTATCAGTATGCGTTACCAGTTCGAGAGGGTTACAGTTATAAATCTGCATGCATTTGCATATATTTATAACAGTGATTCTTCTGAATTGTCCAACGTTATCCATGGACAGCCCGAGTATGTGTAGATTGAGTTTTTTTTCCCATATGCTTTGTTCCGGATCCGATGCATAATTTCGTCAGTGCCTCCCTGTTGTTCTCCGGACACACATCATCTCTGTTTATTGCAGAGACGTGTATGAGGAGAACAGCGGGGAGGTGCTGCCAAAATTTTGCGTTGGATCCGGAGCAGAGCATGGGAAAACGAACCCAATCTACACATACTCGAGTGGGATTAGGACCTATCTTTACCTATTAACGTGTAGGTTGCATGGACGTAATAAAACTAGTGAACTAGATTAACCGATGAATATATTTCTTGTGTGTTTAGTAACTAGGCAAGATGAGTGATCCTGCATGGATGTACACCGGTCACCCTAGTTAGAAAGAGATGACAAAAGAATGGTTTCTAAAAACCAAGGATTTGTGAAAGCTGCATTTGCAAATGGCCAGGAAACAAACTTGTGCCCTCGTACTGAATGCGACAACTATAAAAAGAGGACAGAGGCTGTAATGATTAAACAACTGCAGAGGAGGGGTTTTAAGCCTAATTATATGGTTTGGACATTTCATGGTGAGTCTATACAATGCACCAGAGCTGAGGTGGTTCGTCGTCGCACCGACGAGCATGGTACCGGGATCGAAGACATGGTGCAAGACTTTGATGATGCTCGGGATTCGAAAGATGAGATGGAGGAATCTGCAAAGGCTTTCTATGAAATGTTGGAGTCTTCAAAACGTCCTCTCCACGAGCACACTTAGCTTTGTCAGCTGGATGCCATTGCACAAGTAATGGCTCTGAAGGCTCGGTTCAACTTGGGAAGAGAATGCTACGATGCGATGACGACACTATTTGGACGCTTTCTACCCAAAGGCCATGTCATGCCTTCAAACCTGTACCGGTCGGACAAAATACTTCGTGTACTTAAGATGCCCTATGACAAGATAGATGCATGTGAGAAAGGATGTGTCTTATTTAGGAAGGAGTATGCACACTTGGACTATTGTCCCAATTGCGAGTCTTGCATGTATCTTGTGGTAGACAACGTATGGGTGAGAAGAGACTGACCAAAATCGCAGTTAGTGTTCTTCGGTATATGCCAATCATACCAAGGCTTCAACATCTTTTCATGGTCGAAGAGACAGCCAGACAGATGACATGGCACAAAATGGGCTATAGAACCGAACTAGATGCGGATGGGAATAATATGGCGGTACACACATGGGATGGGGAAGCGTGGAAGCATTTTGATGGATTGCATCAGGATATCGAGGCCGAGTGTAGGCGGTTATTACAGAACTGACGCCACGAGGCTTGGCCGCAGGCCATTCGAGACTACTACGCCACGCGTGGTATTAAGAAGGAGAAGAAGGAGTGCCGCGGAAAGTATCTGAAGAAGGAGCAGTACATGAAGGTAATTACCTATTCTTAAGGCCTTGCACGTAGTTTTCTTGATTTTATTCATAGGCGTAGCACTCAAAATTCTTTCTAATAACTTATAGGTACCCTCGAGATGGTGTGCGGATAAGATGGATTGTTGGGAGGCGTTGGTGGATGAGTGGTGCACAGGCAACTGGCGAGCCGTCCATGACAATGCGAAGGATCGGCTTAGCCAAATGGTTGGTGTGCCACACCATCAACGCAGCGCCAACTTACTTTAGTTCAAAAGAAACTGGGTATGTGGTTTGCTTCATGATTCATAAAATTCATTCTTCATGCTAGCTTGATCCCCTTACTAATACTTTGTTCCTCTCTTTTAGGCGGATCACAATAAGACAGAGATGCCAAAGTTGTACGACCTTTATGGCATGGCCCATACCGCCTCCTACAAGAAGGCGAAGGCATTCTATGAGTCTGACCTAGATGATCCAAATAACATCACCAACATATCATCCCACCACAAGATCGTGAAATACAGGGACACCGGGAAGGCTTGGAAAGGGGAGGACTTTAACCCGAGCCAGGAACCTTTGGATCCAGAGCTGCTGATGATATCTGGTGGCGGGAGGCCCCATGGCTCGATAGCCATTGGAGATGGGTGATACGTTGTCCACTCACTCTCCGGAGATCAAGGCGCGCCAGTCGAGCTCCTGTCCTAAAATAATGCCTCGTCCACGGCCAGCCGATCTTTCCATCGAGGTTAGTTGTACGGACTCAGAAAACTTTCATCCATTTCATTGTGTGTGTGGCCATCGATCATTACTGTGGTAATGAGGAATGGTGTTGCAGGTTGCTCTTCAGAAAGAGAGATCAACAAACAAGGCTGCTCTTGAGAAAGAGAGATTGGCAAGCTAGGCTGCTCTTCAGGCTGCTCTTGAGGAGAGGGACCGGACCACGGCTCGGTTGATTGAGGAGGAGAGGGCCCGGAATGAGGCGGTTCACCTGGCCATGTACGAGCTTATTGTGGTAAGTTTCTTTTTTTACATTAGCCAAATCTTGTGTGTAATGTATGTTTCATTACTAACTAATACGACTGACTCTTCAAAACCGAATGTGTAGTCTATGTGCGAGAAGACCAGTCAAGCCCCTTCGCCGATGCCCGTCTTCTCTGCGATTGGCACGGTGAGTTTCATTTCAATGGTCATTATAAACTAGTATTAACAATTGAGTGTCATCATGCTAACTATTACATTGCAAAATATCTTTTCTGCAAAATAACTCCCGAGCGGAATCGCACGACCCATCTCCAGGGCAACCATCTCCAAACGAATCCGACGCGAGCAAACCTGGTGTTTCTCCTCCTTGATGCCCACTGTGGTAAGTTTTCTCCAAAATGACATATTAAGCTCCTACTTGATTTCTACTAGGAAAAATGGTTAGTGAAACCACTAGTCTCATAACTTAGCTAATTTAGCTCCAAAATGGTTAGTGAAACCACTAGTTTCACAACTTAGCTAATTTAGCTCCAAAATGACATAATAAGCTCAATTGAATTAGGAAAAATGAAAAGAAGGAATAAGATGAAGAAGAGAATAAGAAGGAGAAGAAGAAGGAGAAGAAGGAGGAGAGAAGAAGAAGAAGCAGAAGAAGGAGGGCTCCTTCTTTTTCTTCTCCTTCTTCTCTTCTTGCTTCTTCTCTTTCTTCTTCAATTTAGCTTATTTTCCCCCAACAAAGACATACTTAGCTAATTATCCTCCAAAATGACATAATTAGCATAGTTAGGTAAAAACATCATAAGAACCTTGGTTAGCTCATTAAAATGACTAATTAAGCTCCTAAAAGACATAATAAGCTCAAAATGGCATAAGAACCTTGGTTAGCTCATTAATATTATATACTTAGCTTTTTTTCCTCTAAAATTACATAATTAGCCCATTTAGCTCCAAAAAGACATACTTAGCTAATTTAGCTCCAAGAAGAGGAGAATAGGAGAAATGTAAAGAAGGAAGAAGAAGAATAAGAGAAGAAGAAGAGAAGGAGAAGGAGAAGAAGAAGAATAAGGAGGACAAGAAGAAGAGAAGAAGAAGAGAAGAAGGAGAAGGAGGAGAAGAAGGAGAAGGAGCCCTCCTTCATATTCTCCTTCTTCTTCTCTCCTCCTTCTCCTTCTTCTTCTCCTCCTTCTTCTCTTCTTCTTTTCTTCTTCTTTTCTTCTTCTCCTCCTCCTCCTTCTGCTTCTTCTTTTTATTCGCCTTCTTCTCTTCTTCGTTCTTCTCTTTCTTCTTCAAATTAGCTTATTTTCCCCAACAAAGACATACTTAGCTAATTATCCTCGAAAATGACATAATTAGCTTAGTTAGGTAAAACATCATAAGAACCTTGGTTAGCTCATTAAAATGACTAATTAAGCTCCTGAAAGACATAATAAGCTCAAAATGGCATAAGAACCTTGGTTAGCTCATTGATATTATATACTTAGCTTGTTTTCCTCTAAAATGACATAATTAGCCCATTTAGCTCCAAAAATACATACTTAGCTAATTTATCTCCATGAAGAGGAGAAGACGAGAAATGAAAAGAAGGAAGAAGAAGAAGAAGAGAAGGAGAAGGAGAAGAAGAAGAAGGAGGAGGAGAAGAAGAAGAGAAGAAGGAGAAGGAGGAGAAGAAGGAAAAGGAGCCCTCCTTCTTCTCCTTTTTCTTCTCTCATCCTTCTTCTCCTCCTTCTTCTTCTCTTCTTCTTTTCTTCTTCTTCTCCTCCTCCTTCTCCTTCTCCTTCTCCTCCTCCTCCTCCTCCTTATTTTTCTTATCCTTCTTCTCTTCTTGCTTCTTCTCTTTCTTCTTCAATTTAGCTTATTTGTCATATATATGTTGTTTTTCTTCTTCTCCTGACTTTCCTATTCCCATTTTGCAGATTGGATGTAGTACATGCATGGACGATGACATTGATGGAGTGCTTTAGTTCTAGTTTTCATTTGAGTTGATGAACAATGTGGAATTATATGTATATGTATATATGGATGAACAGTATATGTGGAACTATATGTATATGTATATATATGGATGAAACTTTGTTCTATGAATATGCGTTGTGACCTATATATGTGCTATGAATTATATGTGTTATGTATATGTATATGTGTTGTGACCTATATATGTGCTATGTATATGTATATGTGATGTGAAATAAACAAAAAAGACAAAACTGTGACAATATGGGCTCTTTGCCGTCTGCCAGCTGATGGCAAAGGCCTTTGCCATCAGGCAGCAAACAGCAAAGGTGCCACATGGCACCCAGCTGTGCAACCTGGGGCAGCAGTAGCTGGCCATATAGTATCTTTGTCGTCCGCTGCCTTGGGAGACTGACGGCACAACGGGAGGGAGGCTGACGGCAAAGGGATGATTCCTGCGCTGGCCCAACTCTGTGCTGGACCATAGAAGCAGACGACAAAGAGAGGGAGGGAGGCAGATGTCACAGAGAGGGAGGAAGGCAGACGACACAGAGAAGGAGGGAGGCAGACGAAAAAAGAGAGGGAGGGAGGCAGACGGCAAACCTCCGTTAGCCCTAACAGAGGCGTTCCTTTTGGCTGCCGTCTAAGAATGTGTGTCGTCGGCTCGGAGCCAGAGACTGACGGCAAAGACCTTTGTCGTCCTCTTCAGGGAGACTGACGACAAAGAAGGTGATATGTCGCTGAAAGTAGTCGTAGGAACATTGCCGACAGGGGCTGACGGCAAAGACCTTTGCCGTCGGTGGATCACCTCTTTGCCGTCCGTTATGGCAGACAGCAAAGAGTCTGATTCCTGTAGTGATAACGATAGTAATGAGGCAACTAGCCTCACAATGATAGTAGTGGTATCTAGGGAAATGTTCTCCTTGTATGTGATCCCGCTTCGAAGAAGAACGAATTCGTGAAGTAAACGAACGGGCATAGTCGAACGAATCCTCACACTCTGAATCGGTTTCATAACTATATTGAGAAGAAAAAATGTACAAACAACAAGCAACACATGATAAACACCACAAAATATTCATGATATGATGCGCAAACAATTATGATGTGTGTCCATTTTTAATATGCAAGTCATGGCAAGCACAACAATCAGCAACTACACATTAAGTGAAGTTTAGTATGCAAAGAGTTGCATATTGATGAAACTCCACGTTCAAATTATTTAGTTCATGTATAGGTACTCATCAATATTAAATGTTGTTTAACATGGGTGGTCATGCCATAAGATGAAGATGTAGTTGAGCAGTTTTCAATGGAGGAGAACATACATATCACAAAATAATAACTATCCGTATTAAGAGAAATGTGGTAATGTTGTTTTATCTAAACAATCATTTTAAATGTTGCTAATCATGGCAAGAGGTGAAGCATGAACAACTACATCATCTAGGCATTTTAAATGAGGCCGGAAAAAACATGTAGTATTTCCGAAACGACCCCATATGCGAATTTCGAAATTGGTACAGATCCGAACTAACCATATTTTAAATTTATTAAAGAGGAAAATAAATTGCACCATGTTGTTCTACTCATTTTTTCTACTCAAGTTACATATGTGGATCATTTTAAATGGAACTACGGTTATTTAGTTATGAAATAAATTATTTTAGCATGGCATTTATGCAAATCTTAATGCAACATCATTTTAATTATTTTTAACATGCATGAAAGAATGGGGGTGCCACAGCGATGAAAACAAAAGAAATGCCACGGGGACGCTCTAGTTCCCTCAACTCATTAAGATGATGGTACAAAAGAATGATCATAGAATTTGCGGACGTGCAAGAGATGGTGGGGTGATCCCAGTTACCGGATTCCCACTTGTCGATGGCATGGCTAACAAGATATAGGTATCTAATGGTCACATACGATGCAAAAACGAGCACCTCATGCATCGTAAACATTCATTCATGCCGGTCGTCCCATGGGTTATACCTTCAAAGCGTGCATCTTTGGAGCAGATCGAGTTGTTGCGGTGTAGATGTTCATGGGTCGTCGCAGACGTCGTGGAAGTAGTTGTACATGGGTCTTCGGAGAAGGTAGTGGTTTATGTGACGGTCGTCGAGGTTTGGGTCTTTGGACACTTGTCGTCTGTGTAGTTGATCTTGGCGTATCCGTGTGTAGGGTTACTTTGCGCGAAAGTGGTCTTCGGGGTACTTGGTGTGTAACAAGCAACAGAGCGATGGTTTCATTGACAGAAGGTCTTTGGGTTGCATCTTGCAATCACGGTGGCCTGGCATTAACTTGGTGTGGATCTGGCCACGGTGTGGAGGTATCGAAGTCGAGGCCAAAATGAATAGCTTGAGGGTGATGGAGGCTGACTTTTGGTGGTCAAAGGGCAGCAACGCTCACATGGCAACAACACAAGGTCCCCGGGAGTGGCGGAGGGAAAGGGTGGATAGGGTGGTCCATGGCCTACCCTGAGATTTCTACAATAGCTTCATATCATACGGAAAATAATTAAAAATATTATGAAAAATATTTTTGATGAACAGTTTTACTATTGGCCCACCCTGGCCCATTAGGCTAGATCCGCTACTGGTTGCCGGAGGCACCTACAAGATCAACCTGAGGCTTGAAAGGGCGTCATGTTGTTCCTGGCAACCATGTCACAGGGTGACCCGAGGGTAAAACATGGAGGAGGTAAGTGATACGTCTAAGACGTATCGACTTTTCCAAAGACTTTTGCTATTCTTTTGACCTCATTATTGCATGACTTGAACGAAACTAACCTGGACTGGCGCACTTTTTAGCAGAGCTGCCTGTATGGTTTTCTTGTGTGCAGGAAAATGAATATTTAGACGTCCTGGGAAATTCAAAAAAATAGAGAAAATCCACGCACCGGGAGGGACCATGGGCCAGAAGATGGGCTAGAGGGGAGCCACAGGGCCCCCAAGCAACCTGCTGGCGCGGCCTGCCCCCTAGCCGCGCCAGGGGCCCGCCTAGGCAGGGCCCACCCCCTCTGGTGCCCTACTTTGGCTTCTATTCTTACCCGTGACGAGGAAATTCCATAACATAAGTCGTTTTGCAAGTTCTCGACGCGGAGCCGCCGCCACCCTCGGTTCTTCTTCGGGAGAGCTAATCTGGAGGCTGTTTTGGCCTCCAGAGAGGGGAAATCATCGGCATCGTCATCGCCATCACCACTCCATCATCCTCCCATGGCTTCTCCCATCATGTTTGAGTAATTCCCTGCTGTAGGTGAAGGGGATGGGAGAGATTGGATGAGTTAGATCATGTAATAATTCGTCGGATTGTTGGGGGCATGTTGACTATCATCTACTATGGTGTTTATCATCTTTGCTACTACTTGTTACTCTTAATGCTTGTCACTTTGGGCCCGAGTGCCATGATTTCAGATCTGAATACCTTATGTTTTCATGAATATGTTTGTGTTCTACATCCTATCTATGAGTAATATGCACCTATTATAGTCCGGAATCGGCGATCCCAATGGTGACAGCTTGGGACACCAAAGGGGAGAGGCTATAGTTTGAGGATTCCATGTATCCATTGATTGTTAATGATTTGTTACGGTGCTCTTTGACAGGAGCACCTTAATCTCCGTAAGTTCCTTTTGGCCCCGTTGATAGCGTAATGGTAGGAAAAAGATGTTGTGCAAGTTGTTATTGCAAGCACGTACGACTACCTCAGGATACATGCCTAATGTTTGATATATGCCTAGATGATCATTACTTTTCTATATGCGTTGCCCCAAGTGAAATAAATGATATCTCTCATCGATGACCAACCATCCATCTCCTTAGCCTACAGTGTTTTAGTCCTGCTTGTCACAAGTTACTTTACTTTCACCGTTTTCCTTTCGTTGCTTTGCCACTATTATTTCCGTTGCCACCATCACTTATCACCATTGTTACTAATATTTCATTGCGAAGCAAGTATCTCTCAGGTGCAGTTGAATTGATAACTCAACTGTTAAAGCTTATAAATATTCTTTGGCTCCCCTTGTGTCGAATCAATAAATTGGGTTAACTTGCCCGCGAAGACTGTTGCGATCCCCTACACTTGTGGGTTATCAAGACCTTTTTCTGGCGCCATTGTTGGGGAGCATAGCTTTATTTACAAGTCTACTTGGAGTTATTTTTCTTCCTACTATCTATTCATTATCGGTAAGAAAGGAGACCCCAAGGTTCCAATTTTACCATCCACTACGAGAAAAGGTACGATTCTTAGCACTAGTGCTACGCTTGATTCACCTTCCGTTATGAGAAAGTTTGCTTCACCACCATCACATGCTGCTTCTACCGAGTCTGTTACTCTGCCTGATACTTTTGATGATGCTTCCACTACTATCGATGAGCCTGGTTTACTTGGTTATTTTATTGAGTCTCAGATTGCTAAGGCTGCTAAGCAGTCTGGAATTGAACTTCCTGTTACACGCTATCCCATTGGTAGACCTTTTGGTTACCCAGACTTGAGTGGTCTCAAGGAAAGAATTCTTGATGATAATTATATTGAACATGATGATGATTTATGCAGGGAACTTACAGAGTGTGCTGACTTTGACCCTGCTTCTATTAAGAAGCTGCTTGAAAAGCATTCTATCAATAACAAGTTTACTCCTGATCCTAAGTTTGCTTCATCTCCTATTTGCATTGAGGATGCTGATTTTGATTTCTCTGTTGATATTACACTTATATCCACAGTTGAAGCTGACCCTCTGTCTGGCAGAGAAGATGACGATGCTATTGCACACCTTACCAAACTCACTGAGTTGGGTGGCTTATTCACTACAGAGTACAAGAAGAGAAATTATTATGTTACTAAGCTACTTCCTTACTCTTTGAAGGAAGATGCCAAGGCATGGTATGACGCACTACCATGTGGTTCCATTAAGAGTCCTCAAGATTTAGCTCAACCCTTTGTTGCTAAATATTTTCCTGGTCATAAGCAACATGCTGCTTTACAAAGAATTTATAACTTTAAACAGTTGCACGATGAGCACCTCCCTAAAGCTTGGGGGAGGTATTGCACTTTGCTTAAGGCTAGACCGATACATGGAATTCCTAAGAATGAATTTTTGATATATTTTATGCTGGTATAACCGATGAATCTAGAACCTATGTGGATAGTTGTGATGGTTGTGTTTTGTCACACCCCAAAATTTAATAATATTTTTCTGAAATAAAATATTGCCTAGAATAAAAAATTTGAGAAAATAATTTGCTTCATGACTCTTTTCAAAGCCTCTCTCCAAAAACTTTTCATTTCAAGAAGATTTTCAAAGGTGCTTTACTTCTTAACACTTGCTTGAGACCCTTTGGAATTCTTTATCTAATTAGATGGGAATTTACTTTGGCCATGTATATTTAATATCTGAATTTCTGGATTTTTAATAAATCTTGGAAACACTCCTTTTCCTTCATAAAGATGTTTTCCCTAGGAGAATGTTTTTAAAAGTTTATGTTGGAACCTGAGTAATTGCATAAAAAACATTTCTTTCTTCTGGTAAATTCTTGGGAAATTTCATTTTTATATTTTAACCAAGATTTCTTTTATTCACAACAAACTTATATTTTCCTCATAGGAATGTTTTGCACTTCAACCTTGTGATCACTTCTTCTAAAAATTCTATAAAAATTTGGAGATGACCTTTGGTGTCCCTGGCTCACATTTATTGAAAAACCTACCCAAGTGTTTTGAATATTTTGAGCACAATAACTACTGTTCTAATCTGGTCCAGATTTGAGTTTGTGCTACAACCCCTAGAAATAATCTTTCAAAAATTCCACAAAAATTTGGGGATGTCAAGTATAGCACGATATTCATTTTTATGCAAAAAACCCACTATGTGCTTTGTGAAATTTTAGCAAAACAATCATTTTTCTGTTATGGTCCAGTTTGGTACTTTGCACTACAACCCTATTTTTCCTTGCTCCAATTGCTTTGATATTTTGCATGCTTGTTTGCCACCCTACCAAAACCTTAACCCCAGGAGTTGAGCCCCATTGGATGAAAGTAAGTGCATGTGATAATAGCTCCAAGTTTCTGTCCACACATGTGTTCTTCAAGATTTTGCATTAGCTAGTTTTGATTTTTGCAAAACTAACATCACCACCATTGCTAGAACCTAGAGAGACCCTGACCTGTAGTTTCTGGTCACTAGAAAAGGCTAGTGGATGCAAGTAGCTTTCTGGTGAGCGGGTTATGTGCATGACCAGATTTGCCATCAGTTTGAGTTTGCATTGTTAAATTCTTCTCTGTCCCAAATAGCTTGTCCACTAGACTCTTCTATGTCCCCCTCCTAATCCTGTGTAGTTTGATTGGTCTTGGAGCTCTTGTGTGTGCACTAGCATGGTGTCGAACACCTTACGTGCACGCTCTGGGTGCATGAAGCGCACGTTTTGCACGCGTAGATGCCGAGTCACCGCGTCCTCGTGCCCCTTGCCCTTTGGTCAGCTGCAAGAACCGCATCAACCCCCTCTCCCCCGGCAGTTGGTCGTCACCCCTGTGCATGATCACAGCAGCGGCAGCACGAAGTACGTGGCTCTTTCTCTGCTGTTGCCATGGACGGCACCGCCCAAGCCACCTCCGATCGCCAGCTGGTCGCGGTCCCTCCCCTGCCTTGCTTTCGCTGCTGCTGAGCCCCTCTACTGCCCCTGCTGAGCTCTGTCGTCGCCCTGCTGCCCCCTAGCGATTTCCAGGCTTGCCACCGTCAATCTTATCCGCAGGCTGGCACGGAACCGCCTTGAGCTGGCTATATAAGAGAGCCTCGATCCCCCTTGAGGATCAGGCAAGCCCCGATAGAACCGCAGCTCCCTCCCCTTCACCTCGATTTAGCCAAAGCCTCTTCTCTGCTCCTGTGCGATAGTAGCGCCGTCGTCGACCTCCTGCTCGATTCCAGCAGCCCCAAGCCCCTCTCCTCCTTCCAGGACCACTACTAGCCCACCGAGACCCTAGGGAACCCATTCCCATCATCTTGCATGGCCGGGAGCCATCGAAGGCCGTAGCTGCATGGTGGCCGAAGCTCCGTCCGCCATTGCTGAAGCTCCGCCCAGCCCCGAGCTCCTTCGCGCACCTAACCACCAAAAATGGATGCGGTGCCTTCCCCTGAGCGTGTGCATAACCCGAGCGGGCCACGATGTGCCCTGGGCCGCCGACACTCGTCGCTGGAGTGCGGCACTGCTCTTTGTCCATGCACACACGGAGGTGGGAGAAGAACCGGACAGGCGGGCCCCGCCTGTCGGTGAGCCAACCACAGCCCAAGTGGCGCGTGCCCTGCAGCTCGTCTTGCTCCTGAGAAAGCGTATCATCGGAAGTACGCCTTCCCTGTTCGGTAAGCGTAATAATTCCTGAAATGTTTTCTTTTATTATGGATTTAAAAACAGAGTTGACCTGAAATTTTGACCGGCTCTAACTTTTTTAGGAAACTCCAAATCAATTGATTCTTTTTCCTACCTGTTTAGAATTTCATCTAGTTTATTTTACGATTTATTTCAAAAAAATTCAAACAACTTTTGTGTGTTGTTTTGAATATGTGTGTTAATTCAAATATTCTTCAAAATAGGATTTGAAGATAGGATACCTACTCCAAGATGTTGGGGTACACATCACCCTCCTCAAACCCCTAAGGCAAGCATCTTGAATCCAAATTTTGCACAATGTTGTGTGATGATTGTGGTGATTTGAGGTTATGTTAATATTAATCTCACATGAAATAATACTTTGCATATTCTTGCATGCTACTCACATTACATCAATGGTGAAACATGATGATGGCAGGTGCTAGTTATGAGAGGTTGTGGAATAACCTAGTCACGCGGAACGTGATAGGTTATGGCCTGGTCATGGCATGTGCATGATGATGCCGGTAAAACTTGGTTAACTCCAGTATCGACCTAGATCGAGTTGTGTCCGTCTCATACTTCTATAACGTGCTACCACAGCTTCATGGATAATGGATTCGGAATGTCAGTTGTAGACCTATTAACAGTCACGCACCAATTAGAGGGGCCGGGATGAAGGTATCCAAGGCCCTGGACTAAATCCAGTCATACGGTCAGGGGGCATGGGTGTTCCCGGTCTGGGACCGGGAGGGAATGGCCCTTCCGAGTGAGAGCGTGAAATAAATTTTTGATCCCATGCTAGTCGAGGTCGGAGCCTCCCCATCTTACGGTTTTGCCTTGGCAGCGTAGTCCGTGTGAAGCCGGGCTTCGCGGAGGAAAAATCGGTGTGTGATGGTTCTGAGTGTCCGCTTCTAAAATGTCGTACGCGGGATTAGTCTTGTCAACTATTGGAAATCGCGATCTATGGGTAAAGAGTAGACCCTCTGCACAGTCAACACTATTCGAGTAGTTGTGTCCCCGGTCAAGGACATTGTTTGACGAGTCAAGTGCCGGTCCTAGAGTTGGTCTTTGGAGTATAAGCGGTGATAAAAATAATGGACGTGGAAAGTCATATGATGATGTGGGACATGATCATATTATGATTATTACTCTGGACTAACCCCTATGATTATGTTGTTGGATATCCCTTGGATGGTTCTACCTCCTGGATATTCAATATTTATAATTATTTCTTATAAGCCCTTTATTTGGTGTCGCTTAGATGCCCGACTGTGGCATGCTTATTATTTCTTATAAGCCCTTTCGGTGGTGTCGCACACATGCCCGACTGCGGCATGCATATTATTACTTAATCAGTATTATGATCCTTTCTTGTTTATAAAACATTGGTGGAAACATTGCATATCTTCTTGAATGCATACATGAATTAAACTCTAATGGCAAGATATAATTGTTAGTGTAAATATGCGTGCATCTCATGTGCTTAACTTAATTGTTTTCTTGATGTTTGTGTGTACATTCAAAGTACTCACTGGCTTGTCCCTGTCTATTGTCTTGGCCAGATTGCGTTCGGAGAGGAGCACGATGCCGTCAACCCCATAACCTAGGAGTCCAGGATAGCAGCCTTGTGACATAGTAATTTATCCAGGTCAGCTGTTCCTGTGGGAATGGAGTCCCATGGGCACTGGAGATTCCTCGAGTCGCTTCCGTCGCCAACCTCAGACTTTTGTTCAACCAAGTAGACCTTCATGGTCTTGTAACCCAGATTTTGTATTTGGCTTGGATATTCTGTATCAAGTAAGTGTCTACCAGCTAACAACAATCCTGGGGCTGGTAAACACAGAGACATGTTTTCTGGAAATTATTTTATGAAAAACACGTCGCTACATGTTTTCAGGGAAAGAACACGAGACGATGCCAAAGAATTAATGGGCAAGATAGCTAAGAATCATGATGATTAGTACGTTCCTGAACCTCCTCCATCACCGAAGAAGGGAGGTATGCTTTTCTTGAGCCCAAAAGTTATGCAAGAAGCCAAGAAGTCTATGAAAGAGAGAGGTATTAAAGCTGAAGATGTAAACAATCTACCTCCTATTGAGAAATTATGTGAGCCTACCACTCACCCACCTATGGTAGAGGTACACTCTCTTTCAGAATTCAATGCAAGTGACGTCCCTCATGGTAGGCCTCGTGATCAATGTTTAGATGAGCTTGATAATTTCATTGTCAAGCAAAATCACTTTAATGAGCGGATTCAAAGCCAATTGCATGATAATTCCCTTGCTATCAAAAGTTTGCTTGATGTTTGAAGTAGAACTGTTAATGATGTTAAAGGTCTTGTTAAGCATTTTCATATTATTCAAACTCAGCTTGAACAAATTTCTAATGTGCAAAAAGATTTGCTTGCTAATAATGCAAAACAAGTTGATACGCATGCATGTGGTATAAAGACCCGAGGAGGTATACATACCCAGGACCCCCTTTATACGGAAGGGCATCCAAAGAGGATCGAGCAATATTCTCAATTGCATGAAGAAGACACTGTCAGCTCCCTGAAGAAGAAGAAGAAACACAAGGAGGCTCACAACTCCAATGATCCCATAATTGGTGAAGAACCTATTGTTGATCCTAATAGTATATTTATTTCCGATGCTAAAACTGAAGATGGTGCTGAACCTGATAAAGATAATGAGAAGATTGATCCTCCTTAGATACGAGAAGAAGAAGCACCCGACAAGCGCAAATGATATACTAGAGAAGAATTTGGTTTAAGAAAACATTGGAAGGAAAGAGAACCATGGGTACAAAAATCAATGCCCTTCCCAGGTAAGTCTTTCAAAAACAAAGAAGAAGAGCATTACAATAATTTTTGTGAATGGATGAAGCCACTTTTTCTTCAAATTCCTTTGACTGAAGCTATTAAGTTGCCTCCATACTCGAGGTATATGAAAGATATTGTCACTAATAAAAATAAGTTCCTAATGAGGCAATATCTACCATGCTTTCTAATTACTCTTTTAGTGGCAATATTCCTCAGTAGCTTGGTGATCCAGGTATACCCACCATTCCTTGCTTCATAAAAATAAATATGTCAGAACTTATTTATGTGATCTAGGTGCGGGAGTGAGTGTTATGCCTTTATCTCTTTACAAAAGGCTTTGTCTAGATAAATGTAGTGACCCGACTCAAGACGAGTCAAGCCTCTGTGTTTCTGTGCCATCCCTGGATCAGTATGCTGGCACACATAGTACATCAATGTATATATCAAAGTGCAATCACATGTAAAATAGCGTAAAACTGATATATACCTTAAATATCTCAGCGGAAGCGGTCAAGGGAGTGGAGTCCCAATAAACACCAACGACAAGTTGAGTGTAGACCGTAACCCTGAATTATACTCTTACTCGTCGAAGAAAAATATCTGCAACAAAAGACGTTGCAGCCGTGTAGATCAGCATATTGAATATGCCGGCAAGTCACATAAGAGAGGGGTAAAATGTCATCTATACTATATGCATATATGGCAGGTGGGGTTGTAAGTTTTAGCGTAAAGCAAAATTTTCTCCTACAACAAGAGAGGGCTAAAAGCAAAATGTTACTACATTGTTGGTTGTTAACGAGATGGTTCCGCCAACCAGTTCTCATACCCGAGTTGTCAATAATTACCCTCATCAAATATATTTAATGGTGTTGAGAAATCCAGATAACTTCAGTTCCTTTGGCTCAAATTGTCCATGACCGTGGACACGGCTAATCGATTAGGTTTGAGTACTCTGCAGAGTTTTGCACACGTTCCCCACAAGATTTGATCGCCTCCGAGTATGTCCTCGCACTTCAAGGTGTTTGAAGACCGGATGATCAAAACATGGTCTTTCAACGGGTCCCTCTGAATCCCTGTCGGTGCCCATCCATTCCTACCGTTCTTCTACATCTGCTAGCACCGCCTGTCCAGAGTCGCCGCGTTGTCCAACCAAGCCAGAGCCCATAGTGACTTGTGGCTGTGCAGGTAACCCTTCGGTCTTGAAAATATCCGTCCGTCTCTTTGAGCCTGGGTGAAGCTTTCCGCAGGATGTCATGGCCGTCCCCAGCATCCCGGGTCATCCACTGGGTTCTCCAGGGAGCCGATCAACCGTCCTTCATCCAGAGTTGCATTGCGTCCGAGGTCTTGAAAATCTTGTCTTAACCGGTCTTGATTATTTAATCAACCTCGCATCACTCGTGTTATGCACTCAACCGAAATCCCGTCTACTCAAGCATAGCAATATGAAATTTGTCGTCCCGGGGCCAAGTATCGGGGTTGTTGCGTGCCTACCACATGATACTACAATCTATACTAAAATTTCCAAGTACCTACTCAGCATGCAATTGGGCATAGGATGGTAGAACTACGATGCATAAAACATAGGTGATAGTATGTTCAAAGTGACTTGCCTGGTAATATTGACGATGAAGAATTTCTCGAGAAATAACTTGATGGACTACTCGTCACTCTCCGATGAAATCTATATAACAAACATATCATTCACATAAGCACTCATACTAGCAATCATTCTAGTAATCAAAACAAAAGAGAGAGCGAATAGGAAACCGAAAGAAACTTCAAATAAGCTTAGGGAGTCTTCTACTACGTCAAACACTAAATAGTTTTTGTCTAACAGAAAATAATAACAAGGAACTAAGATATAAGTTTAACTAATATAAAATAGAGTATTTTTCACAAAACTATTTGAAAGTATTTCCAAACGGGATTTGAAACAGTGGAGAAACCAATTGCAAGTTACTAAGGAGCTAGAATTGATTTCATGATAACAAATAAAAATAAAATCAAAACTTGTTGCAAAACTACTGTTTACTAACATAAACAAACCAATAATCTTTCTGAAATAATAAAGAAAATATTTTAAAAACAATTCTAGAAAAGGAATTAGCCGCAATCCTAAAAGAGGTGAAACAGAAGTTGTTTCACAAGAAACAGTGAGCTAATATACTCAAACAAATCTGAAATTTTGACCACTAATAAATAAGATCACTAGCAATCAGTAGCAAAAAGAAGCAAATTAAAAGCTATTTTTAAACTCCTGGAATAACCAAAACAAGGTTTAAACTAAATCTGATCTAATTCAAATTTTAAACTTTCAAACATAGACAAATTATATGTTTTTAAAAACCACAGGGAATTTGTGAGCTACTGGAAAAAGAATCAACATCATTGGAATTGGGAATCAAAAGCTATGGCCAAAACAAAATTGGAACTTTTCTGTTTTTGAACTAAATCTGAAAAATAAAACAAACAGGGAATCCATGTGGCGGCTTCTGATTGGCTGATGGGTGTGTGTGGCATAGGCTAAACGGAGAATGGCCAAAGCTTAACGAGAATTCTCTGGCTAATAAGTTAAGTGAATAAAAACCGGCGGTCTTTGTTTAAAAACCGAAAGGGTAAATACCTTCTAATCTACACCGTGGGATCTAGATCTAACGGTAAAACTACACAAAACAAAAAAACAAAACCAGTAAAAGAAAAAAGAAAGGAAAGAGGGGTTACCTCTGGCTTCAGAGAAAGCACGGCGAGGGCACTCCAGTGATGGGGAGCTCCGGCGGGGTGGGGTCGCCGGCGGGAGGGGGTGGCAGGGGGGCGGTGGAGGGGGGCGGCGAGGGGGGTGGCGGCGAGGTGGAGGGACCTGCAGGGGGGGCCGACGTGGTGAAGTTCCTGGCGACGAGTTTCTGGCAGGAGCTTTTCATGGGGATGGGGAGGGGGTGCAGGGGGGCCGACGGGGTGGGGTGGCGACGGTGGGGAGGTGGCGACGGGGTGGGGTGGGCTCGACAGGGAGGGGAGGGAGTGCAGGGGCGATGGGGTGGGGCTCCGGTGAGTTCTCTGGTGGCCGACTCCAGCGAGGTGCAGGGGGAGGAGGAGGTGGGGAGAGGCGGCCGTTTCAACGGGAATGGAACGAGGAGAACGTGGGGCTTCTTATAGGGGCGACGGGAGAGGCTAGGAGGGAAAGTACTTCACGAATCCCGGAGGTGGTGATTTCTCTGTCCATGGTAGGGAAAGCTTGTGTGACGTGAGGGAGAGGCAGAGGAGGAAGAAGATCTTGTTGGGCCAGAGAAAAGGAAAGGTCTTAATGGGCCACCTGCAGTTTCCAAATAAAAGTGATTCCTTTCCTATTTTTAAAACTAAGAAACTAAAACGATGAAAGGGAATTCAAATCAATTCGGAATAAAGAGTTTCTATATACTAAAATTATCAGAAAAATAAAATCTAAAAGATGGGCATTTTTCCACGGCAAAAATAAAAACTTCAGAAAAAATTATTTTCACAAAATTGCCTAAAAGATTTATTTTCTTTTGCAAATAATTTTCAAATGACCCTCTAAGTTTTAGGGTTCAAATAACTTTCAAAATGCCCGTGTGTTTGAGGGTCATGTTCCTCCTCTCTTTTCTGTTTGATAGAATGTATTTCCCGGCATTTCTTGCACGAAGAAAACAAATAGAAATGCAAAAGAATTCAATGCAAATATCTCCGTTCAAATTCTTTATAGTTGAAGAAGTCATGTCATCTTCTCTGTTTGCTTTTAAAAGATTGAATTTGAATTCAGCGGAGAAGGGGAAAGTCATTTTATTCACTCTCATTCAAAAGTTTTGAAAAGTTTCAAATTTCCACTCAAGTTTCAATCACACAAGCAAACAAATAAACAACTAATAATTATTTTAACATTCCAAAATTATAATTTTGGGATGTTAAAATAAACTAATCCCTACAGATATCTCTCTTCAAATGGTTGATAAGTCAAAAGTCGTTCCTGTAGGTATTTGTGAGGATGCTCCCGTGGAAGTTGCTAATTGCTTGATCCTTACTGACTTTGTTGTGCTTGACATGCCTGAGGATGGGAGCATGTCTATTATTCTTGGTAGACCTTTACTTAACATCGCAGGCGCTATTATTGATTGCAATAAAGGAAAGGTGACCTTCAATGTTAATGAGAAGGAGCACACGGTATATTTTCCGAAGAAGATCGATAAAATGCATGGCCTTAATTCTATTGAGAATATTGAGACCGTGAAGGTTGGAGAGTGGGATTGTCCTCTACATGTGCACCACAAATAGAAAACCATTATGGTAGGGACAATATCCATTGAAATAAAGGTACCATGATAGCTTTATAAGAAGTGGAACCTTTTGCTCAATATAACACATGTTTGGTAGTGAGACTTGATCAACCTTGCTAACAAATATGTTTTATATGAGTAAAAAGAGAAGCTCGTTATGTTTTCATTTCCTTTATCTTTCATCCTCCTTGTTGTACCAAAGTTTTATGTTTTTGAAACTTCATATGTTTAACTATTGTTTCGAGCTTACCAAAAGTTTTGCAGCTTTCAGTATTTCAAAAAAAAAAATCAAAAGTGAAGCTGTCAGAAAATTTCCAGAAAAATTCAAATAAATATTTCCATCGAAAAGCCAGGGGGGGTCCACCCTATGTCCAGGCGGTGAGCTGGCACGGCCTGCCCCCTCGCCGCGCCCACAAGTCTCTTGGGCCCACCTAGGCCCCTTTCCACATACTTCTTCCTCCCTTCTCTCTCTCTCACTCCAAAAATCCTAATTTTTCTGCTGGATCTCGAGTTCTTGCTGTTCTTGGTGGAAAATTTCAATCTCTCTCTACAACCCATCATTTGCATTGAGAATTTGAGCATTTGCTCGCTGGTATGAGACTCCTCTAGTCCTCCAATTAAAATTTTGATTGGTTGTCTTATTTGTGAGTATTTAGGAGCTCTTGGTGTTGTTCATATGAGCTTGCATGCATGTTTAGAAATTTATTTGTGAAGTTTTTTATGCAAGCTTATGCATAAGGGAAGTGAGTAGAATAGTTTGCTCCAACTCATTTTTTCTTAAACCTCCATTTTTGTGTTGAACCAAAAATTTCAGAAATGAGCTTATTTGGAAAGGCAAAGGGATGGCTTGGGACGAAGAGACCCGAGCCTACTATAGATTAACTAGAGCTGCAGCTTCGTACTCTACTGTGAGGACAAGTTACAATGATGATATCGTGCCACCGGAGTTGTTCCACGAGACGGACACGACACGTGCCATGGCATACCCGTGTTCAGATTTTCTTATGGCGTCATGTATTAAGGATGAGTTTGATAACTTTATGCAGCTGCAGGTTTGACACATCTCGTAACACGACGTGTGCAACAATATCCAAAACTCACCTATTATTTTGTCAACTGGTTTTGATATAATGATAAAACTTCCATGATTGAATTCAGATTATATGACGATGTCTTTACCATGTCTTTGGCAGAATTTTTTGATGTTATAGGTGTGCGGAATGTCGGGAAGATGACCAAAATGAACGTTCAACCATACGAGTTGAAATCCCTATTCAATTCCCTTTGTAGTAAGGATCCGCGAGAAATTCACCGGAGGAAGATCTCTAGTATCTTGTTTCCTCACATCAGGTATTTCGCATATTATATTGCTCGAGGGGTGTTAGCTCGTGACAACACGAGCAACATTTCGGCTCCGGATCTCGCTACCTTGCCAGACGCCCTCTTAGGACATAATACATATACTTTTGGTGCTTTGATTGCTCGTCGCCTCATCGCTAACAGCGGAAAAGGGCCTCACTTTGGTGGCATTTTTGCAACACTTATCCTCGAGCACCTCGGGGCACACAGTGCACACGGATGATACACCTTTTTCATTCATAAGCTTTGATCTTACTGCTATGAAGAGGCATGATTTTGTTACTAGGACTTCCGAGTTTGGTAACCTTGTTTGTATTATGAGATTTGGCGAGCTTACTACTCGCGAGATCCGTCTGTCTACCTGCACCACTTTCGTTTGATAACACTAGCAGGAACGGGTGGTCTTTCACCTCAACTGAGCTGGACGAGTTCGTGATCCAGCAACAATTCCACAACCCCATGGAGGAGGTTGTTCCCGAGGAGGAAGAACCTTCTCCTTGGGAGGCTGATGACCCACAAGTATAGGGTATCAATCGTAGTCCTTTCGATAAGTAAGAGTGTCGAACCCAACAAGGAGCAGAAGGATCTCACAAGTGTTTTCAGCAAGGTAAAATCTGCAAGCACTGAAATTATCGGTAACAAGTAGTTGTGTGGTGAGATGATTCGTAGCAAAGAACAAGTAACAAAAGTAGCAACGGTGCAGCAAAGTGGCCCAATCCCTTTTGTAGCAAGGGACACGCCTGGACAAAGTCTTATAGGAGGAAAAACGCTCCCGAGGACACACGGGAATTTCTGTCATGCTAGTTTTCATCATGTTCATATGATTCGCGTTCGTTACTTTGATAGTTTGATATGTGGGTGGATCGGCGCTTGGGTACTGCCCTTACTTGGACAAGCATCCCACTTACGATTAACCCCTCTCGCAAGCATCCACAACTACGAAAGAAGAATTAAGACAAAGTCTAACCATAGCATGAAACTAGTGGATCCAAATCAGCCCCTTACGAAGCAACACATAAACTAGGGTTTAAGCTTCTGTCACTCTAGCAACCCATTATCTACTTACTACTTCCCAATGCCTTCATCTAGGCCCAAATAATGGTGAAGTGTTATGTAGTCGACGTTCATATAACACCACTAGAGGAAAAACAACATACAACACTTCAAAATATAGACCGAATACCAAATTCACATGACTACTATTAGCATGACTTATCCCATGTCCTCAAGAACAAAAGTAACTACTCACAAAGCATAATCATATTCATGACCAGAGAGGTAATGAGTAGCATCAAGGATCTGAACATAAACTCTTCCGCCAAGTAATCCAACTAGCATCAACTACAAAGAGTAATTAACACTACTAGCAACCTTACAAGCACCAATCGGAGTCGCGAGACGGAGATTGGTTACAAGTGATGAACTAGGGTTTGGAGATGAGATGGTGGTGATGAAGATGTTGATGGTGATGAGTCCCCTCCGATGAGAGGAGTGTTGGTGATGACGATGGCGACGATTTCCCCCTTTGGAAGGGAAGTTTCCCCTGTAGGATCGTCCTGCCGGAGCTCTAGATTGGTTCTGCTCAAGTTCCGCCTTGTGGCGACGGCGAATCCACGAAAAAGCCTCCTCTTGATTTTTTTCCACACGAAACCCTTCATATAGCAGAAGAGGGGGCAGAGGGCCAGCTGGGTGCCCATAAGCCCCCTAGGTGCGGCCAGGGGGTGGCCACGCCTAGCAGGCTTGTGGCCACCTGCTGGCGCCCCTCTGGCACTTCTTCGGCCCAGTATTTTTTATAAATCCCGAAAAAAATCCTCGTTGATTTTTATGACATTTGGAATTGCGCAGAATAGGTATCTCAAACTTGCTCCTTTTTTAGGCCAGAATTCCAGCTGCCGGCATTCTCCCTCTTCATGTAAACCTTGCAAAATAAGAGAGAAAAGGCATAAGTATTGTACCGTGAAGTGAAATAACAGCCCAAGAAGCGATAAATATCAACATAAAAGCATGATGCAAAATGAACGTATCAACTCCCCCAAGCTTAAACCTCGCTTGTCCTCAAGCGAAAGCCTAGCTCAATAAATATGTCCACATGTTTAGGGAGAGAGGTGTCGACAAAATAAGATACGAAAATGCAGGCATCATGATCATGATCAGAACAGCAATACCAACATATAATCTCTCATGCTAAAGTGATAATTCCTTCACAAAATAAAGCATGGATCAAGAACCTTACCGAGAAGTAACAACCGATAGCCTTTAGTCATTGAAGCAATTGCAATTTATCACAACATCAGAAAGAGTCAAATAAGAGCTTGTAAAACAAATCCACATACTCAATCATCTTTTCATTCTCTACAATTGCTACAGCTCACGTGGTACTCATGAGATCAAACTGTCAGCTGGACACAGAGACAGATAGGGGCTTATAGTTTCGCCTCCCAACCATTTACCTCAAGGGTAATGTCAACAATAATAATTCATGAATACTTACTTCCAAGTTGACATATGAACATAGATCTTTCCCTAGCATATGACGTTAGCCAAGATAAAGGTGAGATAAGGAATTGGTGAAGATCACCATGACTCTTTCAAGGGAAAAAAGTAAAGGTACAAGATAGGCCCTTCGCAGAGGGAAGCTGTAACGCCCAAGATGCGATCCTATCCTCAATTTGGCACGAGGGCCTCATCAGGGATAGAAGCGCATCTTGTTGTTTCGCAAGAATGGATATTGTTACAAGTACATGAAATGAAAAGAAGATATATATAGAATTGGCTTACACTCGCCACAAGCTACATCAGAGTCACATCAGTACAATATATAATCATCATGAAGAAGAGCAGGGTCCGACTACGGACGAAAACAAACGAGAAAAGAAGAACGACGTCCATCCTTACTATCCCAGGCTGCCGACCTGGAACCCATCCTAGATCGATGATGATGAAGAAGAAGAATCAACACCAAATGAACAATCAATGTGCTCGCGTCAAGTAACCTTTACCTGTACCTGCAACTGGTGTTGTAGTAATCTGTGAGCCACAGGGGACTCCGAAAGAGACAGTCACGGTTACGCACTCAGTTGGCAAATTTTAATTAAGTTAACTTCAAGTTATCTAGAACCAGTGTTAAACAAAGTTTCCACGTTGCCACATAACCGCGGGCATGGCTTTCCGAAAGATTTAACCCTGCAGGGGTGCTCCAACTAATCCATCACAAATTACCACAAGCCGCACAGAAATCCTTGATCTCGTGGGACTCCTTAGTGGAAAACCTCAACTCTGATATTACCCAAAGCATCACCGGAATCCCGATGCACAAGATATCTCGTCAAAGGTAAAACTAATATAGCAAGGCCACCCAGCGTGTCGACGATCCCGATAGGAGCCGCGTATCTCGTTCTCAGGACACGACGGATGAGAGATGGTTACCACGCTAGACGCCGAGTTGCCCCGGGTAGCGTGAGTAAGCTGCTCTGTTTTGGACGAACACCATCAGCACTGGCCCTCCCTGTATTATGTGAAATTACTCTTGGGGTTCATGACGCCCTATGCTTTCAAGTATTAACAAAATTATTATGTTGGCAAATGTAGTACCAATGTTGGGCCTTGTCAGACCAGCTTTAATCTTAAACGAATTATCAAGGGGGTCCCCATAACAACCCCGATCGTGTTAGGAGCACTTAGTTATGGAACATAACACCAGTAGCCAAAACTAAGGGGGCAAAGGTGGAACAAAACACCAGGCTAGAAAGGCCGAGCCTTCCACCTTTTACCAAGTATATAGGTGCATTAATTTAAATAGCGTTTAATATAGTGATATATCAACGAACCCATGTTATCATAAGAAAGCAACTGCATCTGCGACTAGCAATGCTAACACATGGTTAAGCAAGCGGTAACATAACCAATCAGTGGTTTGCTAGATTGAACAGGTTGAAGGTCTTCATGGCATTGTTGAGAGGATGATATTTAACATGTGGTAGGCAACGAGACATAATCTATAGAAGCGATGAAACTAGCATGGCAATGATAGTAATGGTATCTAGGGAAATGGTCATCTTGCCTGAGATCCCGCTTGGAAGAAGAATGACTCCGTGAAGCAGACGAACCGATGTAGTCGAACGGGTCCTCACAATCTGACACGCTTGCGGAACTCTATCGAGACGAAGCAAACCGAAAACAAGAATCAACACACGATATTCACCACACGATGCACAACACATATGATGCATGATCAGCTGAACAAATGCAAGTCACAGCATGTCAATTCACAACAACCAAATACTACACATTAAGTGAAGTTCAATATGCAACGAGTTGCATATTGACGAAACTCCACATACGAGTTATTTAGTTCTGTCCCGATTATTTACTCGACAATATTAAATGTGATTAAACATGGCAAGAGGTGAAGCGCAATTAAACTATCTATCTAGGCATTTTAAATGAGGTCGGAAATGACATATAGGAGCTCCAAAACGACCTCACATGTTAATTTACAATTCTGTACAAATCTGAACTAACGCATTTAAATATTTGTTAAACAGCAAAACAAGTAGGTTCACGTGATTCTACGCGTCGTTACAAGCAATTTACACATAGAGAACATCTCCAACGGAGCTACGGTTCAAAAGATACGGACACCGCAACATATGATGGCATGAATGCAACATGTGTGCAAATGGTAGTCACAAGCATCTCAAAGCACACAACTAGCAAGAAAATAATAAACTACACAAGATTCTAAGCAAGTTTCATATAGGACACGATCAAAACGGAGCTACAGTTCAACAACTACGAGCTAAACAAGAAATCACTACAATCTGCCAAAATCAGCCACATAGCATTTTCTACACCCCACAACTACGAGCTACTCAACTCCAATATACTCAACCAAGGCATGAAACGATAGAGGGCAAGAAGCACTACAACAAACAACTAATAACACCTAGCATGGAAGCATGGAACACTAGGAAAAGAAGTCACAAAATGTCTTCTCACACATAGTTTCAGACTTGGTGAAAATAACAGTTTATGAAACTACAGTTTTCGATCTGAAGGCATATTGACAGAAGAAAAACCATAAGCTACAGAACTCCAAATGGCATGAAAATTCACAGCATGCTAGAGAATCCTAAAGTCTACAACTAACTCCATTGCACAAACATCAAAAAAGCTACAGATCACCATATAAACTCATGCAAAGACAGCAACAAAATATAACAGATTCTAGACTTAGAAATATTTCAGCATCTCTAAAACAACACTATTTCCTAGCAAGTAAAGATCAAGCAAACCATACCTAAACACGAATTTCTATTGCAACCACAATTACCAGGGGCTAGACTAAACATCCAAGAGCATATCTCCAGTTGACAACTCCTTCAAATCACGCACGGATAAATCACACAAAAGAGACAAGAGGGCAACACGGCAAAATATCACGCGAACTAACTTGCTCAAAAGCTAAAACTAAATTCACAACTAAATTCCATGGATTTTTCTACCCCAAAAACATATATAACATGTGGGGTTGCAACATATAAACAACGCCACACGTATATGCGAGAATAAGTCCACGGCATGGTAAAATAACTAGCTACAGAATTCTACAAGAAAAAATACCAATGACTAATCTAAAATACATGGCAAAGGGGTTCCTAAAACATGGGCATTTTATCTACGGTGTTTGACCAATCCGGACATGCGCGAAAAATAAATACGGGCAACTATCCTATTGAGGCAGCACGCAAAACTAGACATTAGGCACGTCAAACTACTTCAGACATTTATTGAAGTTGTAAATTCGGGATCTACGTGAAAATCTACACAAGATACATATGTAAATCATTGCGATCCGAGTCACGGTTTAAAACCTACGAACGTTTGAGTATGCGTCTATTCCCTAGAATTAATTAAATTCTAAAACTAAAAAAACACTATTGGGCTACACAGGGGGGCGCAATATACTAATCAGCGCTGGGGCGGGGAATAAAGAGGCTCGGGGTGGCTCACCTGAGTGGCCTCGGGCCGGTTCGGTGATGGGCTCTAGCGGCCGAGGGGAGGAGGTGGCCTGGAGGGGCCGAAGATTGGGCCGGGCCGGTAGGAGCCCCACGCGGCCAGGGCGACCAACAGGTCAACGCGGGGATGGTTGTGCTCCTGATCCCGCCTGGATCGAGGAACAAGGGCCGGCGGCAGTGCAGGTTGCATTGGCGGCAAGGCCGGCGACCTCCGGCAAGGGGCGTGACGGGAAGGACGTGGATCTGGGCGCCGGCGGCTCCGGCTGCGCGGCTAGGACGGGCGAGGGGAGGCCGGGCCTCGGATCCGGGAGGGCACGAAGGAGCAGGCAGGGTGGCGAGGGACCTCCGGTGGCGGCAGGGGGGGTGTTGCCGGCGGGAGTCGCGGGGCACCGGCGGGGCAACTCCGGTAGCGGGGACCAGCGCAAGGCGGCGGGGCTCGCCATGGTGCGTCGGCTTGCTAGCGAGGTACACGGGCACGGGGAGATCCCAGCGGCGGGTGGTGCTGCTCGGCCCAGATTGGGGGCCGGGCGAGCTCCAGATGGGCCTGAGCGGGCCCGCGATGGCTGGAGGCTGAGGGGAGAGAGAGGTGGCTCGGATAGGGCTTCGGGGTGGCACGGGTTTCGAGGAGAGAGTGAGGGTTGTCTAAGAATTAGGAGGGGTCTATTTATAGACAAAAGGGGGGCTAGGTTTACCAGAATTTTGTTCCGGATCCAACCGTGCGGTCGGATTCAAATAATTCCGAACGCGGGAACGGTTAAGTGGCCATGTAGAGTAGTTTACCGGAGACGAGAGGGAAAATGGGAGGCGCGGCAATGATTTTTAAACACTGAAAGACGTCCGACGATAGACTGCATACGGTGCCGCTACGGTCGACTGTTCGGGTACCAGACGGACTCCGATTGCGACGAAATTCGACAAGCGGCCTACCTATATTAAAATAAGACCGCATGTCAAATTTCAACCCAATCAGAGAAAGTTTTACACACACTTTTAAAACAGGGTTTTGACGATGCCGCGGGCGCGTGCGTGTGTGATCGGGCTCAGAACGAACAACAACGAGAACCGGCAACTAACAACGGATGCAACTTTTGAAAACTGGCGGCAACGGAGATGCCGATGCAATGCAGATGATGCGAATGATGCGATAATGATGCGACAAATAAAAATAACCACACGATGAAAACAGAATAGAAGGGGAATCTTCTGGAACGTCGGCATCGGGCTGTCACAACTCTCCTACACTACAAGAGGATCTCGCCCCGAGATCCAAGAATGAAAGGGGGAGAGGATGAGAAAGCAGGAGGTAAAACTTAATCGCTTCTTTGACAAACGAGGGAAACCAACAATCCTTGATGGTTTCAAGGCGATGAGGAAAGATATGAGAAACAAGCAAGAATTCACGGAAAATTTCGGCAGCACTTCGGTAGGAAAAGGGGACAAAAATTTGATAAGATGGGAAAATTAGACAATATGCATAAAAACAACTAAATAGAACAAGGGAACACCATGATCTTGATAGAACAACATGATATATTGAAGAGGGCAACATCACAAGGCCTCCGTTAGAAAGAATACCTACTAGCTCTTTGCAAGAAGAGAACAAAGAAGAAATTGAGAACTACTACCACAAGAATCATTCAAGAACACCTTGAGAAGAATTAAAACCTTGATGAACCACCATGAAGGACCTCCATATACAAATGAATGATGTAAAGATATGAAGGTAGAAAAGAATAAGATTATGACCTTGCCAAGATTTAGATGAAGCCTCACAAAGGGATACTTAAAAGAACTTGGATATCTGGAAAAGAAAGATAAGCACATGGAATAAGAATTGATATGATGAGCCAGTCCGGAAGAAGAATTCAGATCACTATGAACAAGAATAAGAATAATGTTATGCTTATCCTTCATCAAGTTTAATTGATGAAAACCAACGGATTTTGCATATCACTTATTCTCCTATAAAAGATTGAACAGAGATATGAGCACAAACTAGAGGCAATGTTGCAAGAAACACCGATGAGAATTGAAATGAATGAGGCAACCATGAACGAATGGATATACATGAGAATGAAGAGATCATGAGCCACCAAATAGAAAACTTGAACAAGGCACCGGAATAATAGAGAGACGAACGAAGAGACAACAACTAAGAAGAATTGAGGATGAAAGCTGAAAGTTGAAAGCTGAGAACGAAGAATCTTCTAAAATGATGGCCTTCGGAGGATCGAGAATGAAAACAACTCAGAAAAGCACCGGATAGCAAGAAATAGATTCTCATGATTGGGAACAAATCAAGATGATGCCACAAGGCTGAAATAATGAATCTACAAGAGAATGAACCAAGATTTGAGAGAAACACTCCTTCTGTCTTCAAGGCTGAAATGATGAGGAGAACCCCACCAAGAGTACCTAAGACACTCCGGAATAATGAAGAATGAAAGGTTGAGCCAAAGAAGAGAATTAATTCGAATAGATCTTGAAGAAGGAATATGACTGATGAAATTCATTCTTATGTCATATTTGAAAGGAATATGAGAACTCCGGAAAGATTACAAGAGCCAGAAAAGATCCTGGGAAAAAACCTGTGGGTTATGGGCCCACTCAAAGAAACCACCGATGAAAAGATTGCTTAGAAAGAGAGATGTTGCATTGGTACAAATGAAAACTAGATGCGGTTGAGCACCTCGAAATAATTGAAGGATTGAAAATCAGGACTTCTCAGAATCTTCACAATGAACCACCGGATAGAGAGAAAAGAAAAGATAGAGGAAGCAACAATGAAATGAAAAGCACTTGGATGACATCAAATCACTGAAGAAAAAGGGCGGAGGGCGAGGAAAAACAAAGACAACTTGGGACAGATAAGATGAACTCCGGAAACAAAGAGAGATTGATCTTGCAAAATTGGAGAGGGTTGAATTACTTGAAGAGAAACACACCGGTTTAAAAGAATTGACAAGATGACTCCGGTTGAAAAGGAATTGATATGAAAATTGATAGAGCAGAAGAATTAATACTCTCATAGAAATATGAGAACACCACTTAGGAAAGATCTGAAATCACCACTTGACATCGAAGCAACTTGAATACCATATTCCAACAAAACAAAGGGTGAGGCTTGCAAATTAGCGAGAACAAACTCATGAGAGAGATTTCCGTTCGATATTTTCGTGGACGGGATCGCACGGGCACGATCCTTACAGTAGCCATCCTGTGCAAGGCAGTGCACACGACATACGAAGCGTCCCCGAGTCGTAGCAAGCTACAAGGACTCTTTAAGACACAACGAGAACCGATGTAAGATGACCGTGAACAAACTAATGCACTAGATGTCGAACCCCAACCTAACATCATGCATTTTTTGGAAGATTGTCTTATAAGTAACTACTTGAATTCCCACCTAAGAACTCCCAAAATATCTGGTCATGCAATCTGGTACACGGATACAAGGAGTAATATGTCACACAACTCCTATACTAGCCCGTCCAATGTATCACATCCGTCAACACACAACCAGAATCTCGGACCTTCATCTACTACAGACCCTCGTGATCACAACGATACAAAGTATGGCAGTACACCCGAACAATGTGCACCGGTACTGGGGACATCGGGGTTATCTCGCCACTACAAGTATTGAAGCAATTACGAACATCCTTCGTCCTGAGATACTATGAAATCTGAATGATAGCGATGTGCTCGAGAATCCCCTGGAGCTCAACCCCCCGGAAGAAATTAAGTCAGACAGGAGGCACCAAGACAGAACTCCATCACATCGACATCATATAGATTCCAAAAATATCCGCGTGATCCTAAAAAAATTGAGTGAGAAGAGGAGTAGAATTAAAATCTTACGTCAAGATTCCTCACCAGAGCATAGAAGAGGAGAAAAATAATCCTACCCACCAATATATAACTAGACTCAAAGTATTTTTTTCACTAGACTCGACTCGACCAAGTTCGATCAATGAAGGGGGCTCCTAGGTCGGTACTGCTCTGATACCAACTTGTAACGCCCAAGATGCAATCCTATCCTCAATTTGGCACGAGGGCCTCGTCAGGGATAGAAGCGCATCTCGTCGTTTCGCAAGAATGGATATCGTTACAAGTACATGTACTGAAAATAAGAGATATATAGAATTGGCTTACACTCGCCACAAGCTAGATCAGAGTCACATCAGTACAATACATAATCATCATGAAGAAGAGCAGGGTCCGACTACGGACAAAAACAAATGAGAAAACAAGAACGATGTCCATCCTTGCTATCCCAGGCTGCCGGCCTGGAACCCATCCTAGATCGATGAAGAAGAAAAAGAAGAAGCAACTCTAAATGAACAATCAACGCGCTCGCGTCAAGTAACCTTTACCCGTACCTGCAACTGGTGTTGAAGTAATCTGTGAGCCGCAGGGGACTCAGCAATCTCATTTCCAAAGGTATCAAGACTAGCAAAGCTTAATGGGTGAGGTAAGGTTAAGTGGTGAGGCTGCAGCAGCGGCTAAGCATATATTTGGTGGCTAAACTTACGAGTACAAGAATAAAGAAGGGGAAGATCTACGCATAACGGGCGTGAACTACTGATGATCAAATGAATGATCCTAAACACCTACTTACGTCAGACATAAGGAACTCCGACAGAGACAGTCACGGTTACGCACTCAGTTGGCAAATTTTAATTAAGTTAACTTCAAGTTATCTAGAACCAGTGTTAAACAAAGTTTCCACGTTGCCACATAACCGCGGGCACGGCTTTCCGAAAGATTTAACCCGACAGGGGTGCTCCAACTAATCCATCACAAATTACCACAAGCCGCATAGAAATCCTCGATCACGAAGCTCACGATCTCGTCGGACTCCTTAGTGGAAAACATGAGAACATCACCCAAAACTTGAAAAACTTCACAACACAAAACTTAAACAGAAAATCGTGATAACATTAGCACAAGAAAACAAACTACCACCTCTTTTGGTACTGTACCAAACTTGAATTCTATCTATATTGGTGTTTGGATACTGTATTCTCACTTTTGCATGGCTAGTGACCCCCCGATACTAACAATAGTTTCATCAAAACAAGCAACCAACTCAACGAAAACAGAATCTGTCAAAAACAGACCAGACTGTAGCAATCTGTATACTTCGTATACTTCTGGTACCTCAAAAATTCTGAAACATTACGACTGCCTGGGAAAAAGGCATAATAACCAGAACCAAAAATAATCAACTCAAAACCTCTTTCTTAATAAAAATGAAAAATCATCTCGTGAGCGAAATGTTTCTGTCTTTTTCCAGCAGGATCAAACAACCATCACCAAGACTAGTTATAAAGGTTTTGCTTGGCTCAACACAAAAAGAAACACAAAAAATACAATCACAACAGAATTATGATGGTGTGGACGCAACAAAACAGAAAGAAAAAAGATAAATTCATTGGGTTGCCTCCCAACAAGCGCTATAGTTTAACGCCCTTAGTTAGGCATAAAAGCGATAGAATCATGTATCGTCGTCTTTGGTGCTCAAACCATAAGTGGCCCTCATCATGGATTCATAAGGCAATCTTATTTTATTTCTAGGAAAGTGTTCCATGCCCTTCCTTAATGTAAATTGAAATCTAATATTCCCTTCCTTCATATCGATGATAGCACCGATAGTCCTTAGGAAAGGTCTACCAAGAATAATAAGGCATGTAGGATTGCAATCAATGTCAAGCACAATGAAATCCACGGGTACATAGTTCCTATTTGCAATAATAAGAACATCATTGATCCTTCCCATGGTTTTCTTGACAGTAGAATCCGTAAGATGCAAATTAAGATAACACTCTTCAATCTCATTAAAACCCAGAACATCACATAAAGACTTTGGAATCGCAGAAACACTGGCACCCAAATCACACAAAGCATTGCATTCATAGTTTTTTATTTTGATTTTGATGGTAGGTTCCCACTCATCATGAAGCTTTCTGGGGATAGAGACTTCCAATTCAAGTGTCTCTTCAAGAGATTTTATCATAGCTTCGACGATATGATCGGTAAATGCCTTGTTTTGGCAATAAGCGTGTGGACAGTTTAACATGGATTGCATCAAGGAAATGCATTCAATCAAGGAGCAACTATCATAATTGAATTCCTTGAAATCCATGGTAGTAATTTCATTACTACTCAAAGTTTTAACATCTTCTACTCCACTTTCAATGCTTTTAGCATCAAGATAGATGGACTCCGAATCATTGGGGCGCTTTTCAACCAAAGTGGATTCATATCCAGCCCCATCATCATTGGATTTAACACAAGAAAAGAAAGATTCAATGGGAGTCACACCAAGCACTTTAAGATCTTCGTCATTCTTATCACGAGAACACGCCTTTTTAACCCATTCACGTCTAGCACGAATTTGGGCGGTTCTTTCTTTGCTCTCAATCATGGAAACACGCATAGCTTTCAAAGTTTCATCCATATTGATCTTAGGAGGAGCACATCTGACTTTCAAAGCATCAATATCACTAGACATTCTATCAACGCTTTTAGCCAAATCGTCAATTTTGAGTAGTTTTTCTTCTATGGACACATTGAAAAAAATTGATATTACTCTCTATATCAGAGCGTAATCACTAGACTTTCAAAACTCTTTGATATTACTCTCTATATCAGAGCGTAATCTATTGTAATTTCCATGAATATTGTTGTAGGAGTTGCCAAAGTTATTAGAGGAGTTACTAGGAAAAGGCCTAGGAACATAGTTTCCTCTAAAAGCATTGTTGTTGCCAAAATTATTCCTACCAACAAAATTAACGTCCAAGCTAGTGTTACTTCTCTCAATCAAAGAAGACAAGGGCATATCATTAGGATCTAAAGGAGCACTTCTACTAGCAACCAAATTCATTAACTCATCCATCTTAGCACTCAACGAGTTAATTTCTTCTATTGCGTGTACCTTCTTACTAGTAGGTGACCTTTCAGGGTGCCACTGAGAGTAGTTCGTCATGATATTGTCTAGGAGCTTTGTGGCTTCCCCTAACGTGATTTCCATGAACGTTCCACCTGAGGTGGAGTCCAAGATATTTCTAGAAGCGAAATTCAAGCCAACGTAGAAGATTTTATAATCATCCAAAGACTCAAGCCATGAGCGGGACAATTTCTAATCATCAATTTCATTCTCTCCCAAGATTGTCCAACAAGTTCATGATCAAGTTGCTTGAAATTCATGATATCATTACGGACAGAGATAATCTTAGCCGGCAGAAAATACTTGGATATATAAGCATCTTTGCACTTATCCCAAGAATCAATACTATCTTTGGGCAAAGAAGAAAACCAAGTGTTTGCACGATCTCGCAACGAGAAAGGAAAAAGCTTCAATTCAATCACATCATTATCCACATATTTCTTCTTGTGCATATCGCAAAGTTTAATGAAGGTATTGAGATGGGATGCGGCATCTTCACTAGGAAGGCCGAAGAATTGCTGTTTCATAACAAGTTTGAGCAAAGCGGCATTGATTTTGTATGACTCTGCACTAGTGGCGGGAGCAATCGGAGTACTAATCCATCACAAATTACCACAAGTCGCATAGAAATCCTCGATCACAAAGCTCGCGATCTCGTCTGACTCCTTAGTGGAAAACCTCAACTCTGATATTACCCAAAGCATCACCGAAATCCCGATGCACAAGATATCTCGCCAAAGGTAAAACTAATCCAGCAAGGTCGCCCGGCGTGTCGACGATCCCGATAGGAGCCACGTATCTCGTTCTCAGGACACGACGGATGAGCGATGGTTACCACGCCAGACACCGAGTTGCCCCAGGTAGCGTTAGTAAGCTGCTCTGTATTGGACCAGCACCACCAGCACTGGCCCTCCGTGTATTATGTGAAATTACTCCTCGGGTTCATGACGCACTATGCTTTCAGTATTAACAAAATTATTATGTTGGGCAAATGTAGTACCAATGTTGGGCCTTGGCAGACCAGCTTTAATCTAAAACGAATTATCAAGGGGGTCCCCACAACAACCCCGATCGTGTTAGGAGCGCTCAATTATGGAACATAACACCCGTAGCCGAAACTAAGGGGGCAAAGGTGGAACAAAACACCAGGCTGGAAAGGCCGATCCTTCCACCTTTTACCAAGTATATAGGTGCATTAATTTAAATAGCATTTAATATGGTGATATAGGAAGGAACCCATGTTATCACACGGAAGCAACTGCACCTGCAACTAGCAACGCTAACACATGGTTAAGCAAGCGGTAACATAGCCAATCAGTGGTTTTCTAGGTTGAACAGTTTGAAGGTTTTCATGGCATTGTTGAGAGGCTGATATTTAACATGTGGTAGGCAACAAGACATAATCGATAGAAGCAATAACACTAGCATGGCAATGATAGTAATGGTATCTGGGGAAATGGTCATCTCGCCTGAGATCCCGCTTGGAAGAAGAATGACTCCGTGAAGCAGACGAACCGATGTTGTCGAACGGGTCCTCACAATCCGACACGCTTGCGGAACTCTATCGAGTCGAAGCAAACCGGAAACAAGAATCAACACACGATATTCACCACACGATGCACAACACATATGATGCATGAGCAGCTGAATAAATGCAAGTCACGGCATGTCAATTCACAACAACCAAATACTACACATTAAGTGAAGTTCAATATGCAATGAGTTGCATATTGACGAAACTCCGCATACGATAAGCATCTTTGCACTTATCCCAAGAATCGATACTATTTTTGGGCAAAGAAGAAAACCAAGTTTTTGCGCGATCTCGCAACAAGAAAGGAAAAGGCTTCAATTTAATCACATCATTATCCAGATCTTTCTTCTTTTGCATACCACAAAGTTCAATGAAGGTATTGAGATAGGATGCGACATCTTCACTAGGAAGGCCGGAGAATTGCTCTTTCATAACAAGATTCAGCAAAGCGGCATTGATTTCGTATGACTCCGCACTAGTATTATTAGTATTCGAGAAGTCACAAAGTTTGGTGTTTTTATTCATGGTGACTTCAGCAAGCAAGCAAGCACACAAGCGAACAAAGAGCAAGCGAGAAAAAGGGCGAACGAAAAGGCAAACGAAAAAGGCAAATTGTGAAGTGGGGGACAGGAAAACGAGAGGCGAATGGCAAACAAAGTAAATGCAAGAGATGAGTTTGCGACACCTACTTGGATGAGTTCTTGACTTGATCCTCCCCGGCAACGGCGCCAGAAATTCTTCTGCTACGGCAACAAAAGTCCTTCCCCGGCAACGCCAGGAATTCTTCTTGCTACTTCTCTTGTTTGCGTCGGTTTTTCCCTTAAAGAGGAAAGAGTGATGCAGCACAGGAGCAGTAAGTATTTCCCTCAGTTTGAGAACCAAGGTATCAATCCAGTAGGAGAATCTCGTCAAGTCCAGAGTACCTGCGCAAACACAAAAGAGCTTGCACCCAACGCTATAAAGGGGTTGTCAATCCGTTCAAGATTGATTGCAAAGTGAGATCTGAAGGCGGAAAGTGCAACGAATTAAAAAGAGTAAGGCTGAAAATATGGTGTGGAGTAGACCCAGGGGCCATAGTGTTCACTAGAGGCTTCTCTCAAAATAGCAAAAATCACGGTCGGTGAACAAATTACTGTTGAGCAATTGATAGAACCGCGCAAATTCATGACGATATCTAAGGAAATGATCATACATATAGGCATCACGTCTGAGACAAGTAGACCGATACTTTCTGCATCTACTACTATTACTCCACACATCGATCGCTATCCAACATGCATCTAGTGTATTGAGTTCATGATGAACAAAGTAACGCCTTAAGCAAGATGACATGATGTAGAGGGATAATCTCAAACCAATGATGAAAACCCCATGTTTTTACCCTTGATGGCAACAACACGTTGCGTGCCTCGCTACCCCTTCTGTCACTGGGTGAGGTCACCGCACAGTAGGAACCCAAAACCAAGCACTTCTCCCATTGCAAGAATCATAGATCTAGTTGGCCAAATAAAACCCACAACTCGAAGAGAATTACAAGGATATGAAATCATACATAAGAGAGATGAGAAGAAACTCAAATAAGATTCATAGATAATCTGATCAGAAATCCACAATTCATCGGATCTCGACAAACACACCGCAAAAGAAGATTACATCGGATAGATCTCCATGAAGATCATGGAGAACTTTGTATTGAAGATCCAAGATAGAGAAGAAGCCATCTAGTTACTAGCTATGGACCCGTAGGTCTATGGTGAACTACTCATGTATCATAGGAGAGGTCATGGTTTGATGAAGAAGCCCTCCGTATCTGAATCCCCCCTCCGGAAGGGCACCAGAACATGCCCCAGATGGGATCTTGCGGAGACAGAACTTGCGGCGACGGAAAAGTACTCTCTATGATCTCCTGATTTTTTATGGAATTTTAGGGAATATATAGGCGCAAAACCTAGGGCAAAGGAGAATCAGGGAGCCCATAAGCCAGGGGGCTGCGGGCCCCCCTGGCCGTGCCATGAGGGCTTGTGGGGTCCCTGGTGGCCCCCTTCCCTGATTCTCTGGCTTCCCGATCTTTTTCTGTTCCAGAAAAAATCTTTTTGGTAGTTTCATTCCGTTTGGACTCCGTTCAAAATCCTCCTCTCAAAGGGGTTAAAAACATGGAAAAACAGGAACTGGCTCTTGGCGCTGAGTTAATAAGTTAGTCCCAAAAAAATATAAAAGGCATGCAAAACATCCAAAGTTTGACAAGATAATAGCATGAAACCATCAAAAATTATAGATACGTTGGAGATGTATCACACCACTACAGGAAAAACAACATATAACACGTCAAAATATCAAACAAATACCAAATTCACATGACTACAATTCGCATGACTTATCCCATGTCCTCAGGAACAAAAGTAACTACTCACAAAGCATAATCCTATTCATGACCAGAGAGGTAATGAGTAGTATCAAGGATCTGACTAGCATCATCTACCAAGTAATCCAACTAGCATCAACTACCAAGAGCAATTAACATTACTAGCAACCTTACAACCACCAATCGGAGTCGCTAGTCACAGATAGGTTACAAGTGATGAATTAGGGTTTGGAGATGAGATGGTGCTGATGAAGATGTTGATGGTGATGAGTCCCCTCCGATGAGAGGAGTGTTGGTGATGACGATGGCGACGATTTCCCCCTCCGGGAGGATAGTTTCCCCGGCAGGATCCTCCTGTCGGATCTCTAGATTGGTTCTGCTCAAGTTCCGCCTCGTGGCAGCGGCGAATCCACGAAAAAGCCTCCTCTTGATTTTTTTTTTCCGTATAAAACCCTTCATATAGCAGAAGAGGGGGGCCAGAAGGCCAGCTGGGTGCCCACAAGCCCCCTAGGCGCGGCCGGGGCGGGTGGCCGCGCCTAGCAGGCTTGTGGTCACCTCGTGGCGCCCCTCTAGCACTTCTTTGGCCCAGTATTTTTTATAAATCCCGAAAAAAATCCTCGTTGATTTTTACGGCGTTTGGAGTTGTGCAGAATAGGTATCTCAAACTTGCTCCTTTTTCAGGCTAGAATTCCAGCTGCCGGCATTCTCCCTCTTCATGTAAACCTTGCAAAATAAGAGAGAAAAGGCATAAGTATTGTACCGTGAAGTGAAATAACAGCCCAAGAAGCGATAAATATCAACATAAAAGCATGATGCAAAATGGACATCTCAGAGGCCAGCCGGGCATCAATGTACGCGCCCGAGGCTTCGTATGATTCTTTGAGTCACCAGTACCACTCTGGAGCCGGAGGAAGCTCCTAGAGCGCAGTAGCCGAGCTCAACTTAGGCCAAAAGCCTAAGCTTGGGGGAGTACGTATCCTTCTCCCCTTTCATTGTATCATCCGTAGTTCCCTTTTTAAGTCTTTTCAGAGTTTTTGCATGTTCTTCTTTGTTCTTTCTTTGCAAAAACAACAAAAAGATTTCTCGTTTCTTTTGTTTTCGTTTAACCTTTGGAAAAAACAAAAAAATATTTATTTTCTCTCTTTAGTTTTCTTTGTTTGCAGAGTTTAGCTCACATCCATGGTTGCAATTGCACTTGATTATATCTTTCTACGTTCGATCGTGCAAGTGACGATGCAACAATGACGAAGATCGACGGAAGGAATGTAACAAGGAAAGCCGGTATGAAGTCTACTTGTTTCTAGTTTTGTACATATGTGTATACTTACGATCTAGAGACCAGCTTGTAGCGACATAGTGCTATGATTACAATGCTTTCCCAGTATTTCATGCTTTCTTTGTGACTAGTCTCTAATAGCTGGAGTGCATAATGTGTTATTGAAATGATTTGCATGCATTGCATTGTTCATGGTTTGGCATATTAGAGTGGTATTTCCCTTCAGAGAGTTTTTCGATTGACTGGGCACATGCTTACACATGTTTATGACTAAAAGTCTATCAAGCCTTGGCGATCTTTTTATTTCAGAATAGTTATATCGCTTTCATGCCCGATTCAATGTTGCTTTGTCGCTCTGCATGATTATGATCGTTATTGCTCTCTAGTTGGTCGCTTCCCCGTCCTTTGCTAGCCTTCGCCTTTACTAAGCAGACTGGCTACTTGTGCATCCAAAATCCTTAAAACCAGTTGCACCATATGAGTCCACCATACCTACCTATATGCGGTATTTATGTGCCGTTCTAAGTAAATTTGCATGTGCCGTATTCTAAATTTTCAAGTGAATATTTTGTTTTGTATGCCAGAATCGCTCATGTAGTGACTAGGGGCTATTAGTATCTTCCATGCTAAGTAGGTTATTCTCAAGATATGTGCTGATTCACTATCATTCACGAGAAAGTGGCTAGTAACCGGGATGCCTAGTTCCATGCTCACAGTCAAAACAAATTCAATGAAACAAAATTCCCCCAGGATTGTTGTTTGTGTGGACGGTACCCGTGGATTCGGCCTGCCATGGAGTGTGATTGATTGGTGGAGGGGGAGTTAAAACTTTACTTTCTGTTTGGGAACCGCCTATAATGTATTTAGCATGGAAGATATTGAGATCTCTTAGTTGTTACGTTGACAATGAAAGCATGCAATTCAAAATGTTGATTTATCTCTATTTTAAAGCTCAAGCTCTGACACCTCTGCAAATCAATGCTTCCCTCTACGAAGGGCCTATCTATTTTACTTTTCTGTTGAATCTTCCTCTTCTTACAAAAAGCACCAACTATAGAGAGCATAATTGTCATTCTGAGTGTAATGTGCATTGTCCCAAAGCAGTACATTGTCTTCTGCATGATTGTGATATTGCTTATTCTGAAATATTTATTTCTAGTCTCCTTTAATACTCCGAAGGAGCGTCTGCATTTATGTTTTGCTTCACTCATGGGGGCTAATGAGATACCGCTCTAGTATATCCAAGTCATGTGCATTCTGAACTCGTTACGATTTTCATTTACATATTATTCTTTCTTAGTTGTTTGAAACTCTTCACATGATCGAAGGATTGCTTCGTGTATTGTTTTTGTAGCATTACTGCAATACTTGTTGGACTTGTTCGTAGTGCATGCTTATATACATCTCATGAAGCAAAAGAGTTTTTCAAAGTTTTCTTTGTCGCGTTCAGTTTGTTAAACTGAATTGCTTGAGGACAAGCAATATGCTAAGCTTGGGGGAGTTGATACGTCTCAAACATATCAAGTTTCCAAACACTTCTACTATTGTTTTGACCTCATTCTTGCATGATTTGAACGAAACTAACCCGTACTGTCGCTGTTTTCAGCAGAGCTGCATGTATGGTTTTCTTGTTTGCAGGAAAATGAATATTTAGACGTCCCAGAAAATTCCCATAAAAATAGAGAAAATCCACGCACCGGGAGGGACCATGGGCCAGAAGATGGGCCAGAGGGGAGCCACAAGGCCCCCAGGCGACCTGTTGGCCCGGCCTGCCCCCTGGCTGCGCCGGGAGGCTGCCTGGGCAGGGCCCACCCCCTCTGGTGCCCTACTTTGGCTCCTATTTTTACCCGCGATGGGGAAATTCGAGAAAAAAAGTTCTTTTGCAAGTTATCCACGTAGATCCGCCGCCACCCTCGGTTCTTCTTCGCGAGAGCTAATCTAGAGGTTGTTTTGGCCTCCGGAGAGGGGAATCGTCGCCATCATCATCACCATCACCACTCCATCATCCTCCCATGGCTTCTCCCATCATGTGTGAGTAATTCCCTGCTGTATGGGTGAGATTGGATGAGTTAGATCATGTAATAGTTCGTCGGATTGTTGGGGGCATGTTTCCTATCATCTACTATGGTTTTTACCATCTTTGGTTCTACTTGTTACTCTTAATGCTTGTCACTTTGGGCCCGAGTGCCATGATTTTAGATCTGAATACGTTATGTTTTCATGAATATATTTGTGTTCTAGATCCTATCTATGAGTAGTATGCACCTATTATAGTCCGAAACCGGCGGTCCCAATGATGAAATTCTTGGGACACCAAAGGGGATAGGCTATAGTTTGAGGATTCCATGTATCCATTGATTGTTAATGCTTTGTTACAGTGCTCTTTGACAGGAGAACCTTAATCTCCATAACTTCCTTTTAGCCCCGTTGATAGCGGGATGATAGGACAAAAGACGTTGTGCAAGTTCTTATTGCAAGCACGCACGACTACCTCAGGATACATGCCTAATATTTCATATATGCCTAGATGATCATTACTTTTCTATGTGCCTTGCGCCAAGTGAAATACATGATATCTCTCATCCATGACCAACCATCCATCTCCTTAGCCTACAGTGTTTTAGTCATGCTAGTCACAAGTTACTTTACTTTCATCATTTTACTTTTGTTGCTTTGCCACTATTATTTCCGTTCCCACCATCACTTTCATATCACCGTTGTTACTAATATTCGTTGGCAAGCAAGTATCTTTCAGGTGCGGTTGAATTGACAACTCAACTGATGTGTCGAATCAATAAATTGGGTTAACTTAGCCTCGAAGACTGTTGCGATCCTCTACACTTGTAGGTTATCAGTGAGGCACTGGAGGCAATGGGTGACTGCAATAGCACGACTAATCGGGACGAAGGAGGGGAGGACGATGGAGCAAGGTGGAGGCATGCTTCCGTGGCAGGACAGATAGGACTTCGGATCATCCGCGCCGAGGTAGGGATGACACTTATAAGCAAAGATGTTCCCATGGTGGGGCTTGGTCGATGGACATAGGAAGGAGAACGTGGATAGTCATGCGACAGGAGGTCGGGCAGTACCATGGACATGAGGAGCAGGGCTAGGGCATGAGTTCCTGTGCTCGGATCGGTATAAGCGGTGGCAGGGAGGCTCAGGTTGTCCACGAGGGCGCATGGCGACGGTAGTGGCCTTCATAGCCAGCAGCCATGTGGGTCGTGTGAGGACGCGGTGACGTGGGGAACGGGAGAGGTAGCAAGGCTAAGGGGCGGTGACGGAGAATGGTGCAGCAAGGACCACCATGAACGGGAGACAGGGCGGGCGAGCGAGGAATCCGTGCGCGCTACGGTAGGCTAGTCGGCCATGGGGATTGGGCCGAGGTGCGAGTGCATGTGTGGGACTTTGGGTAGTGGAGGCTTTGTCGGCAGGAGGGAGTGGATGGTGGGGCCAGGTGAGGGAGATAGCACGAGGCGTGGATCGATCGGGGAGCGTGGGTGGATCGAAAGGGGATAGGGTTACAAAGGTTTAGCTGGGCTAGGACTTAAGGGTGGGTTAGTCTGGTTTACTCGCTCTCTCTCTCTCTTGCAAATATTCCTTTCTTTTTGTATTTACTACAAATAGCCAAAAACTTTACAGAAAAAAAAGATAGATAGTTAAGAAAAGAATTTGGGCACGAGGGTATTACCATGACTCTCAAAAATGAGGTTGACCTAAGAAAAATATAGGAATGGGAAAGATAGAAAGTTCCAATTCAAACTTATTTGAATGTAATTCAAGTGGGTTTCAACTAGGAGTTGGATTTTGGATTTCCCACAATTGATGAAAAATTGTGGGTGGCTACTCTCACATAAATCAAAGCTCCACAACTTGATTTGGAGAAAAAGGGGGATATATCAATGGTTTAAATAATCAAAACTGAAGGAACTTTAAATTGCAAATGGTGGTGGTTAATTACAAATTAATAGAATATTTTATAATAGCTCCCTAAATATTGGGAGGATAAGTTATAAAAATAAATCACCATGTGAAATTCCTCAATTTAAATTGATCAAAAGATTTATACAATTTATTTATTTGAGTTTTGTTAAAATGGATGCAAAATTAATAGCATGATGACATGATGCAACGCAATAAACAAATGAATCACACAATAACAACGAAAATAAAAGGAAGCCATCTAAAGCGTCGGTCTCGGGCTGTTACAACTCTCTCCACTAACAAGAGATCTCAATCCGAGATTTTAGAATGAGAATACGAAGAGGAAGAGAACAAGAGGAGGTAAAACTAAGTTTCTTCTTTGAAAAATGAGTGAAACCTACAAAACTTCAAGGTTGCCAAGAGATGAAGAATGACATGTGGAACAAGCAAGTACTCAAAAGAAATTTGGGCAACACTTCGGTAGAAAAGAGCGATGAAACTTCATAATATGGAATGAACTTGAGAAGAGAGCCACAAAACTCCGGTTAAATGGATAAGAAAGGAAAGAACATGATCTTTGATAAAAAGAGATGATGTGTCAAAGAGAGCAACAACACAACGCCTGTGGAACAAAAGAATAGAAGCTAGATCATTGGAAAGAAAAGAACGGAGAAGAAAATGATGACTTCTACCACAATTGAGTTAGAAAAGTACCCTTAGAAAGAAGGATTGAACAGAGTTGTTGGAACATCAACAACGAAAAGACTAAGCTTATTGTTGGCTTACGGGAAACATCTCAAATAATGAGGTGACGACCGGCCACTAAGGGAAACAACTGATTTCTTGGGAGCAACAAGACATGCAAAACTTCTTTCACCAAAAGGATGCATTGAGAACTTGGATCAAAGATAATCACCATAATAGCAACAATCCTTAGGAAAAGCTTTAGGTGAAATCCAATCCAAGATATCCCCAAGGAAGACAAATGGGTTTAAGTATATCATTCTTGACAAATTCTCTTCGAGACTCCTCATGAATCAAGAATGCTATAAAACCATATCAATAGATAAAGGGAGAAGAATTGCATTTTTAAATGCAAGAGAAATAATACTTGAGCTTATCCAACAAAATATTGAAGAAAACTTTGAGAAAGAATTACATCCTTGACAAACCACCATGAAGAATATTTTGGAATTACTATAGAAATGAAAGGATGATCCAAAAGAAACAAAAGTTGAAACGAACAAGATTGAAGCCTTGCCATGATTTAGATGAAGCTTTGCGACAAGATACGTGAGAAAACATGGAACTCCGGAAAATAAAAGTTAAGCAATTTATAATCCATAATTTTGATATCATGAACAACTCTAGAAGACGGATTGAAAACACGTTAATGAACAAGAATAAGAATTATTTTATGCTTTTCCTTCATTTCGTTAAATTGATGACAAGTAACGGATTTGGCATACTACTTATGCTTCTTGCAAAGATTGAAGAGACATACCACAAACTTGAAAAACTCTTGAACGAACCACCAGTAAGAAATGAAATGGATGAGATACTACAAATGAATGGAATGTGGGGGAACGTCGCATGGGAAACAAAAAATTTCCTACGCGCACGAAGACCTATCATGGTGATGTCCATCTACGAGAGGGGATGAGTGATCTACGTACCCTTGTAGACCGTACAGCAGAAGCGTTAGTGAACACGGTTGATGTAGTGGAACGTCCTCACGTCCCTCGATCCGCCCCGCGAACAATCCCCCGATCAGTCCCACGATCTAGTACCGAACGGACGGCACCTCCGCGTTCAGCACACGTACAGCTCGACGATGATCTCGGCCTTCTTGATCCAGCAAGAGAGACGGAGAGGTAGAAGAGTTCTCCGGCAGCGTGATGGCGCTCCGGAGGTTGGTGATGACCTTGTCTCAGCAGGGCTCCGCCCGAGCTCCGCAGAAACGCGATCTAGAGGAAAAACCGTGGAGGTATGTGGTCGGGCTGCCGCGGAAAAGTCGTCTCAAATCAGCCCTAAAACCTCCGTATATATAGTTGGGAGGGAGGGGACCTTGCCTTGGGGCTCAAGGAGCCCCAAGGGGGTCGGCCGAGTCCAAGGGGGAAGGCTCTCCCCCCCAAACCGAATTGGACTTGGTTTGGTGCGTGGGAGTCCTTCCTTCCCTTCCCACCTCCTCTTTTTTTTTCTCTTTGATTTTCTTTCCTAGGCGCATAGGGCCCTTTTGGGCTGTCCCACCAGCCCACTAAGAGCTGGTGTGCCACCCACATGGCCTATGGGCTTCCCCGGGGTGGGTTGCCCCCCGGTGAACTCCCGGAACCCATTCGTCATTGCTGGTACATTCCCGGTAACTCCGAAAACCTTCCGGTAATCAAATGAGGTCATCTTATATATCAATCTTCGTTTCTGGACCATTCCGGAAACCCTCGTGATGTCCGTGATCTCATCCGGGACTCCGAACAACATTCGGTAACCAACCATATAACTCAAATACGCATAAAACAACGTCGAACCTTAAGTGTGCAGACCCTGCGAGTTCGAGAACTATGTAGACATGACCCGAGAGACTCCTCGGTCAATATCCAATAGCGGGACCTGGATGCCCATATTGGATCCTACATATTCTACGAAGATCTTATCGTTTGAACCTCAGTGCCAAGGATTCATATAATCCCGTATGTCATTCCCTTTGTCCTTCGGTATGTTACTTGCCCGAGATTCGATCGTCAGTATCCACATACCTATTTCAATCTCGTTTACCGGCAAGTCTCTTTACTCATTCCATAATACAAGATCCCGCAACTTACACTAAGTCACATTGCTTGCAAGGCTTGTGGGTGATGTTGTATTACCGAGTGGGCCCCGAGATACCTCTCCGTCACACGGAGTGACAAATCCCAGTCTTGATCCATACTAACTCAACTAACACCTTCGGAGATACCTGTAGAGCATCTTTATAGTCACCCAGTTACGTTGCGACGTTTGATACACACAAAGCATTCCTCCGGTGTCAATGAGTTATATGATCTCATGGTCATAGGAATAAATACTTGACACGCAGAAAACAGTAGCAACAAAATGACACGATCAACATGCTACGTCTATTAGTTTGGTCTAGTCCATCACGTGATTCTCCTAATGACGTGATCCAGTTTATCAAGCAACAACACCTTGTTCATAATCAGAAGACACTGACTATCTTTGATCAACTGGCTAGCCAACTAGAGGCTTGCTAGGGACGGTGTTTTGTCTATGTATCCACACATGTAAATGAGTCTTCATTCAATACAATTATAGCATGGATAATAAACGATTATCTTGATACAGGAATTATAATAATAACTATATTTATTATTGCCTCTAGGGCATAATTCCAACAGTCTCCCACTTGCACTAGAGTTAATAATCTAGCCCTCACATCATCATGCGAATTACATTGTAATAAATCTAAAACCCATACAGTTCTGGTGTTGATCATGCTTTGGCCGTGGAAGAGGTTTAGTCAGCGGGTCTGCTACAATCAGATCTGTGTGCACTTTGCATATATTTACGTCCTCTCCCTCGACGTAGTCGCAGATGAGGTTGAAGCGTCGTTTGATGTGTCTGGTCTTCTTGTGAAACCGTGGTTCCTTTGCTAAGGCAATGGCACCCGTGTTGTCACAGAACAAGGTTATTGGATTCAGTGCACTTGGCACCACTCCAAGATCCGTCATGAACTGCTTCATCCACACACCCTCCTTAGCCGCCTCCAAGGCAGCCATGTACTCCGCTTCACATGTAGAATCTGCTACGACGCTTTGCTTGGAACTGCACCAGCTTACCGCACCCCCATTAAGAATAAATACGTATCCGGTTTGCGACTTAGAGTCGTCCGGATCTGTGTCAAAGCTTGCATCGACGTAACCTTTTACGGCGAGCTCTTCGTCACCTCATACACGAGAAACATCTTCTTAGTCCATTTCAGGAACTTCAGGATATTCTTGACCGCCGTCCAGTGATCCATTCCTGGATTACTCTGGAACCTACCTGCCATACTTATGGCCAGGCTAACATCCGGTCTAGTGCACAGCATTGCATACATGATAGAACCTATGGCTGAAGCATAGGGGACGGAGCGCATATGCTCTCTATCTTCATCAGTTGCTGGGCACTGAGTCTTACTCAATCTCATACCTTGTAAAACTGGCAAGAACCCTTTCTTGGACTGTTCCATTTTGAACCTCTTCAAAACTTTATCAAGGTATGTGTTTTGTGAAAGTCCTATCAGGAGTTTTGATCTATCCCTATAGATCTTAATGCCTAGAATGTAAGCAGCTTCTCCTAGGTCCTTCATAGAGAAACTTTTATTCAAGTAATCCTTTATGCTCTCCAAAAACTCCACGTTGTTTCCAATCAGCAATATGTCATCCACATATAATATGAGAAACGCCACAGAGCTCCCACTCACTTTCTTGTAAATACAAGATTCTCCAACCACTTGTATAAACCCAAATGCTTTGATCACCTCATCAAAGCATTTGTTCCAACTCCAAGATGCTTGCACCAGTCCATAAATGGATCGCTGGAGCTTGCACACCTTGTTAGCATTCTTAGGATCGACAAAACCTTCGGGTTGTATCATATACAACTCTTCCTTAAGGAAACCGTTTAAGGAACGCCATTTTGACATCCATCTGCCATATTTCATAATCAAAAAATGCAGCTATTGCTAACATGATTCTGATGGACTTAAGCATCGCTACGGGTGAGAATGTCTCATCGTAGTCAACTCCTTGAACTTGTGAAAAACCCTTTGCCACAAGTCGAGCTTTATAAACGGTCACATTGCCGTCAGCGTCCGTCTTCCTCTTAAAGATCCATTTGTTCTGAATAGCCTTGCGGCCTTCAGGTAGTACCTCCAAAGTCCACACTTTGTTCTCATACATGGATCCTATCTCGGACTTCATGGCTTCTAGCCATTTGTTGGAATCTGGGCCCACCATTGCTTCTTCATAATTTGCAGGTTCATTGTTGTCCAACAACATGATTGATAAGACGGGATTACCGTACCACTCTGGAGCAGCACGTGGTCTCGTCGACCTGCGTGGTTCGATAGAAACTTGAACCGGAGTTTCATGATCATCATCATTAACTTCCTCCTCAACCGGCATCGCAACAACAGAGGTTTCCCCTTGACATGCGCCACCATCCAGAGGGATGAGAGGTTCGACAACCTCGTCAAGCTCTATCTTCCTTCCACTCAATTCTCTCGAGAGAAACTCCTTCTCGAGAAAAGCTCCATTTTAGCAACAAACACTTTGCCCTCGGATTTGAGATAGAAGGTGTACCCAACTGTCTCTTTTGGGTAACCTATGAAGACGCACTTTTCCGCTTTGGGTTCCAGCTTTTCAGGCTGAAGCTTTTTGACATAAGCATCACATCCCCAAACTTTAAGAAACGACAACTTTGGCCTTTTGCCATACCACAGTTCGTATGGTGTCGTCTCAACGGATTTTGATGGTGCCCTATTTAAAGTGAATGCAGCTGTTTCTAATGCATAACCCCAAAACGATGACGGCAAATCGGTAAGAGACATCATAGATCGCACCATCTCTAATAAAGTACGATTACGACGTTCGGACACACCATTACGCTGTGGTGTTCCAGGCGGTGTTAACTGTGAAACAATTCCACATTGTCTTAAGTGAGGACCAAACTCGAAACTCAGATATTCACCCCACGATCAGACCGTAGGAACTTGATCTTCTTGTTACGATGATTTTCAACTTCACTCGTTTCAGACTTGTGCTTCATCAAGTAGACATAACCATATCTACTCAAATCGTCAGTGAAGGTGAGAAAATAACGATATCCGCCGTGCGCCTCTACGCTCATCGGACCACACACATCGGTATGTATGATTTCCAACAAGTCACTTGCACGCTCCATAGTTCCGGAGAACGGAGTCTTAGTCATCTTGCCCATGAGGCATGGTTCGCACGTGTCAAGTGAATCAAAGTCAAGTGACTCCAAAAATCCATCAGCATGGAGTTTCTTCATGCGCTTTACACCAATATGACCTAAGCGGCAGTGCCACAAAAATATGGCGCTATCATTGTTAACTCTAACTCTTTTGGTCTCAATGTTATGTATATGCCTATCACCATCAAGATTCAATATGAACAATCCTCTCACATTAGGTGCATGACCATAAAAGATGTTACTCATAGAAATAGAACAACCATTATTCTCTGACTTAAAAGAGTAACCGTCTCGCAATAAACAAGATCCAGATATAATGTTCATGCTCAACAGAGGCACTAAATAACAATGATTTAAGTTCATCACTAATCCTGATGGTAACTGAAGTGAAACTGTGCCGACGGCGATTGCATCAACCTTGGAACCATTTCCTACGCACATCGTCACTTCAAAATTCGCCAGCTTCGTCTATTCCGCAGTTCCTGTTTCGAGTTGCAAATATGAGCAACAGAACCGGTGTCGAATACCCAGGCACTACTACGAGAGCCAGTTAAGTACACATCAATAACATGTATATCAAATATACCTGATTTTTCTTTGGCCGCCTTCTTATCTGCCAGATACTTGGGGCAATTGCGCTTCCAGTGACCCATACCCTTGCAATAGTAACACTCCGTTTCAGGCTTAGGTCCAGCTTTGGGTTTCTTCGTCGGATTGGCAACATGCTTGCCGCTCTTCTTCGAATTACCCTTCTTGCCTTTGCCGTTTCTCTTGAAACTAGTGGTCTTATTCACCATCAACACTTGATGCTCTTTACGGAGTTCAGACTCTGCGACTTTCAGCATCGCAAACAACTTGCCGGGAGACTTGTTCATCCCTTGCATGTTGTAGTTCAACACAAAGCCTTTATAGCTTGGCGGCAGTGATTGAAGGATTCTGTCAGTGATAGCCTCTTGCGGGAGTTCAATCCCCAGCTCAGCTAGACGGTTTGAGTACCCAGACATTTTGAGCACGTGTTCACTGACAGACGAGTTTTCCTCCATCTTGCAGGCATAGAATTTATCAGTGGTCTCATACCTCTCGGACCGGGCGTTCTTCTGAAAGATAAACTTCAACTCCTGGAACATCTCAAATTCTCCATGACGCTCAAAGCGATGTTGAGGTCCCGGTTCTAAGCCATACAAGACTGCACATTGAACTACTGAGTAGTCCTCCTTACGTGCTAACCAAGCGTTCTTAACATCCTGATCAGCCGTAGCAGGTGGTTCATCTCCTAGCGCAGCATTAAGGACATAATCCTTCTTCCCAGCTTGTAATATTAGCTTAAGATTATGAGCCCAGTCTACAAAGTTGCTTCCATCATCTTTCAACTTAGCTTTCTCTAGGAACGTATTAAAATTCAGAGTGACTGTCGCGTGAGCCATGATCTACAACACAAATATATTCAAAGTGGACTTAGACTATGTTCAAGATAACTAGAGTTTAACTTAATCAAATTATTCGCTAAACTCCAACTCAAAAAGTACATCTCTCTAGTCATTTGAGTGCTTCATGATTCACTTGCACTAGCTCAAGTCCGATCATCACGTGAGTTGAGTATAGTTTCAGTGGTAAGCATCCCTATGCTAATCATATCATCTACATGATTCATGATCGACCTTTCGATCTCATGTGTTCCGAGGCCATGTCTGCACATGCTAGGCTCGTCAAGCTTAACCCGAGTGTTCCGCGTGCGCAACTGTTTTGCACCCGTTGTATGTGAACGTTGAGTCTATCACACCCGATCATCACGTGGTGTCTCGAAACGACGAACTGTAGCAACGGTGCACAGTCGGGGAGAACACAACTTCGTCTTGAAATTTTAGTGAGATATCACCTCATAATGCTACCGTCGTTCTAAGCAAAATAAGGTGCATAAAAGGATTAACATCACATGCAATTCATAAGTGGCATGATATGGCCATCATCACATGCTTCTTGATCTCCATCACCAAAGCACCGGCATGATCTTCTTGTCACCGGCGCCACACCATGATCTCCATCAACGTGTTGCCATCGGGGTTGCCGTGCTACTCATGCTATTACTACAAAAGCTACATCCTAGCAAAATAGTAAACGCATCTGCAAGCACAAACTTTAGTATAAAGACAACCCTATGGCTCCTGCCGGTTGCCGTACCATCGACGTGCAAGTCGATATTTTCTATTACAACATGATCATCTCATACATCCAATATATCACATCACATCATTGGCCATATCACATCACACGCATACCCTGCAAAAACAAGTTAGACGTCCTCTAATTTTGTTGTTGCATGTTTTACGTGGTGACCATGGGTATCTAGTAGGATCGCATCTTACTTACACAAACACCACAACGGAGATATATGAGTTGCTATTTAACCTCATCCAAGGACCTCCTCGGTCAAATCCGATTCAACTAAAGTTGGAGAAACCGACACTTGCCAGTCATCTTTGAGCAACGGGGTTACTCGTAGCGATGAAACCAGTCTCTCGTAAGCGTACGAGTAATGTCGGTCCAAGCCGCTTCAATCCAACAATATCGCGGAATTAAGAAAAGACTAAGGAGGGCAGCAAAACACACATCACCGCCCACAAAAACTTTTGTGTTCTCCTCCAGAAGACATCTACGCATGAACCTAGCTCATGATGCCACTGTGGGGGAACGTCGCATGGGAAACAAAAATTTTCCTACGCGCACGAAGACCTATCATGGTGATGTCCATCTACGAGAGGGGATGAGTGATCTACGTACCCTTGTAGAACATACAGCAGAAGCATTAGTGAGCGCGGTTGATGTAGTGGAACGTCCTCACGTCCCTCGATCCGCCCCGCGAACAATCCCGCGATCAGTCCCACGATCTAGTACCGAACGGACGGCACCTCCGCGTTCAGCACACGTACAGCTCGACGATGATCTCGGCCTTCTTGATCCAGCAAGAGAGACGGAGAGGTAGAAGAGTTCTCCGGCAGCGTGACGGCGCTCCGGAGGTTGGTGATGACCTTGTCTCAGCAGGGCTCCGCCCGAGCTCCGCAGAAACGCGATCTAGAGGAAAAACCGTGGAGGTATGTGGTCGGGCTGCCGTGGAAAAGTCGTCTCAAATCAGCCCTAAAACCTCCGTATATATAGGTGGGAGGGAGGGGACCTTGCCTTGGGGCTCAAGGACCCCAAGGGGGTCGGCCGAGTCCTTGGTGGGTGGGAGTCCTTCCTTGCCTTCCCACCTCCTCTTTTTTTTCTCTTTGATTTTCTTTCCTAGGCACATAGGGCCCTTTTGGGCTGTCCCACCAGCCCACTAAGGGCTGGTGTGCCACCCTCAAGTCCTATGGGCTTCCCCGGGGTGGGTTGCCCCCCCGGTGAACTCCCGGAACCCATTCTTCATTCCCGGTACATTCCCGGTAACTCCGAAAACCTTCCGGTAATCAAATGAGGTCATCCTAGATATCAATCTTCGTTTCCGGACCATTCCGGAAACCCTCGTGACGTCTGTGATCTCATCCGGGACTCCGAACAACATTCGGTAACCAACCATATAAATCAAATACGCATAAAACAATGTCAAACCTTAAGTGTGCAGACCCTGCGGGTTCGAGAACTATGTAGACATGACCCGAGAGACTCCTCGGTCAATATCCAATAGCGGGACCTGGATGCCCACATTGGATCCTACATATTCTACGAAGATCTTATCGTTTGAACCTCAGTGCCAAGGATTCATATAATCCCGTATGTCATTCCCTTTGTCCTTCGGTATGTTACTTGCCCGAGATTCGATCGTCAGTATCCGCATACCTATTTCAATCTCGTTTACCGGGAAGTCTCTTTACTCGTTCCGTAATACAAGATCCCGCAACTTACACTAAGTCACATTGCTTGCAAGGCTTGTGCGTGATGTTGTATTACCGAGTGGGCCCCGAGATACCTGTCCGTCACACGGAGTGACAAATCCCAGTCTTGATCCATACTAACTCAATTAACACCTTCGAAGATACCTGTAGAGCATCTTTATAGTCACCCAGTTACGTTGCGACGTTTGATACACAAAAAGCATTCCTCCGGTGTCAGTGAGTTATATGATCTCATGGTCATATGAATAAATACTTGACACGTAGAAAACAGTAGCAACAAAATGATACGATCAACATGCTACGTCTATTAGTTTGGGTCTAGTCCATCACGTGATTCTCCTAATGACGTGATCCAGTTTATCAAGCAACAACACCTTGTTCATAATCAGAAGACACTAACTATCTTTGATCAACTGGCTAGCCAACTAGAGGCTTGCTAGGGACGGTGTTTTGTCTATGTATCCACACATGTAAATGAGTCTTCATTCAATACAATTATAGCATGGATAATAAACAATTATCTTGATACAGGAATTATAGTAATAACTATATTTATTATTGCCTCTAGGGCATAATTCCAACATGGAATACATGAGAAAAAAGAGAGCATGATTCATCTAGCATAAAACTTGAACGAAGCACCGGAATAATTGTGATAGGAACAAAGAGACAACAATTTAGAAGAATTTGAGAATGAAAGCTAAAAGCTGAGAACGAATAAATCTTCTGAAATGATGGCCTTAGGAGGATCGAGAAATGAAACAACTCTGAAATGCTCCGGATAGATATGGAAGGAATTTCTCATGATTCAAAACATTTAAGAGGATCATAACAAGCTTAAATGATGAGTCTTCAAAAGAACGGACAAATATTTAGTAGGAGTTCTTCTTTGGTCTTCAGTGCAGAGAATGATGGCAAGAAGAACCATCAACAATTACTAAGATACTCCACACCAATGAATAAAGAAAAGTTGAGACAAGGATGAAAAATAATTCAAAGCGATCTTGAATGAGGAATATGACTGATGGAATCCATTCTTACGTCATAATTCCAAAGAACTTGGGATCTCCGGAAAGATTAGAAGAGCCATGTCAGATCCTAGGAAAAACCTATGGGTTATGGTCCCACTCAAAGAGAACACTATTGAATGGATTTCTTATAAAGAGAGATTGCACCTGTACAAATTAAAAACTTGATGACGTGTGACCCCCGAAATGATTTGAAATGATTTGAATGAAAAGATGGATCTTCAAATATATCTTCTGCACTCCGGATAGAATAGGGAGAGATGACTAAATAAGAGAGGCTGGGATAAGAATTTCCAGCATTGAAAATCATTTAACGAGTGAAAACGATATGAGGAACACCGAAAGTTTGAATTGAATTCATCGGAGAGGAAACAAAACGAGTAATTATCAACTTAGCACCTGAGAATCTTAACAATGAATCATCAGATACAATACAGAAGAAAAGATAGTGGACGCATTAATAAAAACAAAGGTGTTAGAGCATATATATCCATATGTGGTTTTGGTAATTGATGACAATTCCTATGGACTAATGGTTGCCTTAAGTTATATTTATAGGATTTGTCCATAGGCACTTCTTGAAGTCCATCTGTTGGGTTCAAGGAGTTTATATGATGACCAAGGTGGTATTCAAGGTATTATCCAAAGAATGGTCATAGAGATACAAGGTTGATCAACATCGTTAGACAAAGAGTAAATCAAGATGATCAACACACAAAGCGTACAAGATGTACTGAGAGGGATCAAGTGATCCCATGGTATGGTAAGCATTGTCCATTACGTATTTGTGTACTAACCCATGGTCTTCGTGAGAGTTCTATGTGGGGTTAGGTGTGTTTCCATGGGCTTGTGTCAAGAGGAAGATCTCATACAACCCATGGAGGATGACGTCAAGTGCTGGAGGATGGTGGCAATGGACTTGTGAAGATATGCTGAAGAGCGGCTTACCCAGAGTGTGTATGGGGGAGAAATCAACTAGTGTTCATCAAGCCAACGCAAGAAGGAAAGTTGGTCCATCTTTAGGAAGCCAAGATCATCGTCATCTAGCTCAGGAGGACGAGGTGCAAGGTATAGGTTTGCCCTTGATAGGTTTTCTGTTTTAGGATAAATTGTCGTACTGTCAAGGGGGGCTCTCAAGTGAGTAGCTTGATCGTATCGTTCGTTGAGAGCTCGAACCATTTACATCCTTTCATCATACTTCTTGGTTCTTGTTTGGTATTTCTCTTTGTGAGTTTTAGAGCTTATGGTCATCTTCATGACACGCTCGAGTTCATCAAAAACGGAGTCCATATGCATCTTCTATGATGTTTTCGATGTTGGGAGTTTTTACCGGTCTTATTCGAAGAAGGGTTGTCACTAGTACTTTTCTCACTTTTTCTTGTTGATATTTATATCAAAATTGTGTTATCCCATGTCGTTAGCTTTCCAAAAAACTTGGTTTCGTTGAATTCGGAGTCCTTATGCGAAAGTTACAACAGTTTCAGTATCCAGCGGTAGTACCGCTCCTGTGCGAGCGGTAGTACTGCTCCTGTAGTGGTAGTACCGCCCCCGGAGAGGTGGTACCACCCCCGGAGCTGTAGTAATTTTTTACTACCACTCCATAGCGGTATTACCGCTCCAGGAGCGGTAGTACCGCTCCGTTGGACTATTTTTTGTGGCCTCAGCATGGTTGGTGAACCTACCGAGCGGTAGTACCGCTCCCATGAGCGGTAGTACAGCTCTGTGCGGGCTGTGAGGCTTAACGGTTGGATTTTTCCCCACCTATAAAAGGGGGTCTTCTTCCCCATTGAACCTTATCTCTTTAGCTCGTGTTCTTCCCCCATTGTTGAACTTCTTCGAGCTTGCTAACTCTCAATCCCTCCAATGATTCTTGCTAATTCTTGAGGGAAAGAGAGAGGAGATCTAGATCCACATTTCCACCAATCACTTTCTCCTCTAAGCGAGGGGACCCCATTGGGTCTAGATCTTGTAGTTCTTCATGTTCTTATTCGTTCTTCCTCTCATTTTCCTCCCTAGCATTAGTTTCTTTGGTGGGATTTGGGAGAGAAGGATTTGGGCACTCTGTCTGCCCTTGCAATTGCATTTTGTGCATCGGTTTGAGTTCTCCACGTCATACGTGGAAGTGAGAAGTTGAGAAGCTTATTACGTTTGGGTACTTAGTACCCCTAGAAGCTTGGTGGTGCCTCGGAGCTCAATCATTGTGGTGTAAAGCTTCGGGCAAGCGTCGGGGTCTCCAATTAAGTTGTGGAGATTCCCCCGAGCATTTGTGGTCACCTCGAAGCCATAAGCCATCGTGGTGAAGCTTCCTGGTGTTGTTGGGAGCCTCCAATTAAGTTATGGAGATTGCCCCAACCTTGTTTGTACGGGTTCGGTGACCGCCCTCAAGGGTCCCTTAGTGGAATCACGACATCTTGCATTGTGCGAGGGCGTGAGGAGATTACGGTGGCCTTAGTGGCATCTTGGGGAGCATTGTGCCTCCACACCGCTCCAACGGAGATTAGCATCCTCAAGGGTGTGAACTTCGGGATACATCATCGTCTCCACGTGCCTCCGTTATCTCTTACCCGAACCCTTTACTTATGCACTTTACTTTGTGATAGCCATACTGTTTCTTGTCATATATCTTGCTATCACTTAGTTGTTTATCTTGCTTAGCATAAGTTGTTGGTGCACATAGTTGAGCCTAGTTGTTGTAGGTTTTGTGCTTGACAAATTAAACGTTAGTTTGATTCCGCATTTGTTCAAGCCTAAACCGTAATTATTTTAAAGCGCCTATTCACCCCCCCTCTAGGCGACATCCACGTCCTTTCAAAAGGCACTTGGATGACAACTTAATTATTAAAGAAAAAGGGCAGGAGGGTTGGGAAAAAAGACAACTTGGGATGGATGAGACGAACTCCAGAAAGAAATATGAGGATGGATCTTGCAAATATTAAAAAGGTTGAATTCACTTGAAGAGAAGCACACCGGTTGGAAAGAATTAAAATAACACTTTGATTGAGCAAAAGGAATAACACTTCCATAGGAATATGAGAGCACCACTTAGAAAATATATGGAATCACCACTTGAAATCGAAGCAACTCGAATTACATACTCAAACAGAACTAAGGATGGGGCTTGCAAATTAAGCCAGGAACAAATACATAATCCATCATGCATTTGGTGAAAGATAATTCTAGGTGTGTACTTCAATTCCCACCTGAGAACTCCCAAAATCTTTCTGGTTATGCAATCTAGTCCAATGGATACATAAGAAATTAATAAAAAAATCATTCAACTCCTAGCAATAATACTACACATTGAGTGTATCAAATTTGTCAATACATAACTAGAGGTCTTGGAAACTCATCTACCTCAGACCCTCGTATTCACAATGATACTAATTATGGAAACACATCTGGACGCTCTCCCAGTACCGGGTGATGCGGAACTCCTCTCGTCACAAAGAATATTGAAGCAATTTCGAACATTCGCGTCGTGAGATACTAAGAAAACAGAACAATAACAATGTGTCAAGAACCCCTTGGAGCTGTACTCCTCGGAAACAGGAGGCACCAAGTACATAATTCCGTCACATCGACATCATAGAGGTTCCAAAATAACTGCATGAGTATAAACAAATTTGTGTGAGAAGAGGGGTAGAATTAAAATTTCTACGTCAGGATTCCTCACCAGAGCAAGGAAGAGGAGTAAAAATAATCCTACTTCCGATATAAAAATAAACTCAAAATAGTTTTTCTTCTAGACTCAACATGGACAAGTTCGATCCATCAAGGGGGCGCCTAGGTCGGTACTGCTCTGATACCAACTTGTAACACCCAAGATGCAGTCATATCCTTATATTGGCTCGGGGACCTCGATAGGGATAGAAGCACATCGCGTTGTTTCACAAGAATGGACATTGTTACAAGTACATGTAAAGTAGAGATGAGTATACGGAATTGGCTTACACTCGCTACAAGCTAAAAAATCATCATCTCAATAGAACAATACAATCAATAACCACATAGAAGAGCAGGGTCCGACTAAGGACGAAAACAAATGATAAAAGCGACATCCATCCTTGCTAATCCTAGGCTGCCGGTCTGGAACCCATCCTATAAAAGATGAAGAATAAGAAAGAAGAACTCCAAATCAAACAAGCATCACACTCACGCTAAATCATCGATTTACCTGTACGCACAACTATTTTTGAAGTAACTTGTGATCCACATAGACTCACCAATCTCATTTCCAAAGGTATGAAGACTAGCAAAGCTTAATGGGTGACGTATGATTAAGAGGTGAGGCTACAGGAAGCACTAAGCATTTATTTGAGTGTCTAACTTACGAGTAGAAGAATAAGAAAAGTGATCTACGAGTAGACGAACGTGAACTAGAAATGATCAAGAAGTGATCCTGAACAGCTACTTACGAGTCAAACATAAACCCAACATGTTCCCTCCTTGGTTCAAACCTCACAAGAAGAGATGGTCATGGTTACACACACGGTTGGTGCATTTTAATTGAGTTTACTTCAAGTTTGTTATGACCGGATGTTAAACGAATTTCCAAGTTGCCACTTATCCGTGTGCACGGTTTTCCAAAAGATTTAACCCTGCACGGGTGCTCCAACACATCCATCAAAAACTAACCACAAGCTGTGTGGAAAACATCAACCATGGAAAACACGTAGTCTTCTCAGAATCCCGATGGAAAACCTCAACCTCGAGATAGCCTGAAGTATCCTCGGAATCCTGGTGCTCAAGATGTTCCGTAAATGTAAAAAAATCCAGCAAGGCAGCTCGACATGTCGACAAAACCGATAGGAGACGTGTATCTCGTTCTTAGGAAATGATCGGATGAGCGAAGTGTACAATGGCCTGATAGAAATCTCCCGAGTTTCCTGGGTTGGCCCCGCACACGACTCTAGTTTGGACAACACTCATGAGGAGCACTGGCCCGGGGGTTCATTATTTAACCATGGGTCTCGGCGGGTCCCTATGCTTTTTATTAGTTATTAGCCAAATTTTGTACCAATGTTGGGCCTTGCCAGAAGAGTTTTATCCCGAAACAAAAATCAAGGGTGTTCCCATAACAACCCCAAGCATGTTAGGAGCGCTCAATATGGAATATAACACTCGTACACAAGTAACTAGGGCAGCAAAGGTGGCACAAAACACTAAGCAAAAGGCCAAGCCTTCCACCCTTTACCAAGTACATATGTACATTAAATTAAATAGCAATATTATTGTGATATCCCAAGATATTCGTGTTTTCACATGGAAAAACTTGCACCTACAACTAGAAATGCTATAATAAGGGTTGAGAAAGTGGTAACTTAGCCAAACAATGGTTTGCTGGGAAGGCGGAGGGATTAGAGGCTTTTCATGGCAATGTTGGGAGGCTTGACATTCAAGTGGTAGGTAATGAGATATAAAGATAGAAACAAGGCAACTAGCATGACATTCATAGTAGTGGTATCTAGGGAAATGGTCATCTTGCCTGTGATCCAGCTTGGAAGAAGAACGAATCGGTGAAGTAGACGAACGGGCGTAGTCGAACGAATCCTCACACTCTGAATCGGTTTCAGAACTATATCAAAGGAAACAATGCGGAAACAACAATAAACACACGATAAACACCACAACATATTCATGATATGATGCGCAAACAATTGTGATGCGTGTCCATTTTAAATATGCAAGGCATGGCAAGCACAACAGTGAACAACTACACATTAAGTGAACTTCAATATGCAAAGAGTTGCATATTGACGTAACTCCGCGTTCAAATTATTTAGTTCACGTTTAACTACTTATCAATATTAAATGTTGTTTAACATGGGTGTTCACGGCATAAGCTGAAGATGGAGTTGTGCAATTTTGAATGGAGAAGGAGAACATACATATCACAAAATAATAACTATCCATATTAAGAGAAATGTGATTAATGTTGTTTTACCTAAAAAATAATTTTAAAAGTTTTTTCTCATGGAAAGAGGTGAAGCATGAACAACCACATCATCTAGGCATTTTAAATGAGGCCGGAAACAACTTATAGTATATCTGGAACGACCCCATATGCAAATTTCAAAATTTATCTAGATCTGAACTAACCATATTTTATATTTGTTAAATAGTAATATAAATTTCATGTCACACCCAGTTTTTCACCACCAATGTTTTAAGTTGCAAAAATCAGAGCTTGTTAAAACTTTTTTTTATGATGTTGTGAATGCTATGAATGTCTTGTATGAATGTACGCTGGTTTGCTTGTTGATCCAAAACCCATGATAAATTTATTTTTAAATGAATTTCCAAAGCTCTTTTTCTTTGACACCAGATCACCTCTACCTTGCTTGGGTTACACTACTAGCTCATGATGCCTAGTAGCACTCCCAACCAAAGTTGGTGATTTGAACTCAAATACTATTATTATTTACAAAAAACATTAATTAATGATTTAAAACATTATTTTTCTATTTTAAATACATGTCTGTTTCTAAGGCCGGGAATGATATTCCCACAAGGAAAAATGCTTCTCTGCCTTAGAAAATTCTGAGTAAAATCATGGAAACTCACAAGGACATATATTTTCCATATATAAGATTTTGAACCCTATTTGTATTATAATTATTTGAATAAAACCCTAAAAACCATTCCTGTCTGTTTTAACCTTTTTAGATATTTCCAAAGGAAATACTCTCAATAAAATCCCATTAAATTACACGAGACTCCCCAAGCCATATTTGGTGCCCACGTAATATCTCACCTTGATCCATGATGGGGAAGGTCACCAAATGAGCCTAAAACCCTCTCTGTCCAGAATAGAGTTGGAACAACTCTACATAGCAAAGTTTGTCCAATGGGGCTGGAACTTTGCACGGGTGTTTGGCACCTCAAATGAGGACTCCACACCAAAAATGAGATTTGCAAGACTCTGTTTAGTCACACTCCCTTTGGAGAGGACAGATGTGGCCACTTCGATGCATTTTCAAGTTTACAAAGCTAAAATTGTTCAATGGAGCTCAAAATTGGTGGAAACCCCTAATTGAACCCCAAGACCAAACCTCTTAAGTTGCTGTTCGAGTGGTGGAGTGGAAGCACCCCAAACCACTGTCGAACACCTTCTGACAGTAAGGTAAAAACCCACCTAGCCACTGTTTTACCCAATGTGAAAGCCTCAAACTTGGTTCATTAGTGCCTCAGATCAACCTAAACACCCAGTCAACTGGCCCCTCCCTAGTTCGAAGCACAAGTGACAAGAACCCCAATTTATGCCACGGATCAGGGCTGACAGCACTAGTTAAACCTGTCCTCCTTGACCAGGCAGTGCTCTCACTAGCACACACAACGGCTAGAAACACTCCCGGCAACACCCAGGACATGAGGGACACGTCTAAAGTGCCGCAGAGCGCGCCAGCATGCTGTGGCATGCCAAAACTGCGCTCTGGACGCGCTATAGGGAGCCACCGAGAAGGGGACGACGCTCCCAGCCGGTCCCTACCTCCCCCGAAGTGTCCAAGACCTCCCCCGACAACCCCTTTGTGTAAAGCAGCCGCCAGGGACCCACCTGTCCCGCGCTAGAGCTCGGACGACGCGTGCCCGCGCACACCCGACTCAGCCGAGCATGCACAGACGCTGCAGCTCGACCCCACGCCTTCTCCCTCTGCGGCCGATGCTTCAGAGCATCCCAAACCACGTCTAGAGACCGTGGTTTAGCAGCCAGCTCCTCACTGTGCATGCACGCGCGCCACGGTGAGTCACCCGCGCACCGAGTCGGCTCACCGTCGCAAGCCTATAAATAGGCCTCCCCGGCGCCTCAGCACCCCTCCAGCAGCCTCTGCACGACCACTAGCTCCTCCCAAGCCACCCAATCGAGCTCGCAGAGCCCCGGTGCTCGAGATCACCCGAGGCCCCTCCGCCTCGGAGCTCCAGTCGATCTCCGGCTACACGCCGGCTCCTGCGACACTCGACCCACCAGAGCACTCCCCTCGACAACAGGAACCTTCCCCCAACTGCCCCGAGCGATTTTGTGCCCCTAGCTACCAGTTCAACCACGTCCCGAAACCCCTCCGCCACGGCCACCTCGTCACCGGCGACTCCAAGCCTCTGCGGCGTTGTCTCGACCACCTGCAGGTAGGCGAAGGCACGCTGAACCCATTCCTGCCCTTAGCTAGGCCCAAGGACGATGGTAGCCTCGCCGGAGTTCATCTCCTCCTTCCTCGCCGGAGGTAGGGGAAGAACCCGACAGGTGGGCTCTACCTGTCGGCGTCCTAGCGCAGCCCCCGCGCGCAGCCACATCCGCTGACCCCAGGGGCCCGCACGTCAGGTTCGAAACTGGTGCGCGCGCGCGCCTGGCAGCCAGCTGGCTGGCTGGGCCGGCCTGCTTCCCAGGCCAGGCTTTGGCCTTTTTCTTTCATTTTAAAATAGAGACTAAAATGATTTTTGTAAAAATAACTACCCAGTGGAAAATATAATTCTTCCACTGATATTTTTCTAAAAATGAGTAGTATTTGATTCTCCCATTGTTGGTATTTTTCAAAAACAGAGTCTGTTTTATAATAATATAAAGGCATTAAAGGCAATAGTTTGCCCCTATTTAGTAATTATTAAAAATACTTAGCTAGTAAAACTAAGAGAAGATATTTTTCAAATTAACAACCTGAATTTAACCAAGTTTTGCAACATTTTTAAAAGTGATTTGTGATCTGTTTTTGTGTGAGCTATTTCTTATTTATTCTATTCTCGATGATAGAATTACCGAGTGACGAAGGATTCGGAGCGGAAGACCTCGAAGACCCTGGATACCTAGTTGACCAAGGCAAGCAGCCCTTTGACCGTGACTTGAGCATATGAATTGATGCATGCTAGAATAGCAAGTACTTTTCCGTTGCATGTGATCATAGTGCCGGTTCATCATTGGTGTGATGGTAACGAAGGCTTCTACGAAGCACTTGCATGATGGTGATGTTATACATATGGCTCCTCGGAGCACAAGCATGATGAGCTTGATCCTACCATCTATGAGCATCATGCTACTACCATGGTGACAAGTAAAGATAGAAGTATATTATCATGAGCATGTTGTTGTCATAAAACAAGAGTTTATGAAAACCCCATCGGGTGCGACTAATGCCCGAGGGTGGTGATGAGATGGGTGGCCACTTTTGGTGAAGTGGTGCACCGGTGTTTTGTGTGAGTATGGTTTCAGAAATGGGATTAGATTTATGATGTGTCGACCGTCCCAACCTCACCTGTGCGACCACGGTACCCCCTTTATGGGACGGGGCTTTGTTGATTACTCTGGTCCGTACTAGCAAAGAACCACATTACTAGTGGCGGGAGTGATTGTCGTCACTCTCGTGATGGGGCCGTGCCAGGAAGGGCGACTATGCCATTTTTATGAGTTCTAGGCACACCGTTGGTCCCCGCATGGTTGATACTGTCTAGAGTTGGTACTCGTAAGATGTACAACATGTGGGTTGGGTACCAATCAAGTGGACCTCTTTGTCTAATATCGTCAGGGAAAAGATAATGATCGGGTACTTACCTCGGGTATATGTGATATACCGCGAGTCGTGGATGACATGAAGGTTTCCCGGTTCTCATGTGTACAGTGCGCAACCTCTGCAGAGTGTCAAACTATTCGAATAGTCGTGTCCATGGTCAAGAACAGGTGGGTAATCCTGCTTAAACTACGTCATGATATTTCCACATAAACCAAGTGTGCGTGAGTTGTGTTGAGCAAGGCATTGCTATTATAGCAATGATATGACCAAGTTCGGAGACTTAGCATATAGGGTGAACCCGGATGGTTCAGCCCTCAACAGATATATTGGTATCTGTAACCTGTTCTTCAAGAGTAGTTCTTTAGCTTGATGCATATACATGATCATCCCACCAAGTTGCATTTCATCAAAGCTGCATGTTATTGTTGTACTTCACTTTCATTGTTCATATCTTGGGCTGTTTGCGAGTCCATTCAAAGTACTCATTGGCTTGCCACTGGTTATATTATTGACCAAAAATGGAAGGACCGGAGTTTGGCGATGAGAACATCTTCGGAGGCGGACCTGCTATCTAGGACACTTCCAAGTCAGAATGCCTGTCGGTGTAGGCTTGATGGCATGGGCACCCACTTACCCCTTATGAGTTTCCGCTACCCATCGTACCCGTTTTAATTGGCCTTAGGCCCTGCTTGTGAACCTGACACTTCAGTCATGTGATGTAATATTCGGTATCTGGATGTAAGACTCTATTATTCAGTATCTGTGTTCAGTGAGCATTGATCCTTGGGGTCACTGGGCACGGCGATCTCGACTTACTAGTCGGGGTCCCCACATTTCACCATGTTATTCTACTGTTTTTCTAGTCAAGTTACATATGTGGATCATTTTAAATGGACCTATGATTATTTAGTTATGAAATAAATCATTTTAGCAAGGCACTTATGAAAATCTTAATGCAACATCATTTTAACTATTTTAACATGCATGACGATGACAATTTAAGTTCGATGCAATTTTATGAAAAATTCTATATATCATGGAATAGAGGATAAGTCACCATGGCAGAAAAAATGTGGGTGACACGGCGAAAAAAATGAAAATGACGCCACATCGACGTTCCGGTTCCAACAACTCACTGAGATGACGGTGCAAAAGATAAAGCATAGAATTTGTGGGCGTGCAAGAGATGGTAGGGTGATCCCAGTTACCGGGTTCCCACATGTCGATGGCATGGAAAAATATATACAAGCATCTAATTATCACATACGATGCAAACACGAGCACCTCATTCATCATAAACATTCGTTCATGGGCAGTCATCCCATGGGTTATACCTGCGAAGCATGCATCTTCAGAGCAGATGGAGTCGTTGCAGTGTAGATGTTCATGGGTCATCACAGACATCATAGAAGTAGTTGTACACGAATCTTCGACGAAGGTAGTGGTACACGAGACGGTCACTGAGGTTCGGGTCTTCCGAGACTTGTCATCCGTGTTGTCAATCTTGGCATTCCATGCATAGAGTTAGTTGGCGCCAAAGTGGTCTTCAAGGTACTTGGTGTGCAACAAGCAATGGAACAGTGGTTTCATTGAGAGAAGATCTTGGGGTTGCATCTTGCGGTCATGGCGGCTTTCACGAACAACGACAACGGGCATCAACTAGGTTTGGATCTGGCCATGGTGTGGAGGTCTTGGAGCCGAGGCCAAAATTAACAGCTTGAGAGTGATGGAGGCTGACTTGTGGTGGTCAAAGGGCAACAACGCTCACATGGCAACAACACAAGGTCGCTGAAGGCACCTACAGGAGAAACCCGAGGCACGACAGGGCATCGTGTTGTTCCCAGTGTCCATGTCAGAGAGTGACCCGTGGGGCAAGCACAGAGGAGATGTTGTGATAACCTATCCCTCTACTCGGCTCAGGACGAAAGGTGTGATACGCATGATCTGCATTGTGTTTTCCATCAAGAGGGACAGGTTATCGTAGCACAAGTGGGTAAGTATTTCCCTCACTAATGAAACCAAGGTTTATAAAACCAATAGGAATATCAACCACAACCGTCTTCAACGGCTGCACACAAAAGAACAAACAACTTGCACCCAACGCGGGTAAGAGGGTTGTCAATCCTCTTGTCTTGTTATTTGCAACCAAGTGAGGTGTGTAGATAATTGTAGATAGCAAGATAAAATAAAAACAAGTAAATAATAGCAAGGCAATAAAGGTTTCATCAATATGTTGTGAATAGACCCGGGGGGCGAAGCTTTCCATAATGGCATCTCTCATGAAAAATAGCATACGGTGGGCGAACAAATTACTGTTGGGCAACTGACACAAAAGGGGATATTTATTCAATATTCATGGAAATTATCATCTGTGTATAGGCATCACATCCATAAAGAAATTGGCCGACTCCTGCCTTCAACTATTACAATTACTCCACTCATCGACCGCTATCGAGCATGCATCTAAAGTATTAAGTAAAACACAGTAATGCATGGAGAATGATGACATGATGTAGACAAAATAAACTCAAATAATATGAATAAACCCCATCATTTTTTTCCTTAGTAGCAACAACACAAAGATGCATATTGTCCCCTTCCGTCATTGGGATATAGAAATTCGCCAGGTTGAACCTACCACAATGCACCTCTCTCATCGAAGAAATATCGATCAAGTTGGCCAAACTATTTCAATAGATCAGGGAGAATTATGAAGATGTCATAATCATGAACATAAGAATCATATAAGTATTTAGAGGTGACTCAAATATTTATCAAGAATAATCTGAATATACACCCACAATTCATCGGATCCCAACAAATGCACCGCACAAAGGGAATTACATCATATGGATCAAAGCAAAGATGTGATGATCATTATATTGAAGATCAAAGAGAGAGATTGACATCTAGGTACTGACTATGGACCTGTAGATCTATGGTGAACTACTCACACATCATCATGAGGACACCAAGGTTCATGAAGAGGCCCTCCGTGATCGATACCCCCTCTTGGAGGGTGCCGGAACGGAGCACTCGATGGCCTCGCGTTCGAACAAAAACTTGGGCAGCGTAAAATAGTTTTTGGGACTCCATCTAGTGTTTTCGGGTAGATGAGAATTTATAAGCCAAATAACGGAGTTGGGAGGGACGCGAGGGAGGCACAAGTCATCAGGGCGCCCCCTAGTTCGCGTCCTGTTGGCTTATGGGCCCCTCATGAGGCATCCATCCTTCTTCCGATGCTTGTTGGTCTTATTTTGGTCTAGAAAAATCACCAAAAAGTTTTAGGGCAATTGGACTTCGTTTGGTATGGAAAACCTGAAAAGTGGAAAAACTGCAGAAAAGAGCAACTGGCATTGGGCACTAGGTCAATTGGTTAATGCTCAAAAATAATATAAATTGTAAATAAATACCCCCAAAGTATTCTAGAATGATAAAATATAAGCATGGAACACTCAAAAATTATAGATACGTTGGAGACGTATCAAGCATCCCCAAGCTTAATTCCTGCTAGTCCTCAAGTAGGTAAATGATAAGAAGAACTTTTTTGATGTGACATGCTATCCATGAAGTAACCTTATGCATGTATGCTCCTTGAAAAATGATGAATTAACAAACAAGTACATAGTAATGCTTATATGTATAAGAAGCAGATCATTAATATTTCAAAGTATAAGACCCTCTAAGATTGTTTTACCCCCCATCTATCTTTATAATATTAGCAAGGCATGGCTCCATCTTCACCACATTAGTACAAATATCAAGCACCATGGCGTTCAGGTCATGCAATTAGAATGTACTTTTTTAATATGCATCAACTTTTTATTCTCCATGCAATAAATGAGCATGAACGATTGGAAATAGCATAAAGGTGTAATATAATATGGTGGTAGGTTTCAAAGGGTTAAAAGAGGAGAAGATAGTCTCACATCAACTAGGCGTACCAACGAGCTATGGAGATGCCCATCAATAGATATCAATGCGAGGAGTAGGGATTGCCATGCAAATTATGCACAAGAGCTATAAGTGTATGAAAGCTCTAGTGAAGCTAAGTGGGGTGTGCATCCAACTTGCTTTGTCATGAAGACCTCGGGAATTTGACGAAGCCCATCATCGCAATATACAAGTCAAGTTTATGAAGAAGTGATCCGCACTAGCATATGAATGATATAACATGAGACTCTCTATATGAAGAACAAGGTGTCACATTGAGGCACTACTGTGGTAAAGGATAGTAGCAAAGTACCTTCTCTCTTTTCTCTCATTCATATTTTTATTTTATTATTCGGTGGGCTCATTTTGCCTCCCCCATTATTATTTCCTCACTCGGACAATTATCTAAGAATGGTGATCATGACATTTTAATGTACTTACAACTCAACATGAAAACTGATTGGACGATATGACTTTGAATGAATGCCTATGGCAATGTACCAGGATGTGCAAATATCTAGCGTGACATGTATCAAAAATATGCTGAACGATGGCTTTGCCACAAATATTATGTTACCTCTATATGATCGATCATGCAAAGCATTATGATGATTAACGAACTAGTCATGTGAAGTGACGATGGCATTTGCAAGGCAATATATCTTGGAATGGCTATGGAAATGTGATGATAGGTAGGTATGGTGGCTGTTTTGAGGAGGATATAAAAACCTTTATGTTCAAGAGAGCATGTCATGTCACGTGGTTTGGATGCACCGGCGAAAGTTGCACCGATCCTCAAGGTGAGAATGGGCGATGCTAGGTACCAAAGAGGCTAGCAAATAAGTGGAGGTGAGAGTGTGTATGTCCATGGTGTCACATTAGTCATGAAGAACTCATATACTTATTGCAAAGTTTTATTAGTTTCATCACAAATCAAAGTACTACTCACATGCCCCGAGGGAAGGGGCTGGTAGGAATTAACCATCGCGTGACTCTGACTCAAAACAACACAAGGATTTCAACGAGGAATAGAAATGCTCACACATCATCACCATGCCTTTTTAATTTTTAGATGAAAAATAAGTTTAACATATCTTAATATCGACACCTATCTGATTTAATAATAATGCGCTCACACCTTTTTTCATATCACCACATCAATATCATTAACCCACAATTTCTCTATATGTGCTACATGATGGTTTTTATTATCACTCATTGGATACTCCTTATTTTTGATCTAGTATTATGACCCATGCAAATTGACGTCACTATTTGTCCAATTCTCAACCAAATATAAGTGAAGAACGAGGGCATAATATTTCTATAAAATCTACACACCACTGTGCTCAAAAAGATATAAGTGAAGTACTAGAGCAACTGCTAAGCTCAAAAGATATAAGTGAAGCACATAGAGTATTCTAACAAATTGTGATGATGTGGTATCTCTCTCAAACAGGTGTGCCCCGCAAAAAATTATTGTGGTACATTTAAATTAAAATGGAACGACGCTCCAAGCAAAACTCATATCATGTGATGAATAAAAATATAGCTCCAAGTAATATACCAATGGATTGAGACAAAGGGGGATGCCTTCCAGGGCATCCCCAAACTTAAATGCTTGGGTCTTCCTATAACATTTCCTTGGGGTCCCTTGGGCATCCCCAAGCTTGGGATTTTTCTGCTCCTCAATTCTTTGTCCATCGGGACAATACCCAAAACTTGAAAACTTCAAACACAATAAACTCAACAAAACTTCATGAGATCCGTTAGTATAAGCAACATATCAAATACTTTCAGGTGCTATTACAAATTGATTCTTATTTTATTTTAGCATATGGTACTATATTTTAACTCCTCCATGGCTTATAACCCATGATATAATCCATAGCATCATCAAAACAAGAAAACTACCCATGCAAAAATAGAATCTCGCTGAAACAGAACAGTTTGTAGGGATATGTAATGAACCTATACTTCTATAACTCCAAAACTTCTGACACATTAGGAAGACCTGAGGAATCTGTATAGAAACATTGTGTCAAAAAATCAGCTTAAAAAGATGTTCCACTAAAATCCGATAAATTCTGCATTGGACATCAAGGTTTATGTTTTTGCATCGTATAAATTCTAGTATCATACAAATCATCCTAAAGGGTTTACTTGGCAGAAACATTAATTCAAACATAAAAACACAATTATTATAGAGTAAATAATCATGTTATCACACACTAACATAAACTAAAAAGTAAAGAAAAGGATAACTATTGGGTTGCCTCCCAACAAGCCATGTTGTTTTATGCCCCTAGCTAGGCATATTGCATAGTTTCAAGTGTTGTCATGTTTGACAATAAACCCATGATACGTCTCCGTTGTATCTATAATTTTTGATTGTTTCATGCTAATATTCTACAACTTTCATATAGTTTTGGCAACTTTTTATACTATTTTTGGGACTAACATATTGATCCAGTGCCCAGTGCGAGTTCCTGTTTGTTGCATGTTTTTTGTTTCACAGAATATCCTTACCAAACGAAGTCCAAACGTAATAAAAACTTATGGGGATTTTTTTGGAATATTTATGATTTTTGGGAAGAAGAATCAACGCGAGGCGATGCACGGAGTGCCCACAAGCCCTGTCGTCGCGGCCAGGGGTGGGCCTGCGGCAGGCAGTCTTGTGGCCACTCCTTAAGGCGGTTGGAGACCTTCTTTCTCTGCAAGAAAGATAATATCCGAAGAAAATCGTGTTAAAATTTCAGCCCAATCTGAGTTACGGATCTCCGGGAATTTAAGAAACGGTGAAACGCAGAATCTAGGAGCGCAGAAACAGAAGGACACAGAGAGAGAGATCCAATCTCGGAGGGGCTCTCGCCCCTCCGCAGCCATGGAGACCATGGACCAGAGGGGAAACCCTTCTCCCATCTAGTGAGGAGGTCAAGGAGGAAGAAGAAGGAGGGGGGCTCTCTCCCCTCTCTCCCGGCGGCACCGGAACGCCGCCCGGGACATCATCGTGTGACGGCGATCTACACCAACACCTCCGTCATCTTCACCAACATCTCCATCATCTTCCCCCATCTATGTTCAGCGGTTCACTCTCCCGCAACCCACTGTACCCTCTACTTGAACATGGTGCTTTATGCTACATATTATTATCGAATTATGTGTTGCTATCCTATGATGTTTGAGTAGATTATCGTTGTCCTATCGGTGATTGATGAATTGCTATGATTGGTTTAATTTCCTTGTGGTTATGTTGCTATCCTTTGGTGCCCATCATATGATCGCGCGCGTGGATCACACCATAGGGTTAGTTGTATGTTGATAGGACTATGTATTGGCAGGCTAGAGTGACACAAGCTTCAAACCTAGCATAGAAATTGATGCATATGGGATTGAAGGGGGACCAATATATCTTATTGCTATGGTTGGGTTTTACCTTAATGAACGTTAGTAGTTGCGGACGCTTGCTAATAGTTCCAATCATAAGTGCATAGCATTCCAAGTAAGGGATGACATGCTGGCAGAGGCCTCTCCCACATGATACTTGCTATCGATCTAGTAACGTAGTCAATTGCTTAGGGACAATTCCGCAACTCCTACCACCACTTTTCCACACTCGTTAGACACTCGTAGTTGTTTCTTTATCTAACCAGCCCCTAGTTTTATTTGCGTGTTCTTTACTTTTTTTCAAGCCTATCCTATCACTCCTACAAAGTACTTCTAGTTTCATACTTGTTCTAGGTAAAGCAAACGTAAAGTGTGCGTAGAGTTGTATCGGTGGTCGATAGAACTTGAGGGAATATTTGTCCTACCTTTAGCTCCTCGTTGGGTTCGACACTCTTACTTATCGAGAACGGCTACAATTGATCCCCTATACTTGTGGGTTATCAACCCATAAGTGGCTCTCATGATTTATTCATATGGTGGCCTAATTATGTTTCTAGGGAAGTGTTCCATTCCTTTCTTTAATGGAAATTCGAACCTTATATTTCCCTCTTTCATGTCAATGATTGCACCTATAGTTCGTAGGAAGGGTCTTCCAAGTATAATTGGACAAGTAGGGGTGCAATAAATATCAAGAACAATGAAATCTACATGCACATAGTTTTTATTTTCAATTATTAGCACATCATTTATTCTACCTAAGGGTGTGTTGATGGTAGAATCCGCAAGATGCAAGTTTAGGGAACATTCTTCAATACTAGTGAGACCAAGCACATCACCTAAAGTTTTAGGTATGGTGGAAATACTAGGACCAAGATCACAAAAAGCATTGCATTCATATTTATTTATCTTAATTTTGATAGTAGGTTCCCACTCATCATGCAACTTTAAAGGAATAAAAACTTCAAGCTAAAGTTTCTCATCATAAGCTTTCCTATAGCTTCCACTATATGTTGGGTAAAAGCTTTATTTTGTTCATAAGCATTGGGTGATCTAACAATGGATTGAAGCAAGCAAATACATTCTAATAAAGAGATATTATCATAATTAAAGTCCTTGTATCCAAAATAGTGGGCACATCACTAGTTAAAGTTATGACCTCTGCAAACACACTTTTTTAGTTTTAGCATTAAAATTATCACCCTCCAAGAAAACGGGACACTCCTTCACTAGAGTTGACTCATCCCAGTCCCTTTGTCATTAACATTCATAGAAGTAAACAAATATTCAATAGGAGAAGTACCAATCATTTTGAGATCTTCATCATGATTCGATAAAAACTGGGTGGAAGAGGTTTTTCTAAGAATTCATGCTTAGCTTTAAACTTAGTGGTCCTCTCATTATTTTAATTAATAGAAAATCGGCTATATTTAATAGTCTCATTAAAAGCATGCTTAGTAGGCAAAGCTTTTTTAAGAGTTTCTACATCACAAGCGATCATGTCCATGTTTTTAGCGAGAGTATCAAGAACATGCAATTTTTCTTCTACCATAGTATTGAAAACTTTTTGAGAATTAATGAACTCCTTTATTGTGTTATCACGATCAGAGGGTATCCTATTAGAATTCATAGAGGAATTTCCATAAGAATTTCCGTAAGAATTGCCATAACCATTAGGATTATTACCGGGATATGGCCTAGCATTGAAATTACCCCTAGAAACATTGTTTTTGAAATTATTTCACGAGACAAATTTCACATCAGTAGCATCATTATTTTGTTAAATCAAGGTATACGAGGACATATCATTAGGATCAACATGATTATTTTATTAGCAACCAAATTCGTAAGAGCATCCACTTTTTCACTCAAGGTTGCGATTTCTTCAACAGAATTTATCTTCTTACCAGTTGGAGCTCTCTCGGTATGCCATTGAGAATCATGATGTTGTCCATAAGTTTTGTGGCCTATCCTAAGGTCACCTCCATGAAGGTACCACCTGCAGCAAAATCTAGAAGATTTCTAGACACAAAGTTTAGTCCACCATATAAATTTTGGATAATCACCCACAAGTTTAAGCCATGCGTTGGATAATTTCTTATCATCAATTTCATCCTATCCCAAGCTTGCGCAACATGTTCATGATCTTATTGTTTAAAATTCATTATTTAATTTCTACGGGAGATGATCTTGGCAGGAGGAAAATATTTGGCAATAAAAGCATCTTTACACTTATCCCGTGTTTCAATACTATTACGTGGTAAAGATGAAAACCAAGCTTTAGCTTTATCTCTTAGTGAAAAAGGAAACAATTTTAATTTCACAATATCATTATCCATGTCCTTTTTGTTTTTCATATCCCAAAGTTCAACTAAGGTATTGAGATGTGAAGCGGGATCCTCACTAGGACTTCCCGAAAATTGCTCTTTCATGACAAGATTAAGTAATGCAACATTGATATCAAAGCATCCGCACTAGTGGTGGGTCGTACAGGAGTACTAATAGAATCGTTGTTATTAGTATTTGACAAGTCACACAACTTATTAGTATCTTGAGACATGGTGACCAAGCAAGCGAGGTAACAAGCAAGAGAAGAAAACTATAAAGTGAAAATGCAATGTAGTGACAAGCTAAGAAAGCAAAGATAAATATTTTTGTATTTTTATTTTTTATGAGACAACCAAAATATACTAGAAAATAAAAATAGGAACAAGTGAATGAAATTTTGTGTGGAGTTACTTGGAAGTACGTGAAGAGGAACGGGTTATCGCAGCACAAAGTGGGTAAGTATATCCCTTAGTTATGAAACCAAGGTTTATAAAACCAATAGGAATATCAACCACAACCGTCTTCAGTGGCTGCACACAAAAGAACAAACAACTTGCACCCAACGCGGGCAAGAGGGTTGTCAATCCTCTTGTCTTGTTTTTTGCAAGGAAGTGAGGTGTGTAGATAATTGTATATTGCAAGAAAAAATATAAACAAGTAAATAACAGCAAGATAATAAAGTTTTTAACAATATTTTGTGAATAGACCAAGGGGCCATAGCTTTCCTTAATGGCATCTCTCATGAAAACTAGCATACGGTGGGTGAACAAATTATTGTTCAGCAATTGACAAAAAAGTGGGTAGTTATGCGATGTTCACGGTGATGATCATGTGTATACAGGCATAACATCCATAAACCAATAGGTCGACTCCTATCTACACCTATTACTATTACTCCACTCATCAACCGCTATCCAGCATGCATCTAGAGTATTAAGTAAAACAGAGTAATGCGTGGAGAATGATAACATGATGTAGACAAGGTGAACTCAAGCGGTATGAATAAACCTCATCATTTTATCCTTAGTAGCAGCAACACAAATATGCATCTTGTTCCCTTTGGTCGTTGGGATATAGAAATTCACGATGTTGAACCTACCACAACGCACCTCTCTCACCAAAGAAATATCGATCTAGTTGCCCAAACTATTTCAATAGATCGGAGAGAACTACGAAGCTATCATCAAAGCATAGATGTGATGATCATTGAATTGAAGATCAAAGAGAGAGGTTGTCATCTAGGTACTGACTATGGACCTGTAGGTCTGTGCTAAACTACTCACACATCATCGTGAGGGCAGCAAGGTTGATAAAGAGGCCCTCCGTGATTGATCCCCCCACCGGCAGGGTGCCATAACGGAGCTCCATATGGCCTCCCATCAGAACAGAGACTTGCAGTGGCGTAAAAAGTGTTTCGGGACTCCCTCTAGTGTGTTTAGGGTAGAAGAGAATTTATAAGCCAAACGATGGAGTCGGGAGGGCCACGAGGGAGGCACAAGCCATCAGGGTGCCCCCCAGGCCGTGCCTTGTTGGCTTGTGGGCCCCTCGTGAGGCCTCCAGCCATCTTTTGATGCTCGTTGGTATTCTTTTGGTCTAGAAAAAATCACAAAAAAGATTCAGGGCAATTGGACTATGTTTGGTATGTGAAACCTGGAAACATAAAAACACGCAGAAAACAACAACTCGCATTGGGCACTTGGTCAATAGGTTAGTGCTCAAAAATAATATAATTTGGTAAATAAATACTCCAAAAGTATTCTAGAATGATAACATATCAGCATGTAACAATCAAAAATTATTGATACGTTGGAGACGTATCAAGGTAGCGGGGAGGCGCAGCCAAGGTTGGTTGCGAGGGCGCATGGCGACGGTCGGGCGTGCGGGCCAGCACGATGGCCTCCGTTGTCGGCGGTCGTGCGGGTCACACGAGGAGGTGACGATGCATGGAATGGGAGAGGGGGAGGCTAAGGGCAGCGACGGAGAACGGTGCAGCAAGGACCAGCAAGAGGTGGAGGTAGACGGAGCGGGTGAGCGAGGAAGGCGGGCACTATGCAGCAGGTTGGTCGGGCATGGGGATCGTTGCGAGGTTCGAGTGCATGTGTGGGAGTTTGGGAAGGGGGGCTTTGTCCGCGGGAGTGAGTGGATGGCGGCACCTCGTGAGGGAGATAGCGAGAGGAGGGGATCAATTGGGGAGCGTGGATGGATCGGAAGGGGCTAGGTTTAGGTGGGCTAAGCCTTAAGGGAATTGGGCTGGTCTATTTTATTCCCTTTATCTCTCTATCTCTCTCTTTAAAATATTCCTTTATTTTTATATTTAGAAAAAATAGCCAAAAACTTTATAGAAAGAAAGAATGAAAGAGAGTTAAGAAAAGAATTTGGACAACGGGGTATTTCCATGACTCTCAAAAATGAGGTTGACCCATGAAAATATAGGAATGGGAAAGATTGAAAGTTCCAATTCAAACTCATTTGAATTTAATTCAAATGGGTTTGAACAAGTAGTTGGATTTTGGATTTCTCACAATTGATGAAAAACTGTGGGTGGCTACTCTGACATAAACAACAGCTCCACAACTTGATTTGGAGAAAAAGGGAGAAATATCAATGATTTAAATAATCAGAATGGAAGGAACTTTAAATTGCAAATGGTGGTGGTTAATTCCAAATTAATGGAATAATTTATAATAGCTCCCTAAATATTGGGATAATAAATTATAAAGAGAAATCACCATGTGAAGTCCCTCCATTTAAATAGATCAAAAGATCTATACAGTTTATTTATTTGATCTTTTTAAGATGGATGCAAAATTAATGGCATGATGACATGATGCAATGCAACAAAAAAATTAATCACACACAAAACAATGAAAATAAAAGGAATACATTTGGAGCGACGGTCTCGGGCTGTTACATGCTTTATGGGTGCATTAGAAATAATTTCATTTTCAACGAAAGGAACTATAGCAAGTTCATCTTCATAAGCATCATTAATATTGGCATCTTGGCCATAAGAATAGAAAGCATCACGTTTATCAAGAGGGGATATTTCAATCGAATCGATGGAATCATAATTTTGTTCCAACGCAATTGACATTCTTTCAATAAACTCTTTAACATAGGCATTAGAAGCATAGTTTTGATAGCAATATTTAAGTATGGCTAAATTTTAAGATTTGTAGAAACTAGCATCATACTTTTCAATCAAAGAAGCAACTTCATAAACACCATTAAAAGCAACAAATTCTTGAACTTTTTCGATATTATAGTAACTATAAACACCCTTGGAATAGGAAGATAAGATTTCATTATCATTAAAATCACATAGCTAGGGGAGGTGTTTTTTAGGGTTCTCATAGCAATAAGTAAAGTCATAAATTTCACACAGATTCCAAGCATAGCACATCAAACACTTCATGTGATGGGATAAGCGTCTCCCCTTTCGAGACAACCAGTGATGCACAAAATGAGCGTGCTAATCTAATGATATTCCCTCAACTAAGCTAGTTGGGGTTTCAGCACAAGCACAAATGGATAGAAGATGATCCAAGTAGAAAACTTTAACTAGATCCATATGTCTTTACCTTTTGTTTTTGTGCGATAACATGATTATTGCAAGCAAACAAGTAAACTAACAAAGCTAAATATTTTTGTATTTTTGATTTTTTATGAAGCAAGCAAATAAAAAGAAGAACAATTGAATGATAATATGTGTGAAGTTACATGATAATAGGTTGGTGATATTCCCTGGCAACGGCGCCAAAAATCCTTCCTGATGCTTGTGCGCTATGTTGGGTTTTCCGTGAAGAGGAACGGGTGAGCACAATATATGTAAGTATTTCCCTCAGTAGGGAACCAAGGTTTATTGAACCAATAGGAGTAACACCTAACCCCCATCTTCAGCGACTGCACACACGAGAAATAAACACTTGCACCCAACGCATGCAAGAGGGTTGTCAATCCCCTTGTCTCGTTATTTGCAAGCAAGTAAAGTGTGTAGATAAAAGTTGCAAAGTGAAAAGTAAATAAAAATTAAATAAAGGCAGGGAGGAAATTATAACGTTGTAAACTTATAAGTGAATAAACCCGGGGGCCATAGTTTTCCCTAATGGCATCTCTCATGAAAGTAAGCATACGGTGGGTAAATAAATTACTGTTGAGCAACTAATAGAAAGCGCATAGTTATGTGATATTCACGGCAATGATCATGTGTATATAGGCATCAACTACGTAAGCAAATAGGTCGACTCCTGCCTACACCTATTATTATTACTCCACCCATTGACCACTATCTAGCATGCATCTAGAGTATTAAGTAAAATAGAGTAATGCTTGGAGAACGATGACATGATGTAGACAAAGAAAATTAAATTAATATGAACTAACCCCATTGTTTTATCCTTAGTGGCAACAATACAAAGACGTATATTGTCCCTTTCTGCCACTTGGATATAGAAATCCGTCAGATTGAACCCAGTATAATGCACTCCTCTCCCTTAAGAAAGATCAATCTACTTGTCCAAAGCAAATCAATAGATTAGAGAGATTTATGAAGTTATGATCATGCACATAAGAATCATATTTAGAATTCGGAGAAGAATCAAATATTTATCATGAATAATATGGACATAAACCCACAGTTTATCGGATCCCAAAAAGTGCATCGCACAAAAGAATTACATCGGATAGATCAAAGCGAAGATGAGATTATCATTGTATTGAAGAACAAGAGAGAGAGATAGCCATCTAGGTACTAACTATGGACCCGTAGGTATGTGGTGAACAATTCACACATCACCGTGGGAGGATCAAGGATGATGTAGATGTCCTCCCTGGTCGATTACCCCTCCTATAGGCCACCGAAAAAGGTCTCTAGATGGGCACACGGTGAAACAAAGACTTGCAGCAGCGGAAAAAGTATTTCGGGAGGCTTTCTAGTGTTTTTGGAATATATGTGAATTGATAGGCCAGAGAGGGGTACCAAGAGGCAGCCGATGGGAGCTTGAGGCAACCAGGCGAGTCCTACCACCTGGTCGCACCTAGTTGGCTCGTTCCTACCTCGTGGGGCCTGTGGTCTGCTCCCAAAGCTTCCAGGTCTTCTTTAAGTTCAAAAAAAATCATCAAAAAGTTGCATGGCAATTGGACTTTTTTTGGTATTGTAAACGTGAAAAGCCAAAAACACGCAGAAAACACCAACTGGCATTGGGCACTGGGTTAATATGTTAGTGCTCAAAAATAACATTAATTGGTAAATAAACTTCCAAAAAGTATCCTAGAATGATAATATAATAGCATGAATCAATCATAAATTACAGATACGTTGGATACGTATGAATGACCAAAGCTTACTTTAACCTTCTATGTAACATAATTATTTTCATCATTAATGATATTCAAGAAGTATCTACCAAATATAATGTGGAAAAAATATCTTATTGTGAACCAAGTACTAAGAAATCAGTAGGGTACTCAATTTTTTGACACAATACTTTAACATCTCTAACAATCCGAGGTGGTGAAATAATGTCTCTATTTGCAAGTTTAATAGTGACATCCATATCTTCAATCTCACAAGGTGCTATGTCATTCATAATTTTTCGATATAAGGTAAAAGGTATAGCACCAACACTATCACCCACGTCATACAAGCCATGATAGCAGTGACCTCCAATCTTAACACAAACAACAGGCATGCCAACAGCTGGTCTTTTATCTAACTCATCTTGCTTGTTCCTTTCAGGTTTTCCAATTCTAGTAGCTTCATGAAAAAAGTAAATAACCTGGCCATCAATATTATCAATTAGGAGATCTTTAACCATAAAATATTAGTTCTACATTTATTTAGTCAAATGTTTTAGATGTCCTCATATGGCTTTTGTTAACCAGAGCTGCAACTTTAGCATGTTCCTTAATCCTAACAGGAAAAAGGTGGTTTATCAATATAAGCAGTAGGCACAAGTGGATCAACATGGTAAACAATTGTTTCTACCCTAACTTTAATGGGTTCCTCTAATAATGTTTCAATAGGGGATGAAATTCAAACCACTTCTAAGGAAGATCAACATGACTAGAAAATAATTCATAGAAAGAAGCTACTATCTCAGACTCAAGCCCATATTTATTGCTAAACTAATGAAAAATATCGGTTTCCATGAAAGATTTAACACAATCAAACTCAAGCTTTATACCTAACTCTTTACCTTTTCCGAGTTCCCAATCTTCAAGGCTTCATTTAATTCTTTCCAGAAGATCCCATTTGAATTCGATAGTTCTCTTCATGTAGGAACCACTGGAAGAAGAATCAAATATTAATTGATCATCCTCAGAAAGTCGAGCGTAAAAGTTTTGTATAATCATTTATATTGAGAGCGCATGGCTGGGGAAAGTGTGCATCATAGATTTAAGCCTCTCCAAAGCTTGAGCCATGCTTTCTCATTCATGAGGCCAGAAATTATATATATAGTTGTATCGGAATCGGGGCTCCGGGGACCCAAGAGGTTCGAACTCTAGGGTGTGCAGGTTCTCCCATGCTACTCTACTCCACGACCTCATGGTGACAATCTCGTGTTCAATCTAAGGAAGAAGAATAATGGACACAACAGTTTACCCAGGTTCGGGCCACGTTATGATTAAAACCCTACTCCTGCTTGTGTGAATTGCTTTAGGGTGAAAGAAAGTACAAGGGTGTGTTCTTGCTAGCTCTGGAGTTTGTCCCCTTCTATGGTGGTAGTTTGTCCTCTCTTATAATAGCCCTGGTCCTCTTCCCCCAAAAACGCAAGGCGAGAAGGGCTGCCACAACGGCCAATTTGAAGGGGGCAGGAAGGCAGCTTATCATGACAAAAGTAATATTCGCCTGCAAAAGCCTCGTGCCATGATGCGATGGTGGGCTTGGGGATTGTAAGTGCATCTAGTGCCCCTTAGTGATTTTGGTGGTTTGAAGACTTATAGGTTAACGGACTGATATGTTTGTAAGTGTACACATCCTCTATAAGTCGCTGAGGAGTTTGAGTTATTCGATGAATATCGACCCCTAAAAATACATGTCTTCGGGTGAAGCCTTTGGTCATTCCTTGAAGACATTGATCGCGAAGAAATTGCGAGGAAATTGATATTCCTCATGAAGATACTGAAGATGAGGAATTCAGTGTGTCCCGAATAACATACGCTGAAGACTTTGAATCTGCAAGATTTACTCTTTATGTTTCATTTTCTTTACTCTTGAGTCATAGGAACACCGTACTGTTGAAGGGGGTCAGGGTAAAACTATGGAAATAATTTCCTCATGATGCTCAATCTAAACCCACACCTACCAAATCCTCAAAGTGAGGAACATGAGAATCATGAGGACTTTCACAGTTGAAAGTTCCGACCATTGCCGCGCCACGCGCCACCTGTCCCAAATCCTATCCATCAAACGGTCATATCATTAAGGGCATTTATGTCAATTCATGTCGAGATGCTCCCAGGCTATAAATAGCCACCCCCACAACCACTAGCTGGTTGGCTGCTCGAAGATAAACTGTAACTTGTCATTTAGAGCAACCCAAATTCCTCAAAGCCTTGGAGCAAAAATCATCAAGTGAAGAAATACCACCAACACCCAAACCCAAAGCAAAACCCAAGTGATTGAGCATCACTGAAGAAGTTATTCATGTGTGGAACCGACACTTGTTACCTTTGAGGACTGTGCATCCTCCAGACGGTTAGGCATCATGGTCTAGAGCACCCGGTAGTCAATTGTGGATCGTCGGGTGACAAAGTTTGTGAGGGTTTGGAAGTCCGCCCTGAAGACTTTACCATGAGTGTCGGGCGAGGACTATGTGTCCTTAGCTCAAGGATAATACGGTAGGGACTGTGTGTCCCGGGACTGTGTGTCCTTTGGTTTCAATACCAAGCCGCTCCAAACAAGACGTACAACTGTCACAACAGTTGGAACTAGGTCATCAACAACTGTCTTCATCGAGCTACTGGTTATATTTCCTCAACTCCTTTCATTTACTCAATTGCATGTTGAATACTTTCATCTGTACTATTTGAAGAATTTGACTGAAGACTTTCTCTGAATTCCTCACCTCAAATTCTTCATATGAGTTATTCTTCACCTGCTTATCCTATACTCTTGACATGTGTAAACCGATTCTCTTAATTCATGCTCAGTACTTTGCTATAGACATCTTTGCACTTCTGACTTAGTACTATTTCCGTTGCACTCAGTTCATGACAGATGATTTTCCTCACTGGGATTTTCCATGGTGATGAAATTGTAAAAATCGGCTATTCACCGCCCCTCTAGTCGATATAACGCACTTTCAGGGATGACCTACGTCCTCGCGAGCCTCCAGCCTTACGAGGAGGCTTCGCGTGGCTCCTGAAGGTGTTCGCTGACATGCGCCTCGTGAGGCAATGGCCCTCGCGAGGGCCATTCCCGCGAAATGGCGGACCATCCGGGGCCCATGGCTTGTGTCGCGTCTTGGTCCGCACGCAGACGGGCCTGGGTACCCCTAGTCCCCCAGGTCCGCGGCATGCACGATGCCGCTAGTGGAAGGGGCAAAACGGCATAGGCTCCAACTGCCTGCAAGTCAGGTGCGACACGTGGTGCACGACAGCTCGCAGGACGCCCTCACTTGCTCATGATGCCTCTGCAATTGCCCAGGCTAACATAAAGTCTGTGCATAACGCGAGGCCACCATTGCCCTTCTTTTCTTGATTGAAAATAGTAGGAGAGGCTCCTACTATGCTATATTAAAATATAAAAAATATTTACAGGTTTTGGAGGAAAGTCCCCACTCTAAGTAATAAGGAAAAAATACAATGTGAGACTAAACATTTTTTACAAACAAAGTGATATAATCACTGAGATCACGAGACACTCTATATCTAAGCCAGGTAAGATCAGCCTTAGTTCTCTCAAGCCAAGCAATGTATGTAGGACTGATCTGATTGATGATGAAGTTATTTCTCTCCGTCCAAATATTCCAGGCGGTAATGGTGAATACTTCAAAGAAAAGCATGCCAGAATAAATTTATTTTGCTCTAATTGTGGCCTCAATCCGTGAGATGCTAGAGTTGCATGAGATACAAATTTTAGCCCAGCAAGTTTGGCTGAAGGGGCAATTAAAAATCAAGTGGTGAATGGTCTCTTCCTCTTGAGCTGTGCATAGAACACATTATTCAATGTCAACAATATGGAAGTGTCTCCTTTTCAGTATATTTCTTGTGTTCAGTCTATCTGCTAAGAGAAACCACATGAAAACTTTCAATTTCATTTTTAGTTTTTATTTCCATATCCACTTGAATGGCTCCGGACAAGTAATTTGTCCATGGAAGTAATTGTAGAATTTTTTTGGCCGAGTAGACAGGACCCCATGGGTATGATCACTGGTCAACACTTTTTCTCTACAGAACATGTGGCGGTTTTAGACTGTTTATAGTGTGCAACTCAGTAAGAGCCTCAAGGGATAGAGGCAGATGGAGTAGCAGGCTCAAATCATTAGTCTCATAGTACGCATGAACTGAGATATCTTCAGACTTTGTATATGAATATAGACAAGCATAATTTTCGGTGAGGACTAGACCATTCTAATTATTGTGCCATATGGAAACATGCAAACCATTATGTACTTCGCATTTAGCAATTCCTCTATAGATAGGCATTAATTTAACCATAGATCGCCACCAAAATGAAACGCACTTAGGAAGAGCATGAGGGATAGTACCAGTATAGTATGATTCCCATAATAATTTAACCCATTGAAGATCTGCATGATTATAAAAATTATCCAAGAACTTCAAGAGCAGAGCTTGATTGTGAACTCTGATGTTGATTACTCCAAGACCTCCCTTATCTTTGGGGCAACGTACTCTGTTCCAAGCAACTAAAGAGTTACATGACTCACCATTTTCAGTTTTTTTGCCATAAAAACCTCCTTCGTATCATGTCAAAAGTTTCAATAAATTTGACTAGCAGCTTGTGACGCCCTCGATTTGATCGTACGCTAATCATACACGCAAATGCATACGACCAAGCTCAAGGACTCACGGGAAGATATCACAACACAACTCTAGACACACAAAAAAACATACAAGCTTCATATTACAAGCCAAGGGCCTCGAGGGCTAGAATACAGAAGCTCGGTAAACACACGAGTCAGCGGAAGCAACAAATATCTGAGTACATACATTAAACACGGGGTGCCTTAGAGAAGGCTAGCACAAAAGATACAACAATCGAATGAGGCGAGGCATCCTGCCTTGGAGCCTCCTAACTACTCCTGGTCTTCAGCGGCCTCCATGTAGTAGTAGGCACCGTCGGGGTAGTAGTCATCGGCGGAGGGACACACCATCTCCTGGGCTCCATCATCTGGTCGCAGCAACAGATCACGGGGAAAAGGGGGAGCAAAGCAATGGTGAGTACTCATCCAAAGTACTCGCAAGACTGACATCGGAACTATGCTAAGTATGCATTAGTATCAAAGGAAGGGGTTTATATGTGGACTGACTGCAGCAATGCAAGAATAGAGCGAAGGCCTAGTCCTATCGAAGACTAGCATCTTTAGGGGTCTTGCAACAATAGACGAGAGTAGAAATAGGTAACACAATTAATATTCATATTGTTGCAGCAATATTAATATGAGGTCACGCCCAGAGATTCTTCCTCGACTCCCTGCGAGGAAGCAATCCTGGAGCAACAATCTAGTTAAGTAACAGTTGTAGTTGTGTAAGATCAGGGCACAACACCAAGTTGTCCTATAACCGTGGACAGGGCTATTCGAATAGATAAGTTCTTCCCTGCAGGGCTGCACAACAGATTCCCCGTCACGCTCGATAAAACTCTGGTCGGACACACTTTTCTGGTCATGCCCGGCCTCAGAATATCGACACGTCACAGACCCACCTAGACTCAACAAAGAGGCCAGCCCGCCGGTCTAAATCCTAAGCCCGCAAGGGCCATGGTCCCATCACCCTTTGCACTCCTCCACAATGCGAGGGCGGCCGATGTTAGTCCTAGCACCCCTTATTACAAGAGTGATGCATATCCGGACCACTCAGGAGCGCGCCGCTCCATTGCTGATGTCTGAAGAGGTTTGGCTGATACCACGACGTCGAGTACCCATAACTTCTCCCACATAGATGGTTAGTGCGTAAAAAGGCCTTCCGACCAACCCAGATCAAATACACAAATCCATTAACATTTTAATTAGCTCATTGACACATCCACACGGGAATCCACCCGCCTAACATTATTCATCAATGTTCCTAGTAATACGGTCGAGTAACTGTGTGGTTGTAACATCAGGGGGGTCCGAGGTATCACCCTTGTTGGATCCGGAACGATGTAAACATCAAGGTGGACTTAGAGGAATCACCCTCGAGGGTCTCACACTTGAGGGGTTGCACGACAGAGTCATCGTCAGGAGTGGTAAAGGAGGAATCACCCTCGATAACCACGACCGACTAGCTGCACTACATAGATATCATCATGAGTACTTCGCGAGGTGTCACCCTCGGTACCCGATAGTAGCTCTTTAGCGTCGTACAACAAAGGGGGTGTAAGTGTTATGTCGGGTCTTGGCTCGTCGTTCGGGGATAGAGATTGACGATAACGCGGGGGCAACTGTTCTAAGGGTCAGAGGGAAGGACTGAGCCATCTATACTAAGCAATTTAAAGTGGGGACTGGAAAGTAGCAGTTCATCAAAACTAGGCTATGCATCAGATATAGGAGTTATCTACAACAGTAGCGAAATTCTAATGCAAGCATGAGGGAGAAAGAATAAGGGATATAGGGATGATCAAGGGGGTTTTCTTACCTTTTTGCTCTGCGGGAAAGGGCTGGTCGTCAGGAGGGTAGTCGTACCCGGTAGCAGCGTTAGTCTCGGGGTCTATGGTAAGAAAAGGGGGAAGAAACAATAAATATGAACACATATGCAACACTAAGCATGACATGGCAGTATGCAGCGCTAGGCATGAGCTAACGCAGTAACATTTGTCATAGACGGATCAGGAAAAATATCAGATGGAAAACGAAAATGCTGGAAAAGTTCCATGTTTGCTATGTTAGGGACGCGTGACAAACGAATGGATGGTGTATCAAGGTTCGTCTCGTTTTGCACATGAACGTTCATGTCCAAAATATTTTCATCTGACTTACAATTTATTTAATATAAATTTTTAAAGTTTTATTCAATATTAGGTATTAAACGGATTTAAATATTTTAGATATTTCAATTATGACATGAGCAGTAAACAACAACTTTGACTGGTCAAATATGACCAGTGGGTCCCATGTGTCATAGGTACATTTATCTTTAGGGTTTAATAACTATTTTATCAGGCTAATTAGTGGGGTGGGACCTAGTTTCATATACTGCTTAGGTTAATTAATTAACATAATTAAATAAACAGTTTTAATTAATCGTTAATTGGGCTGGACCCACATGTCATTTTCCTATCTACTTAACAGGTATTAAAACTATCTAATTACACTAACTGATTTAATTAACTAATTAGTTTGGTTTATTTATTACGTATTATTATTTTTCTTCATTTTAAAATATGTTTTGTGTTTTTCTTTTTCTTAGGCGGGGGCCCGCGTTTCATTGGGACACCGAGTAAAATACACTACACCTACACACATCTTTACACATCACTTTATACATACATTCATACATGCTTATTCACATACACATACACACATATATATCTCTACATACAGACATACATTTTTATATATACATTTTATTTTTTCCTTTTCCTTTTCTCTAAACAACCTACATGGCTAATCTCCTCCTCCTCCAAACTAGCAGGAGGGAACACGGCGGGGGGCGAGGTGAAGGCCGCCGGCCACGAGGCTACCAGAGATGCGGAGCCGGAGCTACGACGGGAAGGGTGGACGGAGCCGCGGTGGCTCACCACCGTTGACGGGGAGAGGGGCGGCAAGGCTCGTAGGAGCCGGCAGGGAGGAAGTCGAGGAGGTCCGGTGGGCGGTGAAGGGCGACCGACAAGGAGGAGGAGGCCGACCGGTGATGGAGGCGATGGTGGTGGTGGTTGGCCGGTTCGTGGCGGCCGGAGCGGAGGCGGTGGATCCGATGAGGGGGGCCCCAGGCCTCGACGCAGGGAGGTGACGAGGTGGTGCGGGGCAGGACGGCCCGGAGCTCGGCCTCGACGAGGGATGCCGGAGGAGGACCGGCCAGAGGTGGCCGGTGGGGAGGTTTAGCCGGAGAGGGGGCTCGGCCTGGATGGGGAGGGTTCGGTGGGGGGAGTGGGAAGTGTTGGGGGAGCGCTGGGCTGGGAGGAAAAGGGGTGGCCTCGTGGCCTGGGGGAACTGATGAGGGAGGCAAGGTGGGGGGCTCGGTGGTGGCTGGTGGCGATGGGGGATGCGGGGCGAGCGAGGGAGGCTCGCTCATGCGGGATCTGGTGGGAGCGGGCGGCTCGAGGGGAAGTGGGTTCAGTGGGGGAGTTTGGGGAATGAGGGGAGTGGGGGGTTCTTCATGGGGTTTGTGGGAGAGAACGAGCGAGGGGAGGGTTGCTGACGGCGCTAGGTGGCGAGGGAGTGAGGGCGCTAGGAGGTTAGGGTTTAGATGGGGGGTTTATACCCCCCAAGCTTAGATGGGCTAGTGGGTTGGGCTCGCCGGGCCATTTGGCCCAATTTGGCCGGGGGGTTCTTTTTTCTCTCTTCTCTTTTTGTTATTTTCAATTTTAGTTTTATTTTAGTTTTAGTGCAATAAATACCAAAAATAACGATTCCTAAATGACAATTCTCCTAGGTAATATTTCACACCCCCGAACATTTTTACTTTTATAATCGAAAACTTTTATCGTTTGACTTTATTTTAATTTTGAATTTGACTTGGTTTTGAACTAATGCGAGTTTAACAACAGTAATCATGGTGACGTGGCACCATTAGCATAGGTTTACTGTAGCTTAATTTACCAGGGTGTCACAACTCTCCACCACTAAAACAAATTCTCATCCCGAGAATTATGAGGTATAGGTAAGGGGGAAACGTTTGGTTACGAAATTCTAACGAGTCTTCTTGTCTTGGTTTCTCTCATCGACGGGATTGGTCCCTGTTGAGGTATTCATTACTCTGATTAAGGTCAACCTGATGGAGTCGTCATCCTCCCTTCGGGGTCTTTATTGTCCTACGAATGCGATAATAGGGAAAACTTAGGAGGAGCATAGCTACACAAAGTTGGGCATCTAACGGTGAACTCGCGGAAGAGGACATGAATTATTCCTCAAGTTGTAACTCATAGAATTCATTGGGAATATAACAAGATGGTACAGATGTTTCAATTGATTAGGCAATCGTTTGATACCTAAATAGATATGAAATGGGGGGTTTAGAGCAACGAAATGCATATTGCGTCTGGTACAAGAATAGATCGTCCCATTGGATGGTGGCTTGGGGATTTCATACGGAACCAAGTGCAAATGATACTTTAGAGTCAAAGGTGTACAGGAGAGTCACGTTTCGATCCTGTGGAACTTGGGTTATGGGTCCACCATGTGGGTTAAGAGTAGGCACAGCGGTGATGTATTGAACGGCCTTGGTAGCAAGGAATGTCAGAGGATAGCCTGTCAGTTATGTTGGCAACAACGTCGATGACAAGGGCAAGGAACGAATAGAACCATTTTTCCGCTTGTGGAAATGAGGCGGACCAATAGGCAAAGTTCTCGTTCAACCGGAATGTTATCCACAATAGTAACAAGGTCTTACTGACAGAGTTGTACATATAGGTTTTTACCTTAGCAGGGGACTACCACTATTGAGATAGGTTATGTCACAAGAAAGGTCAAACAGACCAATGGAAAGGAAAATGTGTTTACACACACAAGTATTAGAGTATACCATTCTCGAGGAAAACTAGAGTATGGTATACATGATAGGTCATCAAGCACCTAACCATCTTGATAAAAGTGCAAGGAGAATCATGATGTTTACCCATACCATACGGTTTGGCTAATTTACCAAGAACAATTTAGCATTGCGCTTCCAATGTTTCTGTTGAAATTCGAAGTACCACATTCGTGCTCTCAGGTAGCATCGACATGGTCATCAGATAAAGGTCGGACTTTGGGTACACAAGGGATACATGACGAACAGCTTATAATACAAGTCTTACAATTTCCCCATGGTAGAATGGCTAATCTTGATAAACAAGATATTATAACAATAGGTCCATTGGCTAGGTGTGCTAGACAAGACATCATCGTACTGGGTTACATAAAGACCAAAGTTATGATTATTGAGAAAAGTCCGAACCATCACATCCGATCGATGTTCAGATCTGATTGGTTGTCAGGATACCTCAGGCTCAAGATACCGGAGAAGAAAAGATGATGATGCAAGATTCTCAGGATATGAACCAAGGAAGGAAGTCTTGAATCATGAGCTTGATCACAATGTCAAGACATTCGTGCCCACATAGAATTCTTACAACAAAATGCAACCGAGTTCTCGTTTGGGAACCATCATCGAGGATATCAAGGCCCTTGTGTAAGCCTGGATTAGCTCTTATGGAGATCAAATCAGTGAGTAGCTTGGCATGTTAAAAGGAGTTATATGAAGTGAAGGTAGCAAATCTTCAAAACATATAACACTTCGCACATGCGTGAATGAATTGGGATGATCATAGGGGAAGTGAAACAAAACTTACTCATATTCATGGCGGCAAGAACGCACGTGAACCTCGGGAAAACATTTCTTCTATCAAACATATTCCTCATGAGCTAGGCACAAAGATAGTGCTTTCAAAAGCTTCATTACGAAACATGGAGAAGTTGAGGGTGTGGCCGATGGGCTCAGCAACAATCCCTCAAGATTTCGACAGGGGTGAATTTCCAAAATTAAGATCAAGGAGATAGCATTTGTCAAATCAAATGATATAATGATGTATGCTCGAGGGAACAATAACAATTAAACATTGATCGAATGGTGCAGTTAGAAATACAGAATGAGTAACACGACCAATGCTAGAATGGTGAGTCAACAACCAACACACCAAGAATGAAACTATGAGTCATTAACTTCAAAGCGATAGGGTTGCCAGAAGTATTGGAATCACACATCCGAGTTCACTTGTTGGTATTCCGGTTAGAAACAACACGGGGACCAAGAAATGAATGGTGATGACGAGAAGTATCACTATATCAATAATTCTTAAGAGGTGCAATGATGCTCACAACATTCTTGACATAAAGATGGTAATACCCCAAGGTAGAAGACAACATAAGCTGGATAATAAGGAACTCAAGGGACAAGACCAAATGCGACCAAGTTTTTGTTGGAGGGAAAGCAATAAGATTGTCGATGATGACACAGACCGTCGAGGGCAAAAGGATGGTATTTCTCAACATAAACTCCATTGATATTCTGCAAGAGCTCACGATGTTGATGACGATTACGACACATTTTTCGAGAAGTTTCATGAAGATGTAATTGTTCATCGACGACATCAAGAAGGGAATGATGCAGCGAAAGGTTGTCGGAATCATAGATAAGACCGCTAGCTCCGAATCGAGATTACCTTTCAAGAAAACCAACTTTATATTGAAAACCCGATGTAAGCTTAATGCACAGTTGGAAATGTGTTCCGGGGATGAAGGACAGAGACAACATGGTCAAGCTCTAGCATGACGATGATGATGTAGCCTAACAACTTGGAACGACATGATTGAGTAGAAAATCATAAGCAAAGAATATTACTAAGAGTTGTTGAATTGCAGTGCATACTCAATTCAGTTATCGGTGTCCTTGAGTGTCCAACAACTCAAACACGAGGAAACTGGAATCAATGAAAACATCATAGTTGATGAGGAGCTCATAAGTTATGTAGCTCCATGATATCCTCAAGCTACAAGGGATAATACTCGAAGGTAGATCAACATAAAGTCTAGGACCGATGTATTGATCTGAAGAAGACAAGTACTTTAACTCATCTGAGAATGAAATCAAGGTAGGACAACATGGTCGGAACCACGATTGCAAAGGATAAGATCACAGATACCAGATTAAACCACAAAATGAATGATTATTGATACGAGAAGGTTCTATGGTAAGATCAATGTCGTTTCCATGGGCATGAACACAAAGTTTGAGGTCGACTCCCACTTCATCAATGCATCACCTGTCATTTACTCCTCGCCTTTGATCAAGTTGTAGCTTTGAAAGAATATCCGGCAAAACACCAGAAGAGTAAGGCTCGTGAAGCTCTTGGGAGCACCTTGGTTTAGGAAGGCATAGGTTCAACCCATCGAGACATCTTATAAACATATACCGCAACTTCAAGGGAAATTAACACATGCTTGACAACAGAGCATGGCTAACAAAAGCATAGGATAGAACCTATCAGAGGGATAAGACACAATTTACCGATGGCATCATGTATCAAGGGAAGTATGTCACAAGAATTTTTGAATGTAGAGGATGTCATCGGATAATAACCCAACAATGGGTCTGACGGTTCACAAAGGACCTGATGTGAGTATTGGTACTCAATCAGAGGGAGATAGAATGCAAGGCATCGTATTATAGAACATCTGAAAAATATCGATACTTAAATACCAAAGGAATTTGTGATATCCAAGTTGGTGTATCAGATTCAGATGCTCTAATCAAATATAAGTAAGTTGAATGGACTTAGATGGACAACCAACCAAAGTTGATTTGTCGAGAAGCAACTCTGTCTGGAAGGACGTTTGAGCCGGAAAGATAATTTATGAGTATCAACAGATGATTGTGTGCATTCACCCAAAGGTAGAATCAATAAGATCACAGGAAAATCACAAAGGATTTTAATGAATTTGGCTAGACATATGGATTTAACCATAATGCAAGCAGGTGAGAAAGGTCAAGCACAATAGGCTACTGAGGATTTCGGAAGATCGAAGAATAATTCGAAGGACTTTGTGAAAGTCATGAATAACTAAGGACAAATGAATCCCTGATAAGATAATTCATCGTACCTTGTATAACAAGAGCAACTGAAAAGAAAATATGAATGACATTTGTATGTAGTCATCCATAGTGGTTGATAGAGGAAGGAAAATCACAAAAGCGATGAGCACACGTTCTTGAGAGCACATCAGAGAGTATCTTCGGAGTCTTCTGATGAATCAAACCATCATCTGGGCTGAGAGGCTCTCCGGAATGAAATTAGTTACGAGAACCTAGAGTTAGAGTAAGCAAAAATATTTAACCCGAAAGAGAAAAGAGAGTAGAACCCAGAGTATAGAAAAGGAGTAGAAGATACTAATACCGCCCTATTGAGATGTGGGCCTGTAAGCCACAGCATCAAAGTTAGTAAGTTTTTCAAGTACTAGACACAACTTCGTCAAAGGAGTTGGAAAGGGGGCTACCAACAGGCAGTCGGCTCTGATACCATCTTATGATGCCCTCGATTTGATTGTACGCTAATCATACACACAAATGTGTACGACCAAGCTCAAGGACTCACGAGAAGATATCACAACACAACTCTAGACACAAATAAAACATACAAGCTTCATATTACAAGCCAGGGGCCTCTAGGGATAGAATACAAAAGCTCGATAAACACACGAGTCAGCAGAAGCAACAAATATCTGTGTACAGACATTAAACATGGGGTGCCTTAGAGAAGGCTAGCACAAAAGATACAACGATCGAACGACATGAGGCCTCCTTCCTGGGAGCCTGCTAACTACTCCTGGTCTTCAGCGGCCTCCACGTCGTAGTAGGCACCGTGGGGGTAGCAGTGGTTGTCGGCGGGATACTCCATCTCCTGGGCTCCATCCTCTGGTCGGAACAACGGATCACGGGGAAAAGGGGGAGCAAAGCAATAGTGAGTACTCATCCAAAGTACTTGCAAGATTGACATCAGGACTAAGCTAAGTATGCATCAGTATCAAAGGAGGGGGTTTATATGTGGACTGACTGCAGCAATGAGAGAAGAGAGGGAAGGCCAAGTCCAATCGAAGACTAGCATCTTCAGGGGTCTTGCAGCAATAGACGAGAGTAGAAACAGGTAACATAATTAATAGTCATACTGTTGCAGCAATATTAATATGAGATGACGCCCAGAGATTCTTCCTTGACTCCATACGAGGAAGCAATCCCGGAGCAACATTCCAGTTAAGTAACAGTTGTAGTTGTATAATATCAGGGCACAACTCCAAGTCGTCCTGTAACCGTGGACACGACTATTTGAATAGATAAGTTCTTCCCTGTAGGGGTACACAACATGTTCCCCGTCATGCTCGATAAAACTCGGGTCGAACACACTTTTCTGGGTCATGCCCAGACTTGGAATATCGACATGTCGCAGTCCCACCTAGACTCAACAAAGAGACCAGCCCGCCGGTCTAAAACCTAAGCGCACAGGGGTCAGGGGCCGATCACCCTTTGCACTCCTGCATGATGCGAGGGCGGCCAATGTCAGTCCTAGCACCCCTTATTACAAGAGCGATGTATATTCGGACCACTCGGGCGCGCGCTACTCCATTCCTGACGTCTGAAGAGGTTTGGCTGATACCACGATGTCAAGTACCCATAACTTCTCCCACGTAGACGGTTAGTGCATAAAAAGGCCTTTCGACCAACCCAGATCAAATACCCAAATCCATTAACATTTTAATTAGCTCATCGACACATCCACGCAGGAAACCACCCGCCTAACATTATTCATCAATGTTCCCAGTAATATGGTCGAGTAACTTTGTGGTTGTAACATCAGGGGGGTCTAAGGTATCACCCTCGTTGGATCCCGAACGATGTCACCGTCATGGTGTACTTGAGGGGTTGCACGACAGAGTCATCGTCGGGAGTGGTGAACGAGGAATCACCCTCGATAACCACGACCGACTAGATGCACTACATAGATATCATCATGAGTACTTCGCGAGGTGTCACCCTCGGTACCCGATAGTAGCTCTGCAGCGTCGTACAACTAAGGGGTGTGTAAGTGTTGTGTCGGGTCTTGGCTCATCGATCAGGGATCGAGAATTGACGATAACACGGGGGGAATTGGTCTAAGGGTCAGAGGGAAGGACTGAGCCACCTATACTAAGCAGTTTAAAGTGGGTACTGGAAAGTAGCAGTTCATCAAAACTAGGCTATGCATCAAATATAGGAGTTATCTACAACAGTAGCAAAATTCTAATGCAAGCATGAGGGAGAAAGAATAGACGATATAGGGATGATCAAGGGGGTTTGCTGGCCTTTTTGCTCTGGGCAAAGGGTTGGTCCTCAGGAGGCTAGTCGTACCCGGCAGCACCGTCAGTCTCGGGGTCTACCGGTAAGAAAAGGGGGAAGAAACAATAAATATAAACACAGATGCAACACTAAGCATGACATGGCAGTATGCAGGGATAGGCATGAGCTAACGCAGTAACATCCATCATAGACGGATCAGGAAAATATCAGATGCTATTTTTCGGGTCTCTCGCTACTACCGGTCAAGCGAAAACAATGGAAAAAGTTCCATGTTTGCTATGCTAGGGACTAGTGACAAACCAACGGATGGCTTATCCGGGTTCGTCTCATTTTGCGGATGAAGTTTCATGTCCAAAATATTCTCATTTCACTTACGGTTTATTTAATATTATTTTTTAAAGTTTTATTCAATATTAGGTATTAAACAAAATAATTCAGATATTTCAATTATGACATTAACACTCAACATCAACTTTGACTAGTCAAATATGACTAGTGGGTCCCATGTGTCATAGGCACATTTATTTTTAGGGTTTAATAAATATTTAATCAGGCTAATTAGTGGGGTGGGACCCAACTGTCATATACTGCTTAGGTTAATTAATTGACAGAATTAAATTAACAGTTTTAATTAATCTTTAATTGGGCTGGACCCACATGTCATTTTCCTATCTACTTAACACGTATTAAAACTATATAATTACACTAATTGATTTAATTAACTAATTGATTTATTTATTTATTATATAATATTACTTTTACTCATTTTAAAGTATGTTTTGTATTTTTCTTTTTCTGAGGCGGGGGCCCGCATGTCATTGGGACAGCGAGCAAAATACACTACACCTACACACATCTTTACACACCACTTTATACATACATTCATACATGCTTATTCACATATATATCTCTACATACATACATACATTTTAATATATACATTTTATTTTTCCTTTTCCTTTTCTCTAAACAACCTACATGGCTAATCTCCTCCTCCTCCTGACTAGCAGGAGGGAACACAGCGCAGGGGGGAGGTGAAGGCCGCCGACCACGAGGCTACCAGAGATGGGAGGGCCGGAGCTACGAGGGGGAGGAGGGTGGCTGGAGCCGTGGTGGCTAACTAGCACTGACGGGAGAGGGGGCAGCGAGGCTCGTAGGAGCCAGCGGAGAGGAAGTTGAGGAGGTCCGGCGGGGCGGTGAAGGGTGGTCGGCGAGGAGGAGGGGCAGGCCGGTGGTGGAGGCGATGATGGTGGTGGCCGGCCGGTTCGTGGAGGCCTGAGCGGAGCCGGTGGATCCGGCGAGGGGGGCCTGGCGCTCAACGCATGGAGGCGACGAGGCGGTGCGGGGCAGGGTGGCCCTAAGCTCGGCCTCGACGAGGGCTACCGGACGAGGGCCAACCGGAGGTTGCCGGTCAGGGGGTTGGACCGGAGAGGGGGCTCGTCCTGGCTTGGGAGGGTTCAGTGGGGGGAGTGGGAAGCGCTGGGCTGGGAGGACGAGGGGTGGCCTCGTGGCTTGGGGGAACTGATGAGGGAGGCGAGGTAGGGGGCTCGGTGGTGGTCGGTGGCGATGGGGGATGCAGGGCGAGGGAGGGAGGCTCGCTCATGGGGCAATCTGGTGGGAGCGGGGGTCAAGGGGAAGTGGGGTCAGTGGGGTCAGTGGGGCAGTCTGGGAACGATGGGAGCGGGGGGGTTCTTCGTGGGGTTGGTGAGAGAGAACGAGCGAGGGGAGGGTTGCTGGCGGCGCTAGGTGGGGAGGGAGTGAGGGCGCTCCGAGGTTAGGGTTCAGATGGGGGTTTTATACCCCCCCCCAAGATTAGATGGGCTAGTGGGTTGGGTTGGCCGAGCCATTTGGTCCAGTTTGGCCGGGGGGTTCCTTTTTTTCTCTTTTCTCTTTTTATTATTTTCAGTTTTAGTTTTATTTTATTTTATTGCAATAAATACCAAAAAAATAACGATTCCTAAATGACAATTCTCCTAGTTAATATTTGACACCCCCGAACATTTTTATTTTTATAATTGAAAACTTTTATCGTTTGACTTTATTTTAATTTTGAATTTGACTCGGTTTTAAAATAACGCGAGATTAACAATAGTAATCATGGTGACGTGGCACCATTAGCATAGGTTTACTGTAGCTTAATTTAACAGGGCGTCACACACCTCCAAAGTGCAAGATGCGAACATGATCATTGAAGATATGAGCGAATTTATCAGTGTGATTTTCTGGCCGTGGCACATAAGAGCCGTGGTACTAGAGATGTGGCACTCGACTCGATCAATTAAGGGCATCAATTCATTGATGGAGGGTTTCGTATTACCGAGTGGTAATCCAAGATACGTGAATGGAAGAGAGCCAACCGTACAGCCAAAGACATTAGCTAAATGTGAAGCTTTCTCGCCTGATATATTGATGGGAATTAAATTCGACTTTTGGGAGTTGATCCTTAGCCCGGTTGAAATGGCAAAATCATTCAAAACTCTTTTAAGGTTAGCAAGTTGGATCGGGCAAGCTGGCATAATTAAGATGGTATCATCTACGTATTGTACAATAGGGTACGCACCAAATCGGGCGATTGGAAGCTGCAACCTACCTTCGGTGTACTCATTATTAATAATGTATCGCAGCAGATCCACAGTTATAGCAAATAGAAGCAGTGATACAGGATCTCCTTGACGTACACCACGCTTGCAGTGAAAAATCTTCCCAATGGTACCATTTAAGAGAACCGAAGAATGACCAGAAGTAAGGATAGAATATACCAAGTGTATCTGTCGTGGGTATAAGCGTGACAGTAGATGTGTAGGGTACGAATGAGATGGGCAGAGTCCTAGCTACGGAGAGGTTGTATGAGTTCAGGCCCCTCTACGGTAGAGGTAACAGCCCTACGTCTCAGTGCTCTCGGAGCTTGTTACCGAGTGTAATATGGAATACAATGATTTGCTAATCCTTTGACCAGTGGGGGAGGGCGGCTTATATAGAGTGCGCTGCCCTCCACAACGGTTCTGACTCAGGAGTGGAGTAGTGGCGATTGAATGCATACGTTACAGGTAACGTATGCTCTAAATGCTAATAAACGCACCCGGAAACGTACGACAGTTTCCCTCCAGAGAGGTTATGATGTACCGAGTGTATCCAGTCGGTTGGCCTGGAGCCCTCCGAATGCTAGTCTCCAACTGGATGATTCTGGGTCTGTTACCGACTGGATGATGGGGACTCCTTAATTCAGTCGGGGCAGACTTAAGGTCCTGTCCTTTGTGTGGGGTAGTCCTTGGGTAGGACATGTAGGGCAGGCCTATGACCCTACCCTAGGACTATGACCCCATCATTAGTCCCCGAATGGATTGGAGTTGAAACGCCGAAGCAGTGCTTGAGGTTCAGATCCGACTGGACTAGGTTCGGCTTGGGCGTTGCTTGCCTCTATCCATTTTATCTCTCCTGACCAGCGCTCCGAGTGGAGGTGCTTGCGAAACAGACTGTCGGGAACCGAGTGCTTCCGCGACATCTTTTGACGCGACCGATCAACTGACAGCGGTGGATTTTCCGGGATCTCAAATTTCGGGTTCCGCGCGCTCAGCGGGGATGACGTCAGCGCGCTCGAGTAGCGCCTGACTCCTCGATCCTCGCGCCTTCAACTCCTCCACTGATATCGCCGCGGCCGGTCGGGCGGATAAGATTTCGAGCCCGCTCGTCAGCGACCCAGTCGACGCTCTATTTAACTCTGGGCGACGAGTCTCCTCGGTTACGCTCGCCGAATATTTCGCTCCCGCCTGCTCCGTCTTCCTCGCCACCCCCTGCGCACCTATGCTCCTTCCTCCTCCTCCTCCTCGAGGACTCACCGTCGCCTCCATGACCAAGGGTCAGACCAGCAAGATGGAGGCGAGGAAGAAGAAGAACAAGGCGGTGGCTGCTCAACGGCGGCAGCGGCCGCTGCCGGCGGGGTGGATCCAAGGAGAATTCCTCCCCTCCACGGTGACGGAGGGGGACCTACTGGAGCTGGTGGAGCACGGAATGCTCGTGCACAAGTCCTGGAGGCTGCCGGCGGACGACGAGGTCAAGCCGGCGCCTCGGGAGGGGGAGCACGTCCTGCTCTTCAGCCATGTTCACAGAGGTTTTTCATTGCCCCCGCACCCCTTCTTTAAAGGCATCATGAATCACTTCGGAGCTCAACTCCATCACTTTCCTCCGAATGCCATCGCCCATCTTTCTGCCTTCATCGTTTTGTGCGAGTGCTTTATCGGTTGCCCCCCCCATTGGGGTTTATTCAAACACATCTTCTCCGCCCGCTCCCAAACCATCAAACGTCTTAGTCAGTCGGACGACAAGACGCATCTCCTCCAGCTCTGCGAGGGTTTAGGGTTCTAGAAGAAGAGTCGGAGCAGCTATCCTACACTCTAGTTGAGCGAGTCGATTAGGAACCGGCAGTCGACGTGGTTCTACTGCCAGGAGATAGCCTGTCCGAATGCATCGACTGGACTGCCTCCATTTAGTCTAGACCGTCCTGCTCCGCCCAAGCAACTCGCGCTCTCGAAGGCCGAGAAGAACGATATCCAGCCTTTGGTTGAGTCACTCGTGGATGTTGTCCGGAGGGGGGTCACCGGTATAGACCTGCTGGAAGTCTTCCTCGGTCGGCGGATCCAGCCTCTGCAGGCCCGCGACCATGCTATGTGGCACTACACAGGGCCCGAGTATTCCACTCGGACCAACATGGTGGGCATACCCGAGGAGAGGGTGACCTCGTGGGTGCTCCAAATCACGGGTCCCTGTGAAAACCCTAAAGGAGCCCGCCGAGTGACGCCTTACAGCGCGGACCACCCTCCACCGAATCAGGTGAGTGGCATTAGCCGAGTGCATTGAATCGTCTTGATTCCAGTCATTTACTTATATCTCCGTGTGATGCCTAATGTTTTCGACTGAACTCCATGCAGGCGTGGACCAACTGGTTCTCCCCCGTCTCGAATGGGAATCCGGAGGAGGAAGGCAGCCAGGAGGGGAGCGTGGAGAGCACCGAATACGTCTCCGACAGCGGGGAGTCGGAGGAGGAGGACAGCGAGGAAGAGGAAGAGGACGAAGAACGAGACTCGCCACCTCCACGGCCAGAGCATCGGAGTAAGCGTCGACACGAGCCCGCCGTCCCTTCAGCTCCTCCTGCGTCGTCGAGTCCTCCGCCTGCCGCTCCGGTGGCCCCGAGTGTTCAAGGCACCAAAAGGGCCAGGGACGCAGCCGCTGAGCCCGCAGGCCAGTCTTCCAGGGCACCTAAACCGAGTGGGCCCAAACCTCGGAAGGCTCTGCCGCGAATGAGGGTTGCCATCCCCGTCACATCCACGTAAGTGAATCTAACTTTCGGCTCTTTCTGTTATCCGAGTGAACTCCTGCTTTACAAGTCGAATGGACTTCACTCGACAGGGTCGCCACTTCTGCAACCTCTCCGGTCCGCCAAGGGGACGACCCCATGGACACGGACAACGTCGGTTCGTCCCAGCCAAGTCTGTTGTGGGAGAGTTGGGTGTTTTATTCCTGCGGACTGCGCCATTCTTTCTTTTTCTGAGATGTCGTGTCATTCGGCTTGTCAGGGACGATTTGCCTGGACGAGGACGACCAGGGGAGAGCCGACCTCGCCGTGGAGCCTGTCCTGGAGCATGTCCCTGAGGGTGCTCATCCTGCTGCCACCCCTGCCGCCGATGCTCCACCGACCAAAGCGCCTCCACCGACTGAACCGGTGCCGGTGGGGGAGGAACCGACTGGGGCAAACCTTGGGATGCCCCTGGAACTTCCCACGATTCCCGGTTCGTCGAATGCTGAATTCAGCATCCGGTGTGTCCCAGAGGCACAGGTGGGAGCGGCCAAGGGGGCCATGGTGTAGGCGGAGTTGATGGCTGGAGAAGCCAAGATGGCTTACGACTCCGTTGCGGCCTTGTACCAGTGGAGCTTGGAGCTGCGTGATGATATCCGAGTAAGTAGTCTAGTAAGTATTTACTTTTCTCCTGTAACCCACTGGGTGGTATTGATTTTTGCAATGGGTTCACTCCGAGTGAACCCAGTGGGTGTAGTCCCCGAGACTTCTGTCGAGTGCTTGCACCGACAGTTGTCTTTATACATTTTGTCTTTAGTTTGGTTGTGTCCGTAGACAGGATTTCCGAGTGCGAGTACTTATTGTAGTCAGAGCGCTCTTGCGGTAAGAGTCTCCGAGAGTAAGTTGCACGCAGGTCGAGTAGTATTGGCCTCAGAGGCGTAGGTGAAAACGTGCACCTCAATAGGGCGGGCCCGTTTGAGGTGCATGCCAGTGGGGTCACTCTTAGTGAACCCACTGGGTGTAGTCCCCGAGACCGCTGTCGACTGCTTGCGTCGGCAGGGGTCTGAAGAACTTAGCCTGTGAACTGATAAACTTGCTGATTACCCTTTGTTTCTTGTGCAGAAAACTTGTGAAATGGGAACGGCTTATGAAGCCCTGAGAGCAGAGAGGAACCAGTATGCTGGTGAACTAGAAGCTGCAATGCTCACCATGACCGGCATGAAGGACGCTCTGGAAGTACGAGAGAAGTCCTTGGAAGAGGCTCTGGAGGCAAATAGGGTGTTGACGGCGGAGGTGGAGAGGATGGGGAAACAGAGGACTGAGTTGCACAAACAGATGGGCATCCTGAACAAACGATGCATAGCTCAAGAGAAGTATGTCACCGACTGGGCTGCGCAGATGATGACTCGTCTGGCTGGTAAGTCTTATGCTTTGTCGAGTGGTTGTACCGTGTGACGTACACTCGGTTTTTACTGTCTGCTTGCTCGTTTGTTGCAGACTTTTGCGGAGACGCTAAAGCTGAAGCAGCGGCTGTGGAGCGGTCTATTAAGGACATTGTTCCACTCGGCGAGGACGCCAATCGGGATCTGCTCCGGGCACATATCCGCGTAGGGAAAGTAGGTCCTTTCATCGGTCGACTGAGAGAAGTCGTCGGCCGAATTGACAAGGAACTTTGGCCAGAAGACGAGTCGCGGCAGGAGATGGAGACCCTGACGGGGCGACTGGAGGAGATTCCGAGCCGAGTGCAATCGTGGAAGAAATCGGCAGCGCGTTGCGGTGCTGATTTTGCGCTGTCCTTGGTCCGAGTCCATTGCAAGGAGGTGCGGGAAGATAAGCTGAAAGCATTGAAGGTCGCCAACACGAAGAAGCTTCGATTCGAAGACTTCATGGAGACGTTCCTGGAGACTGCTACCCGCATCGCTGATGGAACCGACTTGGATACTTTTGTGGAGCCCTCCAGTCCTGGCGCCGGCCCAGCCGACGCGTAATCAAACTTTATCCTCGGTATGCCGAGTGTTTACCTGTAAGATACTCTGGCCACTTTGTTGGCTGTCATACTTTTAAATCGGTGCGGGTAAGCTTGATCCGCACCGAGTCAGCTATCGTTTCTAGACTTTTGGAGTCGGAATGAAAACATTTAGTCTTTTGTTTGAATGCTGTTTCGAGTGCAACACTTAGTGCGTACTCGGAGAAGATTAAGACTTAGGTGATTCTTGGTCACGTCTAAGTCTCCGAGTCCGACGTGTAGTGCACACTCGGAGGAAGTTATTACTTAGGTGATTCTTGATCACGTCTAAGTCCCCGAGTGCGGCGTGTAGTGCACACTGGGAGGAAGTTGGTACTTAGGTGATTCTTGATCACGTCTAAGTCTCCGAGTGCGACGTGTAGTGCACACCCGGAGGAGGTGATTAGTTAGGTGATTCTTGATCACAGCTAAGTCTCCGAGTGTGATGTGTAGTGCACACTCGGAGGAAGTTATTACTTAGGCGATTCAGGATCGCAGCTAAGCCCCCGAGTGCGACTTGTAGTGCACGCTCGGAGGAGGTTAGTACTTAGGCAATTCAGGATCGCAGCTAAGTCCCCGAGTGTGACGTATAGTGCACACTCGGAGGAGGTTAGTACTTAGGTGATTCTTGATCACAGCTAAGTCCCCGAGTGCGACGTATAGTGCACGCTCGGAGGGGGTTAGTACTTAGGCGATTCAGGATCGCAGCTAAGTCCCCGAGTGTGACGTATAGTGCACACTCGGAGGAGGTTAGTACTTAGGTGATTCTTGATCACAGCTAAGTCCCCGAGTGCGACGTATAGTGCATGCTCGGAGGGGGTTAGTACTTAGGCGATTCAGGATCGCAGCTAAGTCTCCGAGTGCGACGTATAGTGCACACTCGGAGGGGGTTAGTACTTAGGCGATTCAGGATTGCAGCTAAGTCTCCGAGTGTGACGTATAGTGCACACTCGGAGGAGGTTAGTACTTAGGCGATTCAGGATCGCAGCTAAGTTCCCGAGTGTGACGTATAGTGCACACTCGGAGGAAGTGAGTACTTAGGCGATTCAGGACCGCAGCTAAGTTTTTTTTTTGTGACCGGAGTCTGTGACCGTGGGAGAACTCTGAATCTGCACAAAACTGAATCTGTTGTATATATTATTCCGTCAAAACTTGTTTGTTACACTGCTTCAGTCGATGATCACGTATAAAAACGCTTGAGGAGATCCCCGTTCCATGCGCGCGGCTCGTTTGTCTCCCTCTGAATGTTGTAGAGTCTGTATGCTCCGTTGTTCAGCACCTTGGAGATGATGAAAGGCCCTTCCCAGGCCGGAGCCAACTTATGTGGTCTTTGTTGATCCACTCGGAGCACCAAATCGCCAGCTTGGAATGTTCGACTCCTGACGTGACACGCGTAAAAGTGTCGCAGATCTTGCTCGTAAATTGTTGAGCGAGTGAGTGCCATCTCGTGCTCCTCCTCTAGAAGATCGACTCCATCTTGCCTTGCTTGTTCTGCTTCGGCTTCGGAGAAGAGTTCGACTCGCGGGGCATTGTGAAGCAGGTCACTCGGAAGGACCGCTTCTGCTCCATAAAGGAGGAAGAACGGTGATCGCCCCGTTGATCTGTTCGGAGTGATGCGGAGGCCCCAAAGCACTGAAGGTAACTCGGTGACCCATGCACCAGCAGCATGTCCTACCTCTCGCAAGAGTCGGGGCTTCAATCCTTGAAGGATAAGTCCGTTCGCACGCTCAGCTTGTCCGTTGGATTGCGGATGTGCTACGGAAGCAAAATCCACTCGGATACCCTGACTCGCACAGAAGCCTTTGAATCTGTCCGAATCGAAGTTTGTCCCATTGTCTGTGATTATGCTGTGAGGTACCCCGAATCTAGAAATGATGTCCCTGACAAACTTGACAGCCGTTGAGGCATCGAGTTTCTTGATGGGCTTGGCTTCTATCCATTTCGTAAACTTGTCGACTGCCACCAACAGATGTGTGTAGCCTCCTTGGCCTGTCTTGAATGGTCCGACTATGTCTAATCCCCAGATTGCAAATGGCCACACAAGTGGGATCGTTTTTAAAGCAGATGATGGCTTGTGGGACTTGTTGGAGTAGAACTGACAGCCTTCACATCGGTCGACCATATCTGTAGCCATCTCGTTGGCCTGCAGCCAAAAGAAGCCGGCTCTGAACGCCTTGGCGACAATTGCTCTTGAAAAAGCGTGATGACTGCAGGTTCTCGAGTGAATGTCTTCTAAGATCAACTGTCCTTCCTCTGGGGAAATGCAGCGTTGAAGAACGCCTGAAACACTCTCCTTGTACAATTGACCGTCTATGACAGTGAATGCCTTCGACCTGCGAACTATTTGCCTGGCTTGGACTTCATCTTCTAGAAGTTCTTGCCTTAGGATATATGCGATGATCGGCACAGTCCAATCGGGAATGACAACCAGAATCTCCGTGACCAAATCAACCACAGCAGGTACATCGACTTCAGTCGAATTTGTTGCGCTCTTGGGTTGTATCGGTTCTTCTATGAAGGGATCTTCTTTGACTGAGGGAAGATGGAGGTGCTCGAGGCAGACATCACTCGGGACTGGTCTCCGAGTGGATCCGAGTTTCGCCAACTCATCAGTCGCTTGGTTCTTCAGTCTCGGAACATGATGGAGCTCTAGACCTTCAAACTTCTTCTCCAGCTTCCTCACTGCATTGCAGTACACTGTCATGGTGGGGTTCCTCACGTCTCACTCTTTCATCACTTGATTGACCACCAAATCCGAATCGTCGTGGACCATCAGGCGACGGACGCCGAGTGAGATAGCCATGCGCAATCCATAAAGGAGAGCTTCATACTCCGCCTCGTTGTTGGAGGAATCAAAGTGTATCTGAAGCACGTACTTGAGCTTGTCGCCTTTGGGTGATATGGTCACAACGCCAGCGCCGGAGCCGTTCAACATCTTAGACCCATCGAAGAACATTGTCCAATGAGCCGATTAGATGTGGGTCGGTTGCTGTTGTTCTACCCATTCTGCTATAAAGTCAGCCAGGGCTTGAGACTTAATAGCTTTCTTGGCCTCGAACTTGATGTCACAGTACAGCATCTCCATTGCCCACTTCGCCACTCGGCCTGACGCGTCTCGGTTGTGGAGAATTTCCGACAACGGAGCATCAGAAATGACAGATACCGACTGGTCTTGGAAATAATGGGCCACCTTCTTCGCAGTCATATAGATCCCATAGATAACTTTCTGATAATGGGGATACCTCTGCTTGGAAGGGGTCAGGACTTCGGAGACGTACTACACTGGCCGCTGAACTTTGTATGCTTTGCCTTCTTCTTCTCGCTCGACTGTAAGAACAGTACTGACGACTTGATTTGTAGCCGCGATATATAGAAGAAGGGGCTCTTTACTGACGGAGCAGTAAGAACCGGCTGGGTGGAAAGTAGGACTTTGAGGTCGTCGAATGCGACTTGTGCTTCGTCTGTCCACTCGAAGGTATCTGACTTCTTCATGAGTCGGTACAAAGGAAGTGCTTTTTCGCCGAGTCGACTAATGAACCTGCTCAAAGCCGCTAGGCAACCTGTGAGCCGTTGAACATCGTGTATTCTGACCGGCCTCTCCATTCGGACGATGGTCCCGATCTTTTCGGGGTTAACGTCGATCCCTCGTTCGGAAATGAAGAAACCGAGTAACTTTCCGCTGGGAACACCGAATGAACATTTGGCTGGGTTGAGCTTGATATCGTACCTACGAAGGTTGGCGAATGTTTCTGCCAAGTCAGTCAGCAGGTCGGAACCTTTGCGTGACCTGACTACAATAAAATCCATATATGCCTCCACATTGCTAGCGATCTGGTCGAGGAGACATTTTTGGATCATGCGCATAAAGGTAGCTCCTGCATTCTTCAGACTGAAAGGCATAGTGATGTAGCAGAAGCACCCAAACAGGGTGATGAAGGCTGTTTTCAACTCGTCGGGACCATACGGACGGATCTGATGATAGCCCGAATAGGCATCAAGAAATGACAAACGCTCGCATCCCACAGTCGAATCGACAATTTGATCTATGCGGGGGAGCGGAAAATGGTCTTTTGGGCAGACCTTATTGAGGTGCTTGAAGTCAATGCACATTCGGAGTGACTTGTCCTTCTTGGGCACCATGACGACATTTGCGAGCCACTCGGAGTGGTGAACCTCGCGAATGAAGTTGGCAGCCAGTAGCTTGGCCACCTCTTCTCCGATTGCCTTCCTCTTGTGTGCGGCGGACCGGCGCAGGCGCTCTCGGACAGGCCGAGCTGCGGGATCCACATGCAGTCGGTGCTCAGCCAACTCCCTGGGTACACCCGGCATGTCAGATGGTTTCCATGCGAAGATGTCCCAGTTCTCACGGAGGAATTGGGTGAGCTCAGCTTCCTATTTAGGATCGAGGGTGGTGGAGATGTTCGTCAGGGCGGCTGAGTCGTCCGTCGGGTGGATGCTGACCTTCTTCGTCTCTCCCGCCGACTGGAACACGGACTCAGAAGCTGGTTTCTTTGAGCGCATCAGGTCGGCAGGGTCGACTATCTTCTTGTACTCGTCGAGCTCGAGTACCGCCATCTGGTGGTCAGCGATTCTTGATCCCTCCTGCAGACACTCCTCGGCACGCTGGCGGTTGCCTGTGATGGTGATAACGCCTTTTGGACCGGGCATCTTCAGCTTCAAGTACACATAGCATGGACGTGCCATGAAACTCACGTACGCCGGGCGGCCCAAAATTGCGTGGTAAGCGCTCTGGAAGTCTACCACCTCAAATGTGAGCTTCTCCTTGCGAAAGATCTTGTCACAGCCGAAGATGACTTCCAATGTGATCAGGCCGAGTGACTTGGCCTTCCGTCCAGGGACGACTCCGTGGAACTGCATATTGCTCTCGCTGAGTCTGGACATCGGAATGCCCATTCCCTTGAGAGTGTGAGCATACATGATGTTCAGTCCGCTACCGCCGTCCATGAGGACTTTGCGTAGTCGGACTCCTTCCACCACCGGGTCAACGACCAGAGCCTGTCTTCCTGGGGTGGGGACATGCGTTGGATGATCTGACTGATCAAAGGTGATCGCAGTCTGAGACCATTTAAGAAACTTGGGAGTAGTCGGAACGGCCATGTTGACTTCTCTGTTCACCAGCTTCAGTCGAATCTTGCTTTCGACGTCAGCAAAGATCACGAGGGTTGCATGGACTTGGGGGAACGGATCCTCCTTATCCTCCTCATCTTGTTCAGGATTCTTCTCACTCGGTTGCCCTTCGCTGAACCCCTGGATCAGGAGACGACACTGCCGAGTGGTGTGCTTCGCGTATATGGGGTTGCCTTCTTCGTCCATCTTCGTGTGAACCGGGCAAGGCTAGTCCAGGATGGGATTGTTGAACGGCTTCTTCTTGGGGGTAAACTGCGCTTTCCCTTTGCCCTTGAACTTGGCGCTGGTCACAGCTGCAGCTTCTGCTTGCGGCGTGGGCGGAACTTTTTGTTTCTGCTTCCGAGGTTACCTCCGTCGACATCGCCGACTGTCTTGTGTTTGCCGCTCCGGATGCGGTCCTCTTCTTCGCCATTTGCATAGCGAGCCGCTATCTCCATCATCTTGCTCATAGAGATGTCGCCCGTTCGATCGAACTTCAAGTACAGCTCTCTGTACCGTACGCCTGCCTTGAATGCACAGACCGCTTGATGCTCGGTAACGTTCTCCACCGTGTGGTAGAGAGTTGTCCATCGCTGGATGAAGTCGCGCAAGGGCTCATTCGTCTTCTGGACACAGTGCTGAAGCTCCACGAGGCCTGCAGGGCGTTTGCACGTCCCTTCGAAGGTTCTGATGAACACTCGGGCCAGGTCTGCCCAACTGTAAATGCTTGAGGGGGCCAACTGGTTCAGCCAAGCTCGAGCCGAGCCGTCGAGCATCAGAGGGAGGTGCTTCATAGCGACATGGTCGTCTCCTCCTCCAATCTGGACTGCCAGTCGGTAGTCATCTAGCCACGTTTCAGGCTTGGACTCCCCTGTAAATTTACCGATTCCCGCTGCCAATCGGAAGTTGGGCGGGATGTCAGCCGAGCGGATGGCTCGACTAAAACACTCGGGGCCGGACACGAAGGTCCTGCTTCCACTCGGACGGTCCATATCGCGACCATCGCGGTGGGCTCGACCCCTGTCGACTCTTCGCTGGGCGATTCGCCCTATTGCGTCGGGTCTTGGGTCGTAAGTGTCATCGACCGAACGCCGATCATCATGATGTCGGGACCCATAGGGCCCACCCCGCGGAGGGGTGCGTGAGCGGCGGCGATCTTCACGGATCATGGAACGGCTGCCCCCCCTGTGATGCTGATGGGAACCAGGGCTGTGAACCGATCGATGCGTGTTTGCATGGACGAAACTATTGTAGATCCGATTGTGTGACTGGGAGACTGCCGAATTCTGCTGCTGCGCCGTGCGCAACAGAGCTCGGATCTGCTCGATTCCCCTTCATGCCTCTGAATCAGTCGGCTGGAGGGAATCGGCAATCTGGGCAGCCGCAGCCAAGTTGAGGAGAGGTGTGCGGAACAACTCCACATTGCTCCGCCGAGTGGGACGACGTGCACCGGATGCTTCGCCGATTTCGTGCTCGCCCCGACCGTCTTGACGGGGATCTTCATGGGAGTTGGCCATGTGTACTTCTGCTGCAGGCCCACGACCCGCGTACTCGGAAGGGAGCTCAGTCGGAACCGAGCCCGAGCACTGGGAACGCGGGGCAACCACAACAGACTCCAGAACTGCCACCTGAGAGGACGCGATCTGACGCGCTCGGGCATGCTACACCCAACGTTGGAGACGCGGACTGTGAGACCGCTTGTTGCGGTGCATGACGGAGGTGCAAGCCGATAATGGAGCCGATTGTTGGAGAAGAAGAACGCCGTGAGCGTCAGCACGGAAGTGTGTGGCCCCGCGACGGGGAAGTGCCTCGACGTCGAGAGGCGACTCCCGAAGCCACGCCGAGTCGTCATGGTGAAGGAGAGAACGCCGAAGAGGATCTGGTGATCCATGCTCGAACCTCTACCACACGACATGACGAAAGGAAGTAGTCACAAACTCGCCGGAAGTCGCTTAGACGCCTGCCCCACGGTGGGCGCCAACTGTCGTGGGTATAAGCCTGACAGTAGATGTGTAGGGTACGAATGAGATGGGAAGAGTCCTAGCTACGGCAAGGTTGTATGAGTTCAGGCCCCTCTACGGTGGAGGTAACAGCCCTACGTCTCAGTGCTCTCGGAGCTTGTTACCGAGTGTAATATGGAATACAATGATTTGCTAACCCTTTGACCAGTGGGGGAGGGCGGCTTATATAGAGTGTGCTGCCCTCCACAACGGTTCTGACTCAGGGGTGGTGTAGTGGCGATTGAATGCATACGTTACAGGTAACGTATGCTCTAAATGCTAATAAACGCACCCGGAAACGTACGACAGTTTCCCTCCACAGAGGTTACGATGTACCGAGTGTATCCAGTCGGTTGGCCTGGAGCCCTCCGAATGCTAGTCTCCGACTAGATGATTCTGGGTCTGTTACCGACTGGATGATGGGGACTCCTTAATTCAGTCGGGGCAGACTTATGGTTCTGTCCTTTGTGTGGGGTAGTCCTTGGGTAGGACATGTAGGGCAGGCCTATGACCCTACCCTAGGACTATGACCCCATCAGTATCCATTTTGAGTCAAATCCCAACTTTTCCAACATCAATAGGATGACATCATTTTCTAGTAGATCAAATGCTTTTTCAAAGTCTAATTTGAGAAAGATCACTTCATTTCCAGATTTCTCACACTCGAAGATGTATTCGAAAGCCCAAGCGACATAGTCGTTAATCGTGTGCCCTTTTATAACCCGTACTAGTTTGTATGCAACAAAGATATAATAACTTTTTGTAGACGATCAGCAAGAAGTTTTGTAATAAGTTTGAGGCAGGAGTTCAACAGTGATATTGGGTGGTATGTTGGGGAACGTCACATGGGAAACAAAAAATTCCCTACGCACACGCAATACCTATCCATGGTGATGATCATCTACGAGAGAGAAGAGTGAATCTACATAGCCTTGTAGATCGCTAAGCGGAAGCGTATATAATGTGGTTAATGTAGTGGAACATCTTCGCGGTCCGAATTGCAGCCCGTCCCGCGATCTCATCACAATCCGTCCCGCGATCCCATCATGATCCATCCCGATCTAGTGCCGAACGGTCAGCACCTCCGCGTTCAGCACACGTACAGCTCGATGACGATCTCCGCCTTCTTGATCCAGCAAGAGAGACGGGGAAGTAGATGAGTTCTCCAGCAGTGTGACGGTGCGTCGTAGATGGTGGTGATCTATTCCTACATGGCTTCGCCTAAGCACCGCAGAAATCCGATCTAGAGGAAGAACTACAAACTAGAGGAGAGGGTAGCACGTGGCTGAAATTGTGTCTCAAAAACCCTCAAACCTCTGTTATATATAGGAGGAAGGAGGGGCTAACCTTGAGCACCAAGGGAACCTCCCTTCGGCTCGGCCTAATAGAGAGGAGGAGTCCTCCTCCAATCCTACTTTGAGTAGGACTCCTCCCCAAGTTGTCCACCTCTTTTGGTTTTTCCACTTTTTACCTCATGGGCTTTCTTTGGTTGACTAGTCAGCCCATCAAGGTCTGTTGCACCACCATCAAGTCCATGTGGACCTCTTGGGGAGTGATGGGCCCACCTGGTGGACCTCCGGTACCCATTCGTCACTCCCGGTACACTCCCGGTAATTCTCGAAATCCTTCCGGAATCGAAATACCAACTTCCTATATGCTACGTTTGTAGTTTGGGTCTTGTCCATCACATCATTCTCCTAATGATGTGATCCCGTTATCGAGTGACAACACTTGTCTATGGCCAGGAAACATTGACCATCTTTGATCAACGAGCTAGTGAACTAGAGGCTCACTAGGGACAGTGTGTTGTCTATGTATCCACACATGTATTTGAGTTTCCAATCAATACAATTCTAGCATGGATAATAAACGATTATCATGAATAAGGAAATATAATAATAACCAATTTATTATTGCCTCTAGTGCATGTTTCCAATAGTCTCCCACTTGCACTAGAGTCAATAATCTAGTTCACATCACTATGTGATTGCAATGAACCTAACACCCATACAGTTATGGGGTTTGATCATATCTTGCTTGTGAGAGAGGGTTTTAGTCAACGGGTCTGAACCTTTCGGATCCGTGTGTGCTCTATTAATCTCTATGTCATCCTATAGATGTTGCTACCACGCGCCATTTGGAACTACTGCAAATGACTGCTCCACTATACGAATTCGGTTTACTACTCAAAGTCATCTAAATTAGTGTCAAAGCTTGCATCGACGTAACCCTTTACGATGAACTCCTTAATCACCTCCATAATCGAGAAAAATTCCTTAGTCCACTAGTTACTAAGGATAAATTTTGACCGCTATTCAGTGACTCAATCATGGATCACTCTTTGTACCCCTTGACAGACGCATGCCAAGGCACACATCAGGTGTGGTACACAACATGGCATACTTCAAAGCCTCGGCTAAGGCATAGGGGACGACCTTCGTCCTTTCTCTTTCTTATGTCGTGGTCTGGTTTTGAGTCTTACTCAAATTTGCACCTTACAACACAGCCAAGAACCCCTTCTTTGCCGATCTATTTTGAACTCCTTCAAAAACTTGTCAAGGCATGCATTTCATTGAAAGTTTTATCAAGCGTCTTGATCTATCTCTATAGATCTTGATGCTTAATGTTCAAGTAGCTTAATCCAGGTTTTCCTTTGAAAAAAACTTTTTCCAAACAACCCTATATGCTTTCCATAAATTCTACATCATTTTCGAACAACAATATGTCTACCACACATACTCATCAGAAATTCTATAGTGCTCCCACTCACTTTCTTGGAAACACAAGTTTCTCATAAGATTTGTATAAACCCAAAAGCTTTGATCACTCATCAAAGTACTTATTCCAACTCTGAGATGCTTTCTCTAGTCCATAGAAGATCGTTGGAGCTTTCATACTTGTTAGCATTCTTAGGATCAACAAAACCTTCTTGTTGTATCACATACAACCTTTCCTCAAGGAAACCGTCGAGGAAACAATGTTTGGACATCCTATGTGCAATATTTCATAAATAATGCAGCAACTTCTAACATAATTCCAACAGACTTTTAGCATCGCTACGAGTGAGAAAATCTCATCATAGTCAATTCTTTGAACCATTCGGAAACATACTTGCAACAAGTCGAGCTTTCTTAATGGTGACTTTTCACCATCAACGTTTGTCTTCCTTTTAAACATCCATCTGTACTTAATAGTCTTACAACCATCAAGTAGTTCTTCCAAAGTCTACACTTTGTTTTCATACGTGGATCCTCCCTCAGATTTCATGGCCTCCAGCCATGTGCCGGAATCCGGGCCCACCATCGCTTCACCATAGCTCGCAGGTGCATTGTTGTTCAACAACATGACCTCCAAGACAAGGTTACCGTACCACTCTGGAGCAGTATGTGACCTTGTCGACCTACGAGGTTTGTGGTAAATTGATCCAAAGCTTCATGATCACTATCATCAGCTTCCACTTCAATTGGTGTAGGCACCACATGAACAACTTCTTGCGCCCTGCTACATACTGGTTGAAGTGACGGTTCAGTAACCTCATCAAGTTTCCACCATCCTCCGACTCAATTCTTTTGAGAGAAACTTTTCCTCGAGAAAGGACATGTTTCTAGAAACAAACACTTTACTTCCGGATATGAGATAGGAGATGTACCCAACTGCTTTGGGTATTCTATGAAGATGCATTTATCCTCTTTGGGTTCTAGCTTATCTGAGTGAAACTTTTTCACATAAGCGTCATAGCCCCACACTTGTAAGAAACGACAGCTTAGGTTTCTCCCTACATAGTTCATACAGTGTCATTCCAACGGAATTACGTGGTTCCCTATTTAAAGTGAATGTGGTTGTCTCTAATGCCTAACCCAAAAACGATATGATAATTCGATAAGAGACATCATAGTATGCATTATACCAATAGGGCGCGACTATGATGTTCGGACACACCATCCCACCATGGTGTTCTAGGTGGAATTAGTTTTGAAATAATTTCCACATTGTTTTAACTGTGTAGCAAACTCGCAACTCAGATATTCATCTCTATGATCATATCGTAGATATTTTATCCTCTTATCAAGACGATCTTCACTCTGAAATAGCTTGAACTTTTCAATATTTCAGACTTGTGATTCATCAAGAAAATACTCGTGTGTCTACTCAAATCGCCGGTGAAGTAAGAACATAACGATATCCACTGCGTGGCTGAGCACTCATTGGACTGCATATGTCAAAATGTATTACTTCTAACAAGTTACTTTCTTGTTCCAACTCACTCGAAAAATGAGTCCTTCAGTCATTTTGCCCATGTGGTATGATTTGCATGCCTCAAGTGATTCAAAATCAAGTGAGTCCAAATGATCCATCTGCATGGACTTTCTTCATGCGTTTATACTAATAGGCATGGTTTGCATGTATCAAACGTTTCAAAAATGAGTGATTACAAAGTTCCACCAGCATGGAGATCCTTCACGCATTTTATACCAATATAACTCAAGCGGCAGTGCCACAAGTAAGTGGTACTAACATTACAACTTTGTATCTTTTGGCATCAATATTTTGAACATGTGTATAACTACGGTCGAGATTCAGTAAAGCATTGAAGGTATTTATTCAAGCAAACAGAATAACCATTATTCCCTTTAATGGAATAATCGTATTGCAATAAACATGATCTAATCATATTCATGCTCAACCAAACACCAAATAACAATTATTTAGGTTTAACACTAATCCCGATGGTAGAGGGAGCGTGCGATGTTTTGATCACATCAACCTTGGAAACACTTCCAACAAATATCGTCACCTCGATTTTAGCTAGTCTCCGTTTATTCCGTAGCTTTTATTTCGAGTTACTAACACTTAACAACCAAATCGGTATCTAATACACTTGTGCTACTAGGAGTACTAGTAAAGTACACATCAGTATCATGTATATCCAATATACCTCTGTCGACTTTGCTAGCCTTCTCATCTACCAAGTATCTAGGGTAGTTCCTCTTCAGTGACTGTTCCCCTCATTACAGAAGCACTTAGCCTCAGGTTTGTGTTCAACCTTGGGTCTCTTCACTAGAGCAGCAACTGATTTGCCATTTCATGAAGTATCCCTTCTTGCCCTTGCCCTTCTTGAAACTAGTGGTTTTACTAACCATCAACAATTGATGCTCCTTTGGATTTCTACTTTTGCGGTGTCAAACATCGTGAATAGATCAAGGATCATCATGTCTATCCGTAATATGTTATAGCGAAGCTCTAGTAGCTTGGTGGTAGTGACTTTGGAGAACCATCACTATCTCATCTGCAAGATTAACTCCCACTCGATTCAAGTGGTTGTAGCACTCAGACAATCTGAGCACATGTTCATCGATTGAGCTTTCCTCCCTTACTTTATAGACAAAGAATTTTGTCGCAGGTCTCATACCTCTCAACAAGGGCACGAGCATAGAATCACATTTTCATCTCTTGGAACATCTCACATGTTCTGTGACGTTCAAAACGTCTTTGGCGCCTTAATTCTAAGCCGTTAAGCATTACACACTGAAATATCACATAGTCATCAAAAACAACTATGTCAGATGTTTGCAACATCCACAAACGATGCTCGAGCTTCAGCACACCGAGCGGTGCATTAAGGACATAAGCCTTTTGCGCAGCAATGAGGACAATCCTCAGTTTACGGACCCAGTCCGCATAATTGCTACTATCATCTTTCAACTTAATTTTCTCTAGGAACATATAAAAAACAGTAGAGCTATAACACAAGTTACAACATAATTTGCAAAGACCTTTTGACTATGTTCATGATAATTCAATTTTAACTAATCATATTACTAATAACACCCACACAAATAGACATCCATCTAGTCATTTGAGTGGCGCATGATACAAATCCACTAACTCAAGTCCGATAATCACGTGAGTAGAGTATAGTTTCAGCGGTGAACATTGCAACGTCGACAGAAACCTTCTGTCGTCTCTTGAGCTTGCATTGGATTTACCTTGAAGAGGAAAGGGTGATGCAGCACAGGAACAGTAAGTATTTCCCTAAGTCTGAGAACCAAGGTATCAATCAAGTAGGAGAATCTCGTCAATTCTAGAGTACCTGCACAAACACAAAGAGCTGGCACCCAACGCTATAAAGGGGTTGTCAATCCCTTCAAGATTGATTGCAAAGTGAGATATGAAGGCGGAAAGTGCAACGAAGAAAAAGTGTAAGGCTGAAAATATGGTGTGGAGTAGACCCGGGGGCCATAGTGTTCACCAGAAGCTTCTGTCAAAATAGCACATATTACGGTGGGTGAACAAATTAGTGTTGAGCAATTGATAGAACCGCGCAAAGTCATGACGATATCTAAGGCAATGATCATACATATAGGCATCACGTCCGAGACAAGTAGACCGATACTTTCTGCATCTACTACTATTACTCCACATCGACCGCTATCCAGCATGCATCAAGTGTATTGAGTTCCTGACGAACAGAGTAACGCCTTAAGCAAGATGACATGATGTAGGGGGATAAACTCAAACCAATGATGAAACCCCATCTTTTTACCCTTGATGGAAACAACACGATGCGTGCCTCGCTACCCCTTCTATCACTGGTGAGGTCACCGCACGGTATGAACCCAAAACCAAGCACTTCTTCCATTGCAAGAATCATAGATCTAGTTGGCCAAACAAAACCCACAACTCGAAGAAAATTACAAGGATATGAAATCATGCATAAGAGAGATCAGAAAAAACTCAAATAAGATTCATAGATAATCTGATCATAAATCCATAATTCATCGGATCTCGACAAACACACAGCAAAAGAAGATTACATCGGATAGATCTCCATGAAGATCATGGAGAACTTTGTATTGAAGATCCAAGAGAGAGAAGAAGCTATCTAGCTACTAGCTATGGACCCGTAGGTCTATGGTGAACTACTCACGCATCATCGGAGAGGTCATGGTGTTGATGAAGAAGCCCTCTGTATCCGAATCCCCCTCCGGTAGGGCACCAGAACGTGCCCCAGATGGGATCTTGCGGAGACAGAAGCTTGCGGTGGCGGAAAAGTACTTTCGATGATCTCCTGATTTTTTTCTGGGATTTTAGGGAATTTATAGGCGAAAGACCTAGGGCAGAGGTGCCCAAGGAAGCCCAAAAGCCTAGGAGGCGTGGGCCCCCCTGGCCGCGGCTAGGGGGCTTGTGGGGTCCCTACTGCTCCCCTGCCCTGATTCTCAGGCTTCCCGATCTTCTTCTGTTTCGGAAAAAAATCTTTTTAGCAGTTTCGTTCCGTTTGGACTCCGTTTAAAATCCTCCTCTGAAAGGGGTCAAAAACATGGAAAAAACGCGAACTGGCACTTGGCACTGAGTTAATAAGTTAGTCTCAAAAAAGATATAAAAGGCATACAAAACATCCAAAGTTTGACAAGATAATAGCATGAAACCATAAAAAAATATAGATACGTTGGAGACGTATCAAGCATCCCCAAGCTTAACTCCTGCTCGTCCTTGAGTAGGGAAGTGATAAAGACTGAATTTTTGATGTGGAATGCTACCTAGCATAGTTGTCCTTTGCAACTTATTTCATGTGACATGAATGTTCAGATCCGTAAGATTCAAAACAATAGTTTGCTATTGACACGAAAACACTAATGCTTCAAGCAAACTAGCAAGGTAATCATGAACTTTCAAAATAACAAGGCCAAGGAAAGTTATCCCTACAAAATCATATAGTCTGGCTATGCTCCATCATCCTCACACAACTAATTTAAATCATGCACAACCCCGGTATTTGCCAAGTAATTGTTTTCGCACTCTTACTTTCTCAAACTTTTTATAACTATCACGCAATACATGAGTGTGAGGCATGGATATAGCACTATAGGTGGAATAGAGTGTGGTGGTGGTTGTGAGACAAAAAGGAGGAGATAGTCACATTGACTCGGCGTATCAAAGGGCTATGGAGATGCCCATTAGTAGATATCAATGTGAATGAGTAGGGATTGCCATACAAAGGATGCACTAGAGCTATAAGTATGTGAAATCTCAAAAGGAGAACTAGTGGGTGTGCATCTGACTTGCTTGCTCACGAAGACCTAGGGCAATTTGAGGAAGCCCATCATTGGAATATACAAGCCAAGTTATTTAATGAAGATTCCCACTAGCATATGGTAGTGACGAAACAAGAGGCTCTCAAACATGAAGAACATGGTGATATTACGAAGCACAAGTGTGGAAAAAGATAGTAGCATTGTCCCTTCTCTCTTATTCTCTCTTTTTTTTGGGGCACTTAGGCCTCTCTTTTTTTCTCCTTCTTTTTTTTATTTGGGCTCTTTGTCCTTTTTCTCACATGGGACAATGCTCTAATAATGATGATCATCACACTTTTATTTACTCACAGCTCAAAGCTTAGAAATGACTCTATAGGAAATGCCTCCGGCAGTGTACCGGGATGTGCAAAGATCTAGCTTGGCGTATGACGTTGAAACATCTTGCTAGCTATCTTACGATAATGCAATGGCAATATGAGAGTGACGGCACAAGTCATGAGACGGAACGGTGGGAGTTGCATGGCATTATATCTCGGAATGGCTATGAAAATGCCATAGTAGGTAGGTATGGTGGCTGTTTTGAGGAAGGCATATGGTGGGTTTGTGTACCGGCGAAAATTGCGCGGCACTAGAGAGGTTAGCAATGGTGGAAAGTGAAAGTGCATCTATACCATGGACTCACATTACTCATGAAGAACTCACATACTTGTTGCAAAAGTTTTTATTGGTAATCAAAACAAAGTGCTAAACGCATACTCCTAGGGGAAGGGTTGGTAGGTGTTAACCATCGCGCGATCCCGACCTCAACACAAAGGATGACAAACAATAGATCAATTATGCTCTGACTTCCTAACATAGCGGTTCACCATACGTGCATGCTACGGGAATCACTTACTTCAACACAAGTATTTCTAGATTCACAACACCCTACTAACATAGCTCTTAATATTACCAAATCCACGTCTCAAAACTAATTGAGAGGAATCAAGACTTCTCTTTCTACTCAATGCACATGAAGATGGAGGTTTTTGTATCCTATTTGGGTACCTATCACCTTTGGGACTACTTTCATAGCATAAGCCAACTACCAAGTCATGCACCGCCATGCTCTAAAAGATCTAAGTGAAGCACATAGAGCAAAATTATCTAGCTCAAAAGATATAAGTGAAGCACAATGAGCATTCTAGCAAAATCACGATGAGTGCATGTCTCTCTCAAAAGGTGTGCAGCAAGGATGATTGTGACACAACGAAAAGAAAAGAATCCTAAGATACAAGATGCTCCAAGCAAAACACATATCATGTGGTGAACAAAAATATAGCTCCAAGTAACGTTATCGATGGATTGAAGACGAAAGAGGGGATGCCTTCCCGGGGCATTCCCAAGCTTAGGCTTTTTGGTGTCCTTGAATTTGGCTTGGGATGCCTTAGGCATCCCCAAGCTTGAGCTCTTACACTCCTTATATCTTTGTCCATGAGAACATCACCCAAAACTTGAAAACTTCACAACACAAAACTTAAACAAAAACTCGTGATAACATTAGCACAAGAAAACAAACTACCACCACTTTAGGTACTATAGCAATCTTGATTTCTATTTATATTGGTGTTGGCATACTGTATTCTCACTTTTCCATGGCTAGTATCCTCCCGATACTATCCATAGTTTCATCAAAACAAGCAACCAACTCAACAAAAACAGAATTTGTCAAAAACAGACCAGTCTGTAGCAATATGTACACCTCATATACTTCTGGTACCTCAAAATTCTGAAAAATTACGAATGCCTGGGAAAACGGCATATCAACCAGAAGAAAAAAAGAATCAACTCAAAATCTCTTTCTGAATAAAAATGAAAAATAATCTCGTGAGCGAATAGTTTCTGTCTTTTTCCAGCAGGATCAAAAAACCATCACCAAGTGTAGTCATAAAGGTTTTGCTTGGCTCAAACACAAAAAAGAAACACAAAAGACACTATAATAACAGAATTATGATGGTGTGGATGCAACAAAACAGAAAGAAAAAGATAAATTCATTGGGTTGCCTCCCAACAAGCGCTATTGTTTAACACCCTTAGCTAGGCATTGATAAATCAATGATGCTCACACAAAAGACAAGAATTGAAGCACAACGAGAGCATCATAAAGCTTGTGAAAATCACATCTAAGTCTAACATACTTCCTATGTATAGGCATTTTATAGGAAAACAGATTGTCAAGACAACCAATAGTTGCCATATGCAAGGAAGAAGAAAGAGACAATAGCAATCTCCACATAACGAGTGGTAATTTGGTAACATGAAAGTTTCTACCACAATATTTTCCTCTCTCATAGCAATTACATGTGGGATCATAATCAAATTCAACAAAATAGCTATCACAAAGGATATTCTTTTCATGATCCACATGCATGCAAAGTTGACGCTCTTCAAAAATAGTGGGATTATCATCAACTAAAGTCATGACTTATCCAAACCCACTTTCAATATTATTGCAAATATCATTGCAACAAGTAGTGGACATAGCAAAACTAGCATCCCCAAGCTTAGGGTTTTGCATATTTTTAGCATGATTGTCATTAATAGAATTTATAATGAAATCATTGCAATCATGCTTTTCATTCAAGGAGCCCTCGTGAATCATTTCATAAATTTGTTCATCACGTTTTTCAGATTCACGCATCTCAAGCAAAACTCCATAGAAAAAGTCAAGTGCACTCAACTCACTAGCAATTGGTTCCACATAAGTGGATCTCTTAAAGAGATTAGCAAGTGGGTGAGGATCCATATCACTAGATTTTTAGCAAGCGAAGATGCAAGCATATTGAAGGCACATAGCACACAAGCGAACAGAAGGCAAGCGAAAGAAAGAGCGAACGAAAAAGGCAAACGAAAAAGGCAAATATTTTTTTGTAAATTTTTGTTTTTCAGAAGTGGGGCAGAGGAAAACAAGAGGCAACTGGCAAACAAAGTAAATGCAAGAGATGAGTTTGCGACACTTACTTGTATGAGTTCTTGACTTGATCCTCCCCGGCAACGGCGCCAGAAATCCTTTTGCTACATCGACAGAAACCTTCTGTCGTCTCTTGAGATTGCCTTGGTTTTCCCTTGAAGAGGAAAGGGTGATGCAGCACAGGAGCAGCAATTATTTCCCTCAGTTTGAGAACCAAGGTATCAATCCAGTAGGAGAATCTCGTCAAGTCCAGAGTACCTGTAGAAACACGAAGAGCTTGCACCCAACGATATAAAGGGGTTATCAATCCCTTCAAGATTGATTGCAAAGTGAGATCTGAAGGCGGAAAGTGCAACGAAGAAAAAGTATAAGGCTGAAAATACGGTGTGGGGTAGACCCGGGGGCCATAGTGTTCTCTAGAAGCTTCTCTCAAAATAGCAAATATTACCATGGGTGAACAAATTACTGTTGAGCAATTGATCGAACCGCGCAAAGTCATGACGATATCTAAGGCAATGATCATACATATAGGCATCACGTCCGAGACAAGTAGACCGATACTTTCTGCATCTTCTACTATTACTCCACACATCGACCGCTATCCAGCATGCATCTAGTGTATTGAGTTCATGACGAACAGAGTAATTCCTTAAGCAAGATGACATGATGTAGAGGGATAAACTCAAACCAATGACGAAAACCCCATCTTTTTACCCTTGATGGCAACAACACTATGCGTGCCTCGCTACCCCTTCTATCACTGGGTGAGGTCATCGCTGGTATGAACCCAAAACCAAGCACTTCTCCCATTGCAAGAATCATAGATCTAGTTGGCAAACAATACCCACAACTCGAAGAGAATTACAAGGATGTGAAATCATGCATAAGAGAGATCAGAAGAAACTCAAATAAGATTCATAGATAATCTGATCATAAATCCACAATTCATCGGATCTCGACAAACACATCGCAGAAGAAGATTACATCGGATAGATCTCAACGAAGATCATGGAGAACTTTGTATTGAAGAACCAAGAGAGAGAAGAAGCCATCTAGGTACTAGCTATGGACCCGTAGGTCTATGGTGAACTACTCACGCATCATCGGAGAGGTCATGGTGTTCATGAAGAAGCCCTCCGTATCTGAATCCCCCCTCCGGCAGGGCACCAGAACGTTCCCCAGATGGGATCTTGCGGAGACAGAAGATTGCGGCGCCGGAAAAGTACTTTCGATGATCTCCTGATTTTTTCTGGGATTTTAGGGAATTTATAGGCGAAAGACCTAGGGCAGAGGTGGCCGAGGGAGTCCACAAGCCTGGGAGGTGCGGGCCCCCCTAGCCGCGGCTAGGGGGCTTGTGGGGTCCCTGCTGGCCCCCTGCCCTGATTCTCAGGCTTCCGGATCTTCTTCTGTTTCGGAAAAAATCTTTTTGCCAGTTTCGTTCAGTTTGGACTCCGTTTAAAATCCTCCTCTGAAAGGGGTAAAAAACATGGAAAAAAACAGGAACTGGCACTTGGCACTAAGTTAATAAGTTAGTCTCAAAAAAGATATAAAAGGCATACAAAACATCCAAAGTTTGACAAGATAATAGCATGAAACCATCAAAAATTATAGATACCTTGGAGACGTATGAAACATCTCCATGTTGATCATACCAACTATATGATTCATGCTCGACCTTTCGGTCTCTTGTGTTTTGAGGCCATGTCTGACCATGCTAGGCTCGTCAAGTTTAACCTGAGTGTTCAGCGTGTGCAACTTTTTTGCACCCGTTGTATGTGAACGTTGAGCCTATCACACCCGATCATGACGTGGTGTCTCGAAACAACGAACTATCGCAATGGTGCACAGTCGGGGAGAACACAATTTTATCTTGAAATTTTAGTGAGGGATCACCTTACAATGCTACCGTCGTTCTAAGAAAAACAAGGTGCATAAAAGGATTAACATCACATGCAAATCATAAGTGACATGATATGGCCATGATCTTGTGCTTCTTGATCTCCATCACCAAAGCACCGGCATGATCTTCATCGTCACCGGCACCACACCATGATCTCCATCATTGTGTCGCCATCGAGGTTGTCGTGCTATCTATGCTATTACTACTAAAGCTACTACCTAGCAATATAGTAAATGTATCTGCAAGCACAAACGTTAGTTTAAAGACAAACTCTATGGCTCCTGCTGGTTGCCGTAGCATCGACGTGCAAGTCGATATTTAACTATTACAACATGATCATCTCATACATCCAATATATCATATCATGTCTTTGGCCATATCACGTCACATGCATACCCTGCAAAAACAAGTTATACGTCATCTAATTTGTTGTTGCATGTTTTACGTGGCTGCTATGGGTATCTAGTATGATCGCATCTTACTTACGCAAAGCCACAACAGTGATATGCAAATTGCTATTTCACCTTCTCCAAGGACCGCCTCGGTCAGATCCGATTCAACTAAAATTGAAGAAACAGACACCCGTCAGTCATCTTTATACAACAAGTTGCATGTTAGTCGATGAAACCGGTCTCTTGTAAGCGTACGAGTAAGGTTGGTCCAGGCCGCTTCAACCCGACAATACCGCTGAATCAAGAAAAGACTAAGGAGGGCAGCAAATTGAATATCAACGCCCACAAACTCTTTTGTGTTCTAATCGAGATATCATCTACGCATGAACCTAGCCCATGATGCCACTGTTGGGGAACGTCACATGGGAAACACAAATTTTCCTACGCACAACAATACCTATCCATGGTGATGATCATCTACGAGATAGGAGAGTGAATCTACATACCCTTGTAGATCGCTAAGCGGAAGCATATATAACACGGTTGATGTAGTGGAACATCTTCGCGATCCAAATCGCAGCCCGTCCCGCGATCTCATCACGATCCGTCCCGCGATCCCATCATGATCCTTCCCGAGCTAGTGCCGAACGGACGGGGCGGAGGGGCTGACGGCAAAGGTGGGAGGGGCTGACGGCAAAGGGGGAAGGGGATGACAACAAAGGTGGGAGGGGCTGACGGCAAAGGTGGAGGGAGAGAGGGGCTGGGTGCCCCCTTTGCCGTCGGCCTCAAACACGGCTAACGACAAAGGGGGGAGGGTAGACGGCAAAGGGGGGCAGACGACAAAGAAAAGGTGGGCCCAGCAGCCTGTCGTTAGCACTTAACGGGAGCGTTTGCGGATCTGTCGTCCCATTTTATTTGCCATCTGCCCCCCCTGGCAAAGATTCTTTGTCGTCCGCCTTCCAAAAGCACGCGGCAAATAACCTCTTCCCCGAATGTTTTTTTGCCGTCTAGTTTGCCCTCCACTGACGGACGGCAAAACCTTTGCTGTCAGGGGTTCCCCCCTTTTCCGTCAGCCAAGGCATACGGCAAAGTCTCAGATTCCTGTAGTGTATATACCTATACAAACGAGGTGGCCTTTGCCTGGGGAATGCCCCGCATTTATCAATGGGGGCTGCCCCCGGTGGGCCACGAGGGGAGACGGGAAAACACTTTCCTCGTGACCCCCAAGCCAAGGGGGTGGGGGCTTGAAGCCCTCAGCTGGAGCAAAGGAAGGCGGAAGCTACCCGTCCCAATGGGCCTGCCACCAATCCATCTCCACACTTATGGGCGCCAGCAACACCGCCCCGCTCGAGGTCGTAGTCGCTTGTCCTGGCACAATGATCGATGCGGAGTGCCCCGGGACGGCGATCCCTAGGTCAAGCTCCCCTGAGGAGGGCGCTTCAAGCGAACCCCATGTTCCCCTCACGAGAGAGGTGGAGGCCGGCTCCGAGGCCACGCGGACACCTCCCAAGGCCGGCCGCGAGAAGAAGGCCCGACAAGAGAACGACGTCGGCGTGTTGTCAAGGGCGTTGCAGAAAAGGAAGTGGACCGCCAAGGACGAGTAAGCCTCACTCCTCCACCCTGCTTGCTTCTTAGCGCTTGGGGTGTGTGACCCTTTCCTCCATGCAGGATTTCCGTAAGAACGAAATCTACAGAGCCTTCGGGCCTAGCGCACTCTTCTCTGTCCTTTGTCATGTCCGGGGAGTGCGAGGAAGACTTGTCCCATCGAGGCGCAGAAGACGTGCCCGGGCAAGGGGTCGTTCAGTCGCCGCCTGCCGGGAACGTAAAGCGCGGGACGACACCTCAGTGTGCGCCCCCTAGTGAAACTATACTCACAAGGGTGTGCCGACGGACCCTCCGGAGGCCATTCCTCGGCCTCCGGAGCGCCTGTCGCCGTGGTGGGCATTGAACCGACAACAACGGAGTTCTCAGCCACTACGACCACTCACGCCAACACCATGGGCGGCTTCGGTGACCATGCAATTTTTGGAAGTGGCCCAAGCCCGTGATATATGTCGCTCAATCCTGGGAGAGGCGGAACGAGCGCCAGCCAGCCCCCAGCCTTTGTTGGGAGACGCCAGAGCCCACGGGGCCCCAGCTATGGATGGAGGCAGACAGAGGCATGGGGTCTGGCCCGGACTTGGTTCGGGCACACGTGGACTCCTGGACCCTGATCCGGCACGGACTATTTCAGAACGCAGTGGATGTAGTGGGCCAACTCGGGACGGAGCTCCACGGCACTGAAGCGCATTTCACCATGGAACGACTGCGCTTAGCTCACGGGTGGCATCAACTTGGGGTCACCGTCAAACTAGGCCATTGATGACCCACAAGTATAGGGGATCAATCGTAATCCTTTCGATAAGTAAGAGTTTCAAACCCAACGAGGAGTAAAAGGAAATGACAAGTGGTTTTCAGCAAGGTAGTTCCCGCAAACACTAAAACAAGCGGTAACAGATAATTTGGTAGCAAGATAATTTGTAGCGAGTAACTAGGGACAAATGTAAAGAAAGTGCAACAAGATAGCCCAATACTTTTGAGTGCAAAGTACAGGCTGGAACAAGTACTTATAGTGATGCAAACGTTCTTGAGGAGACACGGGGATTTCATCTGGTCACTTTCACCTTGTTCATTTGATTCGTGGTCGCTACTTTGATGAATTGATATGTGGGTGGACCGGTGCTTGGGTGTTGTTCTTACTTGAACAAGCCTCCCACTTATGATTACCCCCTCTCGCAAGCATCCGCAACTACAAAAAGAGAACTAAGAAAAAGTAGAACCATAACAATAAACGTTTGGATCCAAATCAGCCCCTTACGGAATAGTGCATAAACTGGGGTCTAAGCTTCTGTCACTCTAGCAACTCATCATCTAATTACTACTCCACAATGAGTTCCCTTAGGCCCATGAATAGTGAAGTGTGATGTAGTCGATGTTCACATGACACCACTAAGAGTATCAAAACATACATATCATCACAATATCGAACGAATACCAAATTCACATGACTACTTATGACAAGACTTCTCCCATGTCCTCAAGAACAAAAGTAACTACTAACTCATCATCATGGTGTTCAAGATCAAAGGGGTATTGAATAACATAGAAGATCTGAACATTTAATATCTCAAGAGGTAATCAACACTTCAAGCCAATCACAGGTACCAATCTGAAGTTCTGACACAATGATTGAATACAAGAGATGAACAAGGGTTTGAGATGAGATGGTGTTGTTGATGGTGATGATGAAGATTGGTTCTCCCATGATGAGAGGGTTGTTGGTGATGAAGAAGGCTTGGATTTCCCCTTCCCGGAGGGAAGTGTCCCCTGCGGAATCTACCCGCCGGAGAGCAAAAGTGCTCCTGCTCTAGTTCCGCCTCGTGGCGACGGTGCCTCGTCCGGAAAGTCTCCCCATAAAATATTTAGGATAAAATGACTTATATACCAGAAGGAGACGCCTGAAGTGGGCCATGGGCTCCACACAACATCAGGGCGCGCCCCAAGGGTGCGCACTGGTGCTGTGTGGGCACCTGTGTGTGGGCACCTGGCTTGTCTCCTCGAGTGGATCTTTGGCCCGGTATTATTTATATATTCAAAAATAATTCACCATGAAATTTTAGCCCATTTGGAGATGTGCAGAATAGGTATATGTGTTGTAGCTTTTTCAGGCCCTGAAATCCAGCTGATGGCATTCTCTCTCCTTGTGTAAACCTTGCATATTAAGAGAGAAAAGGCATTAGAAATACTCCATGAAGTGTTATATTGATCAAAAACTTTATAAATAGAAGCAATAAAACATGATGCAAAATGGACGTATCAACTCCCCCAAGCTTAGATCTCACTTGGGCTCAAGGGAAAGTCAAATTCGAAAACCATGCGCACATGCTTAGAGAGAGAGGTGTCGATAAAAATAAAATACGGACATGGAAGCATCATGAACAAGAACATAACAGCAATAAATATCATCAAAGACTTCTCATGAGCAAGTAATAATTCACCACAATATTGAAGTAGGAAGCATAAACTTTCTTGAAAACTAACAAACTATCTTCTCAGTCAATAATGCAAGTGCAATTCATTGTACTTTCAGGAAGGGTCACATGTCGGAGCCTTTTGGCAAGTCCACATACTCAACTATTATCTAGTCTTTCATGATTGCTAACACTCACCCCATACATACGAAGCATCAAGTTTAAGCTGAACACACAGGAAGATAGGAATCCCAACTTATTCACCTCAAGGGTGATGTCAACAATAATAACTAATGCTCACCCACATTCAACTAGATATATGTGCCTAGATTTTCCCCGCCACATGATGCTTGCCAAAGGATAAAATAAAAAGGAATAGAGGGAAAACTTTAACTCTTTGCATAAAATAAATGATAGGCCCTTCGCAGAGGGAAGCACATGTTGTCATGCGCTTTTAATTTTGGATGCACTCACTCTTAGTGCAAAGGAACGTCACGTGATATTGCCCCTTATGATAGCAACTTTTATTATGCGGTCTGTCGCTTTTATTCTCTACCATCACAAGTTCATACCACGCTTATTTTCCCTTATAACAAAAGACCGTACATATTTAGGAGCAATTTGTATTGCTTTATTGCATCGATGACAACTTACTTGAAAGATCCTACTCAATCCATAGGTAGGTATGGTGGACTCTTATGGCATGTATTTGGTTAAAGGGTTTGGATGCACAAGTAGTATTTCTACTTAGTACGGAGTTTTTGGCTAGCAAAGGTATTGTGCAAGCATCCCATGTTGGTGGATCCATGACAATATAACTTTTGTGTGAATATGAACAAACATAACTCATTACGTTGTCTTCCTTGTCCAACATCAACCGTTTGACATATAATATTTAATCGGTGTTCACAATCATAAAATATGTCCAACATAGTATGTTTGCATGTTAATCTTCTCTTCCTTATTAACTTTTTCATGAATTGCATCATTGACCAATGCTATGTTTGTCAACCTTCAATAAATTTTACCACTTATACTCTTCCTTATGTGGTGTCCTTACTCACCATAAGATTAGCATATGATCTTTTTCTTTTCATTATTTCATTGCTTTTGATTAGGGCACATGAGTAAAGAAGCAAAACTCAAACTACCCTTTATTATATAACTGACACATGATTACATAGATAGATGGAAAAAAACTAGCACTCAAAGATAGATCATACTAAACTTTTATTCTGGTAGATCACAAAATAACTAAGGATCGAATTGAAAATAGGTAAGATAATAAGAGTGATGGTGATATGATACCGGGGCACCTCCCCCAAGCTTGGCACAAGCCAAGGGGCGTATCCATACTCATATGATCAAGCTTCCTCTTTAGGTGATCGTGGTGATGAAGAAGCAAGACCATCCTCCGACTTCCATGGGGTGGTTTCTCCACCATAATCGCGGAGCGAGGCTCCGGAGCCCTGAAACTTCCAACCAAACTCATACCTGTGCATTTTCCTTCAAACTCATAGTTTTGGCGCTGGAAGTCGTAGATTTGATCTTGAAGATAGTAGATGCGGTCGTTAAGCTTGAGGATGATGTTCTCCAAATGTCGGCCACCCACCTTATTCTCACGCATGAATGTCGTGATCATAGAGTGATTGGTGATGAGTCCACGCTCCACCATCCCCTTGCACTTGAAGATCTCTTGCTCCACCGGTTCGAGCCTTTCCTCCATGTTCCTAGTCATCTTGTGTAATTGAACATCCCGGATGTGGAGCACCCCCTCATCGGTCACAACCTCCTGAGGGTGCTTCATCACCTCCGGAAGGTAAGAGTTGATGACGTTCTCGTAGAACTTGTCCTTGGAGGAGCTTGAGAAGGCCATGGAGATTTTAGATCTGATAGAAAACAACAAGAAACAAGAACAAAAGCAATCTCGCGATGCGGTGGTCAAACCAATATGGGGAGTATACATAGATTTTTTTTATCTTGTATAACAAGTAAAACGGGAGGAAAACAGAGTAGGGAAGGTGCACGAGGGCCCCACATAGCATCAGGGCGCGCCCTAGGGAATGCGCGCCCAGGTGCTGTGTGGGCACCTCGTGGACCCTCTTGGCTTCCTTTTATTTTTATATTTTTCTAAATATTCCAAAACTGATAGAACATATTTTTGCAGAATTTTCACAGTCCGTTTACATACCGTATCACGTACCTATTCCTTTTTTAGTATTCTGGAGTGTTCCGGAAGGACTCCTTGATTTGTTCCTCCATTGTAATAGTCTCAATAATATTAGTTTCAACATTAATGGGTGTACTTGAAATGCAGTGCTTGATCCTTTGTCCATTTACCACCTTTGGGTTAGTACCCATGGCATTATTGATCTTTATGGCTCCGGAACGATAAACTTCTTCGATAATAAATGGTCCTTCCTATTTGGAGAGAAGATTACGTGCAAAGGACCTAAGACGAGAAATATATAATAAAACATATTCACCCACTTTGAATTCTCTCTTTTGGATGCTCTTGTCATGCCAACTTTTGACTTTTAATTTAAACAATTTGACATTATCATAACCTGAGTTCTCCATTCATCAAGTGAGCTAATGTCAAATAACTTCTTTTCACCTGCAAGCTTTAAGTCATAGTTAAGTTCTTTAACAGCCTAAAAAGCTTTATTTTCCAATTCAAGAGGTAAATGACATGCTTTTCCATAAACCATTTTATAAGGAGACATAGCCATATGATTCTCATAAGAAGTTCTATAATCCCACAAAGCATCATCTAATTTCTTAGACCAATTCTTTCTAGATCTATTGACAGTCTTTTGCAAAATCAACTTTATCTCCCTATTGCTCAATTCAACTTGACCACTAGATTGAGGATGATAGGGAGACGCAATTATATGATTAACATCATATTTAGTAAGCATCTTATGGAAAGCACCATGAATAAAATGTGAACCACCATCAATCATAATATATCTAGGGACTCCAAACCTTGGAAAGATTACTTCCTTAAGCATTTTAATAGAAGTGTTGTGATCATCACTGCTAGTGGGGATAGCCTCAACCCACTTAGTGACATAATCAACAGCAACAAGAATATGAGTATACCCATTGGACTTAGGAAAAGGTCCCATATAATCAAAACCCCAAACATTAAATGGTTCAATAACAAGAGAATATTTCATAGCCATTTCCTGACGTCTAATGATATTCCAATCCTTTGACACTCATCACAAGATAAGAGAAACTTACAAGCCTCCTTGAAGAGAGTAGGCCAATAAAAACCGGATTGCAATGCCTTATGTGCGATTCTATCTCCTGCATGGTGTCCTCCATAAGCTTTGGAGTGACACTTTTGAAGAATTTGTTCGTGTTCATGTTCAGTTACACAACATCTATCAATACCATCCACACCTTCTTTATAAAGATGTGGGTCATCCCAGAAATAGTGTCTCAAATCATAAAAGAACTTTTTCTTTTGCTCGTAAGTAAAACTATGAGGTATAAACTTAGAAATAATATAATAAGCATAGTCTGCATACCAAGGAGTATTATGAGAAACATTAATAGCAGCTAATTGTTCATCAAGAAAACTATCATTAATTATAAGCCACGGGTCATCAAGCACATTTTCCAATCTAGACAACTTATAAGCCACGGGATTCTCAGCCCCTTTCCTATCAACAATATGAAGGTCAAACTCTTGTAACAGAAGAACCCACCTAATAAGCCTAGGCTTAGCATCTTTGTTTTCCATAAGATACTTAATAGCAACATGATGAGTGTGAATAGTAACTTTGGAATCAATAATATAAGATCTAAACTTACCACAAGCAAACACAACTGCTAGAAACTGTTTTTCACTCGTAGCATAATTCCTTTGGGCGGTGTCCATGGTCTTACTAGCATAATGAATAACATTAGATTCTTATCAACTCTCTGTCCTCGAATAGCCCTAATAGCATAATCACTAGCATCACACATAATTTCAAAAGGTAAATCCCAATCAGGTGGCTGAACAATAGGTGTAAAAATTAAAGCTGACTTAAGAGTTTCAAAGTCTTCTATAGAATCATCATCAAAAAAAGGAACATCTTTTTGCAAAATATTGGTAAGAGGCCTAGAAATTTTAGAGAAGTTTTTAGTAAATCTCCTGTAGAAACCAGCATGACCAAGGAAACTTCTTATACCTTTAATATTCTTCGGGCATGGCATCTTCTCAATAGCATCCACTTTTGATTTATCAACCTCAGTACCTCTTTCAGAAATTTTATGGCCCAAGACAATACTTTCATTAACCATAAAGTGGCATTTCTCCCAATTCAAGACAAGATTTCTTTGTTCACATCTCTACAAAACTCGGTCAAGGTTGCTTAAGCAATCATCAAAAGAAGTTCCATATACGGAGAAATCATCCATAAAAACCTCAACAATCTTTTCACAAAAATCAGAGAAGATAGCAGTCATACATCTTTGAAAAGTAGGAGGTGCATTGCATAAACCAAAAGGCATACGTGTGTAAGCAAAAGCTCCAAAAGGGCAGGTAAAGGTGGTTTTCTCTTGATCAGATTGTGCAACAGGTATTTGAGTAAAACCAAAGTAACCATCCAAGAAACAAAAGTGTGTGTGCTTAAACACCTTTCTAACATTTGATCAATAAAATGTAAAGGGTAGTTATCTTTCCTAGTAGCTTTATTCAACTTTCTCAAATCTATCACCATCCTATAACCAGTTACTATCCTCTTAGGTATAAGTTTGTTCTTATCATTAGGAACAACAATAATAGCACCCATCTTTGGAACACAATGAACTAGACTCACCCATCTAATATCAGCTATGAGGTAGATAATACCTACTTCCAGAAGCTTTAATATTTCAGTTCTTACCACATCCTTCATCTTCAGATTTAAACGTCATTGGTGGTCAACAACGGGTTTAGCATCTGGCTACATATTAATCTTGTGCAGACATAGAGTGGGACTAATTCCCTTAAGATCATCGAGAGTATATCCGATAGCGGCACGGTGCTTCCTTAGAACTTTAATAATCTCTTTTCCTTGTGCTCTGAAAGGTTAGCAGTGATAATAACAAGATATATTTTATTTTCATCAAGATAAGCATATTTCAGAGTATCAGGCAACTGCTTCAATTCAAACACAGGATCACTCTTAGGAGGAGGAGGACCTCCAAAAGTTTCAACAGGCAAATTATGCTTAAGGATAGGTGGCTGCTTAAAGAAAACCTCATCTATTTTGTTCCTTCCATTCATATGCAAATCATTCTCATGCTCAAGCAAATATTGTTCCAAAGGATCAGTAGGAGGCACAACAATAGCAGCAAGACTAACAATTTCATCTTTACTAAGCAACTCTATATCATGTGGTTGTCTACGAAACTTAGAGAAATTGAATTCATGAGACACACCACCAAAGTTGACACTAACAATCTCCTTAGCACAATCAATTTGAGCATTAACAGTATTCAAGAAAGGTCTACCAAATATGATTGGTTAAAAGCTATCTTGTGGAGAACCAAGAACAAGAAAATCAGTAGGGTATTTGATCCTACCACATAAGACTTCAACATCTATGACAATACCAAGTGGTGAAATAGTATTTTTGTCAGAAAGCTTAATAGTGACATCAATATCCTCAATCTCAGCAGGTGCAATATCATTCATGACTTCTTGATATAAAGTAAAAGGAATAGCACTTATGCTAGCGCCCACATCACATAAAACATGATAGCAATGATCTCCAATTTTAAGAGAAATAACAGGCATGCCAACTACGTGTCTATTTTTATTCTTCAGATCAGGACTTGCAATTCTAGAAGCATTATCACAGAAGGAAATAACATGTTCATCCAATTCATCAACTAAAAAATCTTAAAATAAAGCAGTGCTAGGTTCTACCTCCATTTGCTCAGAAGGTGTAGGTGTTCTAACATAAGTTTTCCTAACTATAGAAGAAACCTTAGAGTGCTCTTTAATTCTAAGAGGAAAAGGTGGTTTCTCAAAATAAGTAGTAGGAACAACTAGATCAACATTGTAGACAATAGTTTTATTTTCTTTAATCTCAGGAGGTTTTTCCTTAATAGCTATACGAGGATAGTATTTAAGCCACTTACACTTAGGAAGATCAACATGAGTAGCAAAAGATTCACAAAAGGAGGCTACAATTTCAGAGTCAAGTCCATACTTGGTGCTGAACTTCTGAAAGGTATCTATTTCCATAAAAGATTTAACACAATCAAACTCAAGATTTATACCTGACTCATTACCTTTGTCGATGTCATAATTCTCATGGTTGAGCTTAATATTTTCAAGAAGATCCCATTTAAATTCAATAGTATTCTCGATAAAAGAACCAGTTGAAGAAGAATCAAGCATATCTCGATCATTATGAGAAAGTCGAGCATAATATTTTTTAAGCATTGTTTCTCTTGAGAGCTCATAATTGGGGAATTTATGAAGCATATACTTGAGCCTCCCCCAAGCTTGAGCGGTACTTTCTCCTTCACGAGGCCAAAACTTATAAATATAATTCCGATCAGGATGAACCAAATGCATACACTACTGGAATTCAGAAATTTGCCGTGTGGCTTGTTGGGGCATAGTTTATGCCTAAGTAATTTTGGTGATTGATGATAGTACCGTAAAGGACTAACCGTGTGTGTTAAGGTTTCAGATAACACACGTCAACGGCACAAGACGACTCGTCTCCTCATTCATGGAACGGAAGCACGGCGCTCTCTACGATTCTCTTTATTTGAGTCATAGGAAAGCCGTACTATTAAGAGGGGATCCGTAGTGGAAAGGTTAGGGTGGAATCTATCTTTGCACGCGCACACTTCACATATTCTCCCTTACCTTCTTCATTGGAGCGGCCCCCACCACTGTGTTTCTTTCCTCCTTGCAAATTGGTCCCCAGCGGTAGTACCGCTGGCCCTAGCGGTAGTACCGTTGGAATGCTTGCGGTAGTACCGCTGCAGCCAGCGGTAGTACCGCTGGCTGGTCAGCGATGGTACCGCTGGCTGGCGGTAGTACCGCCCCTGGTCAGCGGTAGTACCGCTCCAGGAGCTTAGTACCGCCTGCCTAGCGGTTGTTCATGGACGGACCTTTTTGCGAAGACTTTCTTGGCGGTGGTAGTACTTTTCCACTACCAGGGGCCCAGCGGTAGTACCGCTGGTGCCAGCGGTAGTACCGCTGGAGTTCCAGCGGTAGTACCGTTGCATCCAGCGGTAGTACCGCTAGGCGGCGGTAGTACCTCCCCTGGTCAGCGGTAGTACCGCTGGAGTGCCAACGGTAGTACCGCTGCAGCCAGCGGTAGTACCGCAGGAGCTCGGGCAGAGAGTGGGAAAACAGTCTGATTTTTCCCCCCACTATATAAAGGGTTTTTCTAGCTGTGGAACCTCATCTCTTACCTTCCCAAGCTCCATTGTTGTGCCCCAAGCTCAAAAGTGCCCGATCTCTCTCCCTAGCCAATCAAACTTGATGATTCTTTAGGGATTGGTTGAGAAGGCCTAGATCCACACTTCCACCAAGAGAAAAGTTGATTCCCCCACCAATCCCTTGCGGATCTTGTTACTCTTGGGTGTTTGAGCATCCTAGACGGTTGAGGTCACCTCGAAGCCATATTCCATTGTGGTGAAGCTTCGTAGTCTAGTTGGGAGCCTCCAAGCTTTGTGTGGAGTTGCCCCAACCTTGTTTGTAAAGGTTCGGTCGCCGCCTTCAAGGGCACCTATAGTGGAATCACGGTACCTTGCATCGTGCGAGGGCGTGAGGATAATACGGTGGCCTTAGTGGCTTTTTGGGGAGCATTGTGCCTCCACACCGCTCCAACGGAGACGTACTTCCTGTCAAAGGGAAGGAACTTCGGTAACACATCCTCGTCTCCATCGGTTCCACTTGTGGTTATCTCTATCCTTTACTTTGTATTTGCTTATGCTTTTGACTATATCTTACTTGTCTTAATAGCTCTCTTTGTTAGCTTCTTTAGGGTTCACCTCATTGTCGTATTATTTGTGAACCCGTATGTTGTTTACCTTAACTCGCTAAGATTAATTAAAAAGTGGTCGTTGTCTATTCACCCCCCCCCTCTAGCCAACCATATCGATCCTTTCAATTGGTATCAGAGCCACGTCTCTTTATTAAGGGTTTAACCACCCGAAGAGTATGGAAGGCGAAGAGGGAATTAACCATGGGCAACCCGAGGCCATGGACTTGACTTCGGTCACAAGGGATGACTTGAATACGGCTATGGCCGCCCTCAAGACGTCCTTGACGAACGAAGTCAAGACCATGCTTAAAGAGTTAATTGAGGGACTTAAAAGTTCACCCGAATTGGCTATAGTGGTTAAACCCACCGTCACCGATTCGGAGGCCAACTCCTCTAAAGAAGCGACTAAAGGTATGCGACCTACCTCATCTCACGAAAAGGATGGGACTGGAACATATGCCTCAGTTCCACCCCCCATGGTCTATGGAGGATCCGTTCCCGCACCTCGTCTTAATCCTGTTGGTCCTCCTCCTAAGCTTGTGAAAGGTGACTTTGCTAACTGGGTATTATCTATTAAGTCTCATTTGAATCACAGCTCAACAAACTTGTGGAGAATCATCGAGCAAGGATATTATCCCCATGACCCAAGCAACCTCACTCCAAGAGAAGATGCAGACAATCAATACAATCACTCTGTGTTGTTTATTCTCCAGTCTATAGTGCCACCTGAAGATCTTCCCCACTTGCGTCCCTTCACGTTGGCCAAGGATTTTTGGGAGCATATTATGGTGTTGTACAAGGGAAGCTCAAGCATTCAACGATCCAACTATGAAGTGATACTTGATAAGGCCAATGAGTTTGTGATGAAGGAAGACGAGGACCCTCGTGATCTCTATCGGAGGGTGACTGCTATTGATGTGGCGCTCAAGGATCATGGGAGCAAGGATGTGGATGATACATGGGTCAAGCGCAAGTTCCTCAAAGCCATCATGCCTTTCAATAAAGCCATGTCATCTGTCATTCGTCAGCGGCCAGACTTCCACTCCTTGTCTTCCAGTGAGGTGTTGGATGAGTTCATTGAAATGTCAATCATGAACGAAATAGCCGACAATGCACTTGCTCGTGTTCGATCAAAGACAACTTCACCCAACGTTGCGTTGAAAGCAAAAGCAATGCTTGAAGAAGAATAAGATGAGGAAGAGGAGAGCTGCCCTGAAGACACAAAGTATGCCTATCATGAGCACATGCCTCTTGCATCAAGGCAATTCTGGAGCAACAAGAGGAACTCAAGACCCACCCTCACCAAGAACAACTCGAGTGGATTCAAACCCAAACAATGAGTAAGGACATGTTATAACTATGGTAACGTGAGTCACTTCGTGGCCGAATGTCCCTATGAGAAAAGGGAAGACAACGGAGGCAAGCTCATTCGCAAAGACAAAACCAAGTCATTTCCAATCAAGAACAACTTTGTGAAGAAACCTCACCCAAAAGGGATGGTGGCCCTTGAAGAGTATCCTTCCGATGATGATGGTGATGATGATGATACAGTGGCAACGGCAACTGTTTCTATTGCCACTACCTCTTCCCAGAAGGTGTCTCTCTTCAACGCCCCCAACGAGGACCACATCACCAAGTGCCTCATGGCAAAAGGTATCAATCAGGTAACTCCCATCATTAAGACCAACATTGCTTTTGCTCCTTCATTGTTAAATTGTGTTGAAGATAGTGATGTTCGGGAACTTAATGAGCATTATCTTGATAAGTTTATGTGCACTATTAAGGGAGAACCCAAGAAGCACTTTGTTGCTCTCTTGGAACAACTGGGTGAGGCCACTGACCTCATTGAGTCTCATGAGGAGACCATCTCCGAGCTTCAGGGACATAGTCGTGACTATGCCGATGAAATTGCCAAATTATCTAGTGCTCTAGAAATGAGCGCACTCTTCGTTTGGCTCTTGAGGAGTCATATAACGATGACTGCGCTAAAATGCAAAAGAAACTAGATCATGATGTTGTTCTTACTCGTATGCTTAAATCTGAAAAGTATGCTCTTGGGGTTGGCCATGACAGATTCAAAAAGGAGTTTGACATACTTTACAAGGCCCACAAGGCCTTGAAAGGTGCTCATTTCTCTCTGAAAGAGTCTCATGATCAAGTCCAAGCAAAGCTTACCAAGGAGATCTCTACTTGTCCTCCCTTTGTGTTAATTGATAATGCTTGTGCAACTAACCCCTGTTGTGAGCATGTACATCTTGTGGAGGAAAATGCCAAGTTAAAGGAAAAACTTGAGAAGGGCCTTGTGGCATGCATACAAGGTGAGAAGAGTCTGAACGATCTCTTGAGCACTCAAAAGGGTGTTGTAGGAAAGGAAGGACTTGGACTTACCTCCAAGTCAAAAGGTAAAAGGAGAAACAAGAACAAACGATCTCCCACCCTCATGGACATCTTTTTCAAAGAGGGTGAGGGGACTCAGAAGGTGAACAGGAACAAGGTGGACTATGGGAACCCCAAGAAGGGCAAAACTGTTCCTACTAATACAGCCGGCAAACTCAATTCTTCTTACGTTTTGTGTTGTGCTAGTGATGGGCATGTTTATGCCAGATTTGTTTGTTCCTGCGATGAGGATATTGAATGGGCTATCTAGGTTCCTAAGACCCTTGTCTCTAACATGAAAGGACCCATTAAAAAATGGGTACCTAAAACCAAGCCTTGATCTATTGCAGGAGTTTGCTTCCGGTGGGGTGTCATGGTTGCTCGATAGTGCAGCAACAAATCATATGACTGGAAGCAAGGACTTAGTGGTGGATGTGCATCCTTCTCCATCTATGCCCACCCATGTCCAATTCGCCGATGCATCCTCTTCAAAGGTATTGGGATTTGGTAAGGTGGTCGTCTCTCAAGATTTATCTATTGAGAAGGTCATGCTTGTTGAGTCACTTGCCTACAATTTACTTTCGGTTCGTCAACTTGCAATTATGGGTTTTTCCACATTCTTTAATATTGACACTGTGGTCCTCCTGAGGAGCAAGACTCTTAAAGTAGCCTATGTTGGACATGTCGAAAATGGTCTTTATGTGGTGAACTTCTCAAAGCGACCCACTAAGACTGCGACATGTTTAATGGCTAAAGTTGACGTGGGCTGGCTTTGGCATCGCCGTTTAGCTCATGTCAATATGAGATCTTTGCAAAGTCTTATGACAGGGGACCATGTTCGTGGACTAACAAATGTGAGCTTTGCTAAAGATCGTGTTTGCAGTGCCTGCATTGAAGGAAAGATTCATGAAACTGCCCATCGTCCAACGACTCTTATCTACACTAAGAGGCCATTGGAACTTCTCCATATGGATCTGTTTGGTCCTCCATCATTTGATAGTCTTGGAGGCAGAAAGTATTGCTTAGTGATTGTTGACGACTACTCAAGATATACCTGGGTATATTTCTTTAAAAAGAAGAGTGAAACTCAACAAACGGTCATCAACTTTGCTAATGAAGCGCAACGTCAACATGAAGCAAAGATCTTGATGATTAGGAGTGACAACGGCACCGAGTTCAAGAACTACACCTTAGATGAGTTTCTAGGTGATGAGGTGATAAAACACCAATATTCTGCACCATATACCCCTCAGCAAAACGGCGTGGAAGAAAGGAAGAACCGGACCTTGATAGACGCTGCAAGGACAATGATGGCAGAATTCAAATCTCCATATAACTTCTGGGCAGAGGCCATCAACACAGCATGTCATGCATCCAATCGGCTTTACATCCGCAAAGGCTTGAACAAGACTCCGTATGAGATTCTAACTCGAAACAAACCCAATCTCAAGTACTTCCGTGTATTCGGTTGTAAGTGTTTCATTCTCAAGAAAGGAGCACGGTTAGCTAAATTTGATTCTACAGCACATGAGGGTATCTTTGTTGGTTATGCTACAAACTCTCATGCTTACCGTGTCCTCAACAAGTCCACTGGACTAATTGAGGAGACGTGTAACATAGAGTTCTATGAAAATAATGGCTCCCAAGTGGAGCAAAGTGGTCTTTGTGATGTAGGTGATGAAATTCCTCCCCAAGCCATAAGAAGAATGGGGATTGGTCAAATACTCCCCATTCAGGAACCCCTTGTGGCCGAAGGAGAAGGACAATGCTCTACTCAAGTGGAGCCATCACCTCCACAAGCCCCACACGCTTCCAATGAACAAAGAGAAGACTCTCAACAAAATGAACTAGCTCAAGGTCAAGATAAATTGCCCAACAAAGATGATGTGTCTCAGAATATTCAAGCACTACCCCAAGACTCTGAACCTGCTCATGATCAAGATCAAGTGCAACCCCGAGATTCAGACCAAGTAGAAGCACAAGATCAAGATCAAGAGAAACCACAAATACAAGAACAAACTAGTGAACCTGCTCAAGTCGAAGGACAAGATGATCAGGAGACTGTCTCACAATTCCCCTCTGGAGCACCAACAGCCGGCACAAGACGCAAGGGCAAGCAAAGGAAACAAGTCGATGCTCCCCCGTTATCTAATGAAGAACTCTTGGAGCGTCGAGCAGCCAAGACTGCGAACAAGCTGAGAGTCAAGTCACATCTTATGAAGAATGTACTTGGCAGTTTAAAAAGGGGAGTATCCACCCGTCAACAGATTTGGAATTATTGTGAGCATCACGCGTTTGTCTCGTATTGTGAACCTCAACAGGTACAGGAAGCGCTTGATGATGAGGATTGGCTTATGGCCATGCACGAAGAACTTAACAACTTCGAGCGCAACCAAGTCTGGGATTTAGTGCCTCGGCCAACGGAGGAACATAATGTCATCGGGACCAACTGGATATTCAAGAACAAGCAAGATGCCAATGGAATTGTGATTCGAAACAAGGCAAGATTGGTGGCTCAAGGCTACTCCCAAGTCGAGGGTATCGACTACGGTGAAACCTTTGCCCCTGTTGCTCGTCTAGAATCTATTCGCATGTTGCTTGGATTTGCTTCTCATCATAACTTCAAATTACAACAAATGGATGTGAAAAGTGCCTTTCTTAATGGTCCTTTGAATGAGTTGGTCTATGTCAAACAACCCCCGGGATTCGAACATCCCAAGCTCCCCAATCATGTGTACAAACTTAATAAGGCACTCTATGGCCTTAAACAAGCCCCATGCGCGTGGTATGAGTATCTTACTCAGTTGTTACAAGATCGTGGGTTTGAAATTGGGAAGATAGATCCCACTCTTTTTACTAAGAGGGTTAAAGGGGATTTGTTCATATGCCAACTATATGTTGATGATATTATCTTTGGCTCTCCTAACATTTCCTTCAATGAAGAATTTGTTGCACTAATGATTGAGAAGTTTAAGATGTCCATGATTGGAGAGTAGAAGTTCTTCCTCGGGTTCGAGATTACACAAGGTCTAGAAGGTACATTCATCAAACAAGCCAAATACACTCAAGACATGCTCAAACGGTTCGAGCTCGAAGATGTCAAACCGGTCAAGTTCCCCATGCCAACAAGATGCAAGCTTGACAGTGATCCCAATGGTAAAGCAGTGGATCAAAAGTTATATCGCTCCATGATTGGATCCCTCCTTTACCTTTGTGCATCTAGACCGGATATTATGTTGAGTGTAGGGATATGTGCACGGTTTCAATCCGCACCAAAAGAAAGCCATTACATGGCTGTTAAGCGAATCTTTCGATATTTGGCTCATACCCCAAACTTTGGCCTCTGGTATCCCAAAGGAGCAAACTTCAATCTAGTTGGCTATTCTGACTCAGATTGGGCACGAGATTGTGTGGAGAGGAAGTCAATGTCTGGAGGATGCCAATTCCTTGGTCGCTCATTGGTAAGTTGGTCGTCAAAGAAGTAGAATTGTGTCTCCTTATCATCCACCGAAGTTGAATATGTGGCAGCTGCAAGTTGTTGTGCACAATTGCTATGGATGAGGAAAACTTTAAAGGATTACGGTGTCACTTGTGACAAAGTGCCTCTTCTATGTGACAATCAAAGCGCTATCAAGATTTCCCTCAACCCAGTGCAACATAGCAAAACCAAACATATTGATATTCGTCATAACTTCATTCGTGAACATATCAAGCTAGGTGATATTGAGGTTCACTTCATCCAGACTGAAGAGCAACTTGCAGATATTTTCACTAAGCCTCTAGATGAAGCAAGGTTCCGGGAGTTAAGGCATGAGCTAAATATCATTGATTCAAGTAATGTGGATTCAAACTAGGCATGTTGCACCTCACTTTGCATTCCATCTTGGTCTAGATGTAGGCATGGACATAGGGGGACTGTTGTTCTCTCAATGAACTTTCCCTCCCCCCATTATGCATAAATCAATCTAGTCTTTCACTTTAGCCATTGTCAAATGGCACTTGTGCTTCAAAGACGAGCATTGGTCATGAACCCAAGGATAATTCTTCGCGGTGTCATACCATTGTCTCAAACATAGGTGGCCTCAGCCACCGCCCCTCCCACCTTTCTTTTGTATAGAAGAAAGGATATACAATGACAAGTCAGTACATTTTTATAGGTGCTATCTCTTTTTTACTTACTTGTCATTTGCCCAAGTTCTTCTCTTATCCTAGCCACGTTGTGACATTTGCAGCGGTACTACCGCCAGGGGTAGCGGTACTACCGCCAGGACCCTAGCGGTACTACCGCCAGGGGTAGCGGTACTACCGCCAGGACCCCAGCAGTACTAGCACTAGGTATGGCGGTACTACCGCCAGGATTCCCATCTAACACGACCTGCTAGGAAATTTTTAGGGCTGTCTCAAGGAGGAGTGGTACTACCGCCAGGGGGAGCGGTACTACCGCCAGGACCCCAGCGGTACTACCACTGCATCCAGCGGTACTACCGCCAGGCAGCGGTACTACCGCTAGGTCCTCAGCGGTACTACCGCTGGCCCGTACCCCTTGGGCTATATAAAGGAGGGGGAGCCCGTTTTTCTCAGGCTCTTTCTTCTTCCTCGCGGCTCCTCCCTCCCCTAGCCCGAAATCCCCCTGTTTTGATCTCGTTTCGTGGAGCTCCTTCTCTCCGTTGGATTGGAGGGGTTGCTCCACCTCTCCTTCCTCCTCCAAGGGCCATGAATCCTGGTAAAGCTCCTCACCTTCTTCTATTTGGTTGATGTTCTTGTTCTAAGGTTAGGAGCATTGAGGGATTGGATCCATGTCTTTGATCTTGTGCCTTGTTCTTGGATGGCATGAAGGAGATATTTGAGGGGAGTGTAGGTCCTATGAATCGTTGCTCATTATTTTGCAATGCCCTAGGATTTACTTGTTTTAGATCAAGCACTTGAACTATGTTTGGATTAGATCTAAAACTTGCTCTTTCTTGCCTAGGCATGTACTTATTTCGGTGATACCTGTGATCCTCATGTGAGTAAGGCTGGGGTGGAGTTCTTAGTGTTCATATACAGCCCATGCCCCTCGTAAAAATCGTGTAGCCCTATGCATGAGGTCTATTTTTATCTATCAGATCTGAAAGTCAAACCCCAGCGGTACTACCGCCAGGGGTAGCGGTACTACCTCTAGGAGCCGAGCGGTACTACCGCCAGGGGTAGCGGTACTACCGCCAGGAGGATTCACTGTGCATTCTTTTCATGTGCTTGGCAATGAGTGTTTATTTTTCTGCTTTTTCTAGTTCATTGCCTTGACTCTTTTTGTCGCCTCTTTTCGCTGTGTGTTTTGTGTCACATGTAGTTCTCGCTGTTCGAACCCCCCACGGGACAGGCAGTCAAAGCAGTATCGCCACCCAGAGGCTCCCGAGGGGTGTGCCACATCAGGTCTGCAACCCAAAAAGCAGTCCTTCAAGAAGACCGCGAGCAAGGATAAGAGGATCAATGTCCGGACAATGTCCCCCAAGGACTTTCTGCGGTTTCGCACTCAGAACCATTATCTCAAAGAGAAGGCTGTGATCAAGGATGTTGATCATGTTTGGGCAAAGGATCAGTGCAGGATCTACCGTGATATTGTCATGCATTTCAAGAAGAACTATGTCCCCGTTCAGTGGATTGACCTAGCTCATCTTCGGCGGAACCTGGACTATTTTGGTGATGCCCTCTCTCTGATTGAAAAACTGGGCATCAAGGACATCATCACTTTCAAGACAGATTTTGACCCCACAGCTGTTGCTCCGTTCTATGTCACGGTCCACTTCTCTCCTGACGAAGAGCGCTCTATGGTGTGGATGACTGGGACTCAAAAGATGACCGGTACCTGGCATGAATTCATGACATTCCTCAAGGTTGACTTCCACGGAGCTGACACTCCACTTGGGTTGCGTCCGCATGCTGCAGCCCCCACTGATAGGCATGCCGCAAAGGACAGATTGCAGCAACTCTATTTGAGGAAGGGTGTGCTCCCCAAGCATCTGGACATCATGCATCGGATCCTTCGCAACACCCTCTTCCCTCGCATTGGTAACTTCGACGAGGTTCATGGCTCTTTGGCTGAGATGTTGCTGCTTTGTGAGGAGGCTATGACTAAGGAGTTTGCCCCTCTTGATATTTCTGATGTGATGTTCACGGAGCTCTGGAACTGCATCATCATGCGTAAGGTTCCCATCTACGGGCCCTATCTGTTCGCTTATATTCGTCACAAGTGGCAAGAGGCTTTTCCGGAGGAGGTGCTCTACGCTCAGTCTGACTACATTGTGCACGACCCGATCAAGCTTCGCGTCAAAGAGAAATGGGCCAACCCATCAACTTCCTCTCAGCAGATGGATACTGACACAGAGACTGCTGCTGACAGAGGAACCGCCTCTCAGTCCCGCTCTTCTGCCATGCCATCTTGGGACATCAAACTGCAGGATAAGATGAAGACTCTATTCTATATGCAGGCTAAGGGTCAATACCAGACACACGTGGCTCAGAAGGAGAGCCTCCAGAGGCACAAGCGTGTTCTCAGGACTCTTGATGTGGACATCTCCAGCGGATCAGAGAACGACATGACTCCAGAGGCTACTTGGATGCAGGCTCAAGGTTACCAGTGGTCTGGCGATGAGGAGGAAGAGGAGGAGCAGGACGATCAGGAGGGTACCGACGAGTCTGGCGATGCTGAGGATGAGGAGTAACTACCTATGGCGTTAGGTGTGCCCCTTTTTGGTGTCTTGTGCCAAAGGGGGAGAGAGTCTAGGAGTTGGATTTGCTTTCATAGTCGAACTTTGCTTTGCTTTGCTTTGTTTCGTGGTTTGCTTCGAACTTGGTTTGCTTCTAGTTTGCTATCGTTTGTGAGACATGAACTTATGTGAGATTTATTTCCATCATATGTTGTGAGTCATATGCCCTGTATTGTCATATATCTCTATCTTTTTGTTCTTATATTATTCTTTGTGCAAATCCGGTATTGTCATCAATCCACCAAAAAGGGGGAGATTGTTGGGGCATAGTTTATGCCTAAGTAATTTTGGTGATTGATGATAGTACCGTAAAGGACTAACCGTGTGTGTTAAGGTTTCAGATAACACACGTCAATGGCACAAGACAACTCGTATCCTCAATCATGGAACGGAAGAACGGCGCTCTCTACGATTCTCTTTATTTGAGTCATAGGAAAGCTGTACTATTAAGAGTGGATCCGTAGTGGAAAGGTTTCGGTGGAATCTATCTTTGCACGCGCACACTTCACATATTCTCCCTTACCTTCTTCATTGGAGCGGCCCCCGCCACTGTGTTTCTTTCCTCCTTGCAAATTGGTCCCCAGCGGTAGTACCGCTGGCCCTAGCGGTAGTACCGCTGGAATGCTTGCGGTAGTACCGCGGCAGCCAGCGGTAGTACCGCTGGCTGGCGGTAGTACCGCCCCTGGTCAGCGGTGGTACCACTGGCTGGTGGTAGTACCGCCCCTGGTCAGCGGTAGTACCGCTCCAGGAGCTTAGTACCGCCTGCCTAGCGGTTGTTCGTGGACGGACATTTTTGCGAAGACTTTCTTGGCGGTGGTAGTGCTTTTGCACTACCACGGGCCCAGCGGTAGTACCGCTGGAGTTCCAGCGGTAGTACCGCTGCATCCAGCGGTAGTACCGCTAGGCGGCGGTAGTACCGCCCCTGGTCAGCGGTAGTACCGCTGGAGTGCGAGCGGTAGTACCGCTGCAGCCAGCGGTAGTACCGTTGGAGCTCGGGCAGAGAGTGGGAAAACGGTCTCATTTTTCCCCCCACTATATAAAGGGTTCTTCTAGCTGTGGAACCTCATCTCTTACCTTCCCAAGCTCCATTGTTGCGCCCCAAGCTCAAAAGTGCCCGATCTCTCTCCCTAGCCAATCAAACTTGATGATTCTTTAGGGATTGGTTGAGAAGGCCTAGATCCACACTTCCACCAAGAGAAAAGTTGATTCCCCCACCAATCCCTTGCGGATCTTGTTACTCTTGGGTGTTTGAGCATCCTAGACGGTTGAGGTCACCTCGAAGCCATATTCCATTGTGGTGAAGCTTTGTGGTCTAGTTGGGAGCCTCCAAGCTTTGTGTGGAGTTGCCTCAACCTTGTTTGTAAAGGTTCGGTCGCTGCCTTCAAGGGAACCTATAGTGGAATCACGGTACCTTGCATCGTGCGAGGGCGTGAGGAGAATACGATGGCCTTAGTGGCTTTTTGGGGAGCATTGTGCCTCCACACCGCTCCAACGGAGACGTACTTCCTGTCAAAGGGAAGGAACTTCGGTAACACATCCTCGTCTCCATCGGTTCCACTTGTGGTTATCTCTATCCTTTACTTTGTATTTGCTTATGCTTGTGACTATATCTTACTTGTCTTAATAGCTCTCTTTGTTAGCTTCTTTAGGGTTCACCTCATTGTCGTATTATTTGTGAACCCGTATGTTGTTTACCTTAACTCGCTAAGATTAATTAAAAAGTGGTCGTAGTCTATTCACCCCCCCTCTAGCCAACCATATCGATCCTTTCATGGCTTTCCTTTGTCGGCTGCTGACACATGGCAAAGAGGTTCTTTGCCGTCAGCTGGCACAAAGCAAACGGCAAAGACAACACCTAAGGCAAAAGTTTTCTTTGTCGTCGTCCTTCCCTTTGTTGTCGGCTAGTGGACGGCAAAGGAAACACAGGCGGACGGCATAGGGTTGGCAGACGGGAAAGGGGGTGCCACCCTAGCGGCCGGAGACCACCCCACCCCACCCACCCCTTTGCCGTCTACCACCCAGCCTTTGCAGACGGCAAAGGGGGCTCCCTCTCTAACGGTGCATAGCCCCCCACCCCTCCCCTAACGGCTCTCGCGCCCACTGCCCGCTCTCTCTCTCTCTCTCGCCCTGCCCTCTCTCTCTCTCGCCTGCCCATCTCCCGTCGCCGCCGTCGTTGGAGCCGCCCCGGCCACCCCAGCCCGCTCCAGCCCTCGCGGCGCCCCTGCCGCCCCCTGCCCCCCTGCCGTCGTCCACCGCCGCCCACACCACCCCACCGGTGAGTTCTTCTTCTTTTTCTTTTTTAATAAGTTAATTACTTTAGTTAGTTTATTAGGTTAGTTTTTTATTATATATAGGGTAATTTAGTGAGTTTATTTGGTTAGATTATTAGGCTAATTAGGTTAGTTAGTTAGGTTAGCAGAAAAAAAAGAGGAAAAGCAGAAGGAAAAAAATGAAAAAGAAAAAAGGAAACGAAGAAAATAATTAGAAGAAGAACAAAAGGAAGAAGGAGAAGAACAACAAGAACAAGAACAAGAGGAGGAGGAGGAGGAGGAGAAAAAATAAGAAGAAGAAGAAGAAGAAGAAGAAGAAGAAGAAGAAGAAGAAGAAGAAGAAGAAGAAGAAGAAGAAGAAGAAGAAGAAGAAGAGGAGGAGGAGGAGGAGGAGGAGGAGGAGGAGGAGGAGAAAGAAGAAGAAGAAGAAGAAGAAGAAGAAGAAGAAGAAGAAGAAGAAGAAGAAGAAGAATAAGAAGAAGAAGAAGAAGAAGAAGAAGAAGAAGAAGAAGAAGAAGAAGAAGAAGAAGAAGAAGAAGAAGAAGAAAAGAAGAAAAAGAATAGGAGGAGAAAAAGAGGAGGGGGAGGAGGAGGAGAAAAAGAAGAAGAAGAAGAAGAAGAAGAAGAAGAAGAAGAAGAAGAAGAAGAAGAAGAAGAAGAAGAAGAAGAAGAAGAAGAAGAAGAAGAAGAAGAAGAAGAAGAAGAAGAAGAAGAAGAAAAAGAAGAAAAGAAGAAGAAAAAGAAAAAGAGGAGAGAGGACAAGAAGAAAGAAGAGGAAAAGGGAACCCCGGCACCCCGAAACTGACCCTCGACCCCCGACCCGTGACGCCCGACCATCGACCCCCGGCGCCACCGACCCCCGAGCCCCGACGCCACTGACCCCCGACGCCACTAACCCTCGACCCCCGACGCCACTGACCCCCGACCCAGACCCTCGGCCCATGACTCCCGACCCCCGACGCTCGACGCCACCAACCCCCGATCCCCGACACCAATGACGCCCGACATCACTGACCCTCGACCCCCGACGTCACTGACCCTCGACCCCCGACGCCACTGCCCCCCCCCCCACAACCGACGCCACTAACCCCCGACCCCCGATGCCACCGACAGCCGACACCATCGACCCTCGACGGTACTGACTCTCGACGCCCCTAAGCCCCGACCCCCGGCACCTCTTCTGCCTTCTGTTGAACGAGAAGGTGCTTTTCAGCCTTCCAGAGGCCCACGAGGTCATAGTTTTGTAAATTATGAGTTAGGTCACATATTTTCCGATTATGTTAATTATAAAAACATCGTATTTGTGTTGATCGTGTCAATTTCAATGTGCAATTGTTCGACGACCTCCACGTGCGTTGGACGAGCTCTGCCCTTGCGTTTGTTGGTGAGCACAAATGACTTCTCCTCCTACCCCCTTAATTTGCTCTGTCCCGGTCTTCGTGTCGATGAAACTTGCTAGCTATAGGTTTCTTCAATCATGAGTATGCATGACCAGCATGCGTCTCCCGTTCGAAAGGGTGACATCTATAAATATGCATTTCTTTGTATATTTATAACCGCCATCCTTTCGAATTGTCCAACATTACCCATGGACAGCCCGAGTATGTGTAGATTGGGTTTGTTTTCCCGTATGTTGTGCTCCGGATCCGATGCAGAATTTCATCAGTGCCTCCCCTGTTGTTCTCCGGGTACACATCCTCTCTGCTTATTGCCGAGACGTGTATCAGGAGAACAGCGGGGAGGTGCTGCCGAAATTCTGCGTCGCATCTGGAGCAGAGCCTGGGAAAACGAACCCAATCTACACATACTCGGGTGGGATTAGGACCTATCTTTACCTATTGGCGTGTAGGTTGCATGGACGTAATAAAACTGACAAACTTGATTAGCGTATGAATACAGGTGATGAATTATATATTTATTTCTTGTGCCCCCATAGGTAGCTAGGCAACATGAGTGATCGTGCTTGGATGTACACTGGTCACCCTAGTCAGAAAGACATGACCCATGAACGGTTAACAAAAACCAGGGGGTTTCTGAGAGCCGCATTTGCAAATGGCGAGCAAAAAACATGGTGCCCCTATCCCAACTGCGACAACTTGAAAAAGCAGACAGAGTTTGAAATGGTAAACACCTGCAGATGTAGGGTTTTACGCCTAATTATACGGTGTGGACATTTCATGGTGAGTCTGACCAACGTGCCAGAGATGAGGTGATTCGTCATCGCACCGACGAGCATGGTACCGGGATTGAAGACATGGTGCAAGACTTTGATGATGCTCAGGATTCGGACGATGAGATGGAGGAATCTGCAAAGGCCTTCTATGAAATGTTGGAGTCTTCAAAACGTCGTCTCCACGAGCAGGCTGAGCTTTGTCAGTTGGATGCCATCGCGCAAGTAATGGCTCTGAAGGCTCAATTCAACCTAGGCCGAGAATGCTACGACGCGATGATGACGATATTTAGACGCTTTCTACCCAAAGGCCATGTACTGCCTGCAAACCTGTACCAGTCAGAGAAAATCCTCCGTGTACTTAAGATGCCTTATGAGAAGATACATGCTTGTGAGAATGGATGTGCCTTATTTAGGCTTGAGTATGCGGCCTTGAACTATTGCCCCATTTGCAATTCTTCCAGGTATATTGTGGTAGACAATGGTATGGGTGAGAAGAATCAGACCAAAATCCCCATTAGTGTTCTTCGGTATCTGCCAATCGTACCAAGACTTCAACGTCTTTTCATGGTCAAAGAGACGGACAGACAGATGACATGGCACAAATTGGGCAAAAGAACCAAACTAGATGCGGATGGGAACAAGATGTTGGTACACACTTCAGATGGTTTTGCGTGAAGGCACTTCGATGCATTACATAAGGATAAATCGGAAGATCCAAGGCAACCTAGAGTTGCCATCAGCACGGATGGGTTCAATGTGTATGGTATGACGGCATGGAAGGTTCCCGTGCACCACATGCAAGGCAGCTCTTCAGTTCCGTTGGGTGTAGGCTCGTCGCAAGTATTCTTGCTTCGATATGCATAGACAATTCTTGGATCCTGACCATAAGTTCAGAAAAGACAAGAAGAATTTCATCAAAGGTAGAGTTGTCAAAAACAATGCACCAGCTGCGTTGACAGGCCACCAGACCCTTGATCAGTTAAACGCTCTTGCGCCTGATCCTTTGCATCCAGGATACTTCAAAGGGTATAATACGGAACACGCCTGGACTCACAAGTCATGCTTATGGGATATGCCTTACTTCAAAGACCTCCTTTGCCCACACAACATCGACGTGATGCACACTGAAAAGAATATTGCGGAGGTCATTTTTGGTACATTGTTTGGCATAGAGGGGAAGTCAAAAGGTAATCCTAAGGCTAGAATCAAGCTGGAGGCTATATGTGATAGACCGTTGCAAAACTTGCGACAACGGAAAGGAAAGCGAAGCATAGCGAAGCCAAAGGCATTGTTCAATGTTGAATGGCCACCTATGAGGGAAATGCTATTGTGGGTGAAAATGCGGTTGATGTTCCCCGATGGGTATGCTGCGAATCTAAAGAGGGGAGCGAGTCTTGAGAAATTGAAAATATTTGGGCTCAAGAGTCATGATTGGCACATATGGATTGAGCGGGTAATGCCGGTGATGTTGCATGGCTTTATCCCTGAGGATGAATGACTAGTACTGGCAGATCTGAGCTATTTCTTCTGTTCTCTTTGTGCGAAAGAACTACCGCCTGGCGTGCTAGATGAAATGGAAGAGTTGACTCCTGAGTTGATCTGCAAATTAGAAAAGATCTTTTCATCGGGCTTCTTTAATCCAACGCAACATTTGATTTTGCATCTCCCGACCGAGGCAAGAATGGGGGGCCCGTTCAAAATCGATGGTGCTACTCAACTGAGAGGATGCAGAAGACCCTTCGAGCTAAGTGTAAAAATAAACATAGAATTGAAGCATCGATGGCTGAGGCATTCATTACTGAGGAGGCGGCAAACTTCGTGACAGCACACTACGAAGCCAAAAATCATCATTCGCATAACCCGAAGCCTCGGTACAATGATGGCGATCCAAAAAAGTTTGATCCAACCTCAGCCTATTCAAAGGTAAGCTCGCACCATCCGGTGCTTCGAAAGGGAAATCGTTGGATGTCAAAGAATGGCGGACCATTTCTTTGTATATCTTCACCAACCTAACAGAAGTGCAGTCGTACATCGAGTAAGTTCTCGGTAATTTATTGTTCCGCAACTTCTAATTGCTTTGAACTACTCTTATTCCCGGATATTTGACATAGTCGATACGTCGCCAAATTCTCGGATGGAGCGTTCATCGAAAAGGATTCCACCGAAGAGTATGAGCTTCTCGCAAAGCATGGAGGCGACCATCCCGATTTCATCTCTTGGTTCAAACAAAGGGTAATTAATTACCATTAAGGGCCCATTTGATTTCTTGGTATAATTTGCGGCTAATGCATCCATTCTTTCGTATTAAACTTGTAGGCTGATGCAGAGTCTATGGACGCCGAGTTGAGACAAGTCGCTAATGGTTTTGACTATAAGGTCCGTTCATTTGACAAATACAACATCAACAGGTATCACTTTCGTACCTTTGGCAAAGAGTTATCTATGCCCGACCTAAAGACTACAAATTGTTCTGTCTCTGCTATCGGTGAAGGAGACACCGAGTATTATGGAAGAGTTGAAGCAATTTATGAACTTCTATTCTATGGTGAAAACCCACCGACCATCATAGTCTTCAAATGTTATTGGTTTGAGCCGAGGGAGACTAGAAGGACTCATGAACATATAGGACTAGTCGAAATCAACCAAAACACCCACTTAGATGTTCCCGATGTTTATATTACGGCTCAACAGGCGACACAAGTTTTCTATCTACCGTGGGCCTGCCAAACTGATCCAAATCTCAAAGTTTTGGATGTCGTTTATGAAGTGCCACCACATTTTAGACCACCTACCCTTAATGAAGAGAATTACGAACCTCACATTAACCCAGACACATATGAAGGAGAATTCTTCCAAGGAACACGTATGTCCAAGAAACGTTTCAAGAACCGCTCTACTTCACCCCAGAACATTGAAGTAGACAGCGACAGTGAATCCGTCTTAACCCCTGAGCCCGAACTGGAAGAGCTGGAAGAAGAAGAGGTTACCGTTGTGGATGACCTGTCACTTCTTGACCGATTACATAATGGTGGCCTTCCACATGTTCTTCGTGATAGTGATGATGATGATGCATTTATTGATGATAGTGATGATCGTGATGCATTTATTGACCCCGAAGCATATATAGACGAGCACGATTGTTATTAGTTCATGCAGGTATTCAACTAAATTATATAAATTTTATTACTCATGTTGGTATTTATGTTGTACTAATTTCATTTACTCTTTATCATGACAGGTGTTGAAAGATGGTGGGAAAGGGTCGAAAGCACTCTGCGGCTCCTTCTTCGTCGGCGGGTGATGGGATGGGTACTTCCATTCCTGCCTCGCCTCTTTGGAGAGCGTTGCTCTCTACTCTGCAAGGAGCACCCCCCGTGAGAGGAGGTCGACCCCCTGCGAAGCCAAGAGGTACTAAAGGTACACGTTGTATTCATGTTGGTATTTATGTTGTACTCATGTTGTATGCATATTGGTATTTATATACATTTTATTACTCATGTTGGTATTTATGTTGTACTAAAGGTACACGTGGCCGCGGGAGAGGTAGGGCGGTGGCTACCACGCCTTCTGAGGTGGAGGCTACACGATCTCCGCCACCACCCCAAGCTGATTCACCTCAGCACAGGACTTCTAGGGTGGATTCGTCTGAGGTGCAGGCTACACGGTCTCCGGTTCACGAGTCTCGAGTCGACGAGCCTCAGGTCGACGAGCCTTCGACCCACGAGACTCGTGTCCCAGAGGCTTCATTCCACACGACTCCGGAGCAAAGCAGGGATGAGGGTACGTCCCAAGAGACCCAGTGGGATACCTAGGCTGAGCCAAGTGGCCATGCTGGTAGCGACGAGGAGCTGGGTGAGGGGGCTACCGTCTACCAGCGTGGTAGTTTGGGGCTCCCGCTCGTGCCAGCGACCCCTGAGCAGAGGTGGTCGATTAGGCCAAATGGGGACAAGTAGGTTAATTTACTCTTATTTAACCTTTTGCCTTCGCGTTTTCTCAAATATCTAATGTTTTGGCTTTAATTTGTCATACTGTAGGGGTTGGATTGTTGCCAAGGGTGTCCGCAAGCCCAACAGCGTCCTTGGTGTGCTTTGCCGTAAAAACTACCCAGGGTTTGTTACGTTGCCCGGTCGGGAGCGAGAGGTAGGAATGACCTGGGAGCACTACTTGGGTGCCCTGGCCCCGCCGGAGGTGGAGATCGACGGTGTTTTGTGCGACACAAAGGCGTACATGGTGATCCGAAAGTTCTGGGTAATTTCTCCTTCACACAATTATAAATCAACCATAGCTATTTATTGTACTAATCGGTGTTGTCTCGTTTGTAGACCTACTACAAGTGTGAGGAGGGATACGAGGAGGACGCGGCAAAGGTTATCGAAACCGAATGTCGCCACCTACTTCGAAACTTTCGGTACGAGGCTTGGGTGCAGGCTGTTCGAGACTACCATGCCACGCGGCGTATTAGGATTGACAAGGCGAAGTGTCGTGATGCTAAGATGGAGAAGGAGCATTACATGAAGGTAATTACATATTCTTAAGGCTTTGTAGTTAGTTTCCTTGATTTGGTTCTTACGCGCTCAAATTTCTCTTTATTAACTTAGGTGCCCCCGAGATGGTGTGTGGATAAGATGGATTATTGGGAGGCCTTGGTGGATCAGTGGTGCTCCGAAACGTGGGAGGCCAGCCACAACAACACCAAGGAGAGGTGTGGCAAAATGGTTGGTGTGCCACACCATCAAGAGAGCGTCAACTTAATCCAATTTGGTGAGAACTAGGTATGTGGTTTTCTTCATGCCTCATGCAATTCATTCTTAATGCTATATTGAGCCCTTTACTAATACAATTTTCCTCTCTCTCTCTCTCTTTTAGGCGCGTCACAATAAGACGGAGGTGCCACAGATGTACGACCTGTATGCGATGGCCCATACTGCCTCGTACAAGAAGGTGAAGGCATCCTCTGAGTCTGACCTCGAGCATCCAGAAAACTTCACCAACATCTCCTCCCACCACAAGCTCGTGAAGTACAGAGATCACGAGAAGGCAAGGAAAGGGGAGGACTTTAACCCGAGCGAGGGGCCTATTGATCCAGAGCTGGTGATGATAGCTGGCAACGGGAGGCCCCATGGCTCGATCACCATTAGAGACGGCCTTATACGTTGTCCTAGCACTCTCCGGCAGATAAAGGCACGCCAAACGAGCTCTTGTCCGGAGATAACACGTTGTCCACGGCCAGTCGAGCTCGCCATCGAGGTTAGTTTAGTGGACTCAACTATCTTTCCACATTATGTTGTGCGTTGGAACCAATATGATTACATTGCTAACAATGAGTTGTGTTGCAGGCTGCTATTTAGAAAGAGAGAGAGGCAATGCAGGCGGCTATGGCGGAGAAGGATAAGGAGATTAGGGAGCTGGAGGAGAGGACGACTGCATTGGTGGAGGCGGAGAGGGCATGGAATGATGCGTCTAACAGGGCCATATACGAGCTCTTCGTGGTAAGTTTCTTCTTCATGTTATTTCAAATCTTGCATTTGAATGTCCGTTTCATTAAAAATAAAAAGTTTGACTTGTCGAAACCAAATGTACAGTCTATGTGCGAGAAGAGCGGCCAAGTCCCTCCGCCGATGCCAGTCATTAACATGGCGGGGACGGTGAGTTTCATTTTAGTGCAGTGATTTAAGAGTGTCCTCATGCTAACGACACATTGCAAACGGTGTTTGGTGCAGAATATCTCCCGAAATGCATCGCACGACCCTTCTACAGTGGAGCCTTCTCCTGGGCAGCCTTCTCCAGGTGAAACAAGCCAGAGCCACCGTGCTTCACCGCCGTGATAACGATAATGGTATGTTATTTCTAGTGTTTTAATAAAAAATAGCTAGACTTCCATCTAAATGACATAATTAGCTTAGTTAGCTCCAAAATGGCTAAATTGGCTAATTATCCTACAAAATGACATAATTATCTTACTTAGCTCCAAAATGACCTATTTAATAAAAAATGACCTATAGTTAGCTAAGTTCTCTCCTAAATGACATAATAAGGCTTACGTAGCTGCAAGATGACCTATTCCCCCTAACTTAGGTATTAAATGGCCTATAATTAGCCTAGCTAGATCCAAAATAGCTTAATAAGCATAGTTTGCTCAGGAATGGCCTAGTTTACCCAAGTTATCTCCAAAACGACCTATAGTTAGCTAGGGTTCCACCTAAATAACATAATTAGCTTAGTTAGCTCCAAAATGGTCTATTTAATAAAACATGACCTATACTTAGCTAATTATCCTCGAAATGACATAATTAGCTCCAAAAAGGCATTCTTAGCTAATTTAGCCCGAAGAAGGGGACAAGAGGAGAAGAAAGAGGAAAAATGAAAGGAAGGAAGAAGAAGAAGAACAGAAGAAGAAGAAGAAGAGAAGGAGGAGGATAAGAAGAAGGAGAAGAAGGAGAAGGAGCTCCTCCTTCTCCTTCTTCTTCCTCCTTCTTCGTCCTTCTCCTTCTCCTTCTTCTTTTCTTCTTCTTCTCCTCTTCCTTCTCCTTCTCCTCCTCCTCCTCCTCCTCCTTTTTTACTTCTTCTTCTCTTTCTCTTCTTCTACGTAGCTTAGACTCATCCAAGAAAGACTAAATTGGCTAATTATCCTACAAAATGACATAATGAGCTTAGTTACTCCAAAATGACCTATTTAATAAAAAATGACCTATATTTAGCTAAGTTCTCTCCTAAATGACATAATAAGGCTTACGTAGCTGCAAGATGACATATTCCTCCTAACTTAGGTATTAAATGGCCTATAATTAGCCTAGCTAGATCCAAAATGGCTTAATAAGCATAGTTTGCTCCGGAATGACCTATTTTACCCAAGTTAGCTCCGAAACGACCAATAGTTAGCTAGGGTTCCACCTAAATGACATAATTAGCTTAGTTAGCTCCAAAATGGTCTATTTAATAAAACATGACCTATACTTAGCTAATTATCCTCGAAATGACATAATTAGCTCCAAAAAGGCATTCTTAGCTAATTTAGCCGAAGAAGGGGACAAGAGGAGAAGAAAGAGGAAAAATGAAAGGGATGAAGAAGAAGAACAAGAAGAGAAGAAGAAGAAGAGATGGAGGAGGATAAGAAGAAGGAGAAGAAGAAGGAGAAGAAGGAGAAGGAGCTCCTCCTTCTCCTTCTTCTTCCTCCTTCTTCCTCCTTCTCCTTCTCCTTCTTCTTTTCTTCTTCTTCTCCTCTTCCTTCTCCTCCTGCTCCTCCTCCTCCTTCTTCTTCTTCTTTTACTTCTTCTTCTCTTTCTGTTCTTCTACGTAGCTTAGACTCATCCAAGAAATACTAAATTGGCTAATTATCCTACAAAATGACATAATTAGCTTAGTTAGCTCCAAAATGACCTATTTAATAAAAAATGACCTATAGTTAGCTAAGTTCTCTCCTAAATGACATAATAAGGCTTACGTAGATGCAAGATGACCTATTCCCCCTAACTTAGGTATTAAATGGCCTATAATTAGCCTAGCCAGATCCAAAATGGCTTAATAAGCATATTTTGCTCCGGAATGACCTATTTTACCCAAGTTAGCTCCGAAACGACCTATAGTTAGCTAGGGTTCCACCTAAATGACATAATTAGCTTAGTTAGCTCCAAAATGGTCTATTAGATAAAACATGACCTATACTTAGCTAATTATCGTTGAAATGACATAATTAGCTCCAAAAAGGCATTCTTAGCTAATTTAGCCCGAAGTACGGGACAAGAGGAGAAGAAAGAGAAAAAATGAAAGGAAGGAAGAAGAAGAAGAAGAGAAGAAGAAGAGAAGGAGGAGGATAAGAAGAAGGAGAAGAAGGAGGATAAGAAGGAGAAGGAGCTCCTCCCTCTCCTTCTTCTTCCTCCTTCTTCCTCCTTCTCCTACTCCTTCTTATTTTCTTCTTCTTCTCCTCTTCCTTCTCCTCCTCCTCCTCCTTCTTCTTCTTTTACTTCTTCTTATCTTTCTCTTCTTCTACGTAGCTTAGACTCATCCAAGAAAGACTAAATTTGATAATTATCCTACAAAAGGACATAATTAGCTTAGTTAGCTCCAAAATGACCTATTTAATAAAAAAATGACCTATAGTTAGCTAAGTTCTCTCCTAAATGACATAATGAGGCTTACGTAGCTGCAAGATGACCTATTCCCTCTAACTTAGGTATTAAATGGCCTATAATTAGCCTAGCTAGATCCAAAATTGGTTAATAAGCATAGTTTGCTCCGGAATGTCCTATTTTACCCAAGTTAGCTCCCAAACGACCTATAGTTAGCTAGGGTTCCACCTAAATGATATAATTAGCTTAGTTAGCTCCAAAATGGTATATTTAATGAAACATGACCTATACTTAGCTAATTATCCTCGAAATGACATAATTAGCTCTAAAAAGGCATTCTTAGCTAATTTAGCCCGAAGAAGGGAACAAGAGGAGAAGAAAGAGGACAAATGAAAGGAAGGAATAAGAATAAGAAGATAAGAAGAAGAAGGAGAAGGAGGAAGAAGGAGGACAAGGAGGAGAGAAGCTCCTTCTCCTTCTTCTACTCCTTCTTCTTCTTCTTCTTGTCCTTCTTCTTTTCTTCTTCTTCTCCTTCACCTCCTCCTTCTCCTCCTTCTTCTTCTTCTTTTTCTTCTCCTTCTTCTTCTCTTCTTGCTTCTTCTCTTCTTGCTTCTTCTCTTTCTTCTTCTACGTAGGTTATTTTCCCCAACAAAGACATACTTAGCTAATTATCCTCTGAAATGACATAATTAGCATAGTTAGGTAAAAACATCCTAAGAACCTTGGTTAGCTCATTAAAATGACTAATTTAGCTCCAAAATGACATAATAAGGTCAAAATGGATTAATAATCATAGTTGGCTACAAAATGACATAGTTTTATCCAAGTTAGCTCTAGAATGACCTATACTTAGCTAAGTTCTCTCCTAAATGACATAATAAGGCTATGTAGCTCCAAGATGACCTATTCCACCTAATTTAGCTATTAAATGGCCTATACTTAGCTAATTTCTCTCTGAAATAACCTATATATACTTCTTCATCTAGTATTATTCTTCTAACTTTCTTATTTGTCATTTTGTAGATTACATTCACTAAACGGGAAGCTTGGATTATATTGATGGAATGCTTGAAGATGATTTCTTGTACCATGGCTTCACGGAAGCTTGTATTGAAACTATTGTAGTATATGGATATATATGAAACTTTGTATGCATGTGGATGAAACTGGTGTAATATATGGTTTGGTACGGATGCAACTTGCATAATATGTATGCACTATGGATGAAAGTTATTTTAATATGGTTATGAGTACGGAAAGAAATTTATTTATGTCAAATATATATATATCCTGATTATTGTCAAAAATGCTGGATGTAATAAGAAATAAATTAAAAAGGGGCTGGTTCCCCCCTTTGCCGTCTGCCCCCACATGGCAAAGGGGTGATGGCACACGGCAAAGGGGAAGAGAGGTGGGGTTGGTTCCCCCCTTTGCCGTCTGCCCTCGCATGGCAAAGGTGGGATGGCAGACGGCAAAGAGGGGAGAGAGAGGGGCTGGTTCCCGCCTTTCCCGTCTTCCCCCACATGGAAAAGGGGGAACCAGCTCCCACTCTCTCCCCTCTTTGCCGTCAGCCCCGACATGGCAAAGGTGGGATGGCAGACGGCAAAGAGGGGAGAGAGAGGGGGCTGGTTCCACCCTTTGCCGTCTGCCCCCACATGGCAAAGGGGGGATGGCAGACGGCAAAGAGAGGAGGCCTGCCGTTAACACTCAACGGGGTCGTTGGAGTATGTGTCGTCCCATTTAATTTGCCGCCTGCCCCCTCATGGCAAAGATTCTTTGTCGTCCGCTTTAAAAAAGCAGACGGCAAAGAACCTCTTCACCGGATTTTTTTTGCCATCTACTTTGTCGTCTGCTGACCGACGGCAAAGCCTTTGCCGTCAGTGGTTCCCCCCTTTGCCGTCCGCCATGGCAGACGGCAAATTTCTGAATTTCAGTAGTGATAGGTTAAAATTTCTGGTGGAACTCCAGTTTCAAACGATTCCAATCCCATGTGTCAGTATAATCACATAGCCTATACCATGTGAATACCTTGCCCTCCAAAGATAAAGGGAAAACTTTGATATTAGCCATGTCTCTAGATAAACCTGCACGCTTAAGCAATCCACAAATTTCATCCACATAAATTAAGTGCATATCACGATGTTTAGTTCAATCGCCTGCATAAGTATTAGCTAAAAGTTTATCAATAAGACCAGTAGGGATTTCATAAGCAATATCTTCAGTAGCTTCAGTAGGTGGTGGAGAGGCAACTCTAGTGGTTTCCGGTCAAGGTGAAGATACCCCGAACAAGCCTCTCAAAGGATTACTGTCCATAGTGACAAGTAGCAATAAATTTCAGCACGTAGCAAAAATATTTCCTTACCAATTTCCACTCACCAAAGGTGCTTCACTCCCCGGCAATGGCGCCAAAAAAGAGTCTTGATGACCCACAAGTATAGGGCATCAATCGTAGTCCTTTCGATAAGTAAGAGTGTTGAACCCAACGAGGAGCACAAGGAAATGACAAGTTGTTTTCAGCAAGGTAGTTCCTACAAGCACTGAAACAAGCGGTAATAGATAGTTTGGTAGAAAGATAATTTGTAGCAAGTAACTAGGGACAAATATAAATAAAGTGCAGCAAGATAGACCAATCCTATTGAGTGCAAAGTATAGGCCGGAACAAGTACTTATAGTGATGCAAATGTTCTTTAGGACACACGGGAATTTCATCTAGTCACTTTCACCATGTTCATTTGATTCATGTTTGCTACTTTGATGACTTGATATGTGGGTGGACCCGTGCTTGGGTGTTGTTATTACTTGAAAAAGCCTCCCACTTATGATTACCCCCTCTCGCAAGCATCTGAAACTATGAAAAGAGAATTAAGCCAAAGTCTAACCATAGCAATAAACATTTGGATCCAAATCAGGCCCTTACAAAATAGCACATAAAGTGGGGTTTAAGCTTCTGTCACTCTAGCAACCCATCATATAATTACTACTACACAATGAGTTCCCTTAGGCCCATAAATGGTGAAGTGTCATGTAGTCGACGTTCACATGGCACCACTAAGAGAATCGCAACACACATATCATCAAAATATGGAACGAATACCAAATTCACATGATTACTCATGATGAGACTTCTCACATGTCCTCAAGAAAAAAAAATAACTACTCACTCATCATCACAGTGTTCAAGATGAGAGGGGTATTGAATAACATACAGGATCTCAACATTTAATATCTCAAGAGGCAAACAAACTAGCATCAACTACAATAAGTAATCAACACTACAAGCCAAATACATGTACCAATCTGAAGTTATGACACAAAGATTGAATACAAGAGATGAACAAGGGTTTGAGATGATATGGTGTTGTTGATGGTGATGATGAAGATTGGTCCTCCCATGATGAGAAGATTGTTGGTGATGACGAAGGCTACGATTTCCCCCTCTCGGAGGGAAGTGTCCCCGATGAAATTTGCCCGCCAGAGAGCAAAAGTAATCCTGCTCTAGTTTCGCCTCGTGGCGGCGACGACTCATACCGAAAGTATCCCCATAAAAGTTATAGGGTAAAATGACTTATATGCCACAAGGACGAGGCCTGAAGTGGGCTAGGGGCTCCAGACAACATCAGGGGGCGCCCTCGTGTTGTGTGGGCACCTGGCTTTCCTCCTCTAGTAGATCTTTCGCCCAGTTTTTTTTATTTATTCCAAAATAATTCTTCATGAAATTTCAGCCCATTTGGAGATGTGCAAAATAGGTATCTCTGCTATAGCTTTTTCAGGCCCTGAAATCCAGCTGCCGGCATTCTCCTTCCTTGTGTAAATCTTGCATATTAAGAGAGCAAAGGCATTAGAAATACTCCATGAAGTATTATATTGATCAAAAACTTTATAAATATAAGCAATAAAACATGATGCCAAATGGGCGTATCAGCCACTATCAACATAAAGCAACATTCTCAAAGGGTGAAATCAGTGACGTATGGCGAAGGCGGCGCGCCAGCCCGCTCTTTGGGAGGCTGCAGAAGCGGGTCGTCATCGTGATGCAGCCGAGGCCCGCGAGAGGGAGCTCTAGGCATCGTGCACCCTCATGGATCAGCAACTCTAGGAACAGAGGAATGCCCTCTCGTCCTGTGGTCAGGGACTAGCACCGCAAGAAACACACCTCCAGTCCTTTAATAAGAGCTCGACCTGACATAGATGCAATAGATCCTAGAGCACGAACGGTGGAGATGGTGGACCGTGAGGTGACCATCGCCATGGCCTATTATGACCAGCACATGGAGAAAGCCAATGCCAGCCTGGCAGTCAAGGAGAAGAAGATCCAGGAGGACGCCGACTCGAGGATCGAGCAAACCCATAAGGCCCTTGCCAAAGATTATTGCGATAATCTGAAGGTGCCGGAGGACCGCTTCAAGATGCGACACAAGGAGCTGCATCGCAAGATAGACGGCCTCAAGAAAGCATTGTATGAGTCAGAAGGGCGACGGAAGGCCGTGTTGAAAGCCCAAGATGCCTCCTAGGCCAAACCGGCATCCCTTTAGGAGTAGGTGGGTGGTGTTGGGTCCCTCGTGGAGTGATTGACGAACGACGCGAACAAGTCTTGGGGCAGCAGCACACGCGCTCCAAGATGTTCCAAATCCTCGAGCAACGGGCTCTCCGCTCCCTGGGCTCCATCTGCATAGAGGTTGTCTCCATGCCCCTCTTGTCCGATGATGCCGGCTACCTCGACTTTCTACCAAGGTCATGGAGCCGCTCAAAGTGAGCGCCAAGAAGGTGGGCATAATCATTGAGGAGGAATGTCATGACCTCCTTGGCCAGGCATTGATGCGCGTCTTCAGCCATCTCCTTCACACTGACCCCCGCTTCGATTTTGAGGCTATGATGGGCCCTGTTCCTAAGGCGATCTGGGGCGCCCTGGTAGAAGCAATGGAAGATCATGTGGATGCGCTAAGCATGCAATTCGCCCCTGGCGGCTGCGAGGATTATGGAGGAGCCGAGGAGCGTGAAGGAGACGATGGTGATGGGAGCGATGTGTCTCCCTAGATTATGTTTTTTCTTTCTCTTAACATTGATCTAATGGGTACTTGTGCTCTCTTGGGGCTTACTTTGATGCCTACTTTTTGTTTACACTCGATTCCTTACCCCACGTTATCAGGACGTACCTTATATGCGAGGCTCGGTTGTCGCTGGTGAGTCAGGTCGTGATGCTTGAACAAGGACCAGGAGGCGAGGGCTCCTAAGGCAAAACACTCGATATGCCACCCATAGACCAAAAAAGCTCGCGTACACATGGTCCACATGCACGGAGTTCCGCCTTGGGGGAACGGCGCGCTCTCGTTGGCTCACTCATGTGCGCCACGCAAGGATACTAGCCACCAAGGCCTTGGTGAGATGGAGCGCACAGGAACAGGCATGTGGCCTGGAGCCAATGCCACTAGGGCTCATCTCAGCATAGGCACCGTTTCCAGCCCCCGCTCGCATGATACTTAAGAGGGAGACATTGAGTGTGTGCGGTTCATAAAAATAAATCAACAAAATGTAGCAAGACCCAAAACCAAAGCTTTCATTTCAAGGAGATGACAAATTGTTTACACGCAAAAAAGAGGTGTGAGTGCCATGTCTCACATGGGTCAGCCTAAGTTTGGCGCGGCCCGTAGGGCACCCTCGTTGATTGTTCCGCCAGCATAGGGCATGGGGCTTCTACTTGGACGTGGGCATGATTGCAATTCAAATGTTTCCGCCAGAGCGAAGCAGGTGGCTTCCACTTGGGTGTGGGCATGGTTGTGATTCAACCGTTTTTAGCCAGCGCACAGCATGAGGCTTCCACTTGGGAGCGGGCATGGTTGCGATTCAACCGTTTTCCACTAGCGCGGAGCATGGGGCTTCCACTTGGGCGTGGACATGGTTGCGATTCAACCATTTTCCGCCAGTGCAGAGCATGGGACTTCCACTTGGGGGTGGCCGAGAGTCCTCCCAAGGCCAAGGGGTGGCGCACCGGGAGGCTCAGGGGCGTGTACAGCCCCCACCTCATTCTTACGTGTGAGGGTCACAGGTAGAACTTGCGGAGGTGTTGGATGTTCCATGCGTTGGGCACGGGCACCCCACCCTCCGTCTCTAGGCGTGCCACACTAGGCCTGGAGACTGGCAAACCTGAAAGGGTCTTCCTACATGGGCGAGAGCTTGTGCAGGCCCTCTCTAGAGAGGATCCATCGTAGGATGAGATCCCCAACCTCGACGGTGTGAGGGAAGATGTTGCAACTATGGTAGCACTGCAAGGCCTGCTGGTACCTCGCGGCACGAAGAGCGGCCTCGCAGGGGCCCTGCTCGAGGAGCAAAAGGTCAGTCTCCCGCGAGTCATCCTGACGCGCCTCATCAAACGCCAAGACCCGTGGGGAACCATGCTTAAGCTCCAAGGGAAGGATCGCCTCGGGCACATAGACAAGGAAGAAGGGGGAAGTATCCTATCTAATTCATTTCTTTCATTCAAGTCCATATCATTCTCATGGTCTAGCAGGTACTATTCTAATGGGTCGGTGGGAGGTAGAACAATAGAAGCAAGACCAATTATTTCATCTATATTAGGCAATCCGTTTCATGCGATTGTTTACCAAACTTTGAAAAATTGAACTCGTGAGATATATCAACGAAGGTAACTTTAACCTTTTCGATAGCATAATTAATATCAGCACTAACAGTATTCAAGAAAGGTCTACTGAATATTATGGGGAAAAGTTATCTTGTTGTGAACCAAATAATAAGAAATCAATGGGATATTTGACTTTTCCACACAATACTTCAACATCTCTAACAATCCCAAGTGGCGATATAGTATCTCGGTTTGCAAGTTTAATAGTAACATATATGTCTTCAATCGAAAGTGTTGCTATATCATGCATAATTTCTTTATATAATGTAAAAGTTATAGCATTAATGCTAGCACCTAGATCACAGAGGCCATGATAATAGTGTTCTCCAATCTTAACTAAGATAACACGTGTGCCTACCACTGGTTTATTCTTAACAAGTTCGTCGTGTTTATTTCTAACAGGCTTTGCAATTCTAGCAGCTTCATCACAAGGTAAATAACTTGCCCATCAATGTTATCAGCTAAGATATCTTTAACCATGGAAACCTTAGGCTCGATATTAATTTGCTTGAAAGGTTTAGGTGTCCTAATATGACTTTTATTAACCACTGTTGCAGCCCTAGCATGATGTCTAATCTTAACAGGAAAAGGAAGTTTCTCAATGTAAGCCGTAGGAACAATTGGATCTTCATGGTCAATAATTATTTATTCCTTCTTTATTTCAACAAATTCATCTTGTAATTTTTTAGTATGAGGATGGAATTTAAACCGCTTCTCCTTAGGAAGATCAATGTAAGTGGAAAAAGTTTCACGGAAGGAAGCTACTCTCTCAGGACCAAGGCCATATTTGTTGCTGAACTCATGAAAAAGAGAAGTATCGATGAACGATTTAACGCAATCAAACTTAAATTTTATACCTGATGCCTTACCTCTATCATGTTCCCAATCTTCAAAATTGCGTTTAATATTTTCTAGAAGATTCTATCTAAATTCAATAGTCTCATTCATGTAGGAGCCAACCGCACAAGCATCGAGCAATGTTCGATCATCATGAGAAAGACGGGCATAAAAAATTTGTATGATCGCTTCCCTTGAGAGATCACGATTGGGGAAAATGTGCATCATATATTTAAGCCTACCCCAAGCTTGAGCAATGCCTTCTCTTCACGAGGCTAGCAATTAAAAATAAGATTCTAATCATGATGAATCAATTGCACAGGATAAAATTTCTGATGAAATTCCAATTTAAAGCTATTCCAATCCCGTGATCCAATATTATCCAATATCCTATAACACAATAATGCTTTTCCCTCCAAAGATAAAGGGAAAACTTTCTTATTGACTTGGTCTCCGGGTAGACCTCAAAGCTTAAACAATCCACAAATCTCATCGACATATATTAAATGATAACGAGGATGAGTTCAACCGTTATAAGGATTAGCCTACAGTTTCTCTACCATACCCGAAGGAATCTCATAATAAATATTTTCAGATGATTCAGAAGGTTGAGGGATGATTACCTCAACTTCCGTTCGAGGCGAAGATGCCCCGAACAAGCCACTCAAAGGGTGACCGTTCATAGTGACAAGCAACAGTAAATTTTAGCACGTATCGGAAATGTTTCCTTACCAAAGGCGCTTCACTCCCCGGCAACAACGCCAGAAAAGAGTCTTGATGACCCACAAGTATAGGGGGTAAGCCGTACTCCATTCAATAAGTAAGAGTATCGAACCCAACAAGGAGCAAAAGGAAATGATAAGCAGTTTTTAACAAGGTATTCTCTGCAAGTGATATAAGTAACAATGATAGATAGTTTTGTAGCAAGGTAATTCATAACAAATGACAAGTAAAAATAGTAAAAAAGGTGCAGCAAGGTATCCCAATCCTTTTTATAGCAAAGGACGGGCCCGAAAGTACTCTTATATAAAGCAAGTACTCCCGAGGACACGTGGGAATGTGTGTCTAGTCATGTTCATCATATTGAGTTGATTCGCGTTCGCTACTTTGATGACTTCATATGTGGGTAGATCAGTGCTAAGGTGTTGTTCTTACTTGAACTAACAACCCACTTATGATTAACCCCTCTTCCAAGAATCCACAACTACAAAAGAAGAATTAAGATAAATCTAACCAAAGCATGATACATGTGGATCCAAATCAGCCCCTTATGAAGCAACACAGAAACTGGGGTTTAAGCTTTTGTCACTCTCGCAACCCATCATCTAATTGTTACTCCACAATGACTACCTTTAGGCCCATAAAATGGTGAAGTGTCATGTAGTTGATGTTCACATCACACCACTAAAGGAAGTAACAACATACATATCATGAAAATATCGAACGAACGCCAACTTTGTATGATTACTTATAACCAGACTTCTCCCATGTCCTCGAGAACAATGTTAACTACTCACACCTCATAAACATGTTCAACATCAGAGGTGTAACAAATATGATTAAGGATCTGAACATTATGTCTTCCACCAAGTAATCCAACTAGCATCAAGTACAAGATGTAATTAACACAACTAGCAACCCACAGGTACCAATCTGAGGTTTTGAGACAAAGATTGAATACACGATATGAACTTGGGTTGGGGATGCGATGGTGCTGGTGAATATGTTGATGAAGATTGGTCCTCCCATGAAGGAGGAAGCATTGGTGATGACGATGGCTTTGATTCCCCCTCCCAAAGAGGAATTCCTCTTGCAGAATCGCTCTGTCGGAGAGCAAAAGGGCCTTTGCCCAGGTTCCCGCCTCGAGATGTCGGCTCTTCATCCTCAAATTTATGTCTTGATTTTTTCTAGGGTAAAACACACCATATATGAGAATAGGGACGTGAGAGGACAAACACGGGCCCCACAAGCCATCACGACGCAACCTGGGGTGGGGACCGTGGTCTGATGGCTTGTGCCCACGTGGCTGCCCCTCTACGTTGTATTTTTGGCCAAATAATTCTTATATATTCCAGAAAAAATCTCCTAAAGTTTTAGGTCATTTGGAGAACCTTGATTTTTCTGTCTTTTTCTTGGTTTCTCGGTCCAAAATTCCACTTCGGAGATACTTTCCTCTTCATAATGTACCTTGCATATTCAAAGACAAAAGACATAAGAATTACATAATAAAAGGGAATAATGGACAATAGTAAGAGAAATATTAATAAAGATTCATGATGCAAAATGAATGTATCACACAACACCAAATTTCCCTCAAGTGGATGACCTAAGGTTTATCAATTCATGGAAGGTGTACGATGAAGATGGTGTGTCTCAAACAACCCTTCAATCAAATACAAGAAATATCTCGTGTCCCTAACACACCCAATACAATGGAAAATTGTATAGGTGCACTAGTTCAGCGACAAGATGGTGATACAAGTGTATTATATATAGTAGATATAGATTTTTGTTACCTGAAAATATAAAAAAAGCAAGGTAGCAAGTGGAAAACAGTGAGCAAAACATTGTATAAATGCTTAGAATTAAGGCCTAGGGTTCATATTTTCACTAGTGCAATCTCTCAACAATGCTAACATAGTAGAATCATATGATCATCCCTCAACGTGCAACAAAGAATCACTCCAAAGTTCATAAGTAGCGGAGAACATAGAAATTGGCGTAGGTAGCAGAACCACCTCAAAGTTATTCTTTTCGGTCAATATTTTGAGCTATTCCTCTAAGTGTTACAAACAGCCCTAGAGCTCGTACTAGAATAACACCCATGATACATATCAATCAACCCTAGTGTCACCTACATACTCCAATGTCACCTCAAGTATATGTGGGTTAATTATACAACATGCATAAAACAATTTTAGATTCTTCATATTCAATCCAACACAAAGAACTTCAAAAAGTACCTTAAGATTTCTATCAAAGAATGTAATATGAAAATGTGCAATCAACCCATATGCATAGATCCCCAAGGTCACCGGAATCCACAAGTTGATGTCATAACATATATCAAGTGAATCCATAGAATACCCCATTGTCACCATGGATATCCACATGCAAGACATACATCAAGTGTTCTCAAGCCCAAAATATGGTCCAACATAACGAGGTCTGAAAGGGAAAGATTCAATTCACCACAACAACATGGCAGGGGAAGAACACCATGTGATCCAAATATATTAACAAAGATCATGATACATCAAGATCATGACATCTCACGATGCTTTTCCCTCCAAAAATAAAGGGAAAACTTTATTTTTGAATTGGTCTCCGGGTAGACTTGAAAGCTTAAACAATCCACAAATCTCATTGACATATATTAAATGATAACGAGGATGAGTTCAACCATTATAAGGATTAGCCAACAGTTCATCTACCATACCAGAAGGAATCTCATAATAAATATTTTTAGCTGATTCAGCAGGTTGAGGGATGATTTCCTCAACTTCCGTTCGAGGTGAAGATGCCCCGAACAAGCCACTCAAAGGGTGACCATTCATAATGACAAGCAACAGTAGATTTTAGCATGTACCAGAAATGTTTCCTTACCAAAGGCGCTTCACTCCTCGGCAACAGCACCACAAAAGAGACTTGATGACCCACAAGTATAGGGGGTCAATCGTAGTCCTTTCAATAAGTAAGAGTATCAAACCCAACGAGGAGCAGAAGGAAATGATAAGCAGTTTTCAGCAATGTATTCTCTGCAAGTGATATAAGTAACAATGATAGATAGTTTTGTAGCAAGGTAATTCCTAACAAGTTCCAAGTAATAATAGTAACAAAGGTGCAGCAAGGTATCCCAATCCTTTTTATAGCAAAGGACGGGCGTGAAAGTACTCTTATATAAAGCAAGTGCTCCCGAAGACACGTGGGAATTTGTGTCTAGTCATGTTCATCATATTGAGTTGATTCGCGTTCACTATGATGATTTGATATGTGTGTGGACCGGTGCTAAGGTTTTGTTCTTACTTGAACTAACAACCCACTTATGATTAACCCCTCTCGCAAGGATATGCAACTACGAAAGAAGAATTAAGATAAATCTAACCATAGCATTAAACATGTGCATCCAAATCAGCCCCTTATGAAGCAACACATAAACTGGTGTTTAAGATTCTATCACTCTCGCAACCCACCATATACTTATTACTACACAATGACTTCCTTTAGGCCCATAACATGGTGAAGTGTCATGTAGTCGATGTTCACATGACACCACTAAAGGAAGTAACAACATACATATCATGAAAATATCGAACGAATGCCAACTTTATATGATTTCTTGTAACCAGACTTCTCCCATGTCCTGGGGAACAATATTAACTGCTCACACCTCATCAACATGTTCAAAATCATAGGTGTAACAAATATGATTAAGGATCTGAACATTATGCCTTCTACTAGGGGTAGGCATATTAACCGAGAACCGATGTACCAGACCGAAAGAACCGGGACCGAAGCCGAATGGACCGAAACCGAAAATTACGATTCCTATTTCAGTCATTCAATCTTGGAGAACCGAAATTTATGCAGAAAATTTGTTTTTATACTTAGTTAACCGAAAAGGCCCAGAAAACCGAGAATAAATAACATGCCACGTTTTCCTATCGTCGCTCCCCCCAGTCGAGCTGGCTCAGCTAGCCCAATGTATCTCTAGGCTCTTCTCTTAGTTTTTGTCACGTACATGTTTGTATAGGCCTAAAAATAGTCTTGCATTCTGCCATACTACAACATCTTTTTATTTAGTACCACCTCGAATGGTGAGTGAGCAAGTAAGTGCACGCATCACTATAAAGGTAGCAGCTCACATGTATTTCCTCGGGACTTGCTGTATAGTCAGGCTAAAAAGAAAAAATGGTTAGGCTAAAAATGACATGATGCATAGTCAGTAGTCACACTTGATCACGATGCTCATGTGAACTTTAGTTTTGTTCGGTCAAACTGATGCCCGTACCAAATTTTTGGTTTCAAAACAAATCGGTTAGCTAGTTGCAGAGGGACCGATCGGTCTGCAGTTTAAAGAAACCGTAATACTTTGATACCTGGAAAACCAAACCGATCGGTTTGGTTAAATGAACGCCCATGCCTACCTTCTACCAAGTAATCCAACTAGCATCAAGTACAAGATGTAATTAACACAACTAGCAACCCACAGGTACCAATCTGAGGTTTTGAGACAAAGATTGAATACACGAGATGAACTAGGGTTGGGGAAGAGATGGTGCTGGTGAATATGTTGATGAAGATTGGTCCTCCCACGAAGGAGGAAACGTTGGTGATGACGATGGCTTCGATTTCCCCCTCCCAACGAGGAATTCCTCCAGTAGAATCGCTTTGTCGAGAGAAAAAGGGCCTCTGCCCAGGTTCCGCCTCGAGACGGCGGCGCTTCGTCTTGAAAGTTATGTCTTGATTTTTTTCTAGGGTAAAACACACCATATAGGAGAAGAGGGACGTCGGAGGACAAACACGGTCCCCACTAGCTATCAGGGCGCGACCTGGGGTGGGGTCGCGGCCTGATGTCTTGGGCCCACGTGGCTTCCCCTCTACACTGTATTTTTGGCCGAATAATTCTTATATATTCCAGAAACATTCTCCGTGAAGTTTCAGATCATTTGGAGCAACTTGATTTTTCAGTCTTTTTCTTGGTTTCTCGGTCCAGAATTCTAGTTTGGAGATACTTTTCTCTTCATAATGTACCTTGCATATTCAGAGAGAAAAGATATAAAATTAATAAAAGGGAATAATACACAATAATAAGAGAAATATTAATAAAGATTCATGATGCAAAATGGACGTCTCACACAACACCAAATTTCCCTCACGCGGATGACCTAAGGATTATCAATTCATGGGAGGTTTAGGATGAATATGGTCTCTCTCAAACAGCCCTTCAATCAAATACAAGAAATCTCTCGTACCCCTAACACACCCAATACAATGGAAAATTGTATAGGTGCACTAGTTTAGCGACAAGATGGTGATATAAGTGTATTATGTATAGTAGATGTAGATTTTTGATACGTGGAAATATAAAAACAGCAAGGTAGCAAGTGGAAAACAGCGAGCAAAACATTGTATAAATGCTTGGAAGTAAGGCCTAGGGTTCATACTTTCACTAGTGCAATCTCTCAACAATACTAACATAGTAGAATAACACCCATGATACATATCAATCAACCCTAATGTCACCTAGATACTCCAATGTCACCTCAAGTATCTGTGGGTTAATAATACAACATGCATCAAACAATTTCAGATTCATCATATTCAATCCAACACAAAGAACTTTGAAGATTACCCCAAGATTTCTATCAAAGAATGTAGTATGAAAATGTGCAATCAACCCTTATGCATAGATCCCCAAGGTCATCGCAATCCGCAAGTTGATGTCATAACATATATCAAGTGAATCAATATAATACCCCATTGTCACCACGGATATCCACATGCAAGACATACGTCAAGTGTTCTCAAGCCAAAAATATTCAGTCCAACGTATCGAGATCTGAAAGGGAAAGATTCAATTGATCACAACAACATGGCAAGGGAAGAACACCATATGGTCCAAATTTATTAACAAAGATCATGATACATCAAGATCATGACATCTCAAGTACATGAGAGAGAGACGGAGAAATTGAACACATAGCTATTGGTACATACCCTCAGCCCCGAGGGTGAACTACTCCCTCCTTGTCATGGCCTCTGACGGGATGATGAAGATGGCCACCGGAGATGATTTCGCTCCTCCGGTAGGGTACTGGGAAGGCTCCATATGGGTTTTTCATCGATATAAGGAGTTGTGGTGGTGGATCGGAAGTTCTCTGTTTATTTCTTAGGGTATATGTATATATATGATTTTTTGGCATTGGAATCACGCTAAACGGAGCCACGTGTGCCCCACAAGCCATCAGGGTGCGCCCTGTTGGCTTGTGGCCCATAGGTGGCTCCCCACTGGTGGTTCTTATCTCCAGTATTTCTTATTTTCTCTAGAAAAAATCATAATAAAGTTCCGTCCGATTTTGAGAACATTTATTTTCTCCACAAAAACAACATCACGGTAATTGTGGTGAAAACACTGCAAGTCTGATTAGTTATAAATAAATCATATAAAGAGCGTCAAAACAATATAAAAGTATTGTAAACACAGGAAAATATGGCATGAATACTTCATAAATTATTGATACGTTGCTGACGTATCAACATCCCCAAGATTAATTCCTACTCGTCCTCGAGTAGGTAAATGATAAAAGAAATAATTTATGAAGTGTGAATGGTAGCATATCATATAAGTTTAATCAATGATTATTCCAATCACTTGTTCTAGCATCATAACGAGCAACTTCTTCATAAAAATCATCATGGTTGAGTAGCAATCAATTCACATGTCATGGTTCAAACAATGCATTGTCTTGAAACTTAACAACCCATGTTCTTAGTCACCAAACAACTTCAATGCATCATCAAGTCTAAGTAAGAGCTCCACACACTCAATTATCATATAGTCTTTTATGATTGCTAATACTCAAAGCTTTTTTTGGAACAAACAACATCCATCAAACACGAAGAAAAGATAGGGGCTTAATGTTTCACCTCCTAACATACTTATCATGAAGATAATTATCAACAATAATGAATCATGATCAAATATATTTGACTGGATATATATGTTTGGATCTTTACCCACCATATGATGCTTCCCAGTAATAGATTGAGGTTGGAATAGGAAGTTGACTCAACATGAAAAGTAAATAACATAGAAGTAAATACATTGTCCCTCCATAGAGGGAAGCAAGGATTTGCATAGGTGCGAGAGATCATTGTATTAAAAAGATATGAATATGTAATTTTGGGTGGTGTGGCTTCGATGTCAACGTCACAACAGAGTTTTAAATATCTTCCATGCTAATCACATTATTGGTGGTTCCCAAACAGAATTGAAACTTTACTCCCCTCCACCATTCAAACACATTCCATGGCTAGCCGTATCCAAAGATACCATCCATACAATCAACTTCCCAGGGGGAGTTCTTGTTTATTTATTTTTGTATTATGTAGGACTCGGCATCCTTTTTACCAGCCTCACTCGTGCAATGACAAGTGAATAAAAACTCATCTCAAGAATAACTTGCTTATCATGGAAGGTAATGACCGCCTAGTCGCTCCATGAGCGGTACGAGCACACAAAACGGACGTTTATTTCAATGTTTAGAGGTGTCTCATGCAAATTTACTTTGAATCACAGTGAAATACCATATATGGGTAGGTATGTTCGACTCTCATGGAATAAACTTGGCTCAAGGATATGGACGCACAAGTAGTATCTCTACTTAGTACAAAGTTTTGTCTAGAAAAAGGTTCTAAACAAGCACCACGCGTTGGAGGATCCTCCATAACAATATAACTTCTATGCAAATATAACCAAACATAAACATTATGTTGTATTTATTGTCCAACTTCAACTATTTGATTAAGTTTGAAAATAATTAATGGGTATTCACAATCATAAAAGATGTCCAACATAATATACTTGTATGTAAAAGTTCTCTTTCTTATACTAATCATTCATGAATTGCTTGTATGACTAATATTGTGGTTGTCAAACTTCAATAGATTTTACTTTCAGAACCAAAAGTGAAAATACAACTAAGCATATAGCACATTGACAATTTCAGATTTGTGATATTTCATTCATTCACAATTTACTCTTAGGATATATGTGAAGCACAAGAGTAAACATCAAACTACTCTCAAAAAGATATAAGTAAAGATCAGCGAGTAGTCAAACAATTACCTAGATATGTGAGGACTCTCTCTCAATAAAAAAAATCAGCTCTGAGCCTTCTATTCAAATAACAAGTAAAACAAAAAACACTCCAAGAATAGCACAAATCATGTGAACGAATAAAAACTTAGTCTCCAAATAGGCTAACCGATATTTGTCGATGAAGAGAGGTGGGATGCGAAGCATCCCCAAGATTAGATGTTTGATACTTCTTGAAATATTTACTTGGGGTGCCTTGGGCATCCCCAAGCCTGAGATTTTGTATCTCGTTCAATCCTCTCATATCCCGATTTCACCTAAGTCTCCAAAACTTCATCCATACAAAACTCGAAAAGAACTCCTGAGATTGGTTAGTGCACATAAGAATAAATCAACACTTGATGTACTACCAAGACAAGTTTCATAATAATTTTCAAAGACTATGTAACGTATACTATCATTTCCAATATTTATACCCACTAATATAAGCCATGAAAACTCTAGGGTAAGTAGATAACAAAACTCTAAGAGCAATCTATCCAAACAGAACATTCTATAGCAATCTATTTAAAAAGTGTACTTATGTATCTCCAAATATTCTAAAAATTTAGTACATGATAAATAATTTGTATGAAAGCACTGTGTGAAAATTTCAAAAAACTTCCATATTCCAGTAAAATCCATAATTCAAATACTATAGCAAATGTTTATGTTTCTGTACAGCACACATCGCACATACAATTCAAGCATTCTATTGAAAAACAAGATTATAAATAACACAAAACAAATATTAACAAAATAAAATGACGCTCCAATAGAAACACATATCATCTGACGAATAAAAATATAGCTCCAAGTAACATATACATATAATGTTGGAAACGAAAGATGGGATGCCTTTCGGAGCATCCCCAAGCTTAGACGCTTCAGTATTCCTTGTATATTATCTCAGGGTGCCTTTGGCATCCCCAAGCTTAGGTTCTTGCTGATCCTTATTCACCTCATACTGGTATTTCACCCAAAACTTGAACACTTCAATCACAAAAAAATTAACGGAACTTCGTGAGATGGGTTAGTGTAATAAAGATAGATCATTCTCTCAGGTACTATCAAGACAAGATTCATAATTGTTATCACATCATACCTAATGCATTCTATAATTCCCGTAATTTATATCACTCAATATAAGCTATGGAAACACTAAAAGAAGCAAACATTGCATGCAAAATAGAATCTGACAAAAAACAAAATTGTATGTGAAGATATCAATGAACACCACACTTCCCTGGCTTTAAAAATTCTGAAATATTAGGAAAACGAATATAATTTTCATGGAAATTTTGTGTAAACATTTCAGAATTTTTTGACTCACCAATAAAATCTCATAATTCGTATACTCGACGTAAAAGTTTCTGCTTTTGCACAAAATCAAACAAACAAGTTTCCACACTATCCGAAAGGCTTTACTTGGCACATTATTGAAATAAAAGGCACAAAACATGATTAATACAGTAGCTTAATCATGTGAACACACACAAACAGGAAGGATAAATATTGGGTTGTCTCCCAACAAGCGTTTTTCTTTAATGCCTTTTAGCTACGCATCATGATGTGAATGATGCTCGTATATAAGGTAATAATTGAAACATGCAAGAGAGCATCATGAATCACATGGCAAGCACATTTAAGTCTTACCCAATTTCTAGGCATAGGGATTTTGTGAGAAAATGATTTATGGGGGCAAGAATCAACTAGCATAGGAAGGCAAATCAAGCATGACTTCAAAACTTTGAACACATATGAAGCAAACTTGATATTATTGCAATACCTACAAGCGTATGTTCCTCCCTGTCGCTGTCAAAACCGGCAGATCTCGGGTAGCGGGTCCCGAATTATGGACCTTGGATCGATGGGTTGTGGGAAGAGAGGGGAGAGAGTAGTTTACCCAGGTTCAGGCCCTCCTATGGAGGTAATACCCTACGTCCTGCTTGATTGTATTGATGGAGATGATTAGAGAGTTGATCTACCTCGAGATCGTATATGCTAAACCCTAGATGATTCAGCCTCCCCCATACAGATAGGGGTCCCTGGTTTAAATAGACACCAGGGTCCCTAGGGTTTACAAGATACTGACTATATTTGGGAATAGATGAGCCGACCTAGTCTTTCTAAGCTTGGAGTCCATGCCAATCCTCAGTGCCTTCCTTCCTTCATACGAAGCCATAGACCATCCAGACTCTGATGATCCGATCCATGGGTCGGTGCCCCGAGGACCCCTTACTCCAAGACTCCCTTAGTAGCCCCCGAACTAGCCTTCCATGCCCTTATGTAGAGTCTTTGACAGCCTTCACATATCTGGTAGTCGGCTTGAAAGACGAGTTCCTCCTGTGATTTGTAGAACGACTAACTAGTCTTCAGTGATTCCTAGAACATCGAAGCATCACGGGATCGTAAGCTTCAATCCTACACCTAAACTTTAATATCCTGTTGAGCACCGTGTGTCTTAAATTTGGCACGTGTTCCAATGATTCAGCGGAACCGTCCCATACAGACGTGGGTGGAAGTTGTCCCTTCTTTATAAATAGAGAAGGGCCCAGATCCAAGGCTATAGCCTCATTCCTTCCCCATAAGCGCAACCAAGGAAACCCTAAAATCCTAGCATCCAGATTCATGGCGAGTTCCTCCTCTCGTCCCTTCGGCCCTCAACCGGGCTACTCGGGCAGTTGCTCCATTTCTCAACTTCAGTTGGGAGACCTTGAAATCCAAGGGTACCTTCCTTCCTCCGACCTTGCACCCACAAGCGCCTGCTTAACCGCCTACAATGGCGAGGCCTTCGTAGAAAAATCCCCCATTCCAAAAAAAGCGAAAGGGTCTCCTTTACCTCCTTCCTACTGCATGGGCTGGGTTTCCCATCCATCCTTTTCTGAGAGGTTTGTCGGAGTTTTACGGGCTGCAGCTCCACAACCTATCCCCGGGTTCCATCCTACACATCTCGGGTTTTGTAGCCCTTTGCGAGATGTTCCCAGGCTGCGAACCTCATTTTGATTTATGGAGGAAGTACGTTTGCATTATCCCCGAGACAAATGGAGCCTCCTTCCGAGAAGTAGGTGGAGCTGAGGTGTGGCACATAGCTTCCATCGGATACCCAGTCGATACACCGAATGAAGAGACCGACGAATGGTCTTCAAGTGGTTCTATATCAACGACATCCCCTTATTCGAGCCAGTTCGGCAAGGCTTCCCCGAGTACTCAGCGGCTCCCTTGAAGAAGTGATTCAGCGGGCGTCCGAGGAGTAAGTCTGAAGAAGAGAGCTCGGAAGTGGGGCGCCTAGCCGCCAAGGTAAAAATACTGGCTCACGGTGGCCTGACCATCGTACAAGTGATGGTCAATATCATCACTAGGTGTGTTCAACCACTCCAGCAGCGCACACATCCTTTGTGGGACATATGACTTGACGTGTTGCAAGCGGCAAGGTCCGGACACCCGCGATGGCTTAGCGGCCATTCTGACTGATTTTTTCAAGGGGGAAAAAGAAGACTTCGCCCATCTTGCCTTCCGAAAAGGCTTCGCATCATACAACTCCATCCCATGGGTAAGTATAGACACGTCTGCGGCTTACTGTCCTAATCATGTTTCCAATAAACGTAAAAACTCATGATCCTTTGTTTGTAGGATTGGCAGCGCTAGATCAATACAGTGAGCTGCCCCGCTCCCCAGCCTGAGAATTACACTCGAGATGAGAATCCTCGATTTCACGAAGACCGAGAAGTCTCCATTATCTTTGAAGATGGGGTATTTTATCAGGAGAGTCTCGATGGACAGGTAGTGGCCCTTTTGGCCGATAACCCAAGGTCTCTTATAGCTTCGACGAGCAAGCCAAAGGTGGACACTCACCTTGGGAGTGCTCCAAAACATCGTTGGAGCACACACCAAACAGCATCCCGCATTTCTCCGGCCGAGGTTGTGTTGACTGAGGAACAACTTCCCGCACAGGCGGCGGCACGCAATATCGCGTCCGTCCCTTCATCAAGGTACCGATATCCACCAATTATTTTTACAATAACGTGACCTCCTTGGTGTATTTACAATCCCTTTTGTCGATAACTATAGGAAATAAGCGCGAACCTCCCTGCCCAAAAATGGGGCTGAGGAATTGGAAAACTAGCCGAAACCACAATCTTCGGCAAATGCGGGGGCTCCGAACACTTGCCGAGTGCCTGGTCCTGCCGGAGATGTTTCACCGAAAAATTCAGAAATCGAATTTGCTACGAACCATCGATATCGCAAGGAGTCATTACGACACCCTGTCTTCTTCGAGTAGAAACTTAATGCTCTCAATTCGGTGGATGCCTATATTGGCACTGCACGGAATAGTATTAAAGAAGTAGCTTTGCAGATGTCGGCCCAATTATAAGTTTTCACCGCTCCTTTGGTAATTTGAACCGAAGTTCAATTCTAGTAGAATTCAACCCTCAAGTTGGTTAGAACAGTCGAGTGATATGTCTCCAACGTCTCTATAATTTTTTATGGTTCCATGCTATTATCTTGTCAACTTTGGATGTTTTGTTTGCATGAATATGCTATTTTATAATATTTTTTGGGACTAACCTATTAACTCAGTGCCAAGTGCCAGTTTCTATTTTTTTCCGTGTTTTTGACCTTTTTCAGATGAGAATATTAAACGGAGTCCAAACAGAATAAAACCCGCGGAATGATTTTTTCCATAACAGAAGATACGCACGGAACTTGAGAACCAAGGAAAAGTACCCTGGGGGAGGTCACAAGCCCCTTATGCGCGGCCTGGGGGCGCGCCTAGCAGGCTTATGGGCCCCCCGTGGCTCCTTTGCCCTACTTCTTTAGCCTATAAATTCTCCAAAACTCTGAAACTGCCAGGGAGAGCCACGAAAATACTTTTCCACCGCCGCAAGCTTCTGTCTCCGCAAGATCCCATTTGGGGCACATTCTGGTGCCCTGCCAGAGGGGGATTCGGATACGGAGGGCTTCTTCATCAACACCATTGCCTCTCCGGTGATGCGTGATTAGTTCACCACAGACCTTCGGGTCCATAGCTAGTAGCTAGATGGCTTCTTCTCTCACTTGGATCTTCAATACAAAGTTCTGCATGATCTTCATGGAGATCTATTCGATGTAATCTTGTTTTGTGGTGTGTTTGTCGAGATCCGATGAATTGTGGATTTATGATCAGATTATCTACGAATATTATTTGAGTCTCCTCTGATCTCTTATATGCATGATTTCGTATCCTTGTAATTCTCTTCGAGTTGTGGGTTTCATTTGGCCAACTTGATCTATAATTCTTGCAATGGGAGAAGTGCTTGGTTTTGGGTTCATACCGTGCGGTGTCCTCACCCAGTGAGAGAAGGGGTAGCGATGCACGCATCGTGTTGTTTCCATCAAGGGTAAAAAGATGGGGTTTATATCTATTGCATGAATTTATCCCTCTACATCATGTCATCTTACTTAAGGCATTACTCTATTTGTTATGAACTCAATACACTAGATGCATGCTGGATAGTGGTCGACGTGTGGAGTAATAGTAGTAGATGCAGAAAGTATCGGTCTACTTGTCTTGGACGTGATGCCTATATGTATGATCATTGCCTTAGATATCATCATGACTTTGCGCGGTTCTATCAATTGCTCGACAGTAATTCGTTCACCCACCGTAATACTTGCTATCATGAGAGAAGCCTCTAGTGAACATTGTGGCCCCCGGGTCTACATCACATCATATTTTCAGCTCTACACTTTTACTTTGTTGCACTTTCCACCTTCAGATCTCACCTTGCAATTAATCGTGAAGGGATTGACAACCCCTTTATAGCGTTGGGTAAAAGTTTGTTTGTTTTTGCGCAGGTACTTTGGAGACATGTCTTGATACTCCTACTCGATTGATACCTTGGTTCTCAAACTGAGGGAAATACTTACTGCTAATGTGCTGCATCACCCTTTCCTCTTCAAGGGAAAAACCAACGCAAGCTCAAGACGTAGCAAGAAGAATTTCTGGCGCCGTTGCTGGGGAGTATCAAGTCAAGAATAGTCTCCCTTCAACGTGTCAATTTCTGGCACCGGGGACTATTGTAAGTGAAGCTTATCCAAGTAACTGTCGCAAACTCATCTCTTGCACTTACCTTTTTTTCCTTTTGCCTCTCGTTTTCCTCTCCCCCACTTCTGAAAAACAAAAATTTACAAAAATATTTGCCTTTTTCGTTTGCCTTTCCTTTGCTTGTGTGCTAAGTGCCTTCAATATGCTTGCATCTTCGCTTGCTGAAAATCTATTGATATGGATCCTCATCCACTTGCTAATCTCTTTAAGAGATCCAATTATGTTGATCCATTTGCTAGTGAGTTGAGTGCACTTGACTATCTCTATGGAGTTTTGCTTGAGATGCGTGAATCTGAAAATTGTGATGAAGAAATTTATGAAGTGATTCACGAGGGCTCCTTGAATGAAAAGCATGATTGCAATGGTTTCACTATGAACTCTATTAATGGCAATCATGCTAAAAGTATGCAAAACCCTAAGCTTGGGGATGCTAGTTTTGCTATGTCCACTACTTGTTGCAATGATCGTGATTGGGGTGATGATTTTTCTTATGATCTTGAAAATTTGTTTAAGCCTCATGATGAATATGATATTTGCAATAATATTGAAAGTGGGTTTGGAGAAGTCATAACTTTAGTTGATGATAATCCCACTATTTTTGAAGAGCGTCAACTTTGCATGCATGTGGATCATGAAAATAATATCCTTTGTGATAGCTATATTGTTGAATTTGATTATGATCCTGCATGTAAATGCTTTGAGAGAGGAAAATATTGTGGTAGAAACTTTCATGTTACCAAATTACCTCTCATTATGTTGAGATTGCTATTGTCTCTTTCTTCTTCCTTGCATTTGGTAACTATTGGTTGTCTTGCCAATTTTTTTCCTATAAAATGCCTATGCATAGGAAGTATGTTAGACTCAGATATGTTTGTCACATGCTTTATGATGCTCTCGTTGTGCTTCAGTTCTTGTCTTTTGTGTGAGCATCATTGAATTATCAATGCCTAGCTAAGGGCGTTCAACAATAGCGCTTGTTGGGAGGCAACCCAATGAATTTATCTTTGCTTTTTTACTTTTTGTTTTGTTGTGTCCACACAATCATAATTCTGTTATGATTGTGTTTTTTTGTTTCTTTTTGTGTTTGAGCCAAGTAAAACCTTTATGACTAGTTTTGGTGATGGTTGTTTGATCTTGCTGAAAAAACAGAAACTTTGCGCTCACGAAATCATTTTTAATTCCTATCCAGAAAGAGATTTTGAGTTGATTATTTTTCCTGCTGGTTGATATGCCAATTGCCCTAATTTTCATAATTTTTCAGAATTTTTGAGATACCAGAAGCATACGAAGTATACATATTGCTACAGACTGGTCTGTTTTTGACAGATTCTGTTTTTGTTGTGTTGATTGCTTATTTTGATGAAACTATTGATAGTATCGGGGGCTACTAGCCATGGAAAAGTGAGAATACAGTAATCTAACATCAATATAAATATAAATCAAGTTTACTATAGTACCTAAAGAGTTGGTAGTTTGTTTTCTTATGCTAATGATATCACGAGTTTCTGTTTAAGTTTTGTGTTGTGAAGTTTTCAAGTTTTGGGTGATGTTCTCACGAACAATGGGATAAAGAGTGTAAAGAGCTCAAGCTTGGGGATGCCCAAGGCATCCCAAGCCAAATTCAAGGACACCAAAAACCCTAAGCTTGGGGATGCCCCGGGAAGGCATCCCCTCTTTCGTCTTCAATCCATCGGTAACGTTACTTGGAGCTATATTTTTATTCACCACATGATATGTGTTTTTCTTGGAGCGTCGTGTATTATAGGAGTCTTTTATTTTTTTTGTGTCACAATCATCCTTGCTGCACACCTTTTTGAGAGAGACATGCACTCATCATGAATTTGCTAGAATACTAATTTAGCTTCACTTATATCTTTTGAGTTAGGAAATTTAGCTCGCATGTGCTTCACTTATATATTTTGAGCTAGATAACTTTGCTCTAGTGCTTCACTTAGATCTTTTTAGAGCACGGTGGTGTCACATTTTGAAGAAATAAAAAACTCTCGATCTTCACTTATATCTTTTTGAGAGTGCTCTCTCTAAGTAACTTGGTAATTGGATTGTGCTATGAAAGTAGTCCTAAAGATGATAGGCATCCAAAGAGGATATGATAAAAACGTCCATATTCAAGTGCATTGATTAGTAAGAGAAGTTTGATTCCTCACAATTAGTTTTGAGACATGGATTTGGTAATATTAGAGTTATGTTAGTAGGGTGTTGTGAATCTAGAAATACTTGTGTTGAAGTTAGTGATTCCCGTAGCATGCACGTATGGTGAACCGCTATGTTAGGAAGTCGGAGCATAATTGATTTATTGTTTGTCATCCTTTGTGTGGTGGTCGGGATCGCATGATGGTTAACACCTACCAACCCTTCCCCTAGGAGTATGCGTTTAGCACTTTGTTTTGATTACTAATAAAACTTCCGCAATAAGTATATGAGTTCTTCATGACAAATTTGAGTCGATGGTATAGAAGCACTTTCACCTTCCACCATTTATAGCCTCTCTAGTACCACGCAACTTTCACCGGTGCACAAACCCACCATATACCTTCCTCAAAACAGCCACCATACCTACCTATTATGGCATTTTCATAGCCATTCCGAGATATATTGCCATCCAACTACCACTGTTCTGTCTCATGACTTGTGTCGTCACTTACATATTGCCATTGCATGATCGTAAGATAGCTAACGAGATGTTTCAACGTCATACTCTAAGCTAGATTGTTGCACATCCTGGTACACTGCCGGAGGCATTTCCTATAGAATCATAATTGTTCTAAGCTTTGAGTTGTGAGTAAATAAAAGTGTGATGATCCTCATTATTAGAGCATTGTCCCATGTGAGGAAATAAAAAAAAGGCCAAAGATGCCCACCCAAAAAAATGAAAAGAGGCCAAAGACCCAAACAAAAAAAGAGAGAGAGAAAAAGAGAGAAGGGACAATGCTACTATCTTTTTCCACACTTGTGCTTCAAAATAGCACCATGTTCTTCATGATAGAGAGTCTCTTGTTTTGACACTTCCATATTCTAGTGGGAATCTTCATTATATAACTTGGCTTGTATATTCCAATGATGGGCTTCCTCAAAATTGCCCTAGGTCTTCGTGAGCAAGCAAGTTGGGTGCACACCCACTAGTTATCCTTTTGAGCTTTTCACACACTTACAGCTCTAAGTGCATCTGTTGCATGGTAATCCCTACTCATTCACATTGATATCTATTGATGGGCATCTCCATATCATGTTGATACGCCGAGTCGATGTGACAATCTCCTCCTTTTTGTCTCACAACCTCCACCACACTCTATTCCTCCTATAGTGCTATATCCATGGCTCACGCTCATGTACTGCATGAGAGTTGAAAAAGTTTGAGAAACTAAGAGTGCGAAAACAATTACTCGTCCAATACCGGGGTTGTGCATGATTTAAATTCGTTGTGTGGGGATGATGGAGCATAGCCAGACTATATTTTTTTGTAGGGATAACTTTCTTTGGCCTTGTTATTTCAAAAGTTCATGATTGTCTTGCTAGTTTGCTTTAAGTATTATTGTTTTCATGTCAATAGTAAACTATTGTTTTGAATATTACGGATCTGAACATTCATGTCACAAGAAAGAAGTTACAAAGGATAAATATGTTAGATAGCATTCCACATCAAAAATTTAGTCTTTATAACTTCCCTACTCTAGGACGAGCAGGAGTTAAGCTTGGGGATGCTTGATACGTCTCCAACGTATCTATAATTTTTTATGGTTCCATGCTATTATCTTGTCAACTTTGGATGTTTTGTATGCATGAATATGCTATTTTATATCTTTTTTGGGACTAACATATTAACTCAGTGCTATGTGCTAGTTTTTGTTTTTTCCGTCTTTTTGACCTTTTTCAGAGGAAAATATTAAACGGAGTCCAAACGGAATAAACCTGTGGAATGATTTTTTCCATAACAGAAGATACACAGGGAACTTGAGAACCAAGGCAAAGGACCCCGGGGGAGGTCACAAGCCCTCGAGGCAGGACATTGGGGGCGCGCCTAGTAGGCTTGTGGGACCCCCGTGGCTCCTTTTCCCTACTTCTTCTGCCTATAAATTCTCCAAAAATTTGAAACTGCCTGGGAGAGCCACGAAAATACTTTTCCGCCGCCGCAAGCTTCTGTCTCCGCAAGATCCCACCTGGAGCACTTTTTGGTGCCCTGTCGGAGGGGGGTCGGATATGGAGGGCTTCTTCATCAACACCATTGCCTCTCCGATGATGCGTGAGTAGTTCACACAGACCTTTGGGTCCATAGCTAGTAGCTAGATGGCTTCTTCTCTCTCTTGGATCTTCAATACAAAGTTCTCCATGATCTTCATGCAGATCTATCCGATGTAATCTTCTTTTGCGGTGTGTTTGTCGAGATTCGACGAATTGTGGATTTATGATCAGATTATCAATGAATATTATTTGAGTCTCCTCTGATCTCTTATATGCATGATTCCGTATCCTTGTAATTCTCTTCGAGTTGTGGGTTTGGTTTGGCCAACTTGATCTATAATTCTTGCAATGGGAGAAGTGCTTGGTTTTGGGTTCATACTGTGTGGTGTGCTCATCCAGTGACGGAAGGGGTAGCGAGGCACGCATCGTGTTGTTGCCATCAAGGGTAAAAAGATGGGGTTTATATCTATTGCATGAATTTATCCCTCTACATCATGTCATCTTTCTTAAGGCGTTACTCTGTTTGTTATGAACTCAATACACTAGATGCATGCTGGATAGCAGTCGATGTGTGGAGTAATAGTAGTAGATGCAGAAAGTATCGGTCTACTTGTCTCGGATGTGATGCCTATATGTATGATCATTGCCTTAGATATCATCATGACTTTGCGCGGTTCTATCAATTGCTCGACAATAATTCGTTCACCCACCGTAATACTTACTATCATGAGAGAAGCCTCTAGTGAACACTATGGCCCCCGGGTCTACTTCATATCATATTTTCAGCTCTACACTTTTACTTTGTTGCACTTTACACCTTCAGATCTCACCTTGCAATTAATCATGAAGGGATTGACAACCCCTTTATAGCGTTGGGTGCAAGTTTGTTTGTTTTTGCGCAGGTACTTTGGAGACTTGTCTTGATACTCCTACTGGATTGATACCTTGGTTCTCAAACTGAGGGAAATACTTACTGCTACTGTGTTGCATCACCCTTTCCTCTTCAAGGGAAAAACAACGCAAGCTCAAGAGGTAGCATCGAGTTAAGGTCCGACCTGGCCATTGTTTTTGTATTTTCCAGGCTTTGAAGGAGGAAAATAACAAATTTTCCGAGGATGTGCGGTGAATGCAAACCGAACTTCAAGCCAGTAAGGCACAGCTCGAGTATGTAAAGATGTTTACCAGGGAAGCTCATGGTAAGGGTAAAATGGTTGAGGGTGTATTGTATCACAAAAGGCCGATTACTCACATGACCTTGTGATGTAGCAGGTGAATCCATAAACTATATGCAAAGGGATCTAGACGCAGCTCATGAATCTCGAAGATACGTGAATCCCAGCTCGAAGTCGGTCATCGAGTATTGATTAGATGCCGAGAAGAAAATAACCAACTCAGGGAGGAAAAGAAAAATCAAGCCGAGGAAATTGAAGCTTCAAAAGATCAACTAGCACAGAGCAATGAAGAGAAGCATGAACTAAACAGCGGTTTATTTGGTAAGTAAAGAATCCCTCACCTGTTTGTTTTATACATCATGACGACGGATATTGAAAAGACTTTTGTTTTTTATTTTTCTTTTCAAAGGTCTCTTGACCGGGCGTCCCATGACGGAAGCTGATTCCTTCACGGAGAATGTGCTACAAGAGCTTTCCGATGTTCATGAGCGGGCTCGAAAATCCTTGCGGAATATGATCCAAGCTCTACGGGCGGACGAGACTCTTGCGCAAGGGATGGCTAAAGCATCCAAACTCTTCAAAAGAGCCCGGAGCCGTTTCAATTTGTGGAAGACTTCAACATGCTAAGAAGGAGCTCGGGAAGCATGGGCCATGATGAAGACCCGCTTCACTCGTCTTGATACCGAGCACATGGCCCAAATTGGTCTGACACACCCTCATGGCATGGAGGTTCCTGTACATCTAGTGTACGATCAAGTGATGTCGGTTGCCTCGCTTATCATAGGAAGACTGCTCTCTAAACACTATAATAGATGACCTTGAGCAACCAAGGATGTAACCATGTGTATTTTTTATATTATGTGTGCCAAGATAATTCCCATCACAGTTTGTAACATTTGTCAAAACCGGCCATCGACTTCTACCTCCCGTGTTGTAAAAGAACCCGAGAGCGTTTCATACTTTGTTCTTGATGATATTAGGAATCAATTTCCGAGAACAAGGCAATCCGGCCATATGGTACGAACAAACAAAGACGATATGCGGGGAGTATGTAATATCACGATGAGGCGTGAGAAACATCTTTCGAAAAAAATAGTTCCTTTATGGGTTCCCTTTTCTGGGTTGGTGCATAGTTTGTATGTGTTTAGTATGTGTTTCTGATTAGCTCGGGTGTGAAATAGCTAATATTGTCGATCGTTTGGCCCCGTTTGCTGCCGACCAAGTTGTATATTAAGAACGCTAGCTTTCGGCTTCACCTGTCTAAGGTACGAATCCAGGCGAACTGGTCGTATCAATCAGAAAGGTGCTCCCTTTACTCCCTAGCCAAATAGATTGGTAACATAGGGAGTAAGCACAGGAGCGAGGCAACCCAGCTTTGCAAAGATCTTAAGTCCAATTGATGCATATCATGGCGTGAATTTTACTTTAAGTCGAGGTTTATGTCGGATAGATATTTTTAGACATGTCCGGCCGCTTTGTTACGAAGCGCCCAAGTGTTGTGTTGGGATATATGAATTTACATGAGTATTCGGAAAAAACACAGTGTTCGGTTAAGCCGAACTCACCTTGGGGTAATCTAGGAAAATCCTACAAAGAAAGAAGACACAAAAAATGTTCGGAAAAGAAAGGGAAAGGAAGACAAAAAATTGTTAGCCTAGCCGTACAAATGCCAAAGGCGAGCCACGTTCCATGGGTTTGGCTCCAGCCGATTGTCTCCTGGATTGCACAGACGATAATCTCCTCCCGTTAGCACTGCATCAATTATGAAGGGGGCTTCCCATTTTGGGTGAAGTTTATGCTTCTATTTTTCTGGGAGGCGAAGCACTAGTTCGCCCGTGTTGTACGCCTTGGCCCGAACTTCTCTGCTTTGATAGCGCCGAGCTTACTGCTGGTAGAATGCTGATCGGGCCCGAGCTATGTCCCGCTCGCCTTCTAAGGCATCCAGATCGTCCTGCCGATCTATCTCGGCTTCCTTTTCCTCGTACATATGCACACGAGGTGCATCGTGGATAATATCACAGGGAAGGACCGCTTCATCCCATACACCATGAAGAATGGCGTGTGATGACCCACAAGTATAGGGGATTGATACGTCTCCGTCGTATCTACTTTTCTGAACTCTTTTGCCCTTGTTTTCGACTCTAATTTGCATGATCTGAATGGAACTAACCTGGACTAATGTTGTTTCAGCAGAATTTCCATGGTGTTGTTTTTGTGCAGAAATAAAAGTTCTCGGAATGACCTCAAAAATTTACGGAGAATTTTTCTGGAATTAATGAAAAATACTTGAGCAAAGATCCACCGGGGGAGGTGAGCCACTCGGCCACAAGCCTAGACGGCGCGGCCACCCCCCCCCCCCCAGGTCACACCAACCAGGCTTGTGGGGCCCACGAGGCTCCACCGCCTCCAATCTCAGCTCTATATATTCCATTTCGCCCGGAAAAAAATCAGAGAGAAGGATTCATCGCGTTTTACGATACGGAGGCGCCGCCACCTCTTGTTCTTCATCTGAAGGGCAGATCTGGAGTCTGTTCTGGGCTCCGGAGAGGGGAAATCGTCGCCATCGTCATCATCAACCTTCCTCCATCGCCAATTCCATGATGGTCTTCACCGTTCGTGAGTAATCTCATCGTAGGCTTGTTGGATGGTGATGAGTTGGATGAGATCTATCATGTAATCAAGTTAGTTTTGACGGGGATTGATCCCTAGTATCCACTATGTTGTGAGATTGATGTTGCTACTACTTTGCCATGCTTAATGCTTGTCACTAGGGCCCGAGTGCCATGATTTTAGATCTGAACCTATTATGTTGTCGCCAATATATGTGTGTTTTAGATCCTATCTTGCAAGTTGTAGTCACCTACTACGTGTTATGACCCGGCAACCCCGGAGTGACAATAGCCGGAACCACTCCCGGAGATGACCATAGTATGAGGAGTTCATGTATTCACCACGTGTTAATGCGTTGGTCCGGTTCTTTATTAAAAGGAGAACCTTAATATCCCGTAGTTTCCATTAGGACCCCACTGCCACGGGAGGGATGGACAATAGATGTCATGCAAGTTCTTTTCCCTAAGCACGTATGACTACATACGGAATACATGCCTACATTAGATTGACGAACGGGAGCTAGTTACTTATCTCTCCATGTTATAGCTGTTACATGACGAATCACATACGGCATAATCATCCATCACCGATCCAATGCCTACGAGTCTTTTACTACTGGTCCTTGCTACGTTACTTTGCTACTACTGTTGTCACTACTGCTGTTACTTGCTACTGTTCTCACTACTGCTGTTACTTTCTACTGCTGTCACTACTGTTGTTACTTGCTGCTTTGCTGTTACGTGCTGCAAGACTTTTCTGGCGCCATTGATACAACAAGTCAGGAATAGTCTGCCGTCAATAGACCATTTTCTGGCACCATTGCTATCCTACCACTTTGCTACTGATACTTTGCTTGCAGACACTAATCTTTCAGGTGTGGTTGAATTGACAACTCAGCTGCTAATACTTGAGAATACTCTTTCGCTTCCCCTTGAGTCGAATCAATAAATTTGGGTTGAATACGCTACCCTCGAAAACTGTTGCGATCCCCTACACTTGTGGGTTATCAAGACTATTTTCTGGCGCCGTTGCTGGGGAAGCAAAGCTATATTCTCTGAGTCACTTGGGATTTTCGTCTGTTGGTCACTATGAAGAATCCAAAAGATCCAAGAACTGAAATCTTGCCTTCCACTACGAGGACAGAAAAGGGAAAAGATGAGGAGGTTCTTAAGAGGCTCTTCCAGCCATGACCCCAAGGATGATGGAAGTGAGAAGAAGCCCAAGTATCTGGTCCCTCGAGTCGCAGAAGTTCGACCGTGCGAGTGGCCAAGCAACGTGTTCTTACGCACCGCTGGAATTTATGAGGACTTCTATCACTTGGTGGAGAACGCAGGCCTTACCACCTTCATCGAAGATAAGTGTCCGCAATACCTCCTCCTCACTAATATCTTCGTACAAAGCTTTAACTTCTATCCAAAGAAGAATCCTCTTATGGTTGAGTTTAAACTTTATGATATCCCCCAGCGCATGTCACTCCAGGATTTTTGCAATGTTTGCAAATTGCCTTTTGTTGGGGATATTCATGAACCTCGTCCACGGGACTTGGAAGCTTTCATCGATACTATTGTTGTAGGAGAGGACAGAGGAGTGTCTTGCGCTAGAGCTTCTTGCATTCATTTTCTCGTGCTTCGATACTTCTCACTATTTGTGGGAAAATGTTTGATTGGTCGTGGGAAAGCTGGGTCACTTAGTTCCCCAGATCTTGCGGTCTTGCGCGAAGCCCTTTATAACGATAAAACTTATAGCTTGGGCGCTATAGTAGCTCAACGGTTGAACACAAACCGTTCTAAGGGCATTGTCTATGGAGGTATCTATGCTACTCATCTTGCTATGCACTTTGAGATACCTATTAGACTAGAAGAGGAAGAAGAGATTCTTCTTCCCGAGAGATATCTAGATTACGATAGCATGGTTCGCCATGACTTTCTTGATAGAGATATAAATAGAAGGATGATTTATAACCTGGTATTTAGTCAGGGTACTCGTGAGACTATTACTTTGCCTGCTCCTTCTTTGTTCAATCTTCATGCAGGGAGGTACATCATTATGCCCTCGGACATCTATGCATATTGGGGCTTAGCCCAACCACAGGTGCCCGTGCCCGAGCCACCAGTCGAGTACCAGACGCCAGTTTATCATTGGGAGCCACAGGAGCTCACATGGCAGTGGAATCCTTAGTCCACTCCGGAGTATCCCGGAGCTGGTTATTTCCATCCATGGGAGTAGACCACCTTAGGCCAAAATCCTAAGCTTGGGGGAGTACGTGTTCTCACCGACTTTACATTCTTGATTATGCTTCACTTTGTTAGCCGGTGTTCACACTTTGCCACTGTATCATCCATGCTAGCTTATTTTCTTTTTCTCGTTTTCTTTTCGTGTGTCTGTCTAGTTTGAGAAAACCCGAAAAGATTTATTTTTTCTTCTTTTGCTTGTTGGGAGCTTTCCCGTGTAAATAGTTTTATTTTTCTTTGGGTCAAGGTAGAAGATATTGGTTACAATGTTTAGCGGCTCTCGCATGCATACATGTTTAGTTTTCATAGAGCCATATTACTTTGTCTTCTCCTTTGTGTTTGCCTGCAGATTCCAGCGTAGTCCAATGCACGAGCACTCTTATTATTGTTCACATCATTCGGTCGTGCAAGTGAAAGGCAATAATGACGATATATGATGAAGTGACTGAGCCTGGAAAAGCTGGTATGAACTCGATCTATTTTGTTTTTGTAAATATGACTAGCTCATCATGCCTGATTCAGCTTTGTTGTGAGGGAAACATGTTTGCAATGACAACTTAGAGATCATAGTTGCTTATGCCATGCTTACTTAGCTAGGAACTTATAGTGGTTTGTCTTGAATGCCTACATGAATTTTGAGATGCATGTGTTGTAGTATGATAGGATGGTATCCTCCTTTGAATGATTCAAGTGGCTTGACTTGGCGCATGTTCACGCATGTAGTTGAAACAAAATCAACATAGCCTCTATGATGTTCATGTTCATGGTGATTTATGTCCTACTCATGCTTGCACTCAATGTTAGTTAATCTCAATGCATTGTGATGACTGTTGTCGCTCTCTAGTTGGTCGCTTCCCAGTCTTTTGCTAGCCTTCACTTGTACTAAGCAGGAATACTGCTTGTGCATCCACTCCCATAAACCCAAAGTTGTTCCATACGAGTCCACCATACCTACCTATGTGCGGTATCTACCTGCCGTTCCAAGTAAATTTGCATGTGCCACTCTCTAAACCTTCAAGAAATAATCTGTTTTGCGTGCCTGAACCGCTCATGTGGTGGCAGGGGGCTATCAGTATCTTCCATGCTAGGTGTGTTATCCTCGATATGTGTTTATTCACTATCATTCATGAGAAAGGGGCCGGTAATTGGAATTCCCAGTTCCATGCTCAAATCGAAAAGATAATTGCAAACAAAACTCCCCCAGGATTGATGTTTGTATGGACGGTACCTGAGGATTCGGCTAGCCGTGGAGTGTGATTGATTGGTGGTGGGGGAGTCAAAACTTTACTTTTCTGTTTGGGAACCGCCTATAGCATGTGTTGCGTGGAGGATGTTGAGAACTCTTAGTCATTGCGTTGACAATGAAAGCATGCCACCCAAAATTATTATATCTGTTTTAAAAGCTTGAGCTGTGGCACCTCTACAAATCAATGCTTCCCTCTGCGAAGGGCCTATCTATTTAAGTTCCTGTCGAGTCATCCTCCTCTTATAAAAAGCACCAATTAGAGAGCACCTCTGTCGTTTTTATGCTTTGCTTTTAACTGTCTTGAGTATGACTGTGACTGTATCTTCATTGCCTTGAATTACAATGTTTAGTCAGCCCTTGGTCTTTGAAGGTGCTCTGCATTTATGTTTTGCGGTCTCAGAAAGAGCTAGCGAGATACCATCTGTTCGTACTGCTTCATGTTGTTTTGATTGAAGTGTTGACATTTGAGGATTATTATCATTTGCTCGCTAGTTGATTATGCCATTGATATGAGTTTACCTTCAGACCTAGATGTCATTTGCTTACGTGGCTTGCTTGTGATCTTGCTGAAATTCTGGTTATGTATTACACATAGTTGTAGCAACAAGATCAAACAGAGTTCGTCAAAGATTTTTTTTGTCTCTTTCAGTTTGTCAACTGAATTTCTTGAGGACAAGCAAGGCTTTTAGCTTGGAGGAGTTGATACGTCTCCGTCGTATCTACTTTTCCGAACTCTTTTGCCCTCGTTTTGGACTCTAATTTGCATGATTTGAATGGAACTAACCCGGACTAACGTTGTTTTTAGCAGAATTGTCATGGGGTTGTTTTTGTGCAGTAATAAAAGTTCTCGGAATGACCTGAAAATTTACGAAGAATTTTTCTGGAATTAATGAAAAATACATGCGCAAAGATCCATCGGAGGAGGTGAGCCAGTGGACCACAAGCCCAGACTGCGCGGCCACCCCCCCAGGCCGCACCAACCAGGCTTGTGGGGCCCACGAGGCTCCACCGCCTCCAAACTTAGCTCTATATATACCGTTTCGCCCGGAAAAAAATCAGAGAGAAGGATTATGCGTTTTACGATACGGAGGCGCCGCCAACTCCTGTTCTTCATCTGGAGGGCAGATCTGGAGTCCGCTCTGGGCTCCGCAGAGGGGAAATCGTCGCCATCGTCATCATCAACCTTCCTCCATCGCCAATTCCATGATGCTCTTCACCGTTCCTGAGTAATCTCATCTTAGGCTTGCTGGACGGTGATGAGTTGGATGAGATCTATCATGTAATCGAGTTAGTTTTGACGGGGATTGATCCCTAGTATCCACTATGTTCTCAGATTGATGTTGCTACTACTTTGCCATGCTTAATGCTTGTTACTAGGGCCCGAGTGCCATGATTTCAGATCTGAACCTATTATGTTGTCGCCAATACATGTGTGTTTTATATCCTATCTTGCAAGTTGTAGTCACCTACTATGTGTTATGACCCAGCAACCCCGGAGTGACAATAGCCAGAACCACTCCCGGAGATGACCATAGTATGAGGAGTTCATGTATTCACCAAGTGTTAATGCGTTGGTCCGGTTCTTTATTAAACGGAGAACCTTAATATCCCGTTGTTTCCATTAGGATCCCGCTGCCACAGGAGGGATGGACAATAGATGTCATTCAAGTTCTTTTCCCTAAGCACGTATGACTACATACGGAATACATGTCTACATTAGATTGACGAACGGGAGCTAGTTACTTATCTCTCCGTGTTATAGCTGTTACATGATGAATCACATTCGGCATAATCATCCATCACCGATCCAATGCCTACAAGTCTTTTACTACTGGTCCTTGCTACGTTACTTTGCTGCTACTGCTGTCACTACTGTTGTTACTTGCTACTGTTGTCACTACTGCTATTACTTGCTACTTTGCTGTTACCTGCTGCAAGACTTTTCTGGCTCCATTGATACAACAAGTCTGGAATAGTCTACGGTCAATAGACCATTTTCTGGCACCGTTGCTATCATACCACTTTGCTACTGATACTTTGCTTGCAGACACTAATCTTTCATGTGTGGTTGAATTGACAACTCAGCTGCTAATACTTGAGAATATTCTTTCGCTTCCCCTTGAGTCGAATCAATAAATTTGGGTTGAATACTCTACTCTCGAAAACTGTTGCGATCCCCTACACTTGTGGGTTATCAGGGATCTATCGTAGTCCTTTCGATAAGTAAGAGTGTTGAGCCCAACGAGGAGCGGAAGGATCTGACAAGTGGTTTTCAGCAAGGTAATATCTGCAAGCACTGAAATTGTCGCTATCAAGTAGTTGTGTGGTGAGATGATTCGTAGCAAGTAGCAAGTAACAAAAGTAACAACGGTGCAGCAAAGTGGCCCAATCCCTTTTGTAGCAAGGGACAAGCCTGGACAATGTCTTATAGGAGGAAAAGCGCTCCCGAGGACACACGGGAATATATGTCATGCTAGTTTTCATCATGTTCATATGATTCGTGTTCGTTACTTTGATAGTTTGATATGTGGGTGGACCGACGCTTGGGTACTGCCCTTACTTGGACAAGCATCGCACTTATGATTAACCCCTCTCGCAAGCATCCGCAACTACGAAAGAAGGATTAAGACAAAGTCTAACTATAGCATTAAACTAGTGGATCCAAATCAGCCCCTTACGAAGCAACGCATAAACTAGGGTTTAAGCTTCTATCACTCTAGCAACCCATCATCTACTTACTACTTCCCAATAACTTCCTCTAGGCCCAAATAATGGTGAAGTATTATGTAGTCGACGTTCACATAACACCACTAGAGGAAAAACAACATACAACACATCAAATTCCCGAACGAATACGAAATTCACATGAGTATTTATAGCATGACTTATCCCATGTCCTCAGGAACAAAAGCAACTACTAACAAAGCATAATCATATTCATGACCAGAGAGGTAATGAGTAGCATCAAGGATCTGAACATAAACTCTTCCACCAACTAATCCAACTAGCATCAACTACAAAGAGTAATTAACACTACTAGCAACCTTACAAGTACCAATCGGAGTCGCGAGACGGAGATTGGTTACAAGAGATGAACTAGGGTTTGGAGATGAGATGGTGCTGATGAAGATGTTGATGGTGATGAGTCACCTCCGATGAGAGGAGTGTTGGTGATGATGATGGCGACGATTTCCCCCTCCGGGAGGGAAGTTTCCCCGACAGGATCGTCCTATCGGAGCTCTAGATTGGTTCTGCTCAAGTTCCGCCTCGTGGCGGTGTCGAATCCTCCGAAAAGCCTCCTCTTGATTTTTTTTTCCAGACCGAAACACTTCTTGTAGCAAAAGAGGGGGGCCGGTGGGCCAGCAGGGAGCCCACAAGCCCCCTAGGCGAGGCCAGGGTGGCCGCGCCTAGCAGGCTTGTGGCCACCTACTGGCGCCCCTCTGGCACTTCTTCGGTCCAGTATTTTTTTATAAATCCCAAAAAAATCCACGTTGATTTTCACGGCTTTTGGAGTTGCGCAGAATAGGCATCTCAAACTTGCTCCTTTTTCAGGCCAGAATTCCAACTCCCGGCATTCTCTCTCTTCATGTAAACCTTGCAAAATAGGAGAGAAAAGGCATAAGTATTGTACCGTGAAGTGAAATAACAGCCCAAGAAGCGATAAATATCAACATGAAAGCATGATGCAAAATGGACGTATCAACTCCCCCAAGCTTAAACCTCGCTTGTCCTCAAACGAAAGCCTAGATCAATAAACATGCCCACGTGTTTAGGGAGAGAGGTGTCGACAAAACAAGATAAGAACATGTAGGCATCATGATCATGATCAGAATAGCAATACCAACATATAATCTCTCATGCTAAAGTGACAATTCCTTCACAAGGTAAACCATGGATCAAGAACCTTACCGAGAAATAACAACCGATAGCCTTTAGTCATTGAAGCAATTGCAATTTATCACAACATCGGAAAGAGTCAAATAAGAGCTTGTAAAGCAAATCCACATACTCAATCATATTTTCGTTCTCTACAATTGCTACAACTCACGTGGTACTCATGAGATCAAAGTTTCAGTTGAATACAAAGAAAGATAGGGCCTTATAGTTTTGCCTCCCAACTGCTTACCTCAAGGGTAATGTCAACAATAATAATTCATGAGTACTTACTTCCAAGTTGACATAAGAATATAGAACTTTCCCTAGCATATGGTGTTAGCCAAGATAAAGGCGAAACAAGGAATTGGTGAAGATCACCATGACTCTTTCAAGGGCAAAAAGTAAAGGTACAAGATAGGCCCTTCGCAGAGGGAAGCAGAGGTTGTCATGCGCTTTTGAGGTTTGGATGCGTGTCCTCTTAGTGCGGAGGAGCGTCACTTTATATTGCCTCCTGTGATAAAGGAATTTATTATGCAGTCTGTCGTTTTTATGTCTTCCTCATCACAGGTTCGTACAAAGCTTATTTTCCACACACTAATAGATCATACATATTAGAGAGCATTTTTTATTGCTTGCACCGATGACAACTTACTTGAGGGGTCTTATTAAATCCATAGGTAGGTATGGTGGACTCTCATGACAAAACTGGGTTGAAGGTTTGTGGATGCACAAGTAGTATCTCTACTTGGTGCGGGAGTTTTGGCTAATATGAGGTGGAAGCAATCATCACATGCTAAGGGATCTCTAATCATATAACATTGTTCGGATCCAAGCAAACACAATACATTATGTTGTCTTCCTTGTCCAACATCTACTTCTAAGCATGCAATAGTTTAGTGAGTGTTCACAATCATAGATGGTGTCAAAGATGATATATTTATATGTGAACCTCTCCTTATTTATCACTTCCTATTAATTGCAACAATGACCAAGGTCTACGTTTTTCTACCCTCAACAAGTTTCAATCAACATTCTTTTTATATGTGAAGCCATCACTTCCCATAAGATCATTACATGATCTTTCATGCTTTTGTTCTTTTCTCAATCTTTTGATCATGGCATGAGCCAAGGCCCTTCAACTAAGACACTCTTTATTATATGGCTCACGAGCTCGAATGCATCGGGGGTGACACAAAGCAAAATTCAAGCCTAAAACGCTAAGACCTTTATTCTACTAGAGAAAGAGAAAACTGAAAAGGAACAAACTAAAACAAAGGTAAAGGCAAAAGATGTGATGGTGATACGATACCGGGGCAACTCCCCAAAGCTTGGGACAAGCCAAGGGGATTGCCCATACCCCTGCTCAGTTGTCTTCCTTTGGAGGTGATGGTGGTGGAGTTGTTGCAGAGGTCTTGAGCTTGTTTAATTTCCATTTGAGCATAAAATTCTGCTCCCTCATATCATCATCTTCCTCTTCGAGCTTCAACACCCTTTGGCATAATTCCTGCTTACTCTCCTGGAAGAAACGAGAAGCGATAAACAAAGTCTTAGGCTTCTTCCTTGAGTCAGGGAGGCTCGACTTCTTGAACTCCACATGCGTGTGTCCAGGTTGAAGTAGAGGAGCCTCCTCTTCATAGGGACTTGTTTGTTCCTTTCCCTTGTCATAATCTTCTTCCTCATCAGTGGTCCAACCATAAGGATCCAAGTCCCCATAGACCTTGGGGTTAGCAAGGTAATCTGCCACATAGCTCTCCCCCTCTGAATCTTGAGAAGACATCTTGCCCTAAATCTTCTACAGAAAACAGGCTCAAAACGAAAACACAAGAAATTTGCATGATACGAAGATCAGACCTTTCGGGAAAATATATAATGATTTTTGCCAGACCAGAAGGAGTACTCCGCGCGAAAATGGAGTCTGGGAGGCACACGAGGTGGCCACAACCCCCCCAGGCGCGGCCAGGGGGTGGGCCCGCGCCTAGCAGGCTTGTCTCCTCCTCATGCGCTTTCTGGACTACTTCAAATTTTTCTATTTTTCTAAATATTCCAAAACGGAGAAAAATTCCTACTGGAAAAGTTTTGGGGTCTGTTTACTTACCAAAACTCATACCTCTTCATTTTTGGAGTCTGAAACAGGCTGATAAATATCCCTTAGGTATTCCTCCGGAGTTATGGTATTGATAATATTGCTTTCAACATTTATGGGAGTACCTGAGATATAATGCTTGATTCTGTGCCCATTTACCACTCTCGGACAATTACCTTCCGTGTTATTGATCTTGATAGCACCGGAACGATATACTTCCTCAACAATATAGTGACCTTCCCATCTAGAGAGAAGCTTGCCTGCAAAGAATCTTAAACGAGAATTATATAGCAAGACATAATCACCTACATTGAACTCACACTTTTGTATCCTTTTATCATGCCACCTCTTAACCTTTTCTTTGAACAACTTGGCATTCTCATATGCCTGAGTTCTCCATTCATCAAGCGAGCTAATATCAAATAACCTCTTCTCACCAGCAAATTTGAAATCAAAGTTGAGCTCTTTGATTGCCCAATAAGCTTTATGCTCTAGCTCAAGAGGTAAATGACATGCTTTACCGTACACCATTTTGTACGGAGACATGCCCATGGGATTCTTAGGCAGTTCTATAAGCCCACAGTGCATCATTGAGCTTCTTAGACCAATTATTTCTAGACCTGTTGACAGTCTTTTGCAGAATCAGTTTAATCTCTCTATTTCTTAGCTCTACTTGACCACTGGACTGCGGGTGATAGGGAGACGCAATTCTATGGTTGACATCGTACTTAGCAAACGTTTTACGGAAAGCACCATGAATGAAATGTGAACCACCATCGGTCATTAGATATCTAGGGACTCCAAATCTAGGGAAAATAACTTCTTTAAGCATCCTGATAGAGGTGTTGTGATCAGCACAACTACTGGGGATAGCTTCTATCCACTTAGTGACATAATCAACAGCAACTAGGATATGGGTAGACCCATTGGATTTTGGAAAAGATCCCATATAATCAAAGCCCCAGACATCAAATGGTTCAATGACAAGTGATTAGTTCATAGGCATTTCCTGACGTTTACCAATATTACCTATTCTTTGACATTCGTCACAAGACAAGACAAACTTACGGGCATCCTTGAAGAGAGCGGGCCAATAGAAACCTGATTGCAATACCTTGTGTGCAGTTCTATCTCCCGCATGGTGTCCTCCGCAGGCCTCGGAGTGACACTTCTGTAGGATCTGTCCCTGTTCATGTTCAGGTACACAACATCTAATAACACCATCTACTCCTTCCTTATAAAGGTGAGGATCATCCCAAAAGTAATGTCTCAACTCAAAGAAGAATTTCTTCTTTTGCTGGTTGATACGTCTCCGTCGTATCTACTTTTCCGAACTCTTTTGCCCTTGTTTTGGACTCTAATTTGCATGATTTGAATGGAACTAACCCGGACTGATGCAGTTTTCAGCAGAATTGCCATGGTGTTGTTTTTGTGCACAAATGTAAGTTCTCGAAACATCCTGGAAAATTACGGAGATTTTTTCTGGAATAAAAGAAAAATACATGCGGAAAGATTCACGTGAGGGGGCGTGCCAGTGGGCCACAAGCCCCTAGGCCGCGGCCAACCCCTACGGCCGCGCCATGAGGGCTTGTGGGACCCACGTGGCACCACCGCCCCCAATCTCAGTCCTATATCTTCCGTTTCGCGTCGAAAAAAATCAGAGAGAAGGTTTCATCGCGTTTTGCGATACGGAGGCGCCGCCACCTCCTGTTCTTCATCTGGAGGGCAGATCTAGAGTCCGTTTCGGGCTCCGGAGAGGGGAAATCGTCCCCATCGTCATCATCAACCTTTCTCCATCGACAATTCCATGATGTTCTTCATTTTTTGTGAGTAATCTCATCATAGGCTTGCTGGACGGTGATGAGTTGGATGAGATATATCATGTAATCTAGTTAGTTCTTGACGGGGATTGATCCCTAGTATCCAGTATGTTCTAGATTGATGTTGCTACTACTTGGCTATGCTTAATGCTTTCACTAGGGCCCGAGTGCCATGATTTCAGATCTGAACCTATTATGTTGTCGCCAATATATCTGTGTTTTAGATCCTATCTTGCAAGTTGTAGTCACCTACTATGTGTTATGACCCGGCAACCCCGGAGTGACAATAGCCGGAACCACACCCAGAGATGACCATAGTATGAGGAGTTCATGTATTCACCGCGTGTTAATGCGTTGGTCCGGTTCTTTATTAAAAGGAGAACCTTAATATCCCGTAGTTTCCATTAGGACCCCGCTGCCATGGGAGGGATGGACAATAGATGTCATGCAAGTTCGTTTCCCTAAGCATGTATGACTACATACGAAATGCATGCCTACATTAGATTGATGAACGGGAGCGAGCCATGTATCTCTCCGTGTTATAGCTGTTACATGATGAATCACATCTATCACACTCATCCATCACCGATCCACTGCCTACGAGTCTTTTACTACTGGTTCTCGCTACGTTACTTTGCGTAGGCTTGTCCCTTGCTACAAGAGGGATTGGGCCACTTTGCTGCTGCTGTCACTTTGCTGCTGTCAGTACTGTTGTTACTTGTTACTTTACTGCTACTGTTGCTACTATTTTTCCTTGCTACTCCGCTGTTACTTGTTGCAAGACTTTGTTGGCACTAACATCCCATCAACAGGGCCTTTTCTGGCGCCATTGCTGGGGATTGTCAAAGCTTTTTCTCGTGTCGTTGCTATCATACTACCTTGCTACTGATACTTTGCTTGCAGACACTAATCTTTCAGGTGTGGTTGAATTGACAACTCAGCTGCTAATACTTGAGAATATCCTTTAGCTTCCCCTTGTGAGAGAATCAATAAATTTGGGTTGAATACTCTACCCTCAAAAACTACTGCGATCCCATACGCTTGTGGGACATCAAGGCTTTTTCTGGCGCCGTTGCCGGGGAGGCACAGCTATATTCTCTGAGTCACTTGGGATTGACGTCTGCTGATCACTATGAGGAATCCGAAAGATCCAAGAACTAAAATCCTACCTTGCACTACGAGGAGAGGTAAGGAACTGCCATCTAGCTCTGCACTTGATTCACCTTCAGTTTTGAGTAAGTTTGCGACTTCGCCTCCTGCTAGAAATCTTGATATGTCGCCTGTGCTTGATGATGCTACTTCTGTTGTCCATGATGCTTATGATGCTATGCTTGATACTATGCCTGATGAGGCTATGCTTGATACTATGTCTGATAATGCTATGCTAGATACTATGCCTGATGATGCTATGCTAGATACCATGTCTGATGATACTATGCATGATACTGCTTTGCCACTAGGTGCATTCCTTGATGCACATATTGCTAGAGTTGCTGCTAGATGTGATGATACTTCTAAAACTGCTGATACTATTGAAGTAGAACCTGCTACTATGCCTGAATTGCCTATTATGCCTGATACGCGCTACGTTATGGAGGGAGAGATAGCTGAGGACTTTCTTGCGTGTAAGGATAACTATGATGTTGAGAAACTTCTACGCAAGTGGAAAGAAAAATCTCTCAACGCTAGGATGAAATACGACCCGAAGTTTGCCACTTCGCCTATCTTTGTGACCGATAAGGATTATGAATTCTCTGTCGACCCTGAGTTAATCATTCTTGTCAAATCTGATCCCTTTCACGGTTATGAGTCTGAAACGGTCGTAGGCCATCTTACCAAACTGCACGATATAGCCACCCTATTCACTAGTGGGGAAAAGATCTGCCACTACTATATGCTCAAGCTGTTTCCTTTCTCGCTAAAAGATGATGCTAAAACCTGGTTCACTTCTCTTGCTCCTAGTTGTGTGCGTAGCCCCCAGGATATGGTCTGCTACTTCTCTGAAAAATATTTCCCTGCCCATAAGAAGCAAGCTGCCTTGCAGGAAATATACAACTTTGCTCAAGCTGAAGAAGAGAGTCTCCCACAAGCTTGGGGGAGGCTTATCCAGCTACTGAATGCTTTGCCTCATCACCCTCTTGAGAAGAACGAAATACTTGATATCTTCTATAATGGACTTACCGATGCTTCTAAAGACCACCTAGATAGTTGTGTCGGTAGTGTTTTTTGGGAACGAACCGTAGAACAAGCTGAGATTCTACTGAATAACATCTTGTGCAATGAGAATGCTTGGACTATTCCCGAACCACCTCCTAATCCAACTCCAAAGAAAAGAGGTATTCTATTCCTCAGTCCTGAAGATATGCAAGAAGCAAAGAAATCTATGCAAGAGAAAGGCATTAAATCTGAAGATGTCAAAAATCTACCACGTACCAAAGAGATCCATGGTCTCGATAACCCAATACAGGTAGTAGAAGTAAATTCTCTGCGTAGGTTTGATGAGAGTGATATTCCTTTTGATAAACCTGCTAGCTTATGTATGGATGAATTTGATAACTTCGTTGTCAAACAACAGAGTTTCAATGATTATGTTAGCAGACAATTGGAACAGAATGCTTGTATGCTTAGTCATTTAAGTGCTTGTGTGGACAGAAACGTCAATGATCTTAAACTTCTGAGTAAACATGCCTCTATAGTTACTACTCAAGTAGAACAAGTACTTAAAGCTCAGAATGACTTTCTCAATGAGTTGAATGACAATTCCGTCAGAGTCGTTACTAGAGGCGGTAGAATGACCCAGGAACCATTTTATCCTGAGGGTCATCCGAAGAGAGTTGAACAAGATTCTCGAGGACTTAGCACTGATGCACCTAGTCATCCTAGAAAGAAGAAGAAAGATGATAGGAACCTCCATGCTAGCAACCCTGTTGCTGCTACACCTGAGAGTCCAAACGATGCCTCTATCTCTGATGCTGAAACAAAATCTTGTGATGAACATGATCCTAATGATAATATCAATAGTGATGTTCATGATGATGCTCAACCTAGCAATGATAAGGATGTGGAGATTGAACCTAGTGCTGATCTTGATAACCCACATCCTAAGAATAGAAGATACGATAAGAATGACTTCACTTCTAGGAAGCACGGTAAAGAAAGGGAACCGTCGGTTCAGAAACCTATGCCCTTTCCTCCCAAACCATCCAATAAAAAGGATGACGAGGATTTTGAGCGCTTCGTTGAAATGATCAGACCTGTCTTTCTGGAGATACGGTTGACTGATATGATCAAGATGTCTCCGTATGCTAAGTACATGAAAGATATTGTGACTAATAAGAGGAGGATACCTGATCTTGAGATCTCCGCCATGCTTGCCAATTACACCTTCAAGGGTGGAACTCCTAAGAAACTAGGTGATCCCAGTGTGCCCACTATACCTTGCTCCATTAAAGGCAACTATGTTAGAACTGCGTTGTGCGACCTTGGAGCCGGTGTTACTGTTATGCCTCTCTCTCTCTCTTTATCGTAGGCTTGAACTGGATAAGTTGACACCCACTGAAATATCTCTGCAAATGGCCGACAAATCAACTGCTTTCCCTATCGGCATTTGCGAGGATGTGCCTCTTGTGGTTGCTAACACCACTATCTTAACAGACTTTGTTATCTTGGATATTCCCGAGGACGATGCCATGACTGTCATCCTCGGAAGACCCTTTTAAACACTGCAGGGGCTGTTATAGCTTGCAACAAAGGCAATGTCACTTTCCATGTCAACATGAGCATATGGTGCACTTTCCGAAGAAACAATATCGAGTACATTGCATCAATGCTATCGAAAAAACTTCATCGATTCTTATTGGGAGCTTTGAATGCCCTATTCCTCGTGTCAAGATGAAGTATGACTTGCTTGTTGGGGAGATACACATCCCCATTGAGGTGACCTAGTGACTATTCGAAAATTCTCCGTCTTCTTTTGCGATTCGAGAAAGTTTTGTCGAGGGGATTTGATCAACCCCATTGACGGATTTCTTTCGATGACCATGAGATGGATGAATCGAGGACTCACAAACCTCTGTTCCAAGCTTTCACCTTCCGTTGCTTAGAAGAAAAATGATAGATTTAGTTTAGTTTTCCCTATTTTTTGTTTTAGCGTCCGGTAGAAAAGTACCCCAAAAATAGAAGTTCTCCGAACGCTGTGAAAATCAAGTACGATTTTTTCTAGATTTTTTGAAAAATACTGGGACAAAGAGTCTGTCTGGGGGCCACACCAGTGGGCCACAAGCCCTAGGGGCGCGGGCACCCCACCCCCCGACCTCGCCACCCAGGCTTGTGGGGCCCACATGCACCCCCTCCACTCATTATTGCTCTCATCTGGTTCTCCTACCTCCAGAAAAAAACTTTTCGCAACTCAAACCCGTGTTCTTGCTCCTCTTGCTGCGATTTTCGATCTCTTTCTCAAAGCACCATTCTCCGAACTGTTTTGGGGAAATTACTCCTTGGTAAGTGACTCCTCCATTGGTCCAATTACTTTTTCCTCTAGTGTCGTATACTCCGCGTATTTTTGCTGCCTTGGTGACCATGTTCTTGAGCTTTGCATGCTAATTTTAGCTGGTCCCAAGTAGTTTTGATGCGTAATATGGCCTCTAGGCACTTGTGGGAGTAGTTTCTACGAGTTTTGTTGAGCCTTGTTCACTTTTCCTTAGAATCACTAAAATTTCAGAAATTTTCAGAGATAGGAAAAGGCAAAAGATGATGAGGTTCTTAAGACGCTCGTCAAGCCGTGACCCCAAGGATGATGGGAGTGAGAAGAAGCCCAAGTATCTGGTCCCTTGAGTCGCAGAAGTTCGAGCGTGCGAGTGGCAAAGCGACGTGTTCTTACGCGCTGCTGGAATTTATGAGGACTTTTATCACTTGGTGGAAAACACAGGCCTTACCGCCTTCGTTGAAGATAAGTGTTAGCAATACCTCCTCCTCACTAATATCTTCATACAAAGCTTTAACTTCTATCCGAGGAAGAATCCTCCTATGGTTGAGTTTAAACTTTATGATGTCCCCCAGCGCATGTCATTCCAGGATTTTTGCAATGTTTGCAAATAACCTTACGTTGGGGATATTCATGAACCTCGTCCATGGGACTTGGAAGCTTTTATCGGTACAATTGTTGTAGAAGAGGAGAGAGGAGTGTCTTGCTCTAGAACTGCTAGCATTCATTTTCCCGTGCTTCGGTACTTCTCTTCATTTTTGGGAAAATGTTTGATTGGCCGTGGGAAAGCTGGGTCACTTAATTCCCCAGATCTTGCGGTCTTGCGCGAAGCCCTTTATAACGATAAAACTTATAGCTTAGGCGCTATAGTAGCTCAACGGTTGAACCTGAACCGTTCTAGAGGTGTTGTCTATGGAGGTATCTATGCTACCCGTCTTGCCAGACACTTTGAGATACCTATTAGACTGGAGGAGGAAGAAGAGATTCTTCTTCCCGAGAGATATCTAGATTACGATAGCATGGTTCGCCATGACTTTCATGATAGAGATACAGGTGGTAGGATGATTTATAACCTGGTATTTAGTCAGGGTACTCGTGAGACTATTACTTTGCCTGCTCCTTCTTTGTTCAATCTTCATGCAAGCAGGTACACTATTATGCCCTTGGACATCTACGCATATTGGGGCTTGGCCCAACCACAGGTTCCTGTGCCCGAGCCGCCAATCGAGTACCAGACGCCAGTTTATCAGTGGGAGCCACAGGAGCTCACACGCAGTGGCATCCACAGTCCACTCTGGAGTACCCAGGAGCTGGTTATTTCCCTCCTTGGGAGCAGACCAAGTTAGGCCAAAAGCCTAAGCTTGGGGGAGTACGTGTTCTCACCGACTTTACATTCTTGCTTAGGTTTTCACTTTGTTAGCCGTTGTTCACACTTTGCCACTGTATCATCCATGCTAGTTTATTTTATTTTTCTCGTTTTCTTTTCGTGTGTCTGTCTAGTTTGAGAAAAACCAAAAAGATTTTCTTTTCTTCTTTTTGCTTGTTGGGAGCTTTCCCGTGTAGATAGTTTTCTTTTTCTTTGGGTCAAGGTAGAAGATATTGGTTACAATGTTTAGTGGCTCTTGCATGCATACCTGTTTAGCTTTCAAAGAGCCATATTACTTTGTCTTCTCCTTTATGTTTGCCTGCAGATTCCAGCTTTAGTCCAATGCATGAGCACGCTTATTATTGTTCACATCGTTTGGTCGTGCAAGTGAAAGGCAATAATGACGATATATGATGAAGTGACGGAGCCTGGAAAAACTGGTATAAACTTGATCTATTTTGTTTTTGTAAGTATGACTAGCTCATCATGCCTGATTCAGCTTTGTTGTGAGAGAAACATGTTTGCAATGACAACTTAGAGATCATAGTTGCTTATGCCATGCTTACTTAGCTAGGAGCTTATAACGGTTTGTCTTGGATGCCCACATGAATGTTGAGATGACTATGATGTAGTATGACAGGATGGTATCCTCCTATGAATGATTCAAGTGGCTTGACTTGGCGCATGTTCATGCATGTAGTTGAAACAAAATCAACATAGCCTCTATGATATTCATGTTCATGGTGATTTATGTCCTACTCATGCTTGCACTCAATGTTAGTTAATCTCAATGCATTTTGATGACTGTTGTCGCTCTCTAGTTGGTCGCTTCCCAGTCTTTTGCTAGCCTCCACTTGTACTAAGCGGGAATACTGCTTGTGCATCCACTCCCATAAACCCAAAGTTGTGCCATATGAGTCCATCATACCTACCTATGTGCGGTATCTACCTGTCGTTCCAAGTAAATTTGCATGTGCCACTCTCTAAATCTTCAAGAAATAATCTATTTTGCATGCCCAAACTGCTCATGTGGTGACAGGGGGCTATTGGTATCTTCCATGCTAGGCGTGTTATCCTCAATATGTGTTTATTCACTATCATTCACGAGAAAGGGGGCGGTAAGTGGAATTCCCAGTTCCATGCTCAAATCGAAAAGATAATTGCAAACAAAACTCCCCCGCGATTGTTGTTGGTATGGACGGTACCCGAGGATTCGGCTAGCCATGGAGTGTGATTGATTGGTGGTGGGGGAGTCAAAACTTTACTTTTCTATTTGGGAACCGCCTGTAGCATGTGTAGCATGGAAGATATTGAGAACTCTTAGTCATTGCATTGATAATGAAAGCATGCCACCCAAAATTATTATCTCTGTTTTCAAAGCTTGAGCTCTGGCACCTCTGCAAATCAATGCTTCCCTCTACGAAGGGCTTGTCTATTTATGTTCCTGTTGAGTCATCCTCCTCTTACAAAAGCACCAATTAGAGAGCACCTCTGTCATTTTTATGCTTTGCTTTTAACTGTGTTGAGTATGACTATGACTGGATCTTCATTGCCTTGAATTGCAATGTTTAGTCAGCCCTTGGTCTTTGAAGCTGCTCTGCATTTATGTTCTGCGGTCTCAGAAAGAGCTAGTGAGATACCATCTATTCGTACTACTTCATGTTCTTTTGATTAAAGTGTTGACACTTGAGGCTTATTATTATTTGCTCGCTAGTTGATTATGCCATTGATATGAGTTTACCGTGAGACCTAGATGTCATTTGCTTATGTGGTTTGATTGTGATCTTGCTGAAATTCTGGTTGTGAGTTAGACATAGTTGCAACAACAAGATCAAACAGAGTTCGTCAAAGTTTTTCTTTTGTCTCTCTCAGTTTGTCAACTGAGTTGATTGAGGACAAGCAAGGCTTTAAGCTTGGGGGAGTTGATACGTCTCCGTCGTATCTACTTTTCAGAACTCTTTTGCCCTTGTTTTGGACTCTAATTTGCATGATTTGAATGGAACTATCCCGGACTAACGCTGTTTTTAGCAGAATTGCCATGGTGTTGTTTTTGTGCAGAAATGAAAGTTCTTGGAACGTCTTGAAAATTTACGGAGATTTTTTCTGGAATAAAATAAAAATACATGCGCAAAGATCCACGTGAGGGGCGTGCCAGTGGGCCACAAGCCCCTGGGCCGCGGCCACCCCCTATGGCCGCACCATGAGGGCTTGTGAGGCCCACGTGGCACCACCGCCCCCAATATCAGTCATATATCTTCCGTTTCGCCAGGAAAAAAATCAGAGAGAAGGTTTGATCGCGTTTTGCGATACGGAGGCGCCGCCACCTCCTGTTCTTCATTTGGAGGCCAGATCTGGAGTCCATTTCGGGCTCCGGAGAGGGGAAATCGTCGCCATCATCATCATCAACCTTTCTCCATCGACTATTCCATGATGCTCTTCATCGTTCGTGACTAATCTCATCGTAGGCTTGCTGGACGGTGATGAGTTGGATGAGATCTATCATGTAATCGAGTTAGTTCTTGACGGGGATTGATCCCTAGTATCCACTATGTTCTAGATTGATGTTGCTACTACTTGGCTATGCTTAATGCTGTAACTAGGGCCCGAGTGCCATGATTTCAGATCTGAACCTATTATGTTGTTACCAATATATGTGTGTTTTAGATCCTATCTTGTCAGTTGTAGTCACCTACTATGTGTTATGACCCGGCAACCCCGGAGTGACAATAGCTGGAACCACTCCCGGAGATGACCATAGTATGAGGAGTTCATGTATTCACCGCGTGTTAATGCATTGGTCCGGTTCTTTATTAAAAGGAGAACCTTAATATCCCGTAGTTTCCATTAGGACCCCGCTGCCACGGGAGGGATGGACAATAGATGTCATGCAAGTTCTTTTCCCTAAGCACGTATGACTACATACGGAATACATGCCTACATTAGATTCATGAACGGGAGCTAGCCACATATTTGTCCGTGTTATAGTTGTTACATGATGAATCACATCCGTCACACTCATCCATCACCGATCCACTGCCTACGAGTCTTCTACTACTGGTTCTCACTATGTTACTTTGCCTAGGTTTGTCCCTTGCTACAAGAGGGATTGGGCCACTTTGCTGCTGCTGTCACTACTGTTGTTCCTTGTTACTTTGCTGCTACTGTTGCTACTACTGTTCCTTGCTACTCCGATGTTACTTGTTGCAAGACTTTTTTGGCACTAACATCCCGTCAACAGTGCCTTTTCTGGCGCCATTGCTGGGGATTGTCAAAGCTTTTTTTGGTGTCGTTGCTATCATACTACCTTGCTACTCATATTTTGCTTGCAGACACTAATATTTCAGGTGTGATTGAATTGACAACTCAGCTGCTAATACTTGAGAATATCCTTTAGCTTCCCCTTGTGAGCGAGTCAATAAATTTGGGTTGAATACTCTACCCTCGAAAACTATTGTGATCCCATACGCTTGTGGGACATCACTGGTATGTGAAACTAGGTGGTATATATTTGGCAACGATATAGTTTGCATAATCAGCATACCACGGTGTACTACGGGAAGCGTTGATTACGTTCAATTGCTCATCAGGAAAGCTATCATCAATAGGTTGTGGGTCATCGAGAACGTTCTCCAACCTAGACAAGTTATCTGCTACTGGGTTATCAGCACCCTTCCTGTCGACAACGTGCAAATCAAATTCTTGTAGCAAGAGAACCGATCTGATAAGTCTAGGTTTTGTGTCCTTCTTCTCCACGAGGTACTTAATAGCAGCGTGATCCGTGTGAATAGTGACTTTGGAATCAACTATGTAAGATCTGAACTTTTCACATGCAAACACGACTGCTAAAAATTCCTTTTGTGTAGTAGCATAGTTTCTTTGGGCACTGTCTAGAGTTTTACTAGCATAGTGAATAACATTCAACTTCTTATCAACTCTTTGTCCTAGAACAGCACCAACAGCATAATCACTAGCATCACACATGATTTCAAAAGGTGAGTTCCAATCAGGTGGTTGAACAATAGGTGAAGTTATCAAAGCCTTCTTAAGTATTTCGAAGGCTTCCTCACAATCATCATCAAAACCAAAAGGAATATCCTTTTGCAAGAGATTGGTAAGAGGCCTACAAATCTTAGAGAAGTCTTTACTGAACCTCCTATAGAAACCAGCATGACCAAGGAAACTTCTTATACCTTTGATATCTGTGGGGTATGGTATTTTCTCGATTGCATCAACCTTAGCCTTATCGACTTCAATACCTCTTTCAGAAATTTTATGTCCTAAGACGATGCCTTCATTAACCATAAAGTGGCACTTCTCCCAATTCAAGACAAGATTGGTATCTATACATCTCTGCAAGACTCGCTCAAGGTTGTTGAGGCAATCATCAAAAGAAGACTCATAAACGGAGAAGTCATCCATGAAAACATCGACAATCTTTTGACAAAAGTCAAAGAATATAGCCATCATACATCTTTGAAAGGTGGCAGGTGCATTACATAAGACAAAAGGCATACGTCTATAAGCAAAGATACCGAAAGGGCAGGTGAAAGTGGTTTTCTCCTGCTCAGATTGTGCAACTGGTATTTGGGAGAAACCAGAATAACCGTCTAGAAAGCAGAAGTGTGTGTGTTCAGACAGTCTTTCTAGCATTTGGTCGATAAAAGGCAAAGGGTAATGATCTTTCCTAGTGGCCTTATTCAATTTCCTAAAATTGATCACCATCCTATAGCTAGTAATAATCCTTTGTGGGATCAATTCATCCTTATCATTAGGGACAACGGTAATGCCACCCTTCTTAGGGACGCAATGCACCGGACTCACCCAATCACTATGAGCAAGAGGATAGATAATACCTGCTCCAGGAGCTTTAGTATTTCTTTTCTTACTACCTCTTTCATCTTAGGATTTAATCTCCTTTGATGATCAACAACTGGTTTGAAATCAGGATCGGTTTTAATCTTGTGCCGGCATAGAGTAGGACTAACGCCCTTGAGATCATCAAGAGTATATCCAATAGCAACACGGTGCTTCCTCAGAGTTTTTAGTAACTTCTTTTCTTCATGCTCTGAGAGGCTAGCACTAATTATGACAGGATATATCTATTTTTCATCAAGATAAGCATACTTAAGAGTGTCAGGCAATTGTTTAAGCTCGAACACAGGATCACGTTTTGGTGGTGGTGGATCCCCAAGCAGTTCAACAGGCAAGTTATTCTTAAGGATAGGATATTGTTCTAAGACAACTCTATCTATCTCATCCCTTTCATCCATATGCATATCATTTTCATGCTCAAGCAAGTATTGCTCTAAGGGATCAGTAGGAGGCACGGCAATAGAAGCTAAGGCAATAGTTTCATCCTTATTAGGCAACTCTTTTTTATGAGGTTGTCTACCAAACTTGGAGAAATTGAACTCATGTGACACACCTTCAAAGCCAACGGCGACAGTTTGCTTCTCACAATCAATATGAGCATTGACAGTATTGAGAAAAGGTCTGCCAAATATGATGGGACAAAAGCTATCTTGGGTGGTAGCAAGAACCAGGAAATCAGCAGGATACTTCGTTTTACCACACAAGACTTCAACATCCCTAACAATTCCCACAGGGCAGATAGTATCTCTATTGGCAAGATGAGTAGTGTCATCAATGGGTTCTATATCAAGAGGTGCAATCTTGTCTTTAATTTCATCATATAAGGATTGAGGTATTGCACTAACACTAGCACCCACGTCACATAAACCATGATAACAATGATCTCCTATCTTAACAGAAACAACAGGCGTGCCAACAACAGGCCTGTGTTTGTCTCTAGCGTGAGGTTTAGCAATTCTAGCAGCATCTTCACAGAAGTGAATATTATGTCCCTCAACATCGTCGGACAGGAGATCTTTGATAATAGCAATGCTAGGTTCAACTCTAATTTGCTCAGTGGGTGTAGGTGTTCTAATGTAGCCTCTACGTATCATAGTTGAAGCTTTAGAATGATCCTTTATCCTAACATGGAAAGGTGGTTTCTCAATGTAAGCATTGGGAACAATAGGATCATTATAGGCAATGACTTTCTCTTCAACTGGATTGGGTTTAACTACATTGACATGCTAGGTTCAACTCTAATTTGCTCAGGGGGTGTAGGTGTTCTAATGTAGCCTCTACGTATCATAGTTGAAGCTTTAGAATGATCCTTTATCCTAACAGGGAAAGGTGGTTTCTCAATGTAAGCATTGGGAACAATAGGATCATGATAGGCAATGACTTTCTCTTCAACTGGATTGGGTTTAACTACATTGACTTCTAAGGGAGGATGATATTTAAACCACTTCTCTTTGGGGAGATCAATATGAGCAGCAAATGATTCACACAATGAAGCTACTATCTCAGAGTCAAGTCCATACTTAGCGCTAAAATCACAAAAGGTATTTGTTTCAACAAAGGATTTAACGCAATCAAACTTGAAATTCTTACCTGACTCCTTACCTTCATCAAGCTCCCAATCTTAAGAGTTGTGTTTAATTCTCTCCAATAAATTCCATTTGAAGTCAATATCTCTCTTCATAAAAGAACCGGTACAAGAAGTGTAAAGCATGGTGCGATCATCATGAGAAAGCCGAGCATAGAAGTTCTGAATGATAATTTCTCTCGAGATCTCATGATTGGGGCATGAATATAACATTGATTTAAGCCTCCCCCAAGCTTGAGAGATGCTTTCTCTGTCATGAGGCCAAAAATTATAAATATAATTCCGATCACGATGTACTAGATGCATAGGGTAAAACTTTTGATGAAATTCCAATTTCAACCGATTGTAGTTCCATGATCCAGTATGATCACATAGCCTATACCATGTCAATGCCTTATCCCTCAAAGATAAGGGAAAGACCTTCTTCTTGACCTCATCCTCGGGCAAACCTGCAAGCTTAAATAAACCACAAACTTCATCTACATAGATTAGATGCAAGTTTGGATGTAATGTTCCATCTCCTGTAAAAGGATTAGCCAGCAGTTTCTCAAGCATACCCAAAGGAAATTCAAAGCAAATATTTTTAGTAGGTGCAGCAGGTTGAGGAGAAACTCATTGTGCTTCCGTTCGAGGTGAAGATACCCCGAACAAGCCCCTCAAAGGATTAGTTTCCATAGTGACAAGTGGCAATAAATTTCAGCACACTATATGAATGTTTCCTTACCAATTTACACTAACCAAAGGGGCTTCACTCCCCGGCAACGGTGCCAGAAAAGAGTCTTGATGACCCACAAGTATAGGGGATCTATGGTAGTCCTTTCGATAAGTAAGAGTGTCGAACCCAATAAGGAGCAGAAGGATCTGACAAGTTGTTTTCAGCAAGGTAATATCTGCAAGCACTGAAATTGTCGGTAACAAGTAGTAGTGTGGTGAGATGATTCATAGAAAGTAGTAAGTAAAAAAAGTAACAACGGTGAACCAAAGTGGACCAATCCCTTTTGTAGCAAGGGACAAGCCTGGACAAAGTCTTACAGGAGGAAAAACTCTCCCGAGGACACACATGAATTTCTGTCCTGCTAGTTTTCATCATGTTCATATGATTCGCGTTCGTTACTTTGATAGTTTGATATGTGGGTGGACCGGCGCTTGGGTACTGCCCTTACTTGGACAAGCATCCCACTTATGATTAACCCCTCTCACAAGCATCCGCAACTACGAAAGAAGAATTAAGACAAAGTCTAACCATAGCATTAAACTAGTGGATCCAAATCAGCACCTTACGAAGCAACGCATAAACTAGGGTTTAAGCTTTTGTCACTCTAGCAACCCATCATCTACTTACTACTTCCCAATGCCTTCCTCTAGGCCCAAATAATGGTGAAGTGTTATGTAGTCGACGTTCACATAACACCACTAGAGGAAAAACAACATACAACACATCAAATTATCGAACGAATACCAAATTCACATGACTATTTATAGGATGACTTATCCCATGTCCTTGGGAACAAAAGCAACTACTCACAAAGCATAATCATATTCATGACCAGAGAGGTAATGAGTAGCATCAAGGATCCGAACATAAACTCTTCCACCAAGTAATCCAACTAGCATCAACTACAAAGAGTAATTAACACTACTAGCAACCTTACAAGTACCAATCGGAGTCGCGAGATGGAGAATTGTTACAAGAGATGAACTAGGGTTTGGAGATGAGATGGTGCTGATGAAGATGTTGATGGTGATGAGTCCCCTCCAATGAGAGGAGTGTTGGTGATGACGATGGTGATGATTTCCCCCTCCGGGGGGAAGTTTCCCCGGCAGGATCGTCCTGCCGGAGCTCTAGATTGGCTCTGCTCAAGTTGCGCCTCTTGGCGGCGACGAATCCTCCGAAAAGCCTCCTCTTGATTTTTTCCAGACCGAAACCCTTCTTGTAGCAAAAGAGGGGGCCGAGTGGACTAGCAAGGAGCCCACAAGCCCCCTAGGCGCGGCCAGGGGGTGGTCGCGCCTAGCAGGCTTGTGGCCACCTGTTGGCACCCCTCCGGCACTTCTTGGGTCCAGTATTTTTTATAAATCCCAAACAAAATCCATGTTGATTTTCACGGCTGTTGGAGTTGCACAGAATAGGCATCTCAAACTTGCTCCTTTTTCAGGCCAGAATTCCAGCTGTCAGCATTCTCTCTCTTCATGTAAACCTTGCAAAATAAGAGAGAAAAGGCATAAGTATTGTACCGTGAAGTGAAATAACAACCCAAGAAGCGATAAATATCAACATGAAAGCATGATGCCAAATGGACGTATCAGCGTGTATCATGTGGAAGGGTTTGGAGTGGTATGCACGCCCCATAGTACGGAATCGAGTTTCTCCACCCAATGGCAGTCTGATTTTGTAAGAGAGCGTACGAGGCGTGGTTTAATACCAGTCATGATGAGTCTGTTGGCTCATTCAACTTGGCCATTGGTTTGTGGGTGGTATACCGAGGCGTAATCAAGCTTGTTGCCCAGATTTACACACCAATCCTTCACCTCCTGGGCAGTTAAATTGGATCCATTGTCGGTTATTATGCTATGCAGGACACCATAACAGTGCACAATGCCAGATATAAAATCGATGACTGACTTGGCCTTGGCGGAACTGACCGGCTTTGCCTCGATCCACTTGGTGAATTTATCGACCATTACCAGGAGATATTTCTTTTTCTTAGTCCCCCCCTTTAAGTGGGCTGACCATGACCAGACCCCAGACCGAAAGGGCTAGGTGATCGGGATCGTCCGAAGGGCTGTAGGAGGCATGTGTCTTTGATTCGTGAATAGTTGGCATCCCGTGCATCTTCAATAAAGTGTGTGGGCATCTTCTCGAGCTGTAGGCCAGAAGAAACCAGCTCGGAAGTACTTGCTGACCAAGGCCCGGGTTGTAGCATGATGGCCTCCCATGCCAAAGTGTACCTCAGCCAATAATTGTTTCCCCTCTTCTTCGGATATACACTGTTGAAGTATTCCTATGGTGCTCTTTTTATATAGCTTGCCCTCATGGATCCTATAGGCTTTAGATCGGAGAATGATGCACCATGCCTCATTTTGGTCCTTGGGGAGTGATACATCTCCAACGTATCTATAATTTTTTATGGCTCCATGCTATTATCTTGTCAAACTTTGGATGTTTTGTATGCCTTTTATATCTTTTTGGGACTAACTTATTAACTTAGTGCCAAGTGCCAGTTCCTGTTTTTTCCGTGTTTTTGACCCTTTTCAGAGGAGAATTTTAAACGGTTTCCAAACTTCCGAAAAGATTTTTTCCGGAACAAAAGATACGCACGGGACGTGAGAACCAAGGCAGAGGCCACCAGGGGAGGCCACAAGCCCCCTAGGCACGGCCAAGACGGGGCCGCGCCTAGCAGGCTTGTGGGCCCCCTGTGGCTCGTCTGCCCTACCTCTTCCGCCTATAAATTCCTCAAAAATCCAAAACTGCGCGAGAGATCCACGAAAATACTTTTCCGACGCTGCAAGCTTCTGTCTCCGCAAGATCCCATCTGGGGTACGTTCTGGTGCCCTGCCGAAGGGGGATTCGGATACGGAGGGCTTCTTCGTCAACACCATGGCCTCTCCGATGATGCGTGAGTAGTTCACGATAGACCTACGGGTCCATAGCTAGTACCTAGATGGCTTCTTCTCTCTCTTGGATCTTCAATACAAAGTTCTCCATGATCTTCATGGAGATCTATCCGATGTAATCTTCTTTTGCGGTGTGTTTGTCGAGATCCGATGAATTGTGGATTTATGATCAGATTATCTATGAATCTTATTTGAGTTTATTCTGATCTCTTATATGCATGATTTCATATCCTTGTAATTCTATTCGAGTTGTGGGTTTTGTTTGGCCAACCTGATCTATGATTCTTGCAATGGGAAAAGTGATTGGTTTTGGGTTCATACCACGCGGTGACCTGATGACCGACAAGTATAGGGGATCAATCATAGTCCTTTCTATAAGTAAGAGTGTTGAACCCAACGAGGAGCAGAAGGCTCTGATAAACGGATTTCAGCAATGTAATAACTGCAAGCACTGAAAGTAGCGGTAACAAGTGATTGTGTAGCGAGGTGAAACGTAGCAAGCAAAGAGTAACAAGTAACAATTGATAGCAACGGTGCAGCAAGTGGCCCAATCCCTTTTGAAGCAAGGGACAAGCCTGAACAAATTCTTATAGGAGGAAAAACGCTCCCGAGGACACACGGGAATTTCTGTCATGCTAGTTTCATCAAGTTCATATGATTCGCATTCGTTACTTTGATAATTTGATATGTGGGTGGACCGGCGCTTGGGTACTGCCCTTAGTTGGAAAAGCATCCCACTTATGATTAACCTCTCTCACAAGCATCCGCAACTACAAAAGAAGAATTAAGACAAAGTCTAACCATAGCATTAAACTAGTGGATCCAAATCAGCCCCTCACGAAGCAACGCATAGACTGGGGTTTAAGCTTCTGTCACTCCAGCAACCCATCATCTACTTACTACTTCCCAATACCTTCCTCTAGGCCCAAATATGGTGAAATGTTATGTAGTTGACATTCACATAACACCACTAGAGGAAAGACAACATACATCATATCAAAATACCGAACGAATATCAAATTCACATGACTATTATCAGCATGACTTATCCCATGTCCTCAGGAACAAAAGTAACTACTCACAAAACATAATCATAATCATGATCAGAGGTGTAATAAATAGCATCAAGGATCTGAACATAAACTCTTCCACCAAGTAATCCAACTAGCATCAACTACAAAGAGTAATCAACACTACTAGCAACCTTACAAGTACCAATCAGAGTTGCGAGACGAAGATTGATTACAAGAGATGAACTAGGGATTGGAGAGGAGATGGTGCTGATGAAGATGTTGATGAAGATGCCTCCCCTCCGACGAGAAGAGTGTTGGTGATGACGATGGTGACGATTTCTCCCTCCAGGAGGGAAGTTTCCCCGACAGTATCGTCCTGCCCGAGCTCTAGATTGGATCTGCTCAAGTTCCGCCATGTGGCGGCAGCGAAACCACGAAAAAACTCCCTCTTGATTTTTTTCCACACCAGGATGCTTCATATAGGAAAAGAGGGGGGCTAGTGGGCCGTCAGGCAACCCACAAGCTTGCCCTCCGCCACCAGGGGGTGGCGGAGTGGGGGCTTGTGGAGCCCTGGTGGCCCCCCTCCGGTAGTTCTTTCGCCCAGTATTTTTATTTAATCCAGAAAAAATCCACGTAACTTTTCAGGGCATTTGGAGATATGCAGAACAGTGGACTAGGATTTGCTCCTTTTCCAGTCCAAAATTTCAGCTGCCTTAATTCTCCCTCTTCAAATAAACCTTGCAAAATAAGAGAGAAAAGGCATAAATATGGTACCACAAGTAATATAACAGCCCAAAAAGCAATAAATATCAACATGAAAGCATGATGCAAAATGGGCGTATCAACTCCCCCAAGCTTAGACCTCGCTTGTCCTCAAGGGAAAACCAAGTTCCATAAACATGTCCACATGTTGAGGGACGAAGGTGTCGATAAAACATAATACGGACATGAGGGCATCATGATCACACATAGAACAGCAATACATCATAAAGATTCTTATGGGAAAGTAACAATTCCTTCACCAAGCAAAGCATGAAGCAAAAACCTTACCGAGAAGTAACCAACAATAGTCCATAGTCATTGAAGCAATTGCAATTTATCACAACATCAGAAAGAGTCAAATAAGAGCTTGTAAGGCAAACCCACATACTCAATCATCTCTTTTGTTTTCCACTATTGTTACAACTCACATGGTACTCATGGTGTCAAAGTTTCAGCTGGACACAGAGGAAGATAGGGGCTTATAGTTTTGCCTCCCAACGGTTTACCTCAAGGGTAAAGTCAACAACAATAAAGCATGAGTACTCAACTCCAAGTTGATATATGAATATAGATCTTTCCCAAGCATGTGACGGTACCCAAGACAAAGGCAAAAAGGGAATTGGTGAAGATCACCATGACTCTTACAAGGGTAAAAAGTAAAGGTACAAGATAGGCCCTTCACAGAGGGAAGCAGAGATTGTCATGCGCTTTTGAGGTTTGAAAGCGTGTCCTCTTAGTGCGGAGGAACATCACTTTATATTGCCTCCTGTGATAAACAGCTTTATTATGCAGTCGGTCGCTTTTATGTCTTCCTCATCACACGTCCGTACAAAGCTTATTTTCCACACACTAATAGATTATACATATTAGAGAGCAACTTTTATTGCTTGCACCGATGACAACTTACTTGAAGGATCTTATTCAATCCATAGGTAGGTATGGTGGACTCTCATGGCAAAACTGGGTTGGAGGTTTACGTATGCACAAGTAGTATCTCTACTTAGTGCGGGAGTTTTGGCTGATATGAGGTGGAAGCAATCGTCACATGCTAAGGGATCTCTAATCATATAACATTGTTTGGAACCAAGCAAACACAATTCATTATGTTGTCTTCCTTGTCCAACATCTACTCCTAGGCATGTAATAGTTTGGTGAGTGCTCACAATTGTAAAAAAAAGTCTAAGATGATATATTTATATGTGAACCTCTCTTTTCTTATTACTTCCTATTAATTGCAACAATGATTGAGGTCTATGTTGATTTATTCTCAACAAGTTTCAATCATCATACGTGTCATAAGTGAAGTTATCACTTTCCATAAGATCGTCTCATGGTCTTTCATGCTATCATTCTTTTCATACTTTTTGATCATGGCACAAAGCAAAGCCCTTGACTAAGACAATCTTTATATAGCTCGTAAGCTCGAATACATCGGGGGAGAGACAAAACCAAAAGACTCAAACTAAAAACTAAAGACTTATTCCTCTAAGAGAAGAAATAAAAACTGAAAAGGAAAGAACTAAAATAAAGGTAAAAGCAAAAGATATAAAGGTGATATGATACCAGGGCAACTCCCCCAAGCTTGGCAGAAGCCAAGGGGATTGCCCATACCAATGCTTAGTTGTCTTCCTTTGGTGGTGATGGTGGTGTTGTTGGAGCAGTCTTGAGCTTGTCTAATTTCCACTTGAGCAAAAAGTTCTCCTCCCTCAGATCGTCATTTTCCCCCTCAAGTTTCAAAACACTATGGCAAAGCTCCTGCTTACTCTCGTGCAAGAAACGAGAAGGGATAAACAAGGTCTTAGGCTTCTTCCTAAGGTCAGGGAGGCTTGACTTCTTGAACTCCACATGGGTGTTTGCAGGTTGAGGTAGAGGAGCCTCCTCTTCATCGGAACTTGTTTGCTCCTTCCCTTTAGGCTCATAGTCCTCTTCCTCATCAGTGGTCCAGCCATATGGTTCCAAGTCCCCATTAATCCTAGAGTTAGCACGATCATCGGCCACGTAGATCTCTTCTTCTGAATCTTGAGAAGACATCTTGACCTAAATCTATGGCAGACAACAAGCTCGAAACGAAAACAGAGGAAAACTACGCGATACGGAGATCAAAACCTTCGGGCGACTATATATTGATTTTTTCTGGGCCAGAAGGAGTCCTCCGCAAGAAAACGGAGTCCAGGAGGCACACGAGGTGCCCACAAGCTTGCCCTCCGCCACCAGGGGGTAGGGGCGGTGGCAGGGCTTGTGGCCGCCTCCTTCGCTCTCCGGACTGCTTTTTATTTTTCTAATTTTCCAAAAATTCCAAAACTGAGGAAATTTCCTATTAGAGAAGTATCGGAGTCCAATTTCTTACCGGAACAGATACATCTTCGTTTTCAAGGTCTGAAACAGGCTGATAAACATCCCTTATGTACTCCTATGGAGTTATGACATTGATGATATTGGTCTCAACATTTATGGGAGTACCAGAGATGTAATGCTTCATTCTTTTCCCATTTACCACTCTAGGAAAATTTCCTTCCGTGTTATTGATTTTGATGGCACCGAAACGATATAATTCCTCGACAACATAGGGACCTTCCCATTTAGAGAGAAGCTTGCCTGCAAAGAATCTCAAACGAGAATTGTATAGCAAGACGTAATCACCTACATTGAACTCTCGTTTCTGTATTCGTTTGTCGTGCCATCTCTTAACCTTTTCCTTGAACAACCTGGCATTCTCATATGCCTGGTCTCTCCATTCATCTAACGAGCTGATATCAAACAACCGCTTCTCACCGGCAAGTTTGAAATCAAAGTTGAGCTCTTTGATTGCCCAATAATCTTTGTGTTCCAGCTCAAGAGGTAAATGACAGGCCTTACCGTAAACCATTTTATACGGTGACATGCCCATGGGATTCTTATAAGCAGTCCTATAAGCCCATGGTGCATCGTCAAGTTTGCTAGACCAGTTCTTTCGAGATCTATTGACGGTCTTTTATAAGATAAACTTGATCTCCCTATTACTCAACTCTACTTGACCACTAGACTGAGGATGATAAGGAGATATAACTCTATGGTTGACATCATACTTAGCTAGCATCTTGCGGAAAACAGCATGAATGAAGTGTGAACCGCCATCAGTCATCAAGTATCTAGGAACTCCAAATCTTGGGAATATGACTTCTTTAAGCATCTTAATAGAGGTGTGGTGATCAGCATTTTTAGTGGGGATAGCTTCTACCCACTTAGTAACGTAATCCACAGCAACTAAGATGTGAGTGTACCCATTGGAACTCGGGAAGGGTCCCATATAATCAAAGCCCCAGACATCAAATGGTTCAATGACAAGTGAATAGTTCATAGGCATCTCTTGACGCTTACTGATGTTCCCTATCCTTTGGCATTCGTCACAAGACAAGACAAACTTACGGGCATCCTTGAAGAGAGTGGGCCAATAGAAACCTGATTGCAATACCTTATGGGCAGTTCTATCTCCAGCATGGTGTCCTTCGTAGGCTTCGGAATGACACTTCTGCAGGATCTGTCCCTGTTCATGTTCAGGCACACCACGTCTAATAACACCATCTACTCCTTCCTTATAAAGGTGAGGATCATCCCAAAAGTAGTGTCTCAAATCAAAGAAGAATTTCTTCTTTTGTGATAGGTGAAACTGGGTGGTATGTATTTGGCTACGATATAGTTTGCATAATCGGCATACCACGGTGCACTATGTGAAGTGCGGATGACATTTAATTGCTCATCAGGAAAGCTGTCATCAATAGGTAGTGGGTCATCGAGGACATTCTCTAGCCTAGACAAGTAATCTGCTACAGGGTTATCAGCACCCTTTCGGTCAACGACGTGCAAATCAAATTCCTGTAGCAGGAGAACCCATCTGATCAGCCTAGGCTTAGCGCCTTCTTCTCCATGAGGTACTTAATAGCAGCATGATCAGAGTGAATAGTGACTTTGGAGTCAACTATGTAAGATCTGAACTTTTCACATGCAAACACGACTGCTAAAAATTCCTTCTCCGTAGTGGCATGGTTTCTTTGGGCACTGTCTAGAGTTTTACTAGCGTAGTGAATGACATTCAAATTCTTGTCAACTCTTTGTCCTAGAACAACACCAACAGCATAATCACTAGCGTCACACATGATTTCAAAGGGCAAGTTCCAGTCAGGTGGTTGAACAATAGGTGCGGTTATCAGAGCCTTCTTAAGTATTTCAAAGGCTTCCTCACAATCCTCATCAAAAACAAAAGGAACATCCTTCTGCAAGAGGTTGGTAAGAGGCCTAAAAATCTTAGAGAAGTCTTTAATGAACCTTCTATAGAAACCAGCATGACCTAAGAAACTTCGTATACCTCTGATATCTGTGGGGCAAGGCATTTTCTCAATTGCATCAACCTTAGCCTTATCAACTTCAATGCCTCTCTCATAAATTTTTTGTCCTAAGACGATACCTTCATTAACCATAAAATGGCACTTCTCCCAATTCAAGACGAGGTTGGTTTCTTTGCATCTCTGTAAGACTCTATCAAGGTTGCTGAGGAAATCATCAAAGAAGACACATAAACAGAGAAGTCATCCATGAAAACCTCGACAATCTTTTCACAAAAGTCAGGGAATATAGCCATCATACATCTTTGGAAGGTGGCAGGTGCATTACATAAGCCAAAAGGCATACGTCTGTAGGCAAAGGTACCGAAAAGGCAGGTGAAAGTGGTTTTCTCTTGATCAGATTGTGCAACAGGTATCTGCCAGAAACCTGAATAACCGTCTAGAAAGCAGAAGTGTGTGTGTTTTGATAGCCTTTCTAGCATTTGGTCGATGAACGGCAAAGGATAATAATCTTTCCTGGTTACCGTGTTCGGTATCCGGAAGTCTATCACCATTCTATAGCCGGTAGTAATCCTGTGTGGGATTAGTTCATCCTTATCATTAGGAACGACGGTGATACCTCCCTTCTTAGGTACGCAATGTACTGGACTTACCCAATCACTATGAGCAACAGGATAAATGATTCCTGCTTCTAGAAGCTTTAATATTTCTTTTCTAACGACCTCTTTCATCTTAGGATTTAATCTCCTTTGATGATCAGCAACTGGTTTAAAGTGAGGATCGGTTTTAATCTTGTGCTGACATAGAGTAGGAGTAATACCCTTAAGATCATCAAGAGTATATCCAATAGCAGCGCGGTGCTTCCTCGGAGTTTTTAGTAACTTCTTCTCTTCGCGCTCTAAGAGGAGAGCACTAATAATGACAGGATATATCTCCTTCTCATCAAGATAGGCATACTTAAGAGTATCAGGCAACTGTTTAAGCTTGAACACAGGATCACCCTTTAGTGGGGGAGGATCCCCAAGCAGTTCAACAGGCAGATTATTCTTGAGAATAGGATATTGTTCTAGGACAATTTTATCTATGTCATCTCTCTCCTCCATATGCATATCATTTTCATGCTCAAGCAGATATTGCTCTAAAGGATCCGTAGGAGGTACGGCAATAGAGGCAAGAGCAATGATTTCATCCCTACCAGACGACTCTCTTTCATGGGGTTATCTTCCAAACTTGGAGAAGTTAAATTCATGAGACACACCCTCGAAACTAACAGTGACGGTCTGCTTAATGCAATCAATGTGAGCATTGACAGTGTTGAGAAAGGGTCTACCAAATATGATGGGACAAAAGCTATCTTGTGCAGTACCAAGGACGAGGAAATCAGTAGGATACTTCGTCTTACCACACAGGACTTCTACGTCTCTCACAATTCCCAGAGGGCAGATAGTGTCTCTATTAGCTAGCATAATAGTGACATCAATGGGTTCTAACTCAGCAGGTGCAATCTCATCTTTGATTTCATCATATAGAGAACGGGGTATTGCACTAACACTAGCTCCCATATCACATAAACCATGGTAACAGTGATCTCCTATCTTAACAGAAACAACGGGCAGGCCAACTACAGGTCTGTGTTTGTCTTTCGCGTGAGGTTTAGCAATTCTAGTGGAGTCCTCACAGAATTTGATAACATGCCCATCTATGTCTTCGGCTAAGAGATCTTTGATAATAGCAACACTAGGTTCAACTCTAATCTCCTCACGGGGTGCAAGTGATCTAATGTAACCCCTAAGTATCACGGTTGGAGCTTTAGAATAATCCTTTATCCTAGCAGGGTATGGTGGTTTCTCAGTGTAAGCACAAGGAACAACAGGATCACTAAAAGCTATGATTTTCTCCTCAACTAGATTGGTTTTGGCTATGTTGCTTTCTACAGGAGGATGATATTTAAACCACTTCTCTTTGGGAAGATCAACATGAGCAGCAAAATATTCACACAAAGAAGCTACTATCTCAAAGTCAAGTCCATACTTAGCGCTAAAATCTCTAGAAGTGTTTGTCTCAACAAAAGATTTAACGCAATCAAACTGGAAATCCATACCTGACTCCTTACCTTCCTCCAGCTCCCAATCTTCAGAGTTGCGTTTGATTTTCTCCAATAAATTCCACTTGTGATCAATATCCTTCTTCATAAAAGAACCGGCACAAGAAGTGTCAAGCATGGTACGATCTTCATGAGAGAGCCGAGCATAAAAGTTTTGAGTGATGATTTCTCTCGAGAGCTCATGATTGGGGCATGAATATAGCATTGATTTAAGCCTCCCCCAAGCTTGAGCTATGCTTTCCCTGTCACGAGGCCAAAAGTTATAAATAAAGTTCCGATCATGATGTACTAAATGCATAGGATAGAACTTTTGATGAAATTCCAACTTCAACCGATTGTAGCCCCATGATCCAGTATCATCACATAGCCTATAACATGTCAACGCCTTATCCTTCAAAGATAAAGGAAAGAATTTCTTATTTACCTCATCCTCGGGCAAACCTGCAAGCATAAATAAACCACAAACTTCATCTACATAGATTAGATGCAAGTCTGGATGTGAAGATCCATCTCCTGTGAAAGGATTAGCCAGCACTTTCTCAAGCATACCCAAAGGAATTTCATAAAAGATATTTTCCGTAGGTACCTCAGGTTGAGGAGAAACTCCTCGTGCTTCCGTTCATGGTGAAGATACCCCGAACAAATTCCTCAAAGGAACAGTTTCCATAGTGACAAGTGACAATAAATTTCAGCATAGTATAAAAATGTTTCCTTACCAATTTCCACTTACCAAAGGTGCTTCACTCCCCAGCAACGGCGCCAGAAAAGAGTCTTGATGACCCACAAGTATAGTGGATCAATCGTAGTCCTTTCGATAAGTAAGAGTGTCGAACCCAACGAGGAGCAAAAGTCTCTGATAAACGGATTTCAGCAAGGTAATAACAGCAAGCACTGAAAGTAGCGGTAACAAGTGATTGTGTAGCGAGGTGAAACGTAGCAAGCAAAGAGTAACAAGTAACAAGTGATAGCAACGGTGCAGGAAGTGGACCAGTCCCTTTTTTAGCAAGGGACAAGCCTGAGCAAAGTCTTATAGGAGGAAAAACGCTCCCGATGACACACGGGAATTTCTGTCATGCTAGTTTCATCAAGTTCATATGATTCGCGTTCGTTACTTTGATAGTTTGATATGTGGGTGGACCGGCGCTTGGGTACTGCCCTTACTTGGACAAGCATCCCAATTATGATTATCCTCTCTCGCAAGCATCCGCAACTACAAAAGAAGAATTAAGACAAAGTCTAACCATAGCATTAAACTAGTGGATCCAAATCAGCCCCTCACGAAGCAACGCATAGACTGGGGTTTAAGCTTCTGTCACTCCAACAACCCATCATCTACTTACTACTTCCAAATTCCTTCCTCTAGGCCCAAATATGGTGAAGTGTTATGTAGTCGACGTTCACATAACACCACTAGAGGAAAAACAACATACATCATATCAAAATACCGAACGAATATCAAATTCACATGACTATTATCAGCATGACTTATCCCATGTCCTCAGGAACAAAAGTAACTACTCACAAAACATAATCATAATCATGATCAGAGGTGTATTGAATAGCATCAAGGATCTGAACATAAACTCTTCCACCAAGTAATCCAACTAGCATCAACTACAAAGAGTAATCAACAGTACTAGCAACCTTACAAGTACCAATCGGAGTTGCAAGACGAAGATTGATTACAAGAGATGAACTAGGGATTGGAGAGGAGATGGTGCTGATGAAGATGTTGATGAAGATGCCTCCGCTTCGACATGAGGAGTGTTGGTGATGACGATGGCGACGATTTCCCCCTCCGGGAAGGAAGTTTCCCCGGCATAATCGTCCTCTCGGAGCTCTAGATTGGATCTGCTCAAGTTCCGCCTCATGGCGGCGGCAAAACCACGAAAAAGCTCCCTCTTGATTTTTTCCAGACCAGGACGCTTCATATAGCAAAAGAGGGGGGCTAGTGGGTCGTCAGGCAGCCCACAAGCTTGCCCTCCGCCACCAGGGGGTGGCGGAGTGGGGCTTGTGGACCCAGGTGGCCCCCCTCCGGTAGTTCTTTCGCCCAGTATTTTTTATTTAATCCAGAAAAAATCCACGTAACTTTTCAGGGCATTTGGAGATGTGCAGAATAGTGGACTAGGATTTGCTCCTTTTCAAGTCCAGAATTCCAGCTGATTGAATTCTCCCTCTTCAAATAAACCTTGCAAAATAAGAGAGAAAAGGCATAAATATGGTACCACAAGTAATATAACAGCCCAAAAAGCAATAAATATCAACATGAAAGCATGATGCAAAATGGACGTATCATGACCTCACCCAGTGACAGAAGGGGTAGCGAGGCACACATCGTGTTGTTGCCATCAAGGGTAAAAAGATGGGGTTTACATCATTGGTTTGAGTTTATCCCTCTACATCATGTCATCTTGCTTAAGGCGTTACTTTGTTCGTCAAGAACTCAATACACTAGATGCATGCTGGATAGCGGTCGATGTGTGGAGTAATAGTAGTAGATGCAGACTGTATCGGTCTACTTGTCTCGGACGTGATGCCTATATATATGATCATTGCCTTAGATATCATCATGACTTTGCACGGTTTTATCAATTGCTCGACAGTAATTTGTTCACCCACCGTAATATTTGCTATTTTGAGAGAAGCCTCTAGTGAACACTATGGGCCCCGGGTCTACTTCACACCATATTTTCAGCCTTACATTTTTAATTTGTTGCACTTTCCGCCTTCAGATCTCACTTTGCAATCAATCTTGAAGGGATTGACAACCCCTTTATAGCGTTGGGTGCAAGCTTGTTTGTGTTTGCGCGGGTACTCTGGACACTTGGCTTGATTCTCCTACTGGATTGATACCTTGGTTCTCAAAACTGAGGGAAATACTTACTGCTACTGTGCTGCATCACCCTTTCCTCTTCAAGGGAAAAACCAACGCAAGATCAAGAGGTAGCAAGAAGGATTTCTGGCGCCGTTGCCGGGGAGGATCAAGTCAAGAATAGTCTCCTGTCAACGTGTCAATTTCTGGCACCGGGGATTATTCTAGGTGAAGCTCATCGAAGTAAGTGTGGCAAACTCATCTCTTGCATTTACTTTTTTTCCTCTCGTTTTCCTCTCCCCCACTTCTGAAAAACAAAAATTTACAAAAATATTTGCCTTTTTTGTTCGCCCTTTTTCCTCGCTTGCTTTCTGTTTGCTTGTGTGCCTGATAAGGCCTGTATGGCCCAACCAAAGGATTTTGATGCTTACTATGTGAGGTTGGAAGAGATTGAAACTAGTGTTAAAGGTTTCATGTCTACACAGTTTGATTATAACAGTTACTTCCGTAGAGAACTAAAGGAGCAGAATTCTTTTTTGGCTTTGATGAATAAAGAAGTTGATGATATGGCCAAATAATTCCTTGCGCTAAATTCTCAGTTTGCTCGTCTTGAAAAATTGGTGGGCCATATTTCTGATAAACAGGCTACCTTAGTCAATAAAATGGCTGCTAAACCTAAAATTTGTGATGAGAATCACAAAGATCTTAAAGTGCTTGGTGTGACTCCCATTGAATCCTTGTTTTCTAGTGTCAAACCTAATGATGATAGGGTTGGATATGAATCCAGTTTGGTTGAAAAACGCCACAATTATTCGGAGTCCATCTATCTTGATGCTAAAAGCATTGAAAGTGGAGTAGAAGATTTCAAAACTTTGAGTAGTAATGAAACTACTACCTTGGATTTCAAGGAATTCAATTATGATAGTTGATCTTTGATTGAATGCATTTCCATGATGCAATCCATCCTAAACTCTCCACACGCTTATAGCCAAAACAAGGCCTTTACCGATCATATCGTCGATGCTATGATAAAATCTCTTGAAGAGAAACTTGAGTTGGAAGTTTCTATTCCTAGAAAGCTTCATGATGAGTGGAAACCTACTATCAAAATCAAAATCAAAAACTATGAATGCAATGCTTTGTGTGATTTGGGTGCTAGTGTTTCCGCAATTCCAAAGTCTTTATGTGATGTTCTAGGCTTTAATGAGATTGAGGAGTGCTCTCTTAATTTGCGTCTTGCGGATTCTACTATCAAGAAACTCATGGGAAGGATCAATGATGTTCTTATTATTGCAAATAGGAACTATGTACCCGTGGATTTCATTGTGCTTTATATTGATTGCAATCCTACATGCCCAATCATTCTTAGTAGACCTTTCCTAAGGACTATTGGTGCTATCATCGATATGAAGGAAGGGAATATTAGATTTCAATTTCCGTTAAAGAAGGGCATGGAGCATTTTCCTAGAAAGAAAATAAGATTGCCGTATGAATCCATGATGAGGGCTACTTATGGTTTGAGTACCACAGACGACGATACGTGATTCCATCACCTTATGCCTAGCTAAGGGCGTTAAACAATAGCGCTTGTTGGGAGGCAACCCAATGAAATTATCTTTTTCTTTCTGTTTTTTTTAGTCCACACCATCATAATTCTGTTATGATTGTGTCTTTTGTGTTCCTTTTTGTGTTTGATCCAAGCAAAACCTTTATGACTAGTTTGGTGTTGGTTGTTTGATCCTCCTGGAAAAAGACAGAAACTTTTTGCTCACGAAATTATTTTTCATTTTTATCTGGAAAGAGATTTTGAGTTGATTATTTTTGCTTCTGGTTGATATGCCTTTTGCCCAAGCATTCGTAATTTTTCAGAATTTTTGAGGTAACAGAAGTATACTAAGTATACATATTGCTATAGACTGGTCTGTTTTTGACAGATTCTGTTTTAGTTGTGTTGGTTGCTTGTTTTGATGAAACTATGGATAGTATCGGGGGGTACTAGCCATGTAAAAGTGAGAATACAGTAATCTAACACCAATATAAATTGAAATCAAGATTTCTACAGTACCTCAAGAGGTGGTAGTTTGTTTTCTTGTGCTAATGATATCACGAGTTTCTGTTTAAGTTTTGTGTTGTGAAGTTTTCAAGTTTTGGGTGATGTTCTCATGGACAAAGGGATAAAGAGTGGAAAGATCTCAAGCTTGGGGATGCCCAAGGCATACCAAGCCAAGTTCAAGGACACCAAAAAGCCTAAGCTTGGGGATGCCCCGGAAAGGCATCCCCTCTTTCGTCTTCAATCCATCGGTAACATTACTTGGAACTATATTTTTATTCACCACATGATATGTGTTTTGCTTGGAGCGTCTTGTATCGTAGGAGTCTTTTCTTTTTGTTGTGTCACAATCATCCTTTCCCCAAGTACCCCTTAGTCGAGGACTCCCTCACTCTCTCATAATAATTTTGAGTAGCATCATGAAGGAATTAAACAATATAACTATCACAAAAAGCATTCTTTTAAGGATGCACAAGCATAGAATTTTTATTACTACCCACACAAGCAAAATTCTTCTCATTCAAAGTAGTGGGAGTGAGGTCAACAAAATAACTATCATGAGATACTTGACTGATATAATCCAAATTAAAATTAAAATCATGATGACAAGTTTCATGTTTATAACTATAATTTATAGCATACATGTCATCACAATAATCATCATAGATAGCAACTTTGTTGTCATAGTCAATTGAAACCTCTTCCAAAATAGTGGACCCATCAATAAATAAAGTCATGACCTCTCCAAATCTTATAAATATGAAAAGATTCAACACCCATCAAAATAGTGGGATCATTAGTACCTAGAGTTGAAACTCTTCTAAACCCACTTTCATCAACATAATCATCATAAATAGGAGGGGTGCTATCATCATGATAAATTTTCTCATTAAACATAGCATCCCCAAGCTTGTGGCTTTTCATATCATTAGCATCATGGATACTCAGAGAATTCATACCAACAATATTAATATCATGCTCATCATTAAAGGATTTCACATTACTCCTTTTCATGAATTCTTCCTCTAACAATTGAGCACAAATTTCTGAACCATCATTTTCACGGAAGACATTAAAAAGGCGAAGCAATTGAGGCAACCTAAAATCCAATTTTTTTTGTAGTTTCCTTTTATAAAACCAAACTAGTGAAAAACAATAAACTGAAAGATTTAATTGCAAGATCTAAAGATATACCTTCAAGCACTCACCTCCCCGGCAACGGTGTTAGAAAAGAGCTTGATGTCTACTATGCAACTTTATTCTTGTAGACGTTGTTGGGCCTCCAAGAATAGAGTTTTCTAGGACAACACAAAATTTCCCTCAAGTGGATAACCTAAGGTTTATCAATATATGGGAGCTATAGGATGGAGATGGTCTCTCAAACAACCCTGCAATCAAATACAAGAAATCTCTTATGTCACCAACACACCCAATACAATGGCAATTTGTATAGGTGCACTAGTTCGGTGAAGAGATGGTGATACAAGTGTGGTATGTATAGTAGACATAGATTTTTGTAACATGAAAATAGAAGAAAACAAATAGCAAGGTAGCAAGTGGAAAACAATGTGCAAAACATTGTATAAGTGCTTGGAAATAAGGTCTAGGGTTCATGCTTTCACTAGTGCAATCTATCAATAATGCTAACATAGTAGAATCATATGATCATCCCTCAGTGTGATATGAAGAATCACTCCAAGTTCATAATTAGCGTAGAACATAATATGAAGGCATAGGTAGTAGAACCACCTCAAATCTATTATTTCCGATCAATCTTTTGAGCTATTCTAATCAGTGTAATAAATAGCCCTAGAGTTCGTACTAGAATAACACCCATGATACATATCAATCAACCCTAATGTCACCTAGATACTCCAATGTCACCTCAATTATATGTTGATTAATTATACGACATGCATCAAACAATTTCAGATTCATTATATTGAATCCACCAGAAAGAACTTCAAGGAGTACCCCAAGATTTCTATCAGAGAACGTAGTATGAAAACGTGCAATCAACCCCTATGCATAGATCCCCAAGCTCACTGATACGTCTCCGTCGTATCTACTTTTCCGAACTCTTTTGCCCTTGTTTTGGACTCTAATTTGCATGATTTGAATGGAACTAACCCGGACTGACGCTGTTTTCAGCAGAATTTCCATGGTGTTGTTTTTGTGCAGAAATAAAAGTTCTCGGAATGTCCTAAAAATTTACGGAGAATTTTTCTGGAATAAAAGAAAAATACCTGTGCAAAGATCCACCGGAGGAGGCGTGCCAGTGGGCCACAAGCCCACATGTCGCGGCCACCCCCTAGGCCGCGTCGTGAGGGCTTGTGGGGCCCACGTGGCACCACCACCCCCAAACTCAGCTCTATATCTTCTGTCTCACCCGGAAAAAAATCAGAGAGAAGGTTTCATCGCATTTTACGATATGGAGGTGCCGCCACCTCGTGTTCCTCATCTCGAGGGCAGATCTGGAGTCTGTTCCGTGCTCCGGAGAGGGGAAATCGTTGCCATCGTCATCATCAACCTTCCTCCATCGACAATTCCATGATGCTCTTCATCGTTCGTGAGTAATCTCATCGTAGGCTTGTTGGACGGTGATGAGTAGGATGAGATCTATCATGTAATCGAGTTAGTTTTGACGGGGATTGATCCCTAGTATCCACTATGTTCTAGATTGATGTTGCTACTACTTGGCTATGCTTAATGCTTGTCACTAGGGCCCGAGTGCCATGATTTCATATCTGAACCTACTATGTTGTCGCCAATATATGTGTGTTTTAGATCCTATCTTGCAAGTTGTAGTCACCTACTATGTGTTATGACCCGGCAACCCCGGAGTGATAATAGCCGGAACCACTCCCGGAGGTGACCATAGTATGAGGAGTTCATGTATTCACCGCGTGTTAATGCGTTGGTCCGGTTATTTATTGAAAGGAGAACCTTAATATCCCGTAGTTTCCATTAGGACCTCGCTGCCACAGGAGGGATGGACAATAGATGTCATGCAAGTTTTTTCCCAAAGCACGTATGACTACATACGGAATACATGCCTACATTAGATTGACGAACAGGAGCTAGTTACATATCTCTCCGTGTTATAGCTGTTACATGATGAATCACATCCGTCATACTCATCCATCAACGATCCACTGCCTACGAGTCTTTTACTACTGGACCTTGCTACGTTACTCTGTCTAGGCTTGTCCCTTGCTACAAAAGGGATTGGGCCACTTTGCTAATACTGTTGCTACTGTTGTTACTCTTCTGCTGCTGCTACTGCTGTTCCTTGCTACTTCGTTGTTACTCGTTGCAAGAACTTTTCCGACACTGTTGTCGGGGAAGAATAGTTACTCGCCCACGTGCAACTTACTGGCGCCATTGATACAACTGTTAGGAATAGTCTGCCGTCAACAGATCTATTTCTGGCACCGTTGCTATCATACTACTTTGCTACTAATACTTTGCTTGCAGACACTAATCTTTCACGTGTGGTTGAACCTGACAAACTCATCTGCTAATACTTGAGAATATTCTTTCGCTTCTCCTTTGGTGAACCAACAAATTTGGGTCGAATACTCTACCCTCGAAAATTGTTGCGATCCCCTACACTTGTGTGTTATCACTCACCGAAATCTGCAAGTTGATGCCATAACATATATCAAGTGAACCAATAGAATACCCATTGTCACCACTAGTATACACATGAAAGACATACATCAAGTGTTCTCAAACCCAAAATATTCAATCCAACATAACAAGATCTCAAAGGGAAAGATTCAATTCATCACAACAAGATGGCAAGGGAAAAACACCATATGATCCAACTATATTAACAAAACTCATGATACATCAAGATCGTGACATATCAAGTACACGAGAGAGACATAGAGAGAGAGATTGAACACACGGCTATAATGTGAAAAACCCTCAGCCCCGAGGGTGAACTACACCCTCCTCGTCACGGCCTCCGTCGGGATGATGAAGATGGCCACCGCAAACGATTTACCCCCTCCGGGAGGTTACTCAGAAGGCTTGGGATGGGTTTTTTGTCGATACAAAGAGTTGCAGTGGAAGAGATGAAGTTCTTGGTTTATTTCTGAGGGTTTATGTGTATATTTGATTTTTTGGCATTGGAATCACGCCAGACGGAGCCACGAGGGCCCACAAGCCATCGGGACGCGCCGAGGGGAGTGGGCACGCCTTCTTGGCTTGTAGCCCATAGGTTGCTCCCCTCCGGTGGTGCTTCGCTCCATTATTTCTTATTTTCTCCAGAAAAAATCATAAAAAGGTTTTGTGCGATTATGATAACTTCTATTTTCTGCACAAAACAACACCACGATAACTCTCGTGAAAACAGCATCAGTTCGGGTTAGTTATAAATAAATCATATAAAGTGCATCAAAAACGTATAAAAGTATTGTAAACATAGTCAAATATGGCATTAATACTTCATAAAGTATCGATACGTTGGAGATGTATCACGTGGCGAGAGAGATCACCGAGTTGACGTTGACCAAATGTATAGATGTTCTCGGAGAGTTGCATGGCATAGCTCCACGTCGGATCTGCTTCTAGGGCTGGCTCAGGGTACTAGATATGGTGTAGAGTCAAGGGAATTAAAGAGGTGTGGAACCAACGAAGGACCCATGAAGATCAAAGGTCCACAAGATAACGAGCAATGGACTTTGGTGTCTGTTTATGGGCCTTGTAAGGGGGAGGCCAGGGAAAATTTTGTTTCTTGGTTATATAACTTAAATATCCCAGTTGAGGATAACTGGTTCCTCATTGGGGACTCTAATTTTATCAGATCTACTTGCAATAGAAAACTACCTCGAGGATATATCAATGATATGTTTATCTTTAATGAGGTCATTTGACACCTAGGTCTTCTTGAATTGCCACTTAAAGGTAGATCTTACACTTGGTCAAACATGCAAGATTCCCCCTTGCTGGAACAACTTGATTGGTTCTTTACTTCCTCCAACTGGATATCTTTTTACCCAATGACCGAGGTCCTCCCTCTGGCTAGGACTGCCTCTCAGCATTTGCCTTGTGTGGTGGTGATTAAAACAAAAATTCCCAAATGCAAGATTTTAAGGTTTGAAAACTATTGGGTTCAAATGGAGGGGTTCTTTGAGTGTGTTCAAAAATCATGGAGTAAACCCTCTTGTAAAACACATTCTTCTGCTATAATTGTTGACAAGTTGAAAACCCTCAGGCAAGATCTGAAAAGGTGGCACCTTGGCCTCTCTAAGATGAAATTGCTTATTGCTAAGTGCAACAAAGTTATTGTTATTTTGGATAATATGGAGGAAATTAGGACACTTTTCAGACACGAATTTCATTTCAGGAAAATTGTTAAGCTACATGTGGAGAATTTTCTGCATTTGTAGTTCCTTTATTGGAAGAGCTGCAGTGTCATGTTTATCAAAGTGGGGGAGGAGAATACCAAATTCTTCCATGCCATGGCCACTGAGAGATTTAGGTGGAATTTTATTGCCAGCCTGAAACAACCTGATGGAACTCTTATATCTCAACACTCACAAATGGAAGGGGTTTTTTGGACTGCATTCAAAGGGAGAATGGGAGTCTCAAGAGATATTAACATGGGCTTTGATCTGAGTACCTTGTTGACACCTGTGCCTGGTTTGGAGGTTCTTATCAAGCCATTTACTGTTGAGGAAATGGATCTTGTTGTCAAACACATGCCTATTGACAAAGCCCCTCGCCCTGATGGTTTTAATGGTCTCTTTTTCAAAAAATGTTGGCCCATCATTTGCAAGGAGTTCTATAACGTGGCTCGGGATTTTTATGATGGAAAATCTAAGTTGGAGAATATCAATGGGTCATATATAACTCTCATACCCAAGAAGCCCTCAACTGAGGTTGTAGGTGATTATAGGCCTATTTCTCTTATTGGTATGGGGATCAATTTTTTGTCTAAAATGGCTGCCAGTTGATTCTAGGAGGTGATCATGGAGTGCATTCAAAAAAATCAATATGGTTTTATCAAGTCCAGGACCATTCGAGATTGTATTGGTTGGACTCTTGAGTACTTGCACCAATGTCACCAGTCTAAAAGGCCCATTTTAATTCTCAAACTTGATTTTGAGAAGGGTTTTGATTCCATTGGGCATTCTGTTATTTTTGACATAATGAAATACAAAGGCTTCAATGCAAAATGGATCACTTGGGTAAAGGAATTATTGACTTCTCAGACTTCCTTTGTCCTTTTGAATGGGGTGTCTGGGAAGCAATTTGTATGCAAGAAGGGGGTTAGACAAGGGTATTCTGTATCCCCACTCCTCTTTGTCCTAGCTACTAATTTATTGCAGTCTTTGGTTAATGACATGCTTTAGAGAGGACACCTCCAATTACCCATACCTTATCATGATAGGGATTATCCAATTGTGCGGTATGCACATGATACTCTGGTCATTGTTCCAGCTGATGAACTTCAATTACTGGCCTTTAAGAGAATGTTGTTGGTCTTTTCTCAATCAATTATCCTCGATGTTAATTATCATAAATCATCCATGGTTCCCATCAATGTGTGTGAGGAAGAAACTGATAGGCTAGCCTCAATTTTTGGGTGCCACGTGGGCAAGTTGTCATTCACATATTTGGGTCTGCCTGTGGGCACCACAAGACCCTCAATCTCAGACTTGATGCCCTTGGTGACTTGCATGGAGAGGAGAATGACTAGTAGAGCTTCTTTCCTTGCTCACGGTGTAAGACTTCAGTACCTCAATTCTGATTTATCATCCATGCCCATCTTCTTCCTCTGTAGTTTTTCTATCCCTCTTGGTATCCTTAAGCAGCTCCAGAGAATCCAGATGCAATGTCTTTGGAGGAAAAACAAGCAATAACCTACCCCCTCTTTGGCATTTTGAGAGTTAATTTGCAGACCCAAAAATAAAGGTGGTCTGGGCATCCTCAATCTTGGAATTCAGAATATTGCCTTATTGATGAAACAAGTTAGTAAGTTTCTTAACAGCTCATCTGGAATTCTTATTACCATGGGATTGTGCCCCAAGGTACACCTCCCGGTGGCTCCTATTGGTGGAAGGACATCCTAAAATTGTTTGATCAGTCCAGAGAGGTTTCTTGGGTTGAAATCAATCAAGGGGATACTGCCTTGTTATCGCAAGATAAATAGAAGGTTGGTGATTCAGTTTTGCCTCTGCAAAATAGATTCCCTAGGTTGTTCTTTATGCCAAGGACACTTTTGTGTCAGTTAAGGATGGCCTGGAGTGTCAAAACATTTTGTCATGGTTCAATTTGCCTCTTTCTCAGCACCTACCATGAGCTTCAGTCCTTGCAAGCTCTTCTTCAGTCTTGTGAGAGACAACCTGATTTGAAAGATGTTTGGTCCTGGCATGGAACTAATAAGGTCAACAACATATCGAATCTTTGCATTAAGTGCACATGATCGAATTAGTGGAGATCGTGGGCATGTGGCAACCAATTTATGTGGTTTCTATGGACATGAGCGGGATGCTCAAATTTTGGAGGACTTTCGCCAAAGTAGATACAAATTCAAGATTCATCTTTTCATGACCAAGTACGACATTTTTTTACTTCTGATAAAATGCATACTCATAACAAGAAGCATAGATTATACGAGAAAGAATAGAGAGGTAAAAAGGGTGTGAAACACAATCGCTCAGCCCAAAAAATCAAGATGAAGGAAATAGCCATGAGCGATTTGTTCATCGAACAGAACACAAAATCTCGGCAAGAAACAAACAACCTTATAAACAAGATCGAAAGAGATTAAGTGGAAAAATCACAAAGAGGAAACACAAGATAAAGACTGCGTATAATAGGAAGGTGCACACAGCTAAAGGTGCATTCCTTTCGATAATGAGTGTGCCTTCCCTGCACCAACAATTGTGTCTTGAGGCATAAGATATAACATGAATTGCTCTAAGAGGTATTTCCTGAAACAAAAATTAATTAGATTTCACCACTCACATCCTTGTGGGTGGTTGATGTACCATTTGTTCCAGACGAGCATGGACAATTTTCTTTCATAATGCTCTGTAGTTTCCCATATGTGAAGGGTTAGCATAATCATAAGAGTAGGCATTGAAATTGTCTGCAGATACATGCACATAGTGATTCGAAGAAGTACGTGTATACTCCTTTTGTCGTTCATCTACTCCATTTTTCTTCGAGGATAATTTTCTTGCACGGTTAGATTGGTAGTAATAGGAAGTTTTTCAAGGATGGATTTATCAATCCAAATTTTCTTCTTGGTTGACTCTATCATGTAGTTAGTACCAATGTATCGAGCAAAGACACATCCATTCTATTACTTGAATAGTTTTTAATTAGAGTCAAGTGACTCGTCATCATCATAAGGAATGGGACTGTCATATCCAGATAATAAAGCAGGTTTGATAATTTTGTTGTTGGCAAGGACACAACCTATCCTAGATATTGTTTGGGGGTCTAGTAAGTTCCATCCACATCGAGTTTTCTCTTGAAATCCAACCCTTCCTTTCTAGGATTCTAGTGAAAAACTGACTTCATGAGAACATCACAAAGGGTCTGGATCCCTTTTGAGAGTTTTGAGCATTCTAGTTTCAAATAAATTCTTCAACCTAGCATTTTCATCAGAAATAGCAACAAATTTCTTAGAGGGGGAGTTAGTCTCATCATTGAAATTAGTTGCATTTATCTCAACAACAACAACATGTGATTCAATAGTAGAGTTAGAATTGCCACTCTCTAGACATTTTAAGCATGGCAGCACAAATTTATCAGGAAATGTTTTAGTTTGCTGGGTGAAGAGAGAAGTATCTTCCTTCTTTAGATCATCATAGGATTCTTTTAGTGATTCAAGTTCTTGATTCCTTTTTAGGTAATCTTTTCACACTTCTCAAAATGAACTGATATTGAATCATGATGTATAGACAATTCTTAAAATGTTGATAAGAGAGCATAGTGCTCTTCGGCTAACTTCTGATTTTCTCCATCGGTTCGGCCAACAAATTTTCAGGTTTACTGAGGGTTTTCTCAAGTTATTCAAGAGAATCCTATCGAGTTATGGCCATTTTAATGAGTTTAGCATAGACAATATTTTTTTAAGAAAACATTTTGTCATGGACCTTTTTCCATTTTGGTGATACCTAATCCCTTTAAGATTTTGCCATGAAGTAGAAAGCAAGAGTATCGATGTGAATCAATGATGTAGATGAACCACGAGCAATGAGTGTATCACCATGTTCTAGTCTGTTAAAGAATTCCCCATCATCCAATTATGACTTAGATATTCCGTCTACGAAATCCATTGTCATGCCAACATAAGCACCAACCAGTTTAGATATTCTATTCATGTTGAATTCAATCATAGTGTTGGGATTCATGTTGGTGACTAGTCTCAATGAAGAGGACTTGCAAGGAGAGTCAATTTTCTTCAAGAACTTAGTGTGACAATCAACATGCATGAATCCACTACAATTAGTGCATCCCATCTTTTGCTTGGTTTGAGACCCATTTCCATGTTGGACACTTGGTGATGAAGTGATCGAAGTTTTTGCACTTGTAGCATGAAATTTCTAGAGGGGGTAGTCTTGTTCATGAACTTGCTGAATCATCTTTTGGTGACCTGGACATGCATAGGTTCTGTCTTCTAAAGGTATTGGGGGCGTTCTATGAGCATCTCTAAATCTCTTGTAGTAGTGTCTTGATTCTCATAATCTTCTTTGTGAGAGCTTCCATAGTGTGACAAAATTTCTCCTTCCTCTTCTGAAAAAGAATTAGATTGACCCTTCTATTTTTCCAATTCTTCTTGGTGAACAACTAGCTATTCCATAATTTTGGCAGATCAAATATTTTATAGTCATATCTTTCCTTGTTTGTAGCAACTAGAGGGTCGAAGGAAACATGAAGAGACTTGAGCAGATTTTTAAGAACATAATAATTAGTAATATCTTCACCTCCACATTGACGCAATCACACAACAATGTTGCTTCGTCAATCTGTGAGTTCCATGATGCTTTTCTTTCGAAGACTTCTGAAGTGAGTGAACATGTCTCCAAGAATATCATGGTGAGCATTAGTTCATGCCAGAAACTCTTCATGAACATCTGTTATGCCATCCGAGATTTGTTTGGTTGTTTCAAGCCTTCTAAAATGAAAGAATACATCTATGGTGATGCAACCACATACGATATACTTTGCTTGAGCGCCCAGTCGAATGTCAAACTCGGGAAATTGAATGGTATATCCATTTTCCACAATCTACCATAGTTATTCACTAATAACTTTTAGACAAATCATCATTCTTCCTTTCCCGTATGCATGGTCATTTCTATCTAAGATGGGAAATCGTTCATAGTGCCTAGAGTAACCTACAAGCTTCATACTCAAAACTGCAAGGTGGTTAGACCTTTAATAAGCAGAGACAAGGAGATCTTGTGCTGATACGAATATTAGGGTCGGGACTATATCGATTAGAGGGAGTGAATGTGAGATTCAAAATTTGTTTCGAAGCTTCAAACCTATTCAATTAAATAAGGTGGAGAATAAATCAGAACATGACCACTCAAGCTAAACTAGCGTCAGTACACAAAAATAAACTAGCTACAAAATAGAAATTATGCAGAACTTTCAGCGGAAGCAACAATAGTTCTATGAGTATACTAACATTGTATTTTCACAATCACTATGGTAGCACAGAAAGGAATCAAGGCTAAAAGCATTAAGGAAAAATATGAAGAACCCAAATCACACTTAAAAGATTACTCTACGGAGAAATGTTCATCATAACTCAGCTGGATGACAAAGTAACACCAAATGACCAACAAACGAGCATACAAGGAAACCACTTTGAGCACGACTAATTGAAATACACTAAATAATATAGTTCTACAACAGATACGAGAAAACACACAAATAAATGATTAGAGGTATCTATTGGAACACAAAGCATTGAAGATAAACTATTGAAAGTAGTGTCGTAGAGTAGAGCTAACCAATCGTGCTCGATGGCAACAAACGATTTGGTAGAGTAGTTCACTCTTCTACAAAAGAGCTATGTCTGGTAGGAGGGACTTGTGATTGAGCATGCAAGCAAAACTCTCTTTGTCTTGTTCTCCTTCACTGCAAAGCTGATTAGACTTTGGTCGAATTCACTCGGGGTAGATTCTTATGGGTGACCTTCAAACCTTCAATGGGTTTGCTTCACCAACCACAGCTAATCTTCGACACTCAAGTTGATACCTGTCTGTCTAGAGAGTGTGCATATATCAAGAGTAGCACATACAAGAACTCTCAACTCATATCTACTATGATGGTCAATCACCATCTAAGTTTTGGCTCTTGATTTTCTTAGTGGATCTTAAACTCATATCTCTCAAGAGGGGTGCTCAATCAATCTACTTAGAATCTTAAGGAGAGTAGCCAACGAAAAATGTTGGAAGAGGGTAGCTTTTCGTAGCTGCAACCTTCCCTGATTTTGAATTGACCATTTAGGACACATTGTCCAACTAATGGCCAAACAACACGTTTGCAATGGTCGGACTTTGAGCACATGGCAGCTTTACATGAAGAACAAGTAAAGCTGACTTCTAGGTCCGAAAGATATCTCTCGTGGTCTAGAAGAACAACGTCTTTGCCTCATGAGTAAATGTTTAGAGCACAAAGAGATTTTTGTTAGTCTTTCATTGGTTTTGGCTAAGCATCACAATAGACCTAAGCCTCGAATACCTATACCCGTCTTAATAGTACGATGGTCTATGACTCAAATGAGATAAAAAAGAACAATGATACAAATACTATGACTTCGCTTCACCTTCAAATCTCTTGACTGCGACAATATTTTAAGGGGTCAACATCTTCACACTATCTTCTTGGTGTTATCTTTTCTCGAAACACAAATCTTTCTTTTATGATGTTAGGGCATATTTATGCCTAAGTAATTTTGGTGATTGATGACAGTACCTTAGTGGACTAATCGTGTGCATTGAGCATTTCAGATAATAGATGACAAAGGCACAAGACGATTCGGCACCCTCCGTGGAATAGAAGCACGGTGTCTTCTACGATTCTCTTTGGTGGTTTTGAGTCGTAGGAACGTCGTACTATTAAGAGGGGATCCGTATTGGGAAGGTTTGGGTGGAATAAATCTTTCATGCACACACTTTTTCTCCATCTCCTTTCCCTTGCAACTATGGAGCTTTTCCCCACTCTGGTCTTTCTCTTCTTGCAAAAATGTCCTCTGGCGGTAGTACCGCTGGAGCTGGCGGTAGTACCGTTGGCCCTAGCGGTAGTACTGCTGGAGCTGGCGGTAGTACCGCCCCTGGTCAGCGGTAGTACCGCTCCAGGACTTTAGTACCGTCATCCTTGCGACTGTACTACGTTAGACTTTTTGCGAAGACTTTCTTGGCGGTGGTTGGCCCGGTAGTATCTTTGCACTACCATGGGCACAGCGGTAGTACCGCTGCAGCCAGCGGTGGTACCGCTGGAGGGTCAGCGGTAGTACCGCTGCAGCCAGCGGTGGTACCACTGGAGGGTCATCGGTAGTACCGCTGCAGCCAACAGTCATACCGCTGGAGGGTGTGCGGTAGTACCGCTGCTGCCAGCGGTAGTACCACTGGGCTCGTGCTGTGAGTGGGGAAAATGGTTGGATTCCCCCCCCCCACTATATAAAGGATTCTTCTTGCTCAAGAACCCTACCTTTGACCCTCCCAAGCTCCATTGTTGATCCCTAAGCTCAAAAGTGCCCGATCTCTCTCCCTAGCCAATCAAACTTGTTGATTTCCTAGGGATTGGTTGAGAAGGCCAAGATCTACACTTCCACCAAGAGAAAATTGATTCCCCCCACTAATCCCTTGCGGATCTTGTTACTCTTGGGTGTTTGAGAACCCTAGACGGTTGAGGTCACCTCGGAGCCACATTCCATTGTGGTGAAGCTCCGTGGTCTTGTTGGGAGCCTCCAAGCTTTGTGTGGAGTTAGCCCCAACCTTGTTTGTAAACGTTCAATCGCCGCCTTCAAGAGCACCCATAGTGGAATCACGGCACCTTGCATTGTGTGAGGGTGTGAGGAGAATACCATGGGAGGTGGAACTGAGGCATAGGTTCCTTGAATCCTACACCGCGTATTAATCATGTTGGTCCTCCTCCTAAGCTTGTTAAGGGTGATTTTGCTAACTGGGTGTTTTCTATTAAGTCTCATTTGAATCACAGCTCAACAAATTTATGGAGAATCATCGAGCAAGGCTACTATCCTCATGACCCAAGCAACCTCACTCCAAGAGAAGAAACGGACAATCAATATAATCACTCCGCATTATTTATTCTCCAGTCTGCAGTGCCTCTTGAAGATCTTCCTCACTTGCGCTCCTTCACTCTGGCTAAGGACTGTTGGGAGCACATTATGGTGCTGTACAAGGGAAGCTCAAGCATTCAACGGTCCAACTATGAAGTGGTGCTTGATGAGGATAATGAGTTTGTGATGAAGTAAGATGAGGACCCTCGTGATCTCTATCGAAGGGTCACTGCTATTGATGTTGCTCTCAAGGTTCATGGGAGCAAGGATGTGGATGACATATGGATCAAGCGCAAGTTTCTCAAGGCCATCATGCCATTTAACAAAGCCATGTCATCCGTCATTCGCCAACGACCAGATTTCCACTCCTTGTCTTCCAGTGAGGTGTTGGATGAATTCATTGCAATGTCAATCATGAACAAGACCGTTGATAATGCACTTGCTCGCGTTCGGTCAAAGATAGCTTCACCCAACCTTGCTTTAAAGGCAAAGGCTGCTTCTGAAGAAGAAGAAGAGGATGAGGAAGAGGAGAGTTGCCCTGAAGACACTAAGTATGCTTATCACGAGCACATGGCTCTTGCGTCAAGGCAGTTCTGGGGAAACAAGAGGAACTCAAGGCCCAACTTCTCCAAGAATACCTCAAGTGGGTTCAAGTCCAAGCAACGTGTGAGGACATGCTATAACTGCGACAATGTGAGTCACTTCGTGGCAGAATGTCCCTATAAGAAGAGGGAAGACAACGGGGGCAAGCTCATTCGCAAAGACAAAACCAAGTCATTCCCAAACAAGAACAACTTTGTCAAGAAACCCCACCCAAAGGGAATGGTGGCACTTGGAGACTACCCCTCCGATGATGATGACGATGACGATATGATGGCAACTACGACTGTCGCCATTGCCACCCCTTCTCCCAAGAATATGTCTCTCTTCAACGCCCCCAATGATAACCACATCGCCAAGTGCCTCATGGACAAAGGTATCGATCAGGTAACACCCAACATTAAGACCACCATCACTACTGCTCCTTCATTGTTGAATTGTGTTGATGATAGTGATGTTGTGGAACTTAATGAGCATGATCTTGACAAATTTCTGTGTACGATCAAAGGAGAACCCAAGAAGCACTTTGTTGCTCTCTTGGAACAACTGGGTGAGGCTCATGACCTCATCGAGTCTCATGAGGAGACTATCTCCAAGCTGCAAGGACATAGTCGTGACTATGTCGATGAGATTGCAGAATTATCTATTGCACTAGAAAAAGAGTGCACTCTTCGTTTGGCTCTTGAGGAGTCATACAACGATGACTGCGTTAAATTGCAAAAGGAACTAGATCATGCTATTGTTATTACTCGTGTGCTTAAGTCTGAAAAGGGTACACTTGGGGTTGGCCATGACAGACTCAAAGTGGAGTTTGACACACTTGAAAAGGCTCACAAGGTCTTGAAAGGTGCTCATTTCTCCCTGAAAGAGTCTCATGATCAACTCCAAGCAAAGCTTGCCAAGGAGATCTCTACTTGTCCTCCTTTCGTTATAATTGATAATGCTTGTACAACTAACCCTTGCTGTGAGCATGTACATCTTGTGGAGGAAAATGCCAAGTTGAAGGATCAACTTGAGAAGGGCCTTGTGTCATGCATCCCAGGCGAGAAGAACCTAAATGACCTCTTGAGCAATCAAAAGGGTGTAATAGGAAAGGAGGGACTTGGACTTACATCCAAGTCGAAAAGAAAAAGGAAGAACGGGAACAAACGATCTCCTACCCTCATGGACATCTTTGTCAAAGAGGGTGAAGGGACTCAGAAGGAGAAAGGAACAAGGTGGAGAATGGTAGTATCAAGAAGGGCAAAACCATTCCTACCAACACAGCCGACAAACTCAATCCATCCTATGTTTTATGTCGTGCTGGTGATGGGCATGTTTATGCCAGATTTGTTGGTTCTTACTATGAGTCCATTGAATGGGCTATTTGGATTCCTAAGACCCTTGTCTATAACATTAAAGGACCCATTCAAAAATGGGTACCTAAAACCAAGCCTTGATCTATTGTAGGAGTTTGCTTCCGGTGGGGTGTCATGGTTGCTCGATAGTGGAGCAACAAATCATATGAACGGAAGCAAGGACTTAGTGGTGGATGTGCATCCTTCCCCATATATGCCCACCCATGTCCAATTCGCGGATTCATCATCGTCAAAGGTATTGGAATTTGGTAAGGTGGTCATCTCTCAAAAGTTATCTATTGAGAAGGTCATGCTTGTTGAGTCCCTTGCTTACAATTTACTTTCGGTTCGTCAACTTGCAATTATGGGCTTTTCCACATTTTTTAATCTTGATACCCTGGTCCTTTTGTGGAGCAAGACTCTTAAAGTAGCCTATGTTGGATATGTCGAAAATGGTCTCTATGTGGTGAACTTTTCAAAGCGACCCACTAAGACTGCGACTTGTCTAATGGCTAAAGTTGATGTGGGCTGGCTTTGGCATCGCCGACTAGCTCATGTCAATATGAGATCCTTGCAAAGTGTCCTCAAAGGGGACCATGTTCGTGGACTAACAAATGTGAGTTTTGCCAGAGATCGTGCTTGCAGTGCCTGCATTGAAGGGACGATTCATGAAACTGCTCATCGTCCAACGACTCTGATTTACACTAAGAGGCCGTTGGAGCTCCTTCACATGGATCTCTTCGGTCCTCCATCATTTGATAGTCTTGGGGGCAGGAAGTACTCCTTGGTGATTGTTGATGACTACTCAAGATACACCTGGGTATATTTCTTCAAGAGGAAGAGTGAGACTCAACAAATTGTCATCAACTTTGCTAATGAAGCTCAACGTCAACATGAAGCAAAGATTTTGATGATTAGAAGTGGCAACGGCACCGAGTTCAAGAACTACACCTTGGATGAGTTTCTAGGTGATGAGGGAATCAAACATCAATATTCAGCACCATAAAGCCCTCAACAAAATGGTGTGGCGGAAAGGAAGAATCGGACGTTGATGGACGCAGCAAGAACAATGATGGCGGAATTCAAATCTCCGTATAACTTTTGGGCCGAAGCCATCAACACAGCATGTCATGCACCCAATCAGCTCTATATCCGCAAAGGCTTGAACAAGACCCCATATGAGATTCTCACCAGAAACAAACCCAATCTCAAGTACTTCCGGGTATTCGGGTGTAAGTGTTTCATTCTCAAGAAAGGTGCACGTTTAGCTAAATTGGATTCTAGAGCTCAAGAGGGCATCTTTGTTGGTTATGCTACAAACTCTCATGCTTACCATGTCCTAAACAAGTCCATCGGGCTCATTGAGGAAACGTGTAACGTGGAGTTTGATGAAAATAATGGCTCCCAAGTGGAGCAAAGTAGTCTCTGTGATGTAGGTGATGAAATTCCTCCCCAAGCCATAAGAAGAATGGGAATTGGTCAAATACTCCCCATTGAGGAACCCCTTGTGGCCGAAGGAGAAGGACAATGCTCTACTCAAGTGGAGCCATCATCCTCACAAGCCCCACACGCTTCCGATGAACAAAGAGAAAACCCTCAACCAGTTGAACAAGTTCAAGGACAAGATCAATTGCTCAAAGATGGTGATGTGACCCATGATATCCAAGTGCTTACACAAGGTTCCGAATCTGCTCAAGATCAAGATCAAGTGCAACTACAAGATCCAGACCAAATAGAGGCACAAGATCAAGAGCAAGAGCAACCACAAGATCAAGGACAAATCAATGAGCCTGCTCAAGTCAAAAATCAAGTTGATCAGGATGTTGTCTCTCAATTTCCTTCTACAGCACCTAAGAGGGCTACTGGTGCCAAGGGAGGATCAAAACGCAAGGCCAAGCAAAGTAATCAAGTCGATGCTCCCCAGTGATCAAATGCAGAACTCTTGGAGCGTCGCGCAGCCAAGATTACAAACAAGATGAGAGTCAAGTCACTTATGAAGAATGTGCTTGGTAGTTTGAAAAGGGGAGTATCCACTCGTCAACAAATTTGGAATTATTGTGATCATCACGTGTTTTTTTCGTATTGTGAACTTCAACAGGTACAGGAAGCGCTCGATGATGAGGATTGGCTTATGCCCATGCATGAAGAACTCAACAACTTCGAGCGTAATCAAGTCTGGAAATTAGTGCCAAGACCAAAGGAGGAACATAATGTCATCGGGACCAAATGGATCTTCAAAAACAAGCAAGATGACAATGGGATTGTGGTTCGAAACAAGGCAAGATTTGTGGCTCAAGGCTACTCCCAAGTTGAGGCTATCGACTACGGTGAAACCTTTGCCCCTGTTGCTCGTCTAGAATCTATTCGCATGTTGCTTGCATTTGCTTCCCATCACAATTTCAAATTACAACAAATGGATGTAAAAAGTGCTTTTCTTAATGGTCCTTTAAATGAGTTGGTCTATGTCAAACAACCCCCGGGGTTTGAACATCCCAAGCTCCCCAATCATGTATACAAACTTAATAAGGCACTCTCTGGCCTTAAACAAGCCCCACGTGCATGGTATGAGTACCTTACTGAGTTATTACAAGATCGTGGGTTTGAAATTGGGAAGATAGATCCCACTATTTTTACCAAGAAGGTCAAAGGGGATTTGTTCATATGCCAACTATATGTTGATGATATCATTTTTGGTTCCCCTAACGAATCTTTCAATGAAGAATTTGCTGCACTAAGGACCGAGAAATTTGAGATGTCAATGATGGGTGAGTTGAAGTTCTTCCTCGGGTTCGAGATTAAACAAGGCTTAGAAGGGACCTTCATCAAACAAGCCAAGTACACTCAAGACATGCTCAAGAGGTTCGAGATAGAGGATGTCAAGTCGGTCAAGTTTCCCATGCCAACAATATGCAAGCTTGACAGTGATCCCAATGGTAAAGCAGTGGATCAAAAGGTATATCGCTCCATGATTGGATCCCTTCTTTACCTTTGTGCATCTAGACCGGATATCATGTTGAGTGTAGGGATCTGTGCACGGTTTCAATTTGCACCAAAAGAAAGCCATTATATGGTTGTTAAGCGAATCTTTCGATATTTGGCTCATACCCCACACTTTGGCCTATGGTATCCCAAAGGAGCAAGCTTCAACCTAGTGGGCTATTCTGACTCAGATTGGGCGGGAGACTGTGTGGAGAGGAAGTCAACTTCTGGAGGATGTCAATTCCTTGGTCGTTCACTGGTAAGTTGGTCTTCAAAGAAGCACAATTGTGTCTCACTATCTTCCACCAAAGCTGAGTATGTGGCAACTACGAGTTGTTGTGCACGGTTGCTATGTATGAGGCAAACTTTAAAGGATTCGGTGTCACTTGTGACAAAGTGCCTCTTCTATGTGACAATCAAAGTGCTATCAAGATTTCCCTCAATCTGGTGCAACATAGCAATACCAAGCACATTGATATCCGCCATCACTTCATTCGTGAACATATCGACACTGAAGAGCAACTTGCAGATATTTTCACTAAGCCCCTAGATGAAGCAAGGTTTCAGGAGTTAAGGCATGAGCTAAATATCATCGATTCAAGTAATGTGGATTGAAAATAGGCACTTTGCACCTCACTCTGCATTATATCTTGTTCTAGGTGTAGGCATGGACATAGGGGGAGTGTTGTTCTCTGAATGAACTTCCCTCCCCCATTATGCATAAATCGATCAAGTCTTTCAATTTGGCCATTATTAAATGGCACTTGTGCTTCAAGGACGAGCGTTGGTCATGAACCCAAGGATAATTCTTCACGGTGTCGTACCTTTGTCTCAAACATAGGTGGCTCCAGCCACCGCCCACCTTTCTCTCTTCTTGAAGAAAGGATACAAAATGACTAGTCAGTATATCTTGCTCGTGTTACCTTTTTCTCTACAGTGACTAGTCGTTGCCCACATCATTTCCACGAAGTCCTAAGTCTCTTTGTGCTTTTCTGGAGCGGTACTACCGCCAGGGGTAGCGGTACTACCGCCAGGTCCCCCAGCGGTACTACCGCCAGGACCCCCTACGGTACTACCACCAGCGGGAGTGGTACTACCGCCAGGACCCCAGCGGTACTATCGCTAGGGGGAGCGGTACTACCGCCAGGAACCCAGCCTTTCGTGGCTTGGTTAGGGCTTTTTAGGGCTGTCTCAAGGGGGCGGTACTACCGCCAGGGTGGCGGTATTACCGCTATGACCCCAGCGGTACTACCGCCAGGGTAGTGGTACTACCGCCATGACCCAGCGGTACTATCGCTCCGCCCGTGCCCTGAGGACTATATAAAGGGAGAGGGGGCCGTTTTTCTTGCCCCTGTTTCATCTTCTTCGTGGTGCTCTCTCCCTCTACCCGAAATCTCCCTACTTGGATCTCCTTCCATGGAGCCTCTCCTCTCTTTCCAGTTGGAGGGCTTGCTCCCCTCCTCCTTCCTCCTTCAAGTGCCATTGACTCCGGTAAAGCTCCTCCCCTTCCTCTCTTGGTTGGTGTGTTTGTTTCTAGGGTTAGGAGCTTGTTGATTTGGATCCATGGATATGCTTTATGCTTAGTGTTTTGGATAGAACGGAGGAGAAATCTTAGGGGATTTTAGGTCTAATGTTCTTCATTGCAAATATTTTGACATGCCCTAGTTCTCCATGTTTTAGATCTAGTAGCTCTTATCATACATCTCATGGATTTGATCTAAACTTGGATCCCATTGACTAGGCTTGTCTCCATCTAGATGATCTAGAGTTCCACATGTTTTAGGGCTATGGTGATTCTTGTGATAAGTTTATTTGTTAGACGTGGATCTGTTGAAACGAATCTAGTAATTTTAGTTGGTTCAAATTTGTCTAGATCTAAAAGTCAACCCCCAGCGGTACTACCGCTCCACTCGGGCGGTACGACCGCTAAGGAGGCAGCGGTACTACCGCCAGCCTGGCGGTACTACCGCTGAGGGGCGGCGGTACTACCGCTAGCCCTGCGGTACTACCGCTATGACCCCAGCGGTACTACCGCCAGGGCGAGCGGTACTACCGCCAGGAGGGCATTTTATTTTATTTTATTTTATTTCCCTTGGCAATGTGTGTTTCTTCTTATGATTTTTGAACATTGCCATGACTCCTTTTGTCGCTCTTTTTGTGTGTGTGTCTTGTGTGTCACGGGTGGTTCTCGTCGCTCGAATCCTATACGAAACACCCACTCAAAGCAGTACCGCAAGCCAGAGGCTCCAGAAGGTTCCGCAACTTCCAGTGTGAACCCTAAAAAGAAGTCTTTGAAGAAGGTTGCCACCAAGTCCAAAGGGCTCAACGTCCACACTATGCCTCCTAAGGACTTTGTGGCACTCCGTACTCGTGATCCCTATGGTAATGAAAAGGCTCAACTCAGGGGTTGTGATCATGTTTGGTCACGGGAACAAGCAATGATCTTTCGTGACATCATCGTGCCCTTCAAGAAGATCTATGTCCCAGTGCAGTGGATCGACCTCGCTCACCTTCAGCGGCATCATGACTACTTTGGCGAGACTCTCTCCTTGGTTGAAAAGCTTGGCATTAAGGAAGTCATCACCTTCAGAAATGACTTCGATCGAGATCTTGTGGCCCAGTTTTATGTCACCGTTCACTTTCAACCTGATGACGAGCGCACCATGACCTGGATGACAGCTGGTCAGAAGTTGACTGGTACGTGGGCGGAGTTCATGCAGCTCCTAAAGGTCGACTTCCAGGGGCAAGAAACTGTTCTTGAGCTGCGTCCTCATGCTCCAGCTACGTCTACTTCCACCCCCAAGGACAGGCTGCAACATCTTTACATAAAAAAGGGTGTGCTCCCCACGCATCTGGATGTCATGCATCGGATCTTCCGCAACACCCTGTTCCCTCGTATTGGCAACAAGGATGAGGTGCATGGACATCTGGCTGAGATGCTTCTACTGTGTGAGGAGGCAAGGAATAAGGACACTGCACCTCTCAACATATCTGATGTGATGTTCGGTGAGCTCTGAAATTGCATCATGAACCGTAAGGTTCCCATCTATGGGCCTTACCTGTTCGCCTTTATTTAGAAGAAGTGGAGAGATACCTTTCCGGAAGAGCTCCTCCGTGTTGAAGCTGACTATTTTGTGCATGATCCTATCAAGCTGCGTCTAAAGGACAAATGGGCCAACACCTCAACTTCTTCTCAGCCCATGGATACTGACACAGAGACTGCTGCTGGAGGAGGACCTGCTTCGCATACCCGCTCTTCTGCTATGCCATCTTGGGCTGTGAAGCTAAAGGATTAGATTAAGACTCTCTTTTGTATGTAGGCCAAGGGGCAGTATCAGTCTCATGTGGCCCAGAAGGAGAACCATCAGAGGCACAAGCATGTCTTAAAGACACTTGATGTGGCAATCAAAAGCGGCTCAGAGGACGACATCACTCCAGAGACTGACTGGATGAGGGCTCAAGGTTACCAGTGGAATGGGTCTGATGCTGAGGAGGAGGTTTCTGATGAGGACATTGAGGAGGAGCAGGACGAGCAGGATCCGGATGCCACAGATGAGTCTAAGGATGAGGAGTGACCACCTGTGTCTTAGGTGTGCCCCTTTTTGGTGTCTTGGTACCAAAGGGGGAGAGAGTCTAGGAGTTGGGTTTGCTTGCTTTATCTTTATCGTGTTTGCTTTGAACTTGGTTTGATCGTATTTGCTATCTTTAATAGGTGTGATGCGAGACTTGCTTTTGTTGTGATACCTATTTTAATCGTATGTTGTGAGTCATATGCTCTTCAATTATCTCTATTAAATTATCTTTATGCTCACATGCTTTCTAGTGTGCAAATCCGGTATTGTCATCAATCCACCAAATGGGGGAGATTGTTAGGGCATATTTATGCCTAAGTAATTTTGGTGATTGATGACAGTACCTTAGTGGACTAATCGTATGCATTGAGCATTTCAGATAATACATGACAAAGGCACAAGACGATTTGGCACCCTCCGTGGAATAGAAGCACGGTGTCTTCTACGATTCTCTTTGGTGGTTTTGAGTTGTAGGAACGCCGTACTATTAAGAGGGGATCCGTATTGGGAAGGTTTGGGTGGAATAAATCTTGCACGCACACACTTTTTCTCCATCTCCTTTCCCTTGCAACTATGGAGCTTTTCCCCTCTGTGGTCTTTCTCTTCTTGCCAAAATGTCATCTGGCGGTAGTACCGCTAGACCTACGGTAGTACCGCTGGCCCTAGCGGTAGTACCGCTAGAGCTGGCGGTAGTACCGTTGGCCGAGCGGTAGTACCGCCCCTGGTCAGCGCTAGTACCGCTCCAGGACTTTAGTATGGTCATCCTTGCGGCTGTACTACGTCGGACTTTTTGCGAAGACTTTTTTGGCGGTGGTTGGCCCGGTAGTATTTTTGCACTACCATGGGCTTAGCGATAGTACCGCTGGAGGGTCAGCGGTAGTACCGTTGCTGCGAGCGGTAGTACCACTCAGCTCGTGCTGTGGGTGGGGAAAACGGTTGGATTCCCCCCCCCACACACACACACACACTATGTAAAGGGTTCTTCTTGCTCAAGAACCCTACCTTTGACCCTCCCAAGCTCCATTGTTGCTCCCTAAGCTCAAAAGTGCCCGAACTCTCTCCCTAGCCAATCAAACTTGTTGATTTCCTAGGGATTGGTTGAGAAGGCTAAGATCTACACTTCCACCAAGAGAAAATTGATTCCCCCCACTAATCCCTTGCAGATCTTGTTACTCCTGGGTGTTTGAGCACCCTAGACGGTTGAGGTCACCTCGGAGCCACATTCCATTGTGGTGAAGCTCTGTGGTCTTGTTGGGAGCCTCCAAGCTTTGTGTGGAGTTAGCCCCAACCTTGTTTGTAAACGTTCGGTCGCCGCCTTCAAGAGCACCCATAGTGGAATCACGGCACCTTGCACTGTGTGAGGGCGTGAGGAGAATACGGTGTCCCTAGTGGCTTATTGGGGAGCATTGTGCCTCCACACCGCTCCAACGGAGATGTACTTCCTGTCAAAGGGAAGGAACTTCGGTAACACATCCTCGTCTTCATTGGTTCCACTTGCGGTTATCTCTAATCTTTACATTGTGTATGTTATTGTTGTAGACTATTTCTTACTTGCCTTAGCGATTATAGTTGGTAGCATCATATGTGTTCATCACCTAGTTGTCATTTTAGAGAACCTTATGTTGCTAACCCTAACTTGTTAAGAATAATTATAAAGTGGTCGTTGTCTATTCCCCCCCCCCTCTAGTCAACCATATCGATCCTTTCATATGCAAGACATATATTTTTGGTGAAGCTGTTCAAACTTCTAGTCGGGACCTATCATTCTTATCACCACACCAGGGACTATTTCTCTGTGTGTACACTAGCAAAAAAAAACAGTCCCTTATTGTTTATGACAACAATCTCCAAAACCCGAGGGGCAATATATTGTACGAACAAAATGTCTCCTTATGAAACATCTTAAGAAATTCTTTAACCATGTTGATACTCCTTGTGTCAAAGATATCTCGGAGTCCTACTAGAGTGATACTACTGTTACTATAACAATTTGTAACTTCTTTTAACAAATTAGGATTATCAAGAATATAGGTTATCTAGATATGCCACTAGAAGGAAAACCTATATGATCAACACAACATAAACAACAATAGCAAGCACAAGATAGAAACACAATATAAGGTTTCACAAAGTAAAGGTAAGATGTAAGCATAAGTGGAGTTGATGGAGCAATGGGAGGAATGAGGTGGGTCTTCTTATTCTTGGGTAAGAAGGCCCTTTATAATGGGGTGGGGGTCAAATCCAACTGTTACGTGCATTGGTCGTGCTCAAGAAGTCCGAGAGACACTACCACTTAGCACGTTAGTTTCTCTATGGCCTTGTGAGTATTGAACCAGTACTAGAATGGTACTTCCGTCGAAGTGATACTACCACTAATGTTACTTGTCAAACGGTAACAAAGGAACCAACGATAGCTAGCACGACATCAGAGCGGAATTACTGCATGAAGTTGTACTACCGTTAGTGCCCATAGTACTACCATGAATTTTGAGAGGGCATACAGAAGACTCAACACAAGCATAAATAGTTGCGTTACTATCCACCGGAAGTACCGCCTAAGCGGTACTACCATGGGTAGTAAATGGTGTTGGGTAACGTAGCATAAATTCAAAATTTTCCTACGCCATATTCAGATCTTCCTATGGAGAGACCAGCAACGAGAGAGGGGTAAGAGCATCTTCATACCTTTGAAGATTGCTAAGCGCAAGCGTTACTAGAACGCGGTTGATGGAGTCGTACTCGCGGCGATTCAGATCGCGGTGTGATTCCGATCTAGTGCCGAACTACGGCACCTCCGCGTTCAACACACGTGCAGCCCGGTGACGTCTCCCGCACCTTGATCCAGCAAGGAGGAGGGAGAGGTTGGGGAAGATCTCCAGCAGCACGATGGCGTGGTGTCGATGGAGAGACGAGGTCTCCCGGCAGGGCTTCGCCAAGCACCGGCAGAGAGGAGGAGGAAGAAGGCCAGGGTTGCGTCGAGGGAGAGGGAGAAGTCTCTCTCCCAAGGGCTAAAACCCCTCTCTATTTATAGGAGGAGGGGGAGGGGTGCGCCACCCCTAGGGTTTCCCCCTAGGTGGTGCGGCAGCCACCAGATGGGAGGGGGCGGCGGTCAGGGCAGGGAAAGGGGGGCGCGCCATAGGTGGGCCTTGGGCCTCCCGTGCGACTAGGGTTCCCCCCTTCCCCCTTCTCTGGTGCGCATGGGCTGGGTGGGGGCGCACCAGCCCACCTAGGGGCTGGTTCCCTTCCCCACTTAGCCCATCTAGCCTCCCTGGGTCGTTGCCCCCCTTCGGTGGACCCCCGGGGCCACCTCCGGTGGTCCCAGTACGTTACCGGTGATGCCCGAAACACTTCCGGTGTCCGAAACCATCCGTCCTATATATCAATCTTTACCTCCAGACCATTCCGGAGCTCCTCGTGACGTCCAGGATCTCATCCGGGACTCCAAACAACTTTTGGTAACCTCGTATAACAATTCCCTATAACCCTAGCGTCATCGAACCTTAAGTGTGTAGACCCTACGGGTTCGGGAGACAGGCAGACATGACCGAGACACCTCTCCGGCCAATAACCATCAGTGGGGTATGGATACCCATGGTGGCTCCCACTTGCTCCACGATGATCTCATCGGATGAACCACGATGTCAAGGATTCAATCAATCTCGTATACAATTCCCTTTGTCTGTCGGTATAGAACTTGCCCGAGATTCGATCGTCGGTATACCTATACCTTTGTTCAATCTCGTTACCGGTAAGTCTCTTTACTCATTCCGTAGCACGTCATCGTGTGACTAACTCCTTAGTCACATTGAGCTCATGATGATGTTCTACAGAGTGGGCCCAGAGATACCTCTCCATCACACGGAGTGACAAATCCCGATCTCGATTCGTACAAACCCAACAGACACTTTAGGAGATACCCGTAGTGCACCTTTATAGTCACCCAGTTACGTTGTGACGTTTGATACACCCGAAGCACTCCTACAGTATCCGGCAGTTGCATAATCTCATGTTCGAAGGAAAAGACACTTGACATTAGAAAAGCTTTAGCATACGAACAATACGATCTAGTGCTATGCTTAGGATTGGGTCTTGTCCATCACATCATTCTCCCAATGATGTGATCCCGTTATCAATGACATCTAATGCCCATGACCAGGAAACCATGATCATCTATTGACTAACGAGCTAGCCAACTAGAGGCTTGTTAGGGACACATTGTGATCTATTTATTCACACATGTATTACTGTTTCCTGTTAATACAATTATAGCATGAACAAAAGACGATTATCATGAACAAGGAAATATGATGATAACCATTTTATTATTGCCTATAGGGCATATTTCCAACAAATGGTACAACTGTGAAATGCTGAGGGAGGAGCAGAAGGCTTAACGCCAAACGATAGTAGCCGCTGTAGTAACCAACAGAAGTACCGCATAAGCGGTACTACCTTGGGTACCACTAGTACTACTGCTTGGCCTCTCATAAAATGCCAATGGAATAACAAATGGATGATCCAAAGCGGTGGGAAGGATGTGTGGGTGCATATGGTTTGTGTACATGTTGATTCCACCCATACCTCCCAATGCAGACCCCTCTTAATAGTACGGTTTTCCTATGACTCAAAATAAAAGAAACATCGAGAAACACGACTTTTCTCTTTGATTCTTCGAGGGGAATAAAACCGTCTTGTGTAATATATAAGAGTATCGAGAATGCTCAATGCACACGTTTACTTCGCAACATGCATTGTCATCAATCACCAAAACCAATTAGAGAAAGATACGCCCTAACATTCTCCCCCTTTTTGTGAATTTATGACAATACACTATTTGCACAATAGATATCAAGGAATAGTATGCAAAACAATGATCTACAAAATATAAGCGCCTCCTAGCTGTGTGCACTAATTAGATATGGTTTGGATGCAAAACATGCACACTAGGATCAACACTCCCCTATAGTTTATAGTAACGACATCACTTGAAACATACGAGATATAGAAGATAAGTAAAGATGCAAGCATATGTATGAGAACAAAAGGATATAGGGCAACAATATAACAACGCTCACATACATAAATGTCAAGAGACAAATAGATAGACATGGTACGATAGTATGTCTCACACCATACATGAATATAGTCTCAAACCAAAGCAACTAGAAGATAAAAGAGTTCACAAGCATAAAAATAGGCAAATGAAACACGTAAGTTTGTGACTCAACGATGCTACGAATCTCCCGCTCCTAAGCTCTCTCCCCCTTTGGCATTAAGACACCAAAAAGGCAAATAGCGACACTAAACATCCCGGTGGTGGTAGCACTACTCGACATCCCCAGACTCGACAGATACCTCGGACTCCTCGTAATCATCATGCCCTCAGCCTCAAAATCAGCAGCATTAGAAGTAGTAGGGCCAGAGGTGACAGCGTGTGATCCTTCTCATCTGTCTCCGACTGTGTCGTGAGATCCACTTCTCCTCGGAAGTGATGACCTTCTCGGATCCACTCTACACATAAAATTCCATCTTCCTCAGCATCCCGATCTGTCTGCAATGAACAATCTTCTAACTGCGACGATTCAGATACATCTTGTGTTGAATGTTAGTCTGTAGACAAAAGAGCTTCTTCACTTTCTTCTTCAGCTTCATAGCCCAACCCTTGTGCTCTAGAGAGGGCACATAGCCAGGCTCATCAGACTCGCAGAACGGATCTCAGCCGCAGGAATATGTGCACGAGCCTTGTTCTTATTGATAGTCAACTTGATGTCCTCATGAACAACCAACATATCGTGCTGCAAGTTCTCCCGAGTTAACTTCGTGTCCCAAGTATAAACAATGAGCTTATACACAGAGGGAGCATAGATAGGAACCTTACCACCATAGACAGCATGGGTGATCACAGTCCACATGACATGGGACACATCAAGAATTGTGCCCTTTGCCTTATCCTTCATGCACATCCTAAGCATGTCAACCGGATAAGCATGAACCATATCGGATTTCTCCACTCGTGGAAACAAAGAGTGCATGAAGATCCAAAGCATGATATCCAAATATGGGATCAACTCTTTGGTCTCTCTAGCTGCCCCCTTTTCGACAAAGTAGTAGCACATCAACTTGGACTTGTGAACGGGTGCCAAGTTTGCATGGGGGCGAAGACCAATGGGGTTCTCCAAACCCTCATTGTTCTAGCCGATACCATTCATGAACTCGTGTCAAGTAGCCTTCATATGCCTCCATGTGACATCCAAGTCAAAGTCCCCTCCTTGTCAGTTCCAAAGCAAATTGTGGCATAAAATTGATCCACCAACTCAGAGTCGAAGTCATAGTTGAATGTGACGATCTTCATGATATCAAATTGCTCGCATATAACAATGGCCTCTCCAAAGTACTCCATGCCAGTCCGCATGTGATTGATTTCAATGGACTTTGTTCTCGCAAGCAAGTTCTTCTTGCTCATAATAATGTCATGGACTAAGTCGCATGTTCCCTGTTCCAAAATAGGCAACCCTGGAGAGAGTGGTCCTCGGGGCACAAATAAGGATTTCGCTGACGATATTCCCAATATTCCTTGATGTTCATCTCCAAGAATGCCTTGATTTGACTCTTCTTCTTCGCTCTGGTCTTCTTTGCTAGGGTCTCTAGAACATCCTCTTCCTCACTCGGAGTGTGGACATAGAGAACACAAATGGAACCTTTGCCACGATCACTTGGACGATAGGACCTACTAGCACCTGAACCAAACACACAACAAGGGAGAATAATGGGTGTATGATAAAATGCATAAGCCCAAGACAACCCGATGAGAGAGGAGCAATATTACAACAATTCTAAAGTTCTCACATTCGAGAAGTACTTTCACTAGGACCACGGTAGTACCGCTTGGGGCACAAGCGGTAGTACTACTCCACGAGTTGTAGATGTGTGTCTCACGCGCACTGCCGTGGTCAGATCCGGTAGTACCAAAAGCCATAAAACTATAGAAAAAATGCAAGATAGGGCCATTCTCCTATCTAGCAAAAACACTCAACTCAATTAATCTTGCACCGATTCATTTGAAAATCAAAGAACTCCTACGTATTGCCCTAATGCCTAGATTAAAAAAATAGAACCGTAGATACAAGGAATGGGGGCAATGTTAACGTCGATGGAAAGAGGAGAAGGTGGGGATCGATCCCACTGGTCAAAATCGAGGGAAGAAACATAGATGCGACACTCTGGAGGTGGCGGCGGCGGTTCCCGCCGCCCTGCAAAGAAGAATCATGGGGAAGGAGAGATGAGCCCTCTAGCCGCCACCGCCGCCATTTTTCTCACTGTCCAGCACGGCCACGCAATCGCCCCTACCCTTGTCGCATCTTTAGCGGTCGAGCTGTCCAAACGCGATCGCCTTAGCGCTTCCGTCGATGGGATTTGGAGCAGTCCCGGTCGGATTTGAGCTCACCCGTCTGTCGGAGGCCGCACCATGCCATGGACTGGCCGGGTATCGGACCACACAATCCCGACAAGTCCCCTAGGCCACATGCAGGTACTGACTCCGCCTCTAGCCGCTAGGATCTACCCTGTCACCGGTTCGCGTGCAAATATACCGATGACCATCGTCCATGCTTAGTGCTGGCCGAAAGGCTCGTTGGCTCATCGTTTCCGCTCGTAAAGTGCGACGAATGTTCACAGAAGATCGTGGGACACATGTCTACAATGCTGGAACATTCCGAATGGGTGTTCGTCAAATGCAAAAATGATGAGGTATGTGCTAGCTTGCTTCGGTTGTGCTTATTCAACATATTTTGCTTATACTCAAATTTTTGTTGTGTAGGAAGGATGCGACTTTTGATATTGGAAAGAAGAATACATCAATTTATTGATACAACAAAATTTGATAGAAATTCATGCGTTTTTGCTAGAATGGAGGCCAGAAATGAGCCTAGATGCGAAGAAGCAACGTCTAATTTTTTAGACTCGAAGAAAGCATGCAAGATTGACAATCCACATATCAACAATGAAGCCATCAAGAAGATGCTATTCAACTTGCGAGAGTAGTTATGAAAGTTAGATATCTTTTAAAAAATCTTCTTGTGGTTTTTCTTTTCTTTGAACTTATTATTTTAATCAAGATTTGGTGAATGCATTTTAATATAAAAAATCATTGATAAAAAAAATAAGAAATACGGTTAAAGAAAAGGACAAGATGCGACCGCACGTTGGGCACACGTGCATTCAAAAATCGAGACGAATAGGCTCGATCAAACGAACGAAATCAAAACAAAATCGACGTCCGTGTAGAATCATATGTTGAAGTTGCCCTGAAATGTCATTTAGGCCATGTTCGCTACGTAGGAAAACTGAAGGAAACTCGTTCCTATAAAATTGCTACAGGAAGCCCCGTTCGGTACAAAGGAACGCATTCCTTCGAATCCGGTGGGAAGTCTTACGAACCTGCGTTTTCATAGGAAAAAACATCTACCGGAAATGCTTGTTTTCACGTAGGCCCGAGGAATGGAAGAGAAAAAGCAGCAGCAAGGCATGCAACTCGACCCACACTGGGGTTGATTTGTGTACAATTAGGTCCCACACACACCAGAAAATGAAGTTAGTGTCGATCTTTAAAAATATACTGACCGGGACCCACATCAGTTGATTTCCTATGGTCACTTTTCCTCTGTCCCGAACACCAACTCTGCATGTAGATGTACTCCCTTCGTTCTTAAATATAAGTCTTTTAATCGATTTTGCTAGGAGTCTACATACGGAGTATAATGAGTGAATCTACACTCTAAAGTATGTCTATATACATCCGCATGTAGTCTACTAGTGAAATCTCTAGAAAGACTTATATTTAAAAACGGAGGGAGTAGAATTTTTCTTTCCTATGGTTTGCAACTGCATTCCTCTCCATTTCGAGCGTTTATCTCAAATACTATGTTTTTCCATTGATCCGAACAGGCCCTTAATGGTCCAGAATACACTGGTGCATGGGCCAGGATACAAACTAGACTGACCCAAAGTCCACCGAGGAGCTCTGCTCGACGCTCGTCCACCATCAAGGTGCGTTCGCTCTGGAGGAAAACACAAAGGAACCTGACACTCGGAAATGCAATTCGACTCTTGGGTGCATGTGCACCTGCCTATGGAAAATAATTTTTGAAATGTCAAAAAATCATAACAAAAATTTTATGTGTTCTTCGTCACATTCAAATGCTACCTGGAAACTTTTAGGCAAAAAGCTTAAATTTTTTGGCCTGTGCAAAAAAATGAAACACCAAATGTTATCCAAAAATGTCGTCCAAATTTGTTTTTTTCACCGACGAAACAGTAATGCTTCATTTTGCACGGAAATTTGGCAGGCATGTTTGTGACACTAACAAGAACACCCACAAAAAATCAGATTTTCTAAAAAAAAATTGTAAATTTTTTTTGCGTTACTGTTCACCCAAAAGCATTTGCATCCGGGACCCAAAACGCCCCTCTCCTGACACACCGATATTTTCTACCTTTGGTGCGTTCGGAGTGAAGGAAAAGTGAACAACAAAACCAGGAAAAGTCTTTGGTTCGTGTGTAATTTCTACAGATTTCATGGGGAAAGAAACATCTAGCTAGACCTCTTGTTTTTTGTGCTTGGTCGAAGACAACGCACTTTTTTTTCGAGAACACACCTAGGTGTATCATATTTTTATAGAAGGCGAAAATCAATTATAAAAGACTATGACTTGTTGCGAACAATAAGTATAGTAGAAACTCCACACTCCATCACGACAATACACACCTAATGAAAAAGGGCTTGCCCTAAGCCAATCATCTCGCCGCGTCACAACAAAAATCGGTCGCCTCGAAGAGCAACAACTTCAACCGAAGTTCCCTTGCCAACGCACTACCAACCCTGGAATGCCTAAAGGAGACGGCAAGTGGACAGTGGGACTTGAACAACCCAGACAAAGTCGTCATCTTGGAATCACCGACAGCTGCATACATAGTGCCCACGAAGATCGACTCGGGCAGCGACAAGTACCGGAGAACTGCCGACACAAACCTGGCCATGTCTCCACCTGCGATGCTCTCAGTAGAGTAACGATGCCACACCGCCGCCATCACCGGTCCTGCAACGGACAAGGCTTTCGCTTGGAGACCACAATCCAATCAAGGAGGGGAGATGCCGACACACCTCAACGACGCCTCCAAGGAGGAAAACGACACCCACAGGCATCGTCGCCGCCAGCTCGGAGAACGAGCAGAATTTTCATCCGTACCGTCACACATCTCCCGCCCCCATCAACGGATTAGGCCAAATTGTCGGAGTCACACCGCCGTTGTCGCAACACCTCGCCAAAATGTCCAGATCATCGCGGTACATCGACCTCGCACGGCCGAGAGCAGCAAGTCCACCAACCAGCACGTGCACGAGCGCGAATCCACCTCACCAACATCCATCCATGCTCCACCCTCGTGGTCTCCACCTTGGCCGAGGGCTGGCACTCCATGCCACTGCTGCAACCCGAGGCCACACACGGGAGAAACCAGCGCGCCGAGTCGCCCACGCAACCGCGCACGCCCACCATGGTGCTAACTCTGTGAGACCCTCTCCGACCTTCGCCGAGACAACGCACTGGTTTAGACTTTTCATAGAGCTGAAACAATCATGTGATCAAATAAAATATTCCATGGGATGACATGGAGGCCGGTTGTAATGAGATTATCATAAGTACTATCATACATGTCAACTAGGCAATTTTCATGAGATGACATAAAATTAAATAAGGAAAAAAGTTTAAGTATCGTATCATGATATCATATTATATTAAATGATGTGCTACTATATATCATACATAACAATGAATAAACTATCCTATAATACTAAAATATAATATTGTACATTATGAATATAGTATCATACACTACTATCGCATTTATGACAAACGCTTCACTCCCAACTATTCCTCCTTTTTTTAATATCTTCAGTTTCACAGGAGCTTGTTTTTCTTATTCCTTTATATTTTTTTGTTCCTATGTTTTCTGGGACCTCCTATGTGGCGCTTCACGCACCACTAGGGGAACGGGCGCATGCACTGCCCCTCTTCATGGGCAGGCCCATCTAAAATGCTTTGGTTATTAAAAATTGAAAAAAATTCATAGAAATTTTAAAAAGTTCATAATTGCGTAAAAAATTAATGATTACGAAAAAAGGTCCACTGATTTTTGGAAATATGTTTATAAATTTTGAAAAAGTTCACGAAATTTGAAAAAAAAAATCAATTTTGAAAAAAAGTTCATCAATTTTTAGAAATAATTCATTGATTTTGAAAAAAGTTCATGAATTTTAAATTATGTTCATAGATTTTAAAAAAAGTTCACCGATTTCACAAAAGTGTTCATCGATTTTCAAAAAAGTTTACAATTTTTTAAAAAGTTCACGGGCTAAAACAATTCAGGGACTAAAAAATTTCATGAAGAATTTCTAGATGGGCCGGCCCATTGTGAAGAGCTCGAGGCGCCGGTTAGCGCTTTTTGCATGTAACCGTGCTTGTGGCGCTAAGAGCATCTCCAACAGTCGCGCTTCGGCCGGTGTCCAAAAAACTGATTTACAACGCGCCCATCGTCAGGTTTGACGCGGCGCGCAGCGCTCGCTCCAGCAGCCAAGCTGAAATGCAGCGCGGACGCGCGGCTCGAGCAGCGCGCTGCTCGAGCAGCGCGCTAAAATGCAGCGCTCCGAGCAACCGACGTCTCACATTTCTTGCAATTTGGACACAAAATAAATTTCACACATTCATAAAACAAAAGACGTGACCTATAATTTAAATCACAAACATCATTCAACTAAAAGTTTTAAATAAATAGTTCAACTTATTATTACAACTCAAACAAATAGTTCAACAATAGTTCAAATAAACATCATTCAAATAAATAGTTCATGAAATATAACAAATAGTTCAACAATACAACAATATAACAAATAGTACAATGCACAAATCATGATACTCTTTGGCGGCCATTCCAAGCCCACCACTCCTCAATGAGATCATTCCTGAGTTCATTATGCGCTCCTGGACATCGAATGACATGATAGGAGACAACAAAACGGGCCACCCTTTCAGCCCTCCGTCGCACTCACACGGGATGTCCCAAGAGCTCATAGTTAGGGTAGTCTATATCTTGACCACGCTCATTCTCAATGATCATGTTGCGCATGATCATACAAGCGTGCATAACGTACCAAGGCATTTTTTGATCCCAAAATCTAGCCGGTCATCTCACAATAACAAATTGGGCTTGCAAAATCTCAAAAACTCTCTCCACATCTTTCCTATCCGCCGCGTGAGCACTGTGGAAATCAAGATTTTTCTTATCTTCCGATTTTTTCAATGGCTTCACAAATGTTTGCCACTTTGGATAGATGACATCCGCAAGATAGTAGTCATAGTTGTATGTACGGCCATTAGCTACAAACTGCACCGGTGGCAGTTCACGATTTGCAATCTTATTCATGAGTGGTGACCGGTTGACAACGTTGATGTCATTCAAAGATCCAGGCATTCCAAAAAAAGCATGCCAAATCCAAGTCTCTTGATCGGCCACCGCTTCAAGGATTATAGTGCAACCCTTTTTTTGTCCATGGAATTGACCATGCCATGACTTTGGGCAATTCTTCCAACTCCAATGCATGCAATCTATTGAGCCAAGCATACCTGGGAACCCGCGAGCTTTGTTCATCTCTAATAGCCTTGCAACGTCTTCAGCATTGGGAGATCTCAGGTACTCCGGGCCAAACACTTGCACACTTCCGATTGCGAAGCGCTTGACACACATGATGACTTGTCTCTCGTCCATGGCCAAGTGATCATCAACTAGATCAGCGGGAATACCGTATGCCAACATACGCAAGGCGGGTGTCACCTTCTGAAAGGTGTTATGCCCGAGCTCTCCCGCAGCATTCCTCCTCTACAGAAAAACCCGGTCATGGCTCGCTAGTTTCTTTGCAATGTGCCTGAACAACTCGGGGCTTGATATGTCTCCATCGTATCTACTTTTCCAAACTCTTTTGCCCTTGTTTTGGACTCTAATTTGCATGATTTGAATGAAACTAACCCGGGCTAACGTTGTTTTCAGTAGAATTGCCATGGTGTTGTTTTTGTGCGGAAATAAAAGTTCTCGGAATGTCCTGAAAATTTACGGAGAATTTTTCTGGAATAAAAGAAAAATACGTGTGCAAAGATCCACCGGAGGAGGTGTGCTAGTGGGCCACAAGCCCCTGGGCCGCGCCCAACCCCCTAGGCCGCGCCGTGAGGGCTTGTGGGGGCCACGTGGCACCACCGCCCCCAAACTCAGCTCTATATCTTCCGTCTCGCTCGGAAAAAAATCAGAGAGAAGGATTCATCGCGTTTTACGATATGGAGGCGCCGCCACCTCCTGTTCTTCATCTAGAGGACAGATCTGGAGTCCGTTTTGGGCTCCCGAGAGGGACTTCCACGGAAGTCAAGTCTTTCACCTCTGAGGACCTAGAACGGGCCCTTGCCAAGCAAAAAGAGGAGCACAATGCTTCTCTTGAGGCCTTGGTCCAAATAAGACTGGCATCATTAACCACGGGGACAGCCACGTCCCCGAGGGCCTGAGGGCCACATGTGCACGGTTCTTCATTTGGCCAACAACCTCCGGAAAGGAACCAAACCAGTGTTCCATGGCTTTATGCTAGATCTCAAATTGAGAAACCTAAGTACAATCCTGGAGGAAAACCTCCCTTGCTTGATGAAAATTCTGATTTTGCTTTGTGGAGAGTTGGTATGCAGGATCATCTTAGGTACGCCAATGATGAGATGTTGGATATCCTCGAGCATGGGTACAATCCTGTAGATCCAAGGTGCCTCACTCCCAGAGAAACTTATGACAAGCATATCAATGACACTGCGATCATGTGCATAAGAAAAGGAATGAATGACAAGCAACGGAGACCTTACATTCATATCACAAGTGCCAAGGAACTGTGGGATAGCATTATAAGGACCAAGACCGGTACCTCCACTCTTCGGCTTGCTCAATATGAAATTGCCAAGGGGCAATTACAGAATTTCTGTATGGAAAAGGGTGAATCTCCCAAGCAACTACTAGAACGGCTCATGACTCTCGCCGCAGACATTGAGTCCTGTGACTGTGACAAGACGCAAGATGGTTTCAATCTGACCAAGAGATTTCTCGTGGACAAGTTACTTCATGATCTTGCTCCGTACCACCATCAAATGGTATGGGACATGAGGCAGCACCATGGGTTCAAAGAAATGACTCCGGATGACATCATATCCACTTTCCAATTATTTGAAGAGTCAAAGGCAAATGCAACAAAGCACCTTGCCATGCATGGCACTTCAACATCAAAGATCAATCTTGCTTTGAAAGCCAAGCATGAATGTGATGAAGAAGAAAGTGAAGAAGAAGAGGGTGACGATGACTGCGGAGATGGTGATGATGTTGACTCTGATGAAAGCCCATCTTATGAGGACATTGCTCTCTTTGTAAAGAAGTTCAGTGCAGGAAAATTCAAGGGAAGATTCCCAAAGAAGAAGGTAAGGAAATGCTATAACTGTGAGGAAACCAACCACTTCTCCAATGACTGCCCTTATGAGAAGAGAGAAGATACACCAAGGTTTCCGAAGACCTTTGTAAAGAAGAAGTTGTTGGGGAACGTCGCATGGGAAACAAAAAAATTCCTACGCGCACGAAGACCTATCATGGTGATGTCCATCTACGAGAGGGGATGTGTGATCTACGTACCCTTGTAGACCGTACAGCAGAAGCGTTAGTGAACGTGGTTGATGTAGTGGAACGTCCTCACGTCCCTCGATCCGCCCCGCGAACCGTCCCGCGATCAGTCCCACGATCTAGTGCCGAATGGACGGCACCTCCGCGTTCAGCACACGTACAGCTCGACGATGTTCTCGGCCTTCTTGATCCAGCAAGAGAGACGGAGAGGTAGAAGAGTTCTCCGGCAGCGTGACGGCGCTCCGGAGGTTGGTGATGATCTCGTCTCAGCAGGGCTCCGCCCGAGCTCCGCACAAACGCGATCTAGAGGTAAAACCGTGGAGATATGTGGTCGGGCTGCCGTGGCAAAGTTGTCTCAAATCAGCCCTAAAACCTCCGTATATATAGGGGGAAGAGGGGGAGCCTTGCCTTGGGGTCCAAGGACCCCTAAGGACTTCGTCCGAGCCAAGGGGGGGAGATCTCCCCTTCCAAACCGAGTCCAATTAGGTTTGGAAGGAGGAGTCCTTCCCCCTTTTCCCACCTCCTCTTTTTTTTCTATTTGATTTTTCTTCCTATGGCGCATAGGGCTCTTTTGGGCTGTCCCACCAACCCACTAAGGGCTGGTGCACCACCCCCAATGTCTATGGGCTTCCCCGGGGTGGGCTGCCCCCCCCCCCCCCCCGGTGAACTCCCGGAACCCATTCGTCATTCCCGGTACATTCCTGGTAACTCCAAAACCTTCCGATAATCAAATGAGGTCATCCTATATATCAATCTTCGTTTCCGGACCATTCCGGAAACCCTCGTGACGTTCGTGATCTCATCCGGAACTCCGAACAACATTCAGTAACCAACCATATAACTCAAATACGCATAAAACAACGTCGAACCTTAAGTGTGCAGACCCTGCGGGTTCGAGAACTATGTAGACATGACCCGAGAGACTCCTCGGTCAATATCCAATAGCGGGGCCTGGATGCCCATATTGGATCCTACATATTCTACGAAGATCTTATCATTTGAACCTCAGTGTCAAGGATTCATATAATCTCGTATGTCATTCCCTTTGTCCTTCGGTATGTTACTTGCCCGAGATTCGATCGTCAGTATCCGTATACCTATTTCAATCTCGTTTACCGGCAAGTCTCTTTACTCGTTCCGTAATACAAGATCCCGCAACTTACACTAAGTCACATTGCTTGCAAGGCTTATGTGTGATGTTGTATTACCGAGTGGGCCCCGAGATACCTCTCCGTCACACAGAGTGACAAATCCCAGTCTCGATCCATACTAACTTAACGAACACCTTCGGAGATACCTGTAGAGCATCTTTATAATCACCCAGTTACGTTGCGACGTTTGATGCACACAAAGTATTCCTCCGGTGTTAGTAAGTTATATGATCTCATGGTCATAGGAACAAATACTTGACACGCAGAAAACAGTAGCAATAAAATGACACGATCAACATGCTATGTCTATTAGTTTGGGTCTAGTCCATCACGTGATTCTCCTAATGACGTGATCCAGTTATCAAGCAACAACACCTTGTTCATAATCAGACGACACTGACTATCTTTGATCAACTGGCTAGCCAACTAGAGGCTTGCTAGGGACAGTGTTTTGTCTATGTATCCACACATGTATATAAGTCTTTATTCAATACAATTATAGCATGGATAATAAACGATTATGTTGATACAGGAATTATAATAATAACTATATTTATTATTGCCTCTAGGGCATAATTCCAACAGTCTCCCACTTGCACTAGAGTCAATAATCTAGCCCTCACATCATCATGTGAATTACATTGTAATAAATCTAACACCCATACAGTTCTGGTGTTGATCATGCTTTGCCCGTGGAAGAGGTTTAGTCAGCGGGTCTGCTACATTCAGATCCGTGTGCACTTTGCGTATATTTACGTCCTCCCCTTCGACGTAGTCGCGGATGAGGTTGAAGCGTCGTTTAATGTGTCTGGACTTCCTGTGAAACCGTGGTTCCTTTGCTAGGGCAATGGCACCCGTGTTGTCACAGAACAAGGTTATTGGATTCAATGCGCTTGGCACCACTCCAAGATCCGTCATGAACTGCTTCATCCAGACACCCTCCTTAGCCGCCTCCGAGGCAGCCATGTACTCCGCTTCACATGTAGAATCTGCTACGACGCTCTGCTTGGAACTGCACCAGCTTACCGCACCCCCATTAAGAATAAATACGTATCCGGTTTGCGACTTAGAGTCGTCCGGATCTGTGTGAAAGCTTGCATCGACGTAACCTTTTACGACGAGCTCTTCGTCACCTCCATACACGAGAAACATCTCCTTAGTCCTTTTCAGGTACTTCAGGATATTCTTGACCGCCGTCCAGTGATCCACTCCTGGATTACTCTGGAACCTACCTGCCATACTTATGGCCAGGCTAACGTCCGGTCTAGTGCACAACATTGCATACATGATAGAATCTATGGCTGAAGCATAGGGGATGGATCGCATATGCTCTCTATCCTCATCAGTTGCTGGGCACTGAGTCTTACTCAATCTCGTACCATGTAAAATTGGCAAGAACCCTTTCTTGGACTGTTCCATTTTGAACCTCTTCAAAACTTTATCAAGGTATGTGCTTTGTGAAAGTCCTATCAGGCGTTTTGATCTATACCTGTAGATCTTAATGCCTAGAATGTAAGCAGCTTCTCCTAGGTCCTTCATAGAGAAACTTTTATTCAAGTAATCCTTTATGCTCTCCAAAAACTCTACGTTGTTTCCAATCAGCAATATGTCATCCACATATAATATTAGAAACGCCACAGAGCTCCCACTCACTTTCTTGTAAATACAAGATTCTCCAACCACTTGTATAAACCCAAATGCTTTGATCACCTCATCAAAGCATTTGTTCCAACTCCGAGATGCTTGCACCAGTCCATAAATGGATCGCTGGAGCTTGCACACCTTGTTAGCATTCTTAGGATCGACAAAACCTTCGGGTTGCATCATATACAACTCTTCCTTAAGGAAACCGTTAAGGAACGCCGTTTTGACATCCATCTGCCAGATTTCATAATCAAAAAATGCAGCTATTGCTAACATGATTCTGACGGACTTAAACATCGCTACGGGTGAGAATGTCTCATCGTAGTAAACTCCTTGAACTTGTGAAAAACCCTTTGCCACAAGTCGAGCTTTATAAACGGTCACATTGCCGTCAGCGTCCGTCTTCCTCTTAAAGATCCATTTGTTCTGAATAGCCTTGCGGCCCTCAGGAAGTACTTCCAAAGTCCACACTTTGTTCTCATACATGGATCCTATCTCGGACTTCATGGCTTCTAGCCATTTGTTGGAATCTGGGCCCACCATTGCTTCTTCATAATTTGCAGGTTCATTGTTGTCTAACAACATGATTGATAAGACGGGATTACCGTACCACTCTGGAGTAGCACGTGGTCTCGTCGACCTGCGTGGTTCGACAGAAACTTGAACCGGAGTTTCATGATCATCATCATTAACTTCCTCCTCAACCGGCGTCGCAACGACAGAGGTTTCCCCTTGCCCTGCGCCACCATCCAGAGGGATGAGAGGTTCGACAACCTCGTCAAGTTCTATCTTCCTCCCACTCAATTCTCTCAAGAGAAACTCCTTCTCGAGAAAATCTCCGTTTTTAGCAACAAACACTTTGCCCTCGGATTTGAGATAGAAGGTGTACCCAACTGTCTCTTTTGGGTAACCTATGAAGATGCACTTTTCCGCTTTGGGTTCCAGCTTTTTAGGCTAAAGCTTTTTGACATAAGCATCACATCCCCAAACTTTAAGAAACGACAACTTTGGCCTTTTGCCATACCACAGTTTTTATGGTGTCGTCTCAACGGATTTTGATGGTGCCCTATTTAAAGTGAATGCAGCTGTTTCTAATGCATAACCCCAAAATGATAATGGCAAATCGGTAAGAGACATCATAGATCGCACCATCTCTAATAAAGTACGATTACGATGTTCGGACACACCATTACGCTGTGGTGTTCCAGGCGGTGTCAACTGTGAAACAATTCCACATTGTCTTAAGTGAGCACCAAACTCGAAACTCAGATATTCACCCCCACGATCAGACCGTAGGAACTTGATCTTCTTGTTACGATGATTTTCAACTTCACTCTGAAATTGCTTGAACTTTTCAAATGTTTCAGACTTATGCTTCATTAAGTAGACATAACCATATCTACTCAAATCGTCATTGAAGGTGAGAAAATAACGATATCCGCCGCGTGCCTCTACGCTCATCGGACCACACACATCGGTATGTATGATTTCCAACAAGTCACTTGCACGCTCCATTGTTCCGGAGAACGGAGTTTTAGTCATCTTGCCCATGAGGCATGGTTCGCACGTGTCAAGTGAATCAAAGTCAAGTGACTCCAAAAGTCCATCGGCATGGAGTTTCTTCATGCGCTTTACACCAATATGACCTAAGCGGCAGTGCCACAAAAATATGGCGCTGTCATTGTTAACTCTAACTCTTTTGGTCTCAATGTTATGTATGTGTGTATCACTATCAAGATTCAATATGAACAATCCTCTCACATTGGGTGCATGACCATAAAAGATGTTACTCATAGAAATAGAACAACCATTATTCTCTGACTTAAAAGAGTAACCGTCTCGCAATAAACAAGATCCAGATATAATGTTCATGCTCAACGCAGGCACTAAATAACAATGATTCAAGTTCACAACTAATCCTGATGGTAACTGAAGTGAAACTGTGCCGACGGCGATTGCATCAACCTTGGAAGCATTTCCTACGCGCATCGTCACTTCATCTTTCGCCAGCCTTCGTCTATTCCGCAGTTCCTGTTTCGAGTTGCAAATATGAGCAACAGAACCGGTATCGAATACCCACGCACTACTACGAGAGCTGGTTAAGTACACATCAATAACATGCATATCAAATATACCTGTTTTTTCTTTGGCCGCCTTCTTATCAGCCAGATACTTGGGGCAATTGCGCTTCCAGTGACCCATACCCTTGCAATAGTAACACTCTGTTTCAGGCTTAGGTCCAGCTTTGGGTTTCTTCATCGGATTGGCAACAGGCTTGCCGCTCTTCTTTGAATTACCCTTCTTGCCTTTGCCATTTCTCTGGAAACTAGTGGTCTTATTCACCATCAACACTTGATGCTCTTTACGGAGTTCAGACTCTGCGACTTTCAGCATCGCAAACAACTCGCGGGGAGACTTGTTCATCCCTTGCATGTTGTAGTTCAACACAAAGCATTTATAGCTTGGCGGCAGTGATTGAAGGATTCTGTCAATGATAGATTCTTGCGGGAGTTCAATCCCCAGCTCAGCTAGACGGTTTGAGTACCCAGACATTTTGAGCACATGTTCACTGACAGACGAGTTCTCCTCCATCTTGCAAGCATAGAATTTATCAGAGGTCTCATACCTCTCGATCCGGGCGTTCTTCTCAAAGATAAACTTCAACTCCTGGAACATCTCAAATGCTCCATGACGCTCAAAGCGACGTTGAAGTCCCGGTTCTAAGCCATACAAGACTGCACATTGAACTACTGAGTAGTCCTCCTTACGTGCTAACCAAGCGTTCTTAACATCCTGATCAACCGTAGCGGGTGGTTCATCTCCTAGCGCAGCATTAAAGACATAATCCTTCTTCCCAGCTTGTAAGATTAGCTTAAGATTACGAGTCGAGTCTACAAAGTTGCTTCCATCATATTTCAACTTAGCTTTCTCTAGGAACGTATTAAAATTCAGGGTGACTGTCGCGTGAGCCATGATCTACAACACAAATATATTCAAAGTGGACTTAGACTATGTTCAAGATAATTAGAGTTTAACTTAATCAAATTATTCGCTAAACTCCCACTCAAAAAGTACATCTCTCTAGTCATTTGAGTGGTTCATGATCCACTTACACTAGCTCAAGTCCGATCATCACGTGAGTTGAGCATAGTTTCAGTGGTAAGCATCCCCATGCTAATCATATCATCTATATGATTCATGATCGACCTTTCGGTCTCATGTGTTCTGAGGCCATGTCTGCACATGCTAGGCTCGTCAAGCTTAACCCGAGTGTTCCGCGTGCGCAACTGTTTTGCACCCGTTGTCTGTGAATGTTGAGTCTATCACACCCGATCATCACGTGGTGTCTCGAAACGACGAACTGTAGCAACGGTGCACAGTCGGGGAGAACACAATTTTGTCTTGAAATTTTAGTGAGAGATCACCTCATAATGCTACCGTCGTTCTAAGCAAAATAAGGTGCATAAAAGGATTAACATCACATGCAATTCATAAGTGACATGATATGGCCATCATCACATGCTCCTTGATCTCCATCACAAAAGCACCGGCACGATCTTCTTGTCACCAGCGCCACACCATGATCTCCATCAACGTGTCGCCATCGGGGTTGTCGTGCTACTCATGCTATTACTACTAAAGCTACATCCTAGCAAAATAGTAAACGCATCTGCAAGCACAAACGTTAGTATAAAGACAACCCTATGGCTCCTGCCGGTTGCCGTACCATCGACGTGCAAGTCGATATAATCTATTACAACATGATCATCTCATACATCCAATATATCACATCACATCGTTGGCCATATCACATCACAAGCATACCCTGCAAAAACAAGTTAGACGTCCTCTAATTTTGTTGTTGCATGTTTCACGTGGTGACCATGGGTATCTAGTAGGATCACATCTTACTTACGCAAACACCACAACGGAGATATATGAGTTGCTATTTAACCTCATCCAAGGACATCCTCGGTCAAATCCGATTCAACTAGTTGGAGAAACTGACACCCGCCAGTCATCTTTGAGCAACGGAGTTACTCGTAGCGATGAAACCAGTCTCTCGTAAGCGTACCAGTAATGTCGGTCCGAGCCGCTTCGATCCAACAATACCGCGGAATCAAGAAAAGACTAAGGAGGGCAGCAAAACGCACATCACCGCCCACAAAAACTTTTTTGTTCTACTCGAGAAGACATCTACGCATGAACCTAGCTCATGATGCCACTGTTGAGGAACGTCGCATGGGAAACAAAAAATTTCCTACGCGCACGAAGACCTATCATGGTGATGTCCATCTACGAGAGGGGATGTGTGATCTACGTACCCTTGTAGACCGTATAGCAGAAGCGTTAGTGAACGCGGTTGATGTAGTGGAACGTCCTCACGTCCCTCGATCCGCCCCGCGAATCGTCCCGCGATCAGTCCCACGATCTAGTGCTGAACGGACGGCACCTCCGCGTTCAGCACACGTACAGCTCGACGATGTTCTCGGCCTTCTTGATCCAGCAAGAGAGACGGAGAGGTAGAAGAGTTCTCCGGCAGCGTGACGGCGCTCCGGAGGTTGGTGATGATCTCGTCTCAGCAGGGCTCCGCCCGAGCTCCGCACAAACGCGATCTAGAGGTAAAACCGTGGAGATATGTGGTCGGGCTGCCGTGGCAAAGTTGTCTCAAATCAGCCCTAAAACCTTCGTATATATAGGGGGAAGAGGGGGAGCCTTGCCTTGGGGTCCAAGGACCCCTAAGGACTTCGGTCGAGCCAAGGGGAGGAGATCTCCCCTTCCAAACCGAGTCCAACTAGGTTTGGAAGGAGGAGTCCTTCCCCCTTTTCCCACCTCCTCTTTTTTTTCTTTTCTATTTGATTTTTCTTCCTATGGCGCATAGGGCTCTTTTGGGATGTCCCACCAGCCCACTAAGGGCTGGTGCACCACCCCCAATGCCTATGGGCTTCCCCGGGGTGGGTTGCCACCCCCCCCCCCCCCCCCGGTGAACTCCCGGAACCCATTCGTCATTCCCGGTACATTCCCGGTAACTCCGAAAACCTTCCGGTAATCAAATGAGGTCATCCTATATACCAATCTTCGTTTCCGGACCATTCCGGAAACCCTCGTGACGTCCGTGATCTCATCCGGGACTCCGAACAACATTCGGTAACCAACCATATAACTCAAATACGCATAAAACAACGTCAAACCTTAAGTGTGCAGACCCTGCGGGTTCGAGAACTATGTAGACATGACCCGAGAGACTCCTCGGTCAATATCCAATAGCGGGACCTGGATGCCCATATTGGATCCTACATATTCTACGAAGATCTTATCGTTTGAACCTCAGTGCCAACGATTCATATAATCCCGTATGTCATTCCCTTTGTCCTTCGGTATGTTACTTGCCCGAGATTCGATCGTCAGTATCCGTATACCTATTTCAATCTCATTTACCGGCAAGTTTCTTTACTCGTTCCGTAATACAAGATCCCGCAACTTACACTAAGTCACATTGCTTGCAAGGCTTATGTGTGATGTTGTATTACCGAGTGGGCCCCGAGATACCTCTCCGTCACACGGAGTGACAAATCCCAGTCTCGATCCATACTAACTTAACGAACACCTTCGGAGATACCTGTAGAGCATCTTTATAGTCACCCAGTTACGTTGCGACGTTTTATACACACAAAGTATTCCTCCGGTGTTAGTAAGTTATATGATCTCATGGTCATAGGAACAAATACTTGACACGCAGAAAACAGTAGCAATAAAATGACACGATCAACATGCTATGTCTATTAGTTTGGGTCTAGTCCATCACGTGATTCTCTTAATGACGTGATCCAGTTATCAAGCAACAACACCTTGTTCATAATCAGACGACACTGACTATCTTTGATCAACTGGCTAGCCAACTAGAGGCTTGCTAGGGACAGTGTTTTGTCTATGTATCCACACATGTATATAAGTCTTTATTCAATACAATTATAGCATGGATAAGAAATGATTATTTTGATACAATAATTATAATAATAACTATATTTATTATTGCCTCTAGGGCATAATTCCAACAGAAATTGCCAAACCCTATGAACTCCAAGCTCAAGAGAACAGATGGAAGAGCAATGGTTGCACAAGAAGAATCAGATCCAGAAGACGTTGGTGGGGTTGCCGGAGTAGCTCAGGATACACAAAACACCTTGAGGCTAGTCAACAAAAGTGGTGATGTTGTTCACTACAACTATATGAAAGACTACAAGGGCAACGCCCACAAGTGTTTAATGGCAAAGACTGCCATGGGAGATGAGGAAGACCAAAGCTCCCATGATAAGGTTAAGGTATCTCCACGGTTAAACTCTTTCGGTCTAGCTTCTACCTCTCCTGATGAGTATCTTGATGCGGAAGATCACTATGAGGATAATGACTTAGATCATCCCATGTTTGCCAAAATAAACAAATTTATGTGCTCTCTTAAAGGAAAGAAGCTCACTATGTTTCGCATACTTATGGAAATGGTGAGTAAGCACACCAATACCATCAAGGAACTCGAAACCCTCGTCACTAAGGAGAAGGAAAGAAATGAAATCCTTGAGCAGAAAGTCTTGTATGAGGAAGCACAAAATGATGCATTATGCTCAAAAGTTGGTGAAAACCTTGATAAACATGCTAATGATCTTGCCTCCTTGAAAAAGGCTGAATCTGTGTGCAAAGAGTTACTAAATGATAAAAACCGACTAGTGAACTCTCATGCTTCCCTTTCCAAGGACTATGAGCGTCTATCCTTGTCTCTCAAAGACAAGGAAGAAAAACTCACTGTTCTTACAAAGAGCTTTGAGGCACTCAAGGTTACTTATCGTGACACTTTAGCTAAGGCTTACTCCTCACCTATTATTAATGTTGATACCTGCACTACTAACTCTAGTAGTGAACTGACATCTATCCTTGAGGAAAACTGTTCGCTAAAGGCACAGCTAGATAGAGGTCTCATGACATGTGCACAAGGACAAAAGACTCTAAATGAGATCTTAAGTCAACACAATGGAGGTCTTGCCACGGAAGGGCTTGGGTTCAATCCAAGCACCGCCAAGAAAAGTGCATATCCTCTCAAGTGTACCACTCCGCTTAAAGAAATATTTGTACGAGAGGGACACGAGGAGAAAGGTAAGGTTGTGAGTGGGTCGGCCACTAGGGGTTCGCCTACTCACAACAAGACAACTGAATTCATGCCTCCATCCTATGTACTTCGCAAATCAAAGGAAGGAGAGGTTTATGCTAAATTCGTTGGTCCCCGTAATGCATTCCGATTTTATGCTATTTGGGTCCCTAAGACTCTTGTAACTAATGTGAGAGGCCCCATGACGAAATGGGTACCTCAAACCAAGTCTTAATTCGTTAGAGGCAGTTTTCTCCGGAGGAGCCAAATGGGTGATCGATAGTGGATGCACCAATCATATGACCGGACATAGTAACTTGCTCTATGACTTCATGAAAGCCATTCGACCATACATGAGCATTGTATTTGGTGGAGGGTCGAAAGGGCAGGTAATTGGGTTGGGCAAGGTGGCAATCACTAATGACATGTCTATTGCAAATGTCATGCTTGTCCAATCTCTTCAATATCATTTACTTTCAGTTCGCCAATTGGCTTCCGTTGGTTATGACACATTATTCGGACTAACGGATGTGAAAGTCTTTAAGAGAGACACTCTCGAAGTGGCCTTTGTTGGAGAGTTGGATGGCAACCTTTACACGGTTGATTTCTTGAAAGAGAGCACCTTCCATACAACTTGTCTAATGGCCAAGGCCGACATGGGATGGTTGTGGCATCGCCGGCTCGCCCATGTCGGCATGAGAAATCTTCAAAATCTCTTAAACGGCAATCACATCCTTGGACTAACAAATGTATCTTTTAAGAAAGATCGTGTGTGCAGTGCATGCATAGCTGGGAAACAACATCAATCGAAACATCCACCCAAGAACATTGTATCCACTTCAAGGCCGTCAGAGCTCCTTCATGTGGATCTGTTTGGGCCTCCTTCATGGGCAAGTCTTAGAGGGAAAAAGTATGGCCTAGTCATTGTTTATGATTACTCAAAATACACATGGGTGTTCTTTCTCAAGTACAAGGACGAGACGAAGATCACCTTCATTGATTTTGCCAAACAAGTCCAGCGGAAGTTTGACAAGGACATCAAGGCAATAAGAAGTGATAATGGCTCCGAGTTCAAGAACTACACCCTAGAAGAATTTCTTAGTGATGACAGAATTGAACATCAGTACTCCGCACCTTACACCCCTCAGCAAAATGGTGTAGCAGAGAGGAAGAACCGGACACTTGTGGAAATGCAAGGTCCATGTTAGACGAATACAAGTCACCACATAGTTTTTGGGCTGAGGCCGTCAACACTGCATGTCATGCATCAAACCGGCTCTTCCTTCGATCAATATTGGAGAAGACTCCATATGAGCTCCTAGCTAGGAACAAGCCCAATGTTAGGTACTTTCGTGTGTTTGGATGCAAGTGTTTCATCCTCAACAAACGGGAACGGTTAGGAAAATTTCAATCCAAAACAACTGAAGGGATTTTTGTTGGCTAAGGATCAAACTCTCACGCCTACAGAGTCTACAACAAATCCACTGGATGTGTTATAGAAACATGTGACGTGACGTTTGATGAATTTAACCGCTCCCATGGGGAGCAAGTTGATCTAAGTGATGCAGGTGAAGAAGACTCCTCACAAGATATCTTGAACATGGGTATAGGTGCACTTCTTCCCATGGAACAAAGACCCCATGATGATGATGAAGATGATGAGAGTATTTCTCATCCTCAAGACAGTTCACTGCTCGTACCTCCACAAGATACTAGCACACATATCATGCCAGTTGTTGAGGATCAAGTGGGAGAACATGTCTCTCACTTTGATCACACTCAAGAACAAGTTGATTCTCAAGAGCTAGACCAAAGTATGGATATGCTTGATGAGGAACCTCAACAGGTGCAACGCGAAGAAGAATATCTTCCACCGCACGTAAATGATCCATATGTTGAGGACGTTGATGATGGAAACAAAGTCGAACCTCGTGAAACCCTAACCTCCATCATGCCACGTGTGGCCGGTCATGTTGATATTGATCAAATCCTCACCGGCGTATCGGAAGGTAGAGTGACTCGTAAACAATTAACAAACTTTTGTGCTCACTTTTCGTTTGTCTCTAGTACCGTGCCACACAGGGTTCAGGATGCATTGTGTGACAATGACTGGCTCCTTGCTATGCAAGAAGAGTTAAACAGTTTTACACGCAGCGAAGTATGGTCATTGGTAGAACGACCAACTGAGGAACACAATGTCACTGGAACTAAATGGATCTTCAAGAAAAAGGAAGATGAGAATGGGACTGTCCTACGCAACAAGGCAAGGTTAGTAGCACACGGGTACTCCCAAGTTGAAGGTTTGGACTTTGGTGAGACTTTCACCCCTGTTGCTCGTCTTGAATCCATTCGCATTCTATTGGCCTATGCTGCTTTCAATGGTTTTACTTTGCATCAAATGGATGTGAAAAGTGCTTTTCTTAACGGTCCTCTACAAGAAGAGCTATATGTATCACAACCACCTGGGTTTGTTGACCCTCACCACAAAGACCATGTATACAAACTTCACAAGGCTATGTATGGCCTCAAACAAGCACCCCGTGCTTGGTACGATCATCTTAAGAAGTTCTTACTCGATGATGGTTTTGTGGTGGGGGTGATCGATCCCACTCTTTTTACTAAGAGGGAAAATGGTGATTTGATCTTATGTTAAATCTATGTATATGACATCATTTTTGGTTCTCCTAACATCCATTTATGCAAGAAGTTTGCGGCCTCCATGACCAAGACCTTTGAGATGTCACTCAACACGGACTTGAAGTTCTTTCTTGGGTTTCAAATACAACAATTTCAAGAAGGAATTTTCTTGTCTCAAACTAAGTGCCTCAAGGAAATTCTTGAAAAATTTGATATGACAAATGCTAAACCAATGAAGACACCCATGGCCACAGATGTAGTTCTAAATGAAGACACCAACGGTATTCCTTTTGACCCATCTACTTACCGCTCCATGATTGGTTCGTTACTTTATCTTTGCGCATCTAGACCGGACATCATGTTAAGTGTAGGTATATGTGCTAGATTTCAAGCTTCCCCTAGGGAAAGCCATCATACGGCGGTTAAGCATATTCTTAGATACCTTGTTCACACCCCAAAGTTAGGCTTATGGTACCCTAAGGATGCAAAGTTCGATCTTATTGGGTACTCCGATGCGGATTGGGCCGGTGACAAAGTGGGACGGAAATCCACTTCCGGTGCATGTCAGTTTCTTGGACGCTCCTGAAAAGGATCGATATGGTTGGCTAGAGGGGGGCTGAATAGACAACGACCACTTTTTAATTAATCTTAGCAAGTTAAGGTAAACACTATGTGGGTACACAGATAATAAGACAAAGAGATGACCCGATAGAATCTAACCACGAGAGCTATTAAGCCGACTGAGATAAAGTCACAAAGCTAAAGCAAATACAAAGTAAAGGATAGAAATAACCACAAGTGGAACCGATGGAGACGATGATGTGTTACCGAAGTTCCTTCCCTTTGACAGGAAGTACGTCTCCGTTGGAGCGGTGTGGAGGCACAATGCTCCCCAAAAAGCCATTAAGGCCACCGTATTCTCCTCACGCCCTCGCACGATGCAAGGTACCGTGATTCCACTATAGGTGCCCTTGAAGGCGGCGACCGAACCTTTACAAACAAGGTTGGGGCAACTCCACACAAAGCTTGGAGGCTCCCAACAAGACCACGAAGCTTCACCACAATGGAATATGGCTTCGAGGTGACCTCAACCGTCTAGGATGCTCAAACACCCAAGAGTAACAAGATCCGCAAGGGATTGGTGGGGGAATCAACTTTTCTCTTGGTGAAAGTGTGGATCTAGGCCTTCTCAACCAATCCCTAAAGAATCAACAAGTTTGATTGGCTAGGGAGAGAGATCGGGCACTTTTAAGCTTGTGGAGCAACAATGGAGCATAGAGAGGTAAGAGATGGAGTTCCTCAGCTAGAAGAACTCTTTATATAGTGGGGGGAAAATTCAGACCGTTTTCCCACTCTCTGCCCGAGATCCAGCGGTACTACCGCTGGGAAGGAGCGGTACTACCGCTGCCTGGCGGTACTACCGCTGGATGCAGCGGTACTACCGCTCGGGCTTCCAGCGGTACTACCGCTGGCACCAGCGGTACTACCGCTGGCCCTTGGTAGTGCAAAAGCACTACTACCGCCGAGAAAGTCTTCGCAAAAGGGTCCGTCCGCGAACTACCGCTAGGTAGGTGGAACAGGGCACCTGGAGCGGTACTACCGCTGACCCGGGGCGGTACTACCGCGGGCCAGCGGTACTACCGCTGACCAGGGGCGGTACTACCGCCAGCCAGCGGTACTACCGCTGGCTGCAGCGGTACTACCGCTGGCAGTCCAGCGGTACTACCGCTGGGACCATTTTGCAGAGAAGCTAAGATCAAAACGGCGAGGGCCGCTCCAAAGATAAAGGAAAGGGAGAAAGAGAGGTGTGCGTGTGCAAAGATAGATTCCACCCAAACCTTTCCACTACGGATCCCCTCTTAATAGTACGGCTTTCCTATGACTCAAAATAAAGAGAATCTAGGAGGGCGCCGTGCTTCCGTTCCAGAAGAGAGGAGTCGTGTCGTCTTGTGCTGTTGACGAGTGTTGCCTGAAACCTTGACACACACGATTAGTCCTGTACGGTACTGTCATCAATCACCAAAATTACTTAGGCATAAATTATGCCTCAACAATCTCCCCCTTTTTGGTGGATTGATGACAATACCGGATTTGCATGGATAATAATATGAGAGTAAAAAGATAGAGATATATGACATATGACTCACAGCATATGATGGAAATAAATCTAATCTCACATAAGAAAGATCATGTCTCACACAAGATAGCAAACGAAGCAAACCAAGTTCAAAGCAAATCATACGAGATAAAGCAAAGCAATGCAAAGTTCGAATGAAATCAAATCCCTAGACTCTCTCCCCCTTTGGCACAAGACACCAAAAAGGGGGCACACCTAATGCCACAGGTAGCTACTCCTCGTCTTCAGGGTCACCAGACTCGTCTGTTCCCTCCTGGTCAGTCTCCTCCTCCTCTTGCGCCTCATCACCCGACCACTGGTACCCCTGAGCCTGCATCCAAGTAGCCTCAGGCGTGATGTCGTCCTCTGAGCCACTGGAGATGTCCACATCCAAGGTCCTGAGAACACGCTTATGCCTCTGGCGGCTCTGCTTCTGAGCCACGTGTGTCTGATACTGACCCTTGGCCTGCATACAGAAGAGATTCTTCATCTTGTCCTGCAACTTGATAGCCCAAGATGGCATGGCAGACGAGCGGGACTGAGAGGCAGGTCCTCTACCAGCAGCTGTCTCTGTATCAGTGTCCATGTGCTGATAAGATGAAGATGGGTTGGCCCACCTGTCCTTGACGCGCAGCTTGATTGGGTCATGCACAATGTAGTCCGACTGTGCGTAGAGCACCTCATCCGGATGCGCCTGTTGCCACTTATGGCAAATGTATGCAAACAGGTAAGGCCCGTAGATAGGGACCTTACGGTTGATGATGCAGTTCCATAGTTCTGTGAACATCACATCTGCAATATCCAGTTGAGCAGACTCCACAGACATAGCCTCCTCACATAGTAACAACATCTCAGCCAAGGAGCCATGGACCTCATCGAAGTTACCACTCCGAGGGAAGAGGGTGTTCCGAAAGATGCGGTGCATGATGTCCAGGTGCTTGGGAAGCACCCCCTTCCTCAGATATAGTGTCTGCAGTCTGTCCTTTGCGAGGCCCTTATCAGTGGGGGCTGGAGCGTGAGGACGCAGCCCAAGAGGGGTGTCAGCACCCTGAAAATCAACGTGCAGGAACTGCATGAACTCTGTCCAGGAACCAGTCATCTTCTTTGACCCAGTCATCCATATCATGGAGCGCTGTTCATCATGGGAGAAGTGAACTGTGACATAGAACTGAGCAACTGCCGTAGGATCAAAATCCGTCTTGAAGGTGATGATGTTTTTGAGGCCCATCTTGTCAATCAAAGCAAGGGCATCACCAAAGTACTCTGTGTGCCGCTGAAGGTGTGCCAGATCAATCCACTGGACAGAGACATAGTTCTTCTTGAAGTTTGCAATGACATCTCGATATATCCTGCAATGGTCCTTAACCCAGACATTTTCAACACCATCGATCTTCTCCCTCTCCTGGAGATAGTGGTTCCTGGTGCGAAATTGCAGAAAGTCCTTGGGAGACATGGTGCGGATATTCACCCTCTTGTCCTTGTGAGCGACCTTCTTGAAGGACTTCTTCTTAGGGGGGAGACCAGACGTGGCAGACCCCTCGGGCGCCTCTGTGTTGCGAAACTGTTTGGATGCCGTGTCCCGTGGGGGGTTCGAACGGCGAGCAGAGCCACCTGTGACACAGACCACAAAGCGAAAAAGAGGCGACAAGAAAAGTCAAGGCAATGGATCTTGAGAGAGCAGAAAACGAAAACATGCATTGCTAAGCAAAAGAGAAATACACCGTGAATGCTCCTGGCGGTAGTACCGCCACCCCTGGCGGTAGTACCGCTGGGGCCTAGCGGTAGTACCGTCAGTCCTGGCGGTAGTACCGCTGGGGGTCATAGCGGTAGTACCGCTACCCGTGGCGGTAGTACCGCTACCCCCTGGCGGTAGTACCGCTGGGGGTTTGACTTTCAGATCTACACATATAAAACTCGTTTTCGAGGGCATGGACTGAATATGAACATTAAGGCGTACACCCCAGACCTAATGACAAGAGGAACACATAGTAATACGAGGTACAAACATGCTAGGCAAGAGAGAGCACGTTTTAGATCTAATCCAAAAGTTCAAATATTCGATCTAAGACGGTGAAATCCTAAACCATGGCAGCAATCATAACAACAACCATTGGACCTATACTCCCCTCAAAAATTTCCTTAATGCCATCCAATAACTAACCATAGGATCAACAAGATGAATCCAATCCCCAATGCTCCTAACCCTAGAACACGAAGAACAACCAAATAGAAGAAGGGAGGAGCTTTTGTTACCGGGATTCATGGCTTTGGAGGAAGAGGAAGAAGTGAAGCAGCCTTTCCACACCAACGGGGAGAAAGAGCTCCACGAAGTGAGATCCAATCGGGGGATTTTCGGGGTAGGGGAGGGAGGAGCCGCGAGGAAGAAGAAACAGATTGAAAATCGGGCTCCCCCTCCTTTATATAGCCCAAGCGGTACGGCCGGCGGTAGTACCGTTGTGGTTCCGGCGGTAGTACCGCTACCTGGCGGTACTACCGCTGGTTGCAGCGGTAGTACCGCTGGGGTCCTGGCGGTAGTACCGCTCCCCCTGGCGGTAGTACCGCTCCCCCTCGAAACCCTAGAAATATTCTATCCGGTCGTGTTAGATTTTGAATCCTGGCGGTAGTACCGCCATACCTGGCGGTAGTACCGCTGGGGTCCTGGCGGTAGTACCGCTACCCCTGGCGGTAGTACCGTTGTACATGTTTCAACACGGCTAAGGAAAAAAGGGAAACTTGGGCACATGACAAGTGAGTAAAAAGGGATGACATCCAAGAAAATGTACTGACTTGTCATTGTATATCCTCTCCTTTATACGCAAGAGAGGATGGAGGGGCGGTGGCCGAGGCCACCTATGTTTGAGACAATGGTATGACACCGCGAAGAATTATCCTTGGGTTCATGACCAATGCTCGTCTTTGAATCACAAGTGCCATTTGACAATGGCTAAAGTGAAAGACTAGAGTGATTTATGCATAATGGGAGGAGGGAAAGTTCACTGTGAGAACAACACTCCCCCTATGTCCATGCCTACACCTAGACCAAGATGGAATGTGAAGTGAGGTGCAATATGCCTAGTTTCAATCCACATTACTTGAGTCAATGATATTTAGCTCATGCCTTAACTCCCGGAACCTTGCTTCATCTAGTGGCTTGGTGAAAATATCTGCAAGTTGCTCTTCAGTGTGGATGAAATGAACCTCAATATCACCTAGCTTGATATGTTCACGGATGAAGTGATGACGAATATCAATATGTTTTGTTTTGCTATGTTGTACTGGGTTGAGGGAAATCTTGATGGCGCTTTGATTGTCACATAAAAGAGGCACTTTGTCACAAGTGACACCATAATCCTTTAAAGTTTGCCTCATCCACAGCAGTTGAGCACAACAACTTGCAGCCGCCACATACTCAGCCTCGGTGGATGATAGGGAGACGCAGTTCTGCTTCTTTGAAGACCAACTTACCAAAGAGCGACCAAGGAATTGGCATCCTCCAGACGTTGACTTCCTCTCCACACAATCTCCAGCCCAGTCTGAGTCAGAATAGCCAACTAGATTGAAGTTTGCTCCTTTGGGATACCAGAGGCCAAAGTTTGGGGTATGAGCCAAATATCGAAAGATTCTTTTGACAGCCATGTAATGACTTTCTTTTGGTGCGGATTGAAACCGTGCACATATCCCTACACTCAACATAATATCCGGTCTAGATGCACAGAGGTAAAGGAGGGATCCAATCATGGAGCGGTATACCTTTTGATCCACTGCTTTACCATTGGGATCACTGTCAAGCTTGCATCTGGTTGGCATGGGAAACTTGACTGGTTTGACATCTTCGAGCTCGAACCGCTTGAGCATGTCTTGAGTGTATTTGGCTTGTTTGATGAATGTCCCCTCTAGACCTTGCTTAATCTCGAACCCGAGGAAAAACTTCAACTCTCCCATCATGGACATCTCAAACTTCTCAGTCATTAGTGCAGCAAATTCTTCATTGAATGAAATGTTAGGAGAGCCAAAGATAATATCATCAACATATAGTTGGCATATGAACAAATCCCCTTTAACCTTCTTAGTAAAAAGAGTGGGATCAATCTTTCCAATTTCAAACCCACGATCTTGTAACAACTCAGTAAGGTACTCATACCACGCGCGTGGGGCTTGTTTAAGGCCATAGAGTGCCTTATTGAGTTTGTACACATGATTGGGGAGCTTGGGATGTTCGAAACCCGGGGGTTGTTTGACATATACCAACTCATTCAAAGGACCATTAAGAAATGCACTTTGCACATCCATTTGCTGTAATTTGAAGTTATGATGAGAAGCAAATGCAAGTAACATGCGAATAGATTCTAGACGAGCAACAGGGGCAAAGGTTTCACCGTAGTCGATACCCTCGACTTGGGAGTAGCCTTGAGCCACCAATCTTGCCTTGTTTCGAATCACAATTCCATTTGCATCTTGCTTGTTCTTAAATATCCATTTGGTCCCAATGACATTATGTTCCTTCGTTGGTCGGGGCACTAAATCCCAGACTTGGTTGCGCTCGAAGTTGTTAAGTTCTTCGTGCATGGCCATAAGCCAATCCTCATCATCGAGCGCTTCCTGTACCTGTTGAGGTTCACAATACGAGACAAACGCGTGATGCTCACAAAAATTCCAAAGCTGTTGACGAGTAGATACTCCCCTTTTTAAGCTGCCAAGGACATTCTTCATAAGGTGTGACTTGACTCTCAGCTTGTTCGCATTCTTGGCTGCTCGACGCTCCAAGAGTTCTTCATTAGATAACGGGGGAGCGTCGCCTTGTTTCACTTGTTTGCCCTTGCGTCTTGAGCTGGTTGTTGGAGCTCTAGACGGGAATTGTGAGACAGTCTCCTGATCATCTTGTCCTTCGACTTGAGCAAGTTCACTGGTTTGATCTTGTATTAGTGGTTGCTCTTGATCTTGATCTCGTGCTGGTTCAGGGTCTTGGGGTAGTGCTTGAGTGGGCATATCATCGTTGTTAGGCAATTGATCTTGACCGAGAGCTTGATCAACTTGTTGAGAGTCTTCTCTTTGTTCATCGGAAGCGTGTGGGGCTTGTGGGGGTGATGGCTCCACTTGAGTAGAGCATTGTCCTTCTCCTTCTGCCACAAGGGGTTCCTCAATGGGGAGTATTTGACCAATCCCCATTCTTCTTATGGCTTCGGGAGGAATTTCATCACCTATATCACAAAGACCACTTTGCTCCACTTGGGAGCCATTATTTTCGTCAAACTCTACGTTACACGTCTCCTCAATTAGTCCGGTGGACTTGTTGAGGACACGGTAAGCATGAGAGTTTGTAGCATAACCAACAAAGATACCCTCATGTGCTCTAGAATCAAATTTAGCTAGCCTAGCTCCCTTTATAAGAATGAAACACTTACAACCGAATACCCGGAAGTACTTGAGATTGGGTTTGTTTCCAGTTAGAATCTCATACGGAGTCTTGTTCAATCCTTTGCGAATGTAGAGCCGATTGGACGCATGACATGCTGTGTTGATGGCCTCTGCCCAGAAGTTGTATGGAGATTTGAATTCTGCCATCATTGTTCTCGCAGCATCTATCAAGGTCCGGTTCTTCCTTTCTGCCACGCCGTTTTGCTGAGGGGTATATGGTGCAGAGTATTGGTGCTTTATTCCCTCATCACCTAGAAACTCATCTAGAGTGTAGTTCTTGAACTCGGTGCCGTTGTCACTCCTAATCATCAAGATCTTTGCTCCATGTTGACGTTGCGCTTCATTAGCAAAGTTGATGACTGTTTGTTGAGTTTCACTCTTCCTTTTGAAGAAATATACCCAGGTATATCTTGAGTAATCGTCAACAATCACTAAGCAATACTTTCTGCCTCCAAGACTATCAAATGTTGGGGGACCAAACAGATCCATGTGGAGAAGTTCCAATGGCCTCTTAGTGTAGATAAGAGTCGTTGGACGATGAGCAGTTTCATGAATCTTTCCTTCAATGCAAGCACTGCAAACACGATCTTTAACAAAGCTCACATTTGTTAGTCCACGAACATGGTCCCCTGTTAGAAGACTTTGCAAAGATCTCATATTGACATGAGCTAAACGGCGATGCCAAAGCCAGCCCACGTCAACTTTAGCCATTAAACATGTCGCAGTCTTAGTGGGTCGTTTCGAAAAGTTTACCACATAGAGACCATTTTTGACATGTCCAACATAGGCTACTTTAAGAGTCTTGCTCCTTAGGAGGACCACAGAGTCAATATTAAAGAAAGTGGAAAAACCCATGATTGCAAGTTGACGAACGGAAAGTAAATTGTAGGCAAGAGACTCAACAAGCATGACCTTCTCAATAGACAAATCTTGAGAGACGACCACCTTACCAAATCCCAATACCTTTGACGAGGATGCATCGGCGAATTGGACATGGGTGGGCATAGATGGAGAAGGGTGCACATCCACCACTAAGTGCTTGCTTCCGGTCATATGATTTGTTGCTCCACTATCGAGCAACCATGACACCCCACCGGAAGCAAACTCCTGCAATAGATCAAGGCTTGGTTTTAGGTACCCATTTTTTAATGGGTCCTTTCATGTTAGAGACAAGGGTCTTAGGAACCCAGATAGCCCATTCAATATCTTCATCGTAGGAACCAACAAATCTGGCATAAACATGCCCGTCACTAGCACAACATAACACATAAGAGGAATTAAGTTTGCCGGCTGTGTTAGTAGGAGCGATTTTGCCCTTCTTGGGGTTCCCATAGTCCACCTTGTTCCTGTTCACCTTCTGAGTCCCCTCACCCTCCTTGACAAAGATGTCCATGAGGGTGAGAGATCGTTTGTGCTTGTTCTTCCTTTTAGCTTTTGACTTGGAGGTAAGTCCAAGTCCTTCCTTTCCTACAACACTCTTTTGAGTGCTTAAGAGATCGTTCAGACTCTTCTCACCTTGTCTGCATGACACAAGGCCCTTCTCAAGTTTCTCCTTTAACTTGGCATTTTCCTCCACAAGATGAACATGCTCACAACAGGGATTAGTTGCACAAGTATTATCAATTAACACAAAGGGAGGACAAGTAGAGATCTCTTTGGTAAGTTTTGCTTGGAGTTGATCATGAGACTCTTTCAGAGAGAAATGAACACCTTTCAAGGCTTTGTGCGCCTTGTCAAGTATGTCAAACTCTTCTTTGAGTCTGTCACGTCCAACCTCAAGAGCATACTTTTCGGATTTAAGCATGCGAGTAAGAACAACATCATGATCTAGTTTCTTTTGCATTTTAGCGCAGTCATCGTTATATGACTCCTCAAGAGCCAAACGAAGAGTGCGCTCCTCTTCTAGAGTGCTAGATAATTCGGCAATTTCATCGGCATAGTCACGGCTATGTCCATGAAGCTCGGAGATGGTCTCCTCATGAGACTCAATGAGGTCAGTGGCCTCACCCAGTTGTTCCAAGAGAGCAACAAAATGCTTCTTGGTTTCTCCCTTAATAGTGCATAGAAACTTATCAAGATCATGCTCATTAAGTTCTCCAACATCACTATCTTCTACACAATTTAACAATGAAGGAGCAGAAGTAATGTTGGTCTTAATGATAGAAGTTACCTGATTGGTACCTTTTGCCATGAGGCACTTGGTGATGTGGTTCTCATTGGGTGCGTTGAAGAGAGACACCTTCTGGGAAGGGGTAGTGGCTATAGCAACAGTTGCCGTTGCCACTGTATCATCATCATCATCATCATCATCAGAAGGATACTCCTCCAGGGCCACCATTCCTTTTGGGTGAGGTTTCTTCACAAAGTTGTTCTTGATTGGAAATGATTTGGTTTTGTCTTTGCGAATGAGCTTGCCTCCATTGTCTTCTCTCTTCTCATAGGGACATTCTGCCACGAAGTGACTCACGTTGCCACAGTTATAACATGTCCTTACTCGTTGTTTGGGTTTGAAACCACTTGAGTTGTTCTTGTTGAAGGTTGGTCTTGAGTTCCTTTTATTTCCCCAGAATTGCCTTGATGCAAGAGCCATGTGCTCATGATAGGCATACTTTGTGTCTTCCGGGCAGCTCTCCTCTTCCTCATCTTCTTCTTCTTCTTCTTCAAGCATTACTCTTGCTTTCAACGCAAGTTTGGGTGAAGTGGTTTTTGATCGGACACGAGCAAGTGCATTGTCGGCTGTTTCGTTCATGATTGACATTGCAATGAACTCATCCAACACTTCACTGGAAGACAAAGAGTGAAAGTCTGGCCGCTGACGAATGACAGATGACATGGCTTTGTTGAAAGGCATGATGGCTTTGAGAAACTTGCGTTTGACCCAAGTGTCATCCACATCCTTACTTCCATGATCCTTTAGTGCCACAGCAATAGCAGTCACCCTCCGATAGAGATCACGAGGGTCCTCTTCTTCCTTCATCACAAACTCATCGGCCTGATCAAGTATCACTTCATAGTTGGATCGTTGGATACTTGAGCTTCCCTTATACAACACCATAATATGCTCCCAACAATCCTTGGCCAATGTGAAGGGACGTAAGTGGGGAAGATCTTCAGGTGGCACAGCAGACTGAAGGATAAACAGCGCAGAGTGATTATATTGATTGTCTGCATCTTCTCTTGGAGTGAGGTTGCTTGGGTCATGGGGGTAATATCCTTGCTCGATAATTCTCCACAAGTTTGTTGAGCTGTGATTCAAATGAGACTTAATAGAAAATACCCAGTTAGCAAAGTCACCTTTCACAAGTTTAGGAGGAGGACCAACAGGATTAAGACGAGGTGCGAGAACGGGTCCTCCATAAGTCATGGGAGGTGGGACAGAGGCATGTGTTCCAGTCCCATCCTTTCCGTGAGGTGAAGCAGGTTGCATACCTTTAGCCGCTTCCTTAGAGGAGTTGGCCTCCGAATCGGAAATGGTGGGTTTAACCACTAAAGCCGGTTCGGGTGAACTTTTAAGACCATCAATTAATTCCTTAAGCATGGTTTTGACTTCGCTCGTCAAGGACGTCTTGAGGGCTGCCATAGCCGTATTCAAGTCGTCCCTTGTGACCGAAGTCAAGTCCATGCCCTCGGGTTGCCCATGGTTCACTTCCTCTTCGCCTTCCATACTCTTCGGGTGGCTAAACCCTTAATAAAGAGACGTGGCTCTGATACCAATTGAAAAGGATCGATATGGTTGGCTAGAGGGGGGGTGAATAGACAACGACCACTTTTTAATTAATCTTAGCAAGTTAAGGTAAACACTATGTGGGTACACAGATAATAAGACAAAGAGATGACCCGATAGAATCTAACCACGAGAGCTATTAAGCCGACTGAGATAAAGTCACAAAGCTAAAGCAAATACAAAGTAAAGGATAGAAATAACCACAAGTGGAACCGATGGAGACGATGATGTGTTACCGAAGTTCCTTCCCTTTGACAGGAAGTACGTCTCCGTTGGAGCGGTGTGGAGGCACAATGCTCCCCAAAAAGCCACTAAGGCCACCGTATTCTCCTCACGCCCTCGCACGATGCAAGGTACCGTGATTCCACTATAGGTGCCCTTGAAGGCGGCGACCGAACCTTTACAAACAAGGTTGGGGCAACTCCACACAAAGCTTGGAGGCTCCCAACAAGACCACGAAGCTTCACCACAATGGAATATGGCTTCGAGGTGACCTCAACCGTCTAGGATGCTCAAACACCCAAGAGTAACAAGATCCGCAAGGGATTGGTGGGGGAATCAACTTTTCTCTTGGTGAAAGTGTGGATCTAGGCCTTCTCAACCAATCCCTAAAGAATCAACAAGTTTGATTGGCTAGGGAGAGAGGTCGGGCACTTTTAAGCTTGTGGAGCAACAATGGAGCATAGAGAGGTAAGAGATGGAGTTCCTCAGCTAGAAGAACTCTTTATATAGTGGGGGAAAAATTCAGACCGTTTTCCCACTCTCTGCCCGAGATCCAGCGGTACTACCGCTGGGAAGGAGCGGTACTACCGCTGCCTGGCGGTACTACCGCTGGATGCAGCGGTACTACCGCTAGGGCTTCCAGCGGTACTACCGCTGGCACCAGCGGTACTACCGCTGGCCCTTGGTAGTGCAAAAGCACTACTACCGCCGAGAAAGTCTTCGCAAAAGGGTCCGTCCGCGAACTACCGCTAGGTAGGTGGAACAGGGCACCTGGAGCGGTACTACCGCTGACCCGGGGCGGTACTACCGCGGGCCAGCGGTACTACCGCTGACCAGGGGCGGTACTACCGCGGGCCAGCGGTACTACCGCTGACCAGGGGCGGTACTACCGCCAGCCAGCGGTACTACCGCTGGCTGCAGCGGTACTACCGCTGGCAGTCCAGCGGTACTACCGCTGGGACCATTTTGCAGAGAAGCTAAGATCAAAACGGCGAGGGCCGCTCCAAAGATAAAGGAAAGGGAGAAAGAGAGGTGTGCGTGTGCAAAGATAGATTCCACCCAAACCTTTCCACTACGGATCCCCTCTTAATAGTACGGCTTTCCTATGACTCAAAATAAAGAGAATCTAGGAGGGCGCCGTGCTTCCGTTCCAGAAGAGAGGAGTCGTGTCGTCTTGTGCTGTTGACGAGTGTTGCCTGAAACCTTGACACACACGATTAGTCCTGTACGGTACTGTCATCAATCACCAAAATTACTTAGGCATAAATTATGCCTCAACAATCTCCCCCTTTTTGGTGGATTGATGACAATACCGGATTTGCATGGATAATAATATGAGAGTAAAAAGATAGAGATATATGACATATGACTCACAGCATATGATGGAAATAAATCTAATCTCACATAAGAAAGATCATGTCTCACACAAGATAGCAAACGAAGCAAACCAAGTTCAAAGCAAATCATACGAGATAAAGCAAAGCAATGCAAAGTTCGAATGAAATCAAATCCCTAGACTCTCTCCCCCTTTGGCACAAGACACCAAAAAGGGGGCACACCTAATGCCACAGGTAGCTACTCCTCGTCTTCAGGGTCACCAGACTCGTCTGTTCCCTCCTGGTCAGTCTCCTCCTCCTCTTGCGCCTCATCACCCGACCACTGGTACCCCTGAGCCTGCATCCAAGTAGCCTCAGGCGTGATGTCGTCCTCTGAGCCACTGGAGATGTCCACATCCAAGGTCCTGAGAACACGCTTATGCCTCTGGCGGCTCTGCTTCTGAGCCACGTGTGTCTGATACTGACCCTTGGCCTGCATACAGAAGAGATTCTTCATCTTGTCCTGCAACTTGATAGCCCAAGATGGCATGGCAGACGAGCGGGACTGAGAGGCAGGTCCTCTACCAGCAGCTGTCTCTGTATCAGTGTCCATGTGCTGATAAGATGAAGATGGGTTGGCCCACCTGTCCTTGACGCGCAGCTTGATTGGGTCATGCACAATGTAGTCCGACTGTGCGTAGAGCACCTCATCCGGATGCGCCTGTTGCCACTTATGGCAAATGTATGCAAACAGGTAAGGCCCGTAGATAGGGACCTTACGGTTGATGATGCAGTTCCATAGTTCTGTGAACATCACATCTGCAATATCCAGTTGAGCAGACTCCACAGACATAGCCTCCTCACATAGTAACAACATCTCAGCCAAGGAGCCATGGACCTCATCGAAGTTACCACTCCGAGGGAAGAGGGTGTTCCGAAAGATGCGGTGCATGATGTCCAGGTGCTTGGGAAGCACCCCCTTCCTCAGATATAGTGTCTGCAGTCTGTCCTTTGCGAGGCCCTTATCAGTGGGGGCTGGAGCGTGAGGACGCAGCCCAAGAGGGGTGTCAGCACCCTGAAAATCAACGTGCAGGAACTGCATGAACTCTGTCCAGGAACCAGTCATCTTCTTTGACCCAGTCATCCATATCATGGAGCGCTGTTCATCATGGGAGAAGTGAACTGTGACATAGAACTGAGCAACTGCCGTAGGATCAAAATCCGTCTTGAAGGTGATGATGTTTTTGAGGCCCATCTTGTCAATCAAAGCAAGGGCATCACCAAAGTACTCTGTGTGCCGCTGAAGGTGTGCCAGATCAATCCACTGGACAGAGACATAGTTCTTCTTGAAGTTTGCAATGACATCTCGATATATCCTGCAATGGTCCTTAACCCAGACATTTTCAACACCATCGATCTTCTCCCTCTCCTGGAGATAGTGGTTCCTGGTGCGAAATTGCAGAAAGTCCTTGGGAGACATGGTGCGGATATTCACCCTCTTGTCCTTGTGAGCGACCTTCTTGAAGGACTTCTTCTTAGGGGGGAGACCAGACGTGGCAGACCCCTCGGGCGCCTCTGTGTTGCGAAACTGTTTGGATGCCGTGTCCCGTGGGGGGTTCGAACGGCGAGCAGAGCCACCTGTGACACAGACCACAAAGCGAAAAAGAGGCGACAAGAAAAGTCAAGGCAATGGATCTTGAGAGAGCAGAAAACGAAAACATGCATTGCTAAGCAAAAGAGAAATACACCGTGAATGCTCCTGGCGGTAGTACCGCCACCCCTGGCAGTAGTACCGCTGGGGCCTAGCGGTAGTACCGTCAGTCCTGGCGGTAGTACCGCTGGGGGTCATAGCGGTAGTACCGCTACCCGTGGCGGTAGTACCGCTACCCCCTGGCGGTAGTACCGCTGGGGGTTTGACTTTCAGATCTACACATATAAAACTCGTTTTCGAGGGCATGGACTGAATATGAACATTAAGGCGTACACCCCAGACCTAATGACAAGAGGAACACATAGTAATACGAGGTACAAACATGCTAGGCAAGAGAGAGCACGTTTTAGATCTAATCCAAAAGTTCAAATATTCGATCTAAGACGGTGAAATCCTAAACCATGGCAGCAATCATAACAACAACCATTGGACCTATACTCCCCTCAAAAATTTCCTTAATGCCATCCAATAACTAACCATAGGATCAACAAGATGAATCCAATCCCCAATGCTCCTAACCCTAGAACACGAAGAACAACCAAATAGAAGAAGGGAGGAGCTTTTGTTACCGGGATTCATGGCTTTGGAGGAAGAGGAAGAAGTGAAGCAGCCTTTCCACACCAACGGGGAGAAAGAGCTCCACGAAGTGAGATCCAATCGGGGGATTTTCGGGGTAGGGGAGGGAGGAGCCGCGAGGAAGAAGAAACAGATTGAAAATCGGGCTCCCCCTCCTTTATATAGCCCAAGCGGTACGGCCGGCGGTAGTACCGTTGTGGTTCCGGCGGTAGTACCGCTACCTGGCGGTACTACCGCTGGTTGCAGCGGTAGTACCGCTGGGGTCCTGGCGGTAGTACCGCTCCCCCTGGCGGTAGTACCGCTCCCCCTCGAAACCCTAGAAATATTCTATCCGGTCGTGTTAGATTTTGAATCCTGGCGGTAGTACCGCCATACCTGGCGGTAGTACCGCTGGGGTCCTGGCGGTAGTACCGCTACCCCTGGCGGTAGTACCGTTGTACATGTTTCAACACGGCTAAGGAAAAAAGGGAAACTTGGGCACATGACAAGTGAGTAAAAAGGGATGACATCCAAGAAAATGTACTGACTTGTCATTGTATATCCTCTCCTTTATACGCAAGAGAGGATGGAGGGGCGGTGGCCGAGGCCACCTATGTTTGAGACAATGGTATGACACCGCGAAGAATTATCCTTGGGTTCATGACCAATGCTCGTCTTTGAATCACAAGTGCCATTTGACAATGGCTAAAGTGAAAGACTAGAGTGATTTATGCATAATGGGAGGAGGGAAAGTTCACTGTGAGAACAACACTCCCCCTATGTCCATGCCTACACCTAGACCAAGATGGAATGTGAAGTGAGGTGCAATATGCCTAGTTTCAATCCACATTACTTGAGTCAATGATATTTAGCTCATGCCTTAACTCCCGGAACCTTGCTTCATCTAGTGGCTTGGTGAAAATATCTGCAAGTTGCTCTTCAGTGTGGATGAAATGAACCTCAATATCACCTAGCTTGATATGTTCACGGATGAAGTGATGACGAATATCAATATGTTTTGTTTTGCTATGTTGTACTGGGTTGAGGGAAATCTTGATGGCGCTTTGATTGTCACATAAAAGAGGCACTTTGTCACAAGTGACACCATAATCCTTTAAAGTTTGCCTCATCCACAGCAGTTGAGCACAACAACTTGCAGCCGCCACATACTCAGCCTCGGTGGATGATAGGGAGACGCAGTTCTGCTTCTTTGAAGACCAACTTACCAAAGAGCGACCAAGGAATTGGCATCCTCCAGACGTTGACTTCCTCTCCACACAATCTCCAGCCCAGTCTGAGTCAGAATAGCCAACTAGATTGAAGTTTGCTCCTTTGGGATACCAGAGGCCAAAGTTTGGGGTATGAGCCAAATATCGAAAGATTCTTTTGACAGCCATGTAATGACTTTCTTTTGGTGCGGATTGAAACCGTGCACATATCCCTACACTCAACATAATATCCGGTCTAGATGCACAGAGGTAAAGGAGGGATCCAATCATGGAGCGGTATACCTTTTGATCCACTGCTTTACCATTGGGATCACTGTCAAGCTTGCATCTGGTTGGCATGGGAAACTTGACTGGTTTGACATCTTCGAGCTCGAACCGCTTGAGCATGTCTTGAGTGTATTTGGCTTGTTTGATGAATGTCCCCTCTAGACCTTGCTTAATCTCGAACCCGAGGAAAAACTTCAACTCTCCCATCATGGACATCTCAAACTTCTCAGTCATTAGTGCAGCAAATTCTTCATTGAATGAAATGTTAGGAGAGCCAAAGATAATATCATCAACATATAGTTGGCATATGAACAAATCCCCTTTAACCTTCTTAGTAAAAAGAGTGGGATCAATCTTTCCAATTTCAAACCCACGATCTTGTAACAACTCAGTAAGGTACTCATACCACGCGCGTGGGGCTTGTTTAAGGCCATAGAGTGCCTTATTGAGTTTGTACACATGATTGGGGAGCTTGGGATGTTCGAAACCCGGGGGTTGTTTGACATATACCAACTCATTCAAAGGACCATTAAGAAATGCACTTTTCACATCCATTTGCTGTAATTTGAAGTTATGATGAGAAGCAAATGCAAGTAACATGCGAATAGATTCTAGACGAGCAACAGGGGCAAAGGTTTCACCGTAGTCGATACCCTCGACTTGGGAGTAGCCTTGAGCCACCAATCTTGCCTTGTTTCGAATCACAATTCCATTTGCATCTTGCTTGTTCTTAAATATCCATTTGGTCCCAATGACATTATGTTCCTTCGTTGGTCGGGGCACTAAATCCCAGACTTGGTTGCGCTCGAAGTTGTTAAGTTCTTCGTGCATGGCCATAAGCCAATCCTCATCATCGAGCGCTTCCTGTACCTGTTGAGGTTCACAATACGAGACAAACGCGTGATGCTCACAAAAATTCCAAAGCTGTTGACGAGTAGATACTCCCCTTTTTAAGCTGCCAAGGACATTCTTCATAAGGTGTGACTTGACTCTCAGCTTGTTCGCATTCTTGGCTGCTCGACGCTCCAAGAGTTCTTCATTAGATAACGGGGGAGCGTCGCCTTGTTTCACTTGTTTGCCCTTGCGTCTTGAGCTGGTTGTTGGAGCTCTAGACGGGAATTGTGAGACAGTCTCCTGATCATCTTGTCCTTCGACTTGAGCAAGTTCACTGGTTTGATCTTGTATTAGTGGTTGCTCTTGATCTTGATCTCGTGCTGGTTCAGGGTCTTGGGGTAGTGCTTGAGTGGGCATATCATCGTTGTTAGGCAATTGATCTTGACCGAGAGCTTGATCAACTTGTTGAGAGTCTTCTCTTTGTTCATCGGAAGCGTGTGGGGCTTGTGGGGGTGATGGCTCCACTTGAGTAGAGCATTGTCCTTCTCCTTCTGCCACAAGGGGTTCCTCAATGGGGAGTATTTGACCAATCCCCATTCTTCTTATGGCTTCGGGAGGAATTTCATCACCTATATCACAAAGACCACTTTGCTCCACTTGGGAGCCATTATTTTCGTCAAACTCTACGTTACACGTCTCCTCAATTAGTCCGGTGGACTTGTTGAGGACACGGTAAGCATGAGAGTTTGTAGCATAACCAACAAAGATACCCTCATGTGCTCTAGAATCAAATTTAGCTAGCCTAGCTCCCTTTATAAGAATGAAACACTTACAACCGAATACCCGGAAGTACTTGAGATTGGGTTTGTTTCCAGTTAGAATCTCATACGGAGTCTTGTTCAATCCTTTGCGAATGTAGAGCCGATTGGACGCATGACATGCTGTGTTGATGGCCTCTGCCCAGAAGTTGTATGGAGATTTGAATTCTGCCATCATTGTTCTCGCAGCATCTATCAAGGTCCGGTTCTTCCTTTCTGCCACGCCGTTTTGCTGAGGGGTATATGGTGCAGAGTATTGGTGCTTTATTCCCTCATCACCTAGAAACTCATCTAGAGTGTAGTTCTTGAACTCGATGCCGTTGTCACTCCTAATCATCAAGATCTTTGCTCCATGTTGACGTTGCGCTTCATTAGCAAAGTTGATGACTGTTTGTTGAGTTTCACTCTTCCTTTTGAAGAAATATACCCAGGTATATCTTGAGTAATCGTCAACAATCACTAAGCAATACTTTCTGCCTCCAAGACTATCAAATGTTGGGGGACCAAACAGATCCATGTGGAGAAGTTCCAATGGCCTCTTAGTGTAGATAAGAGTCGTTGGACGATGAGCAGTTTCATGAATCTTTCCTTCAATGCAAGCACTGCAAACACGATCTTTAACAAAGCTCACATTTGTTAGTCCACGAACATGGTCCCCTGTTAGAAGACTTTGCAAAGATCTCATATTGACATGAGCTAAACGGCGATGCCAAAGCCAGCCCACGTCAACTTTAGCCATTAAACATGTCGCAGTCTTAGTGGGTCGTTTCGAAAAGTTTACCACATAGAGACCATTTTCGACATGTCCAACATAGGCTACTTTAAGAGTCTTGCTCCTTAGGAGGACCACAGAGTCAATATTAAAGAAAGTGGAAAAACCCATGATTGCAAGTTGACGAACGGAAAGTAAATTGTAGGCAAGAGACTCAACAAGCATGACCTTCTCAATAGACAAATCTTGAGAGACGACCACCTTACCAAATCCCAATACCTTTGACGAGGATGCATCGGCGAATTGGACATGGGTGGGCATAGATGGAGAAGGGTGCACATCCACCACTAAGTGCTTGCTTCCGGTCATATGATTTGTTGCTCCACTATCGAGCAACCATGACACCCCACCGGAAGCAAACTCCTGCAATAGATCAAGGCTTGGTTTTAGGTACCCATTTTTTAATGGGTCCTTTCATGTTAGAGACAAGGGTCTTAGGAACCCAGATAGCCCATTCAATATCTTCATCGTAGGAACCAACAAATCTGGCATAAACATGCCCGTCACTAGCACAACATAACACATAAGAGGAATTAAGTTTGCCGGCTGTGTTAGTAGGAGCGATTTTGCCCTTCTTGGGGTTCCCATAGTCCACCTTGTTCCTGTTCACCTTCTGAGTCCCCTCACCCTCCTTGACAAAGATGTCCATGAGGGTGAGAGATCGTTTGTGCTTGTTCTTCCTTTTAGCTTTTGACTTGGAGGTAAGTCCAAGTCCTTCCTTTCCTACAACACTCTTTTGAGTGCTTAAGAGATCGTTCAGACTCTTCTCACCTTGTCTGCATGACACAAGGCCCTTCTCAAGTTTCTCCTTTAACTTGGCATTTTCCTCCACAAGATGAACATGCTCACAACAGGGATTAGTTGCACAAGTATTATCAATTAACACAAAGGGAGGACAAGTAGAGATCTCTTTGGTAAGTTTTGCTTGGAGTTGATCATGAGACTCTTTCAGAGAGAAATGAACACCTTTCAAGGCTTTGTGCGCCTTGTCAAGTATGTCAAACTCTTCTTTGAGTCTGTCACGTCCAACCTCAAGAGCATACTTTTCGGATTTAAGCATGCGAGTAAGAACAACATCATGATCTAGTTTCTTTTGCATTTTAGCGCAGTCATCGTTATATGACTCCTCAAGAGCCAAACGAAGAGTGCGCTCCTCTTCTAGAGTGCTAGATAATTCGGCAATTTCATCGGCATAGTCACGGCTATGTCCATGAAGCTCGGAGATGGTCTCCTCATGAGACTCAATGAGGTCAGTGGCCTCACCCAGTTGTTCCAAGAGAGCAACAAAATGCTTCTTGGTTTCTCCCTTAATAGTGCATAGAAACTTATCAAGATCATGCTCATTAAGTTCTCCAACATCACTATCTTCTACACAATTTAACAATGAAGGAGCAGAAGTAATGTTGGTCTTAATGATAGAAGTTACCTGATTGGTACCTTTTGCCATGAGGCACTTGGTGATGTGGTTCTCATTGGGTGCGTTGAAGAGAGACACCTTCTGGGAAGGGGTAGTGGCTATAGCAACAGTTGCCGTTGCCACTGTATCATCATCATCATCATCATCATCAGAAGGATACTCCTCCAGGGCCACCATTCCTTTTGGGTGAGGTTTCTTCACAAAGTTGTTCTTGATTGGAAATGATTTGGTTTTGTCTTTGCGAATGAGCTTGCCTCCATTGTCTTCTCTCTTCTCATAGGGACATTCTGCCACGAAGTGACTCACGTTGCCACAGTTATAACATGTCCTTACTCGTTGTTTGGGTTTGAAACCACTTGAGTTGTTCTTGTTGAAGGTTGGTCTTGAGTTCCTTTTATTTCCCCAGAATTGCCTTGATGCAAGAGCCATGTGCTCATGATAGGCATACTTTGTGTCTTCCGGGCAGCTCTCCTCTTCCTCATCTTCTTCTTCTTCTTCTTCAAGCATTACTCTTGCTTTCAACGCAAGTTTGGGTGAAGTGGTTTTTGATCGGACACGAGCAAGTGCATTGTCGGCTGTTTCGTTCATGATTGACATTGCAATGAACTCATCCAACACTTCACTGGAAGACAAAGAGTGAAAGTCTGGCCGCTGACGAATGACAGATGACATGGCTTTGTTGAAAGGCATGATGGCTTTGAGAAACTTGCGTTTGACCCAAGTGTCATCCACATCCTTACTTCCATGATCCTTTAGTGCCACAGCAATAGCAGTCACCCTCCGATAGAGATCACGAGGGTCCTCTTCTTCCTTCATCACAAACTCATCGGCCTGATCAAGTATCACTTCATAGTTGGATCGTTGGATACTTGAGCTTCCCTTATACAACACCATAATATGCTCCCAACAATCCTTGGCCAATGTGAAGGGACGTAAGTGGGGAAGATCTTCAGGTGGCACAGCAGACTGAAGGATAAACAGCGCAGAGTGATTATATTGATTGTCTGCATCTTCTCTTGGAGTGAGGTTGCTTGGGTCATGGGGGTAATATCCTTGCTCGATAATTCTCCACAAGTTTGTTGAGCTGTGATTCAAATGAGACTTAATAGAAAATACCCAGTTAGCAAAGTCACCTTTCACAAGTTTAGGAGGAGGACCAACAGGATTAAGACGAGGTGCGAGAACGGGTCCTCCATAAGTCATGGGAGGTGGGACAGAGGCATGTGTTCCAGTCCCATCCTTTCCGTGAGGTGAAGCAGGTTGCATACCTTTAGCCGCTTCCTTAGAGGAGTTGGCCTCCGAATCGGAAATGGTGGGTTTAACCACTAAAGCCGGTTCGGGTGAACTTTTAAGACCATCAATTAATTCCTTAAGCATGGTTTTGACTTCGCTCGTCAAGGACGTCTTGAGGGCTGCCATAGCCGTATTCAAGTCGTCCCTTGTGACCGAAGTCAAGTCCATGCCCTCGGGTTGCCCATGGTTCACTTCCTCTTCGCCTTCCATACTCTTCGGGTGGCTAAACCCTTAATAAAGAGACGTGGCTCTGATACCAATTGAAAAGGATCGATATGGTTGGCTAGAGGGGGGGTGAATAGACAACGACCACTTTTTAATTAATCTTAGCAAGTTAAGGTAAACACTATGTGGGTACACAGATAATAAGACAAAGAGATGACCCGATAGAATCTAACCACGAGAGCTATTAAGCCGACTGAGATAAAGTCACAAAGCTAAAGCAAATACAAAGTAAAGGATAGAAATAACCACAAGTGGAACCGATGGAGACGATGATGTGTTACCGAAGTTCCTTCCCTTTGACAGGAAGTACGTCTCCGTTGGAGCGGTGTGGAGGCACAATGCTCCCCAAAAAGCCACTAAGGCCACCGTATTCTCCTCACGCCCTCGCACGATGCAAGGTACCGTGATTCCACTATAGGTGCCCTTGAAGGCGGCGACCGAACCTTTACAAACAAGGTTGGGGCAACTCCACACAAAGCTTGGAGGCTCCCAACAAGACCACGAAGCTTCACCACAATGGAATATGGCTTCGAGGTGACCTCAACCGTCTAGGATGCTCAAACACCCAAGAGTAACAAGATCCGCAAGGGATTGGTGGGGGAATCAACTTTTCTCTTGGTGAAAGTGTGGATCTAGGCCTTCTCAACCAATCCCTAAAGAATCAACAAGTTTGATTGGCTAGGGAGAGAGGTCGAGCACTTTTAAGCTTGTGGAGCAACAATGGAGCATAGAGAGGTAAGAGATGGAGTTCCTCAGCTAGAAGAACTCTTTATATAGTGGGGGAAAAATTCAGACCGTTTTCCCACTCTCTGCCCGAGATCCAGCGGTACTACCGCTGGGAAGGAGCGGTACTACCGCTGCCTGGCGGTACTACCGCTGGATGCAGCGGTACTACCGCTAGGGCTTCCAGCGGTACTACCGCTGGCACCAGCGGTACTACCGCTGGCCCTTGGTAGTGCAAAAGCACTACTACCGCCGAGAAAGTCTTCGCAAAAGGGTCCGTCCGCGAACTACCGCTAGGTAGGTGGAACAGGGCACCTGGAGCGGTACTACCGCTGACCCGGGGCGGTACTACCGCGGGCCAGCGGTACTACCGCTGACCAGGGGCGGTACTACCGCCAGCCAGCGGTACTACCGCTGGCTGCAGCGGTACTACCGCTGGCAGTCCAGCGGTACTACCGCTGGGACCATTTTGCAGAGAAGCTAAGATCAAAACGGCGAGGGCCGCTCCAAAGATAAAGGAAAGGGAGAAAGAGAGGTGTGCGTGTGCAAAGATAGATTCCACCCAAACCTTTCCACTACGGATCCCCTCTTAATAGTACGGCTTTCCTATGACTCAAAATAAAGAGAATCTAGGAGGGCGCCGTGCTTCCGTTCCAGAAGAGAGGAGTCGTGTCGTCTTGTGCTGTTGACGAGTGTTGCCTGAAACCTTGACACACACGATTAGTCCTGTACGGTACTGTCATCAATCACCAAAATTACTTAGGCATAAATTATGCCTCAACAATCTCCCCCTTTTTGGTGGATTGATGACAATACCGGATTTGCATGGATAATAATATGAGAGTAAAAAGATAGAGATATATGACATATGACTCACAACATATGATGGAAATAAATCTAATCTCACATAAGAAAGATCATGTCTCACACAAGATAGCAAACGAAGCAAACCAAGTTCAAAGCAAATCATACGAGATAAAGCAAAGCAATGCAAAGTTCGAATGAAATCAAATCCCTAGACTCTCTCCCCCTTTGGCACAAGACACCAAAAAGGGGGCACACCTAATGCCACAGGTAGCTACTCCTCGTCTTCAGGGTCACCAGACTCGTCTGTTCCCTCCTGGTCAGTCTCCTCCTCCTCTTGCGCCTCATCACCCGACCACTGGTACCCCTGAGCCTGCATCCAAGTAGCCTCAGGCGTGATGTCGTCCTCTGAGCCACTGGAGATGTCCACATCCAAGGTCCTGAGAACACGCTTATGCCTCTGGCGGCTCTGCTTCTGAGCCACGTGTGTCTGATACTGACCCTTGGCCTGCATACAGAAGAGATTCTTCATCTTGTCCTGCAACTTGATAGCCCAAGATGGCATGGCAGACGAGCGGGACTGAGAGGCAGGTCCTCTACCAGCAGCTGTCTCTGTATCAGTGTCCATGTGCTGATAAGATGAAGATGGGTTGGCCCACCTGTCCTTGACGCGCAGCTTGATTGGGTCATGCACAATGTAGTCCGACTGTGCGTAGAGCACCTCATCCGGATGCGCCTGTTGCCACTTATGGCAAATGTATGCAAACAGGTAAGGCCCGTAGATAGGGACCTTACGGTTGATGATGCAGTTCCATAGTTCTGTGAACATCACATCTGCAATATCCAGTTGAGCAGACTCCACAGACATAGCCTCCTCACATAGTAACAACATCTCAGCCAAGGAGCCATGGACCTCATCGAAGTTACCACTCCGAGGGAAGAGGGTGTTCCGAAAGATGCGGTGCATGATGTCCAGGTGCTTGGGAAGCACCCCCTTCCTCAGATATAGTGTCTGCAGTCTGTCCTTTGCGAGGCCCTTATCAGTGGGGGCTGGAGCGTGAGGACGCAGCCCAAGAGGGGTGTCAGCACCCTGAAAATCAACGTGCAGGAACTGCATGAACTCTGTCCAGGAACCAGTCATCTTCTTTGACCCAGTCATCCATATCATGGAGCGCTGTTCATCATGGGAGAAGTGAACTGTGACATAGAACTGAGCAACTGCCGTAGGATCAAAATCCGTCTTGAAGGTGATGATGTTTTTGAGGCCCATCTTGTCAATCAAAGCAAGGGCATCACCAAAGTACTCTGTGTGCCGCTGAAGGTGTGCCAGATCAATCCACTGGACAGAGACATAGTTCTTCTTGAAGTTTGCAATGACATCTCGATATATCCTGCAATGGTCCTTAACCCAGACATTTTCAACACCATCGATCTTCTCCCTCTCCTGGAGATAGTGGTTCCTGGTGCGAAATTGCAGAAAGTCCTTGGGAGACATGGTGCGGATATTCACCCTCTTGTCCTTGTGAGCGACCTTCTTGAAGGACTTCTTCTTAGGGGGGAGACCAGACGTGGCAGACCCCTCGGGCGCCTCTGTGTTGCGAAACTGTTTGGATGCCGTGTCCCGTGGGGGGTTCGAACGGCGAGCAGAGCCACCTGTGACACAGACCACAAAGCGAAAAAGAGGCGACAAGAAAAGTCAAGGCAATGGATCTTGAGAGAGCAGAAAACGAAAACATGCATTGCTAAGCAAAAGAGAAATACACCGTGAATGCTCCTGGCGGTAGTACCGCCACCCCTGGCGGTAGTACCGCTGGGGCCTAGCGGTAGTACCGTCAGTCCTGGCGGTAGTACCGCTGGGGGTCATAGCGGTAGTACCGCTACCCCTGGCGGTAGTACCGCTGGGGGTTTGACTTTCAGATCTACACATATAAAACTCGTTTTCGAGGGCATGGACTGAATATGAACATTAAGGCGTACACCCCAGACCTAATGACAAGAGGAACACATAGTAATACGAGGTACAAACATGCTAGGCAAGAGAGAGCACGTTTTAGATCTAATCCAAAAGTTCAAATATTCGATCTAAGACGGTGAAATCCTAAACCATGGCAGCAATCATAACAACAACCATTGGACCTATACTCCCCTCAAAAATTTCCTTAATGCCATCCAATAACTAACCATAGGATCAACAAGATGAATCCAATCCCCAATGCTCCTAACCCTAGAACACGAAGAACAACCAAATAGAAGAAGGGAGGAGCTTTTGTTACCGGGATTCATGGCTTTGGAGGAAGAGGAAGAAGTGAAGCAGCCTTTCCACACCAACGGGGAGAAAGAGCTCCACGAAGTGAGATCCAATCGGGGGATTTTCGGGGTAGGGGAGGGAGGAGCCGCGAGGAAGAAGAAACAGATTGAAAATCGGGCTCCCCCTCCTTTATATAGCCCAAGCGGTACGGCCGGCGGTAGTACCGTTGTGGTTCCGGCGGTAGTACCGCTACCTGGCGGTACTACCGCTGGTTGCAGCGGTAGTACCGCTGGGGTCCTGGCGGTAGTACCGCTCCCCCTGGCGGTAGTACCGCTCCCCCTCGAAACCCTAGAAATATTCTATCCGGTCGTGTTAGATTTTGAATCCTGGCGGTAGTACCGCCATACCTGGCGGTAGTACCGCTGGGGTCCTGGCGGTAGTACCGCTACCCCTGGCGGTAGTACCGTTGTACATGTTTCAACACGGCTAAGGAAAAAAGGGAAACTTGGGCACATGACAAGTGAGTAAAAAGGGATGACATCCAAGAAAATGTACTGACTTGTCATTGTATATCCTCTCCTTTATACGCAAGAGAGGATGGAGGGGCGGTGGCCGAGGCCACCTATGTTTGAGACAATGGTATGACACCGCGAAGAATTATCCTTGGGTTCATGACCAATGCTCGTCTTTGAATCACAAGTGCCATTTGACAATGGCTAAAGTGAAAGACTAGAGTGATTTATGCATAATGGGAGGAGGGAAAGTTCACTGTGAGAACAACACTCCCCCTATGTCCATGCCTACACCTAGACCAAGATGGAATGTGAAGTGAGGTGCAATATGCCTAGTTTCAATCCACATTACTTGAGTCAATGATATTTAGCTCATGCCTTAACTCCCGGAACCTTGCTTCATCTAGTGGCTTGGTGAAAATATCTGCAAGTTGCTCTTCAGTGTGGATGAAATGAACCTCAATATCACCTAGCTTGATATGTTCACGGATGAAGTGATGACGAATATCAATATGTTTTGTTTTGCTATGTTGTACTGGGTTGAGGGAAATCTTGATGGCGCTTTGATTGTCACATAAAAGAGGCACTTTGTCACAAGTGACACCATAATCCTTTAAAGTTTGCCTCATCCACAGCAGTTGAGCACAACAACTTGCAGCCGCCACATACTCAGCCTCGGTGGATGATAGGGAGACGCAGTTCTGCTTCTTTGAAGACCAACTTACCAAAGAGCGACCAAGGAATTGGCATCCTCCAGACGTTGACTTCCTCTCCACACAATCTCCAGCCCAGTCTGAGTCAGAATAGCCAACTAGATTGAAGTTTGCTCCTTTGGGATACCAGAGGCCAAAGTTTGGGGTATGAGCCAAATATCGAAAGATTCTTTTGACAGCCATGTAATGACTTTCTTTTGGTGCGGATTGAAACCGTGCACATATCCCTACACTCAACATAATATCCGGTCTAGATGCACAGAGGTAAAGGAGGGATCCAATCATGGAGCGGTATACCTTTTGATCCACTGCTTTACCATTGGGATCACTGTCAAGCTTGCATCTGGTTGGCATGGGAAACTTGACTGGTTTGACATCTTCGAGCTCGAACCGCTTGAGCATGTCTTGAGTGTATTTGGCTTGTTTGATGAATGTCCCCTCTAGACCTTGCTTAATCTCGAACCCGAGGAAAAACTTCAACTCTCCCATCATGGACATCTCAAACTTCTCAGTCATTAGTGCAGCAAATTCTTCATTGAATGAAATGTTAGGAGAGCCAAAGATAATATCATCAACATATAGTTGGCATATGAACAAATCCCCTTTAACCTTCTTAGTAAAAAGAGTGGGATCAATCTTTCCAATTTCAAACCCACGATCTTGTAACAACTCAGTAAGGTACTCATACCACGCGCGTGGGGCTTGTTTAAGGCCATAGAGTGCCTTATTGAGTTTGTACACATGATTGGGGAGCTTGGGATGTTCGAAACCCGGGGGTTGTTTGACATATACCAACTCATTCAAAGGACCATTAAGAAATGCACTTTTCACATCCATTTGCTGTAATTTGAAGTTATGATGAGAAGCAAATGCAAGTAACATGCGAATAGATTCTAGACGAGCAACAGGGGCAAAGGTTTCACCGTAGTCGATACCCTCGACTTGGGAGTAGCCTTGAGCCACCAATCTTGCCTTGTTTCGAATCACAATTCCATTTGCATCTTGCTTGTTCTTAAATATCCATTTGGTCCCAATGACATTATGTTCCTTCGTTGGTCGGGGCACTAAATCCCAGACTTGGTTGCGCTCGAAGTTGTTAAGTTCTTCGTGCATGGCCATAAGCCAATCCTCATCATCGAGCGCTTCCTGTACCTGTTGAGGTTCACAATACGAGACAAACGCGTGATGCTCACAAAAATTCCAAAGCTGTTGACGAGTAGATACTCCCCTTTTTAAGCTGCCAAGGACATTCTTCATAAGGTGTGACTTGACTCTCAGCTTGTTCGCATTCTTGGCTGCTCGACGCTCCAAGAGTTCTTCATTAGATAACGGGGGAGCGTCGCCTTGTTTCACTTGTTTGCCCTTGCGTCTTGAGCTGGTTGTTGGAGCTCTAGACGGGAATTGTGAGACAGTCTCCTGATCATCTTGTCCTTCGACTTGAGCAAGTTCACTGGTTTGATCTTGTATTAGTGGTTGCTCTTGATCTTGATCTCGTGCTGGTTCAGGGTCTTGGGGTAGTGCTTGAGTGGGCATATCATCGTTGTTAGGCAATTGATCTTGACCGAGAGCTTGATCAACTTGTTGAGAGTCTTCTCTTTGTTCATCGGAAGCGTGTGGGGCTTGTGGGGGTGATGGCTCCACTTGAGTAGAGCATTGTCCTTCTCCTTCTGCCACAAGGGGTTCCTCAATGGGGAGTATTTGACCAATCCCCATTCTTCTTATGGCTTCGGGAGGAATTTCATCACCTATATCACAAAGACCACTTTGCTCCACTTGGGAGCCATTATTTTCGTCAAACTCTACGTTACACGTCTCCTCAATTAGTCCGGTGGACTTGTTGAGGACACGGTAAGCATGAGAGTTTGTAGCATAACCAACAAAGATACCCTCATGTGCTCTAGAATCAAATTTAGCTAGCCTAGCTCCCTTTATAAGAATGAAACACTTACAACCGAATACCCGGAAGTACTTGAGATTGGGTTTGTTTCCAGTTAGAATCTCATACGGAGTCTTGTTCAATCCTTTGCGAATGTAGAGCCGATTGGACGCATGACATGCTGTGTTGATGGCCTCTGCCCAGAAGTTGTATGGAGATTTGAATTCTGCCATCATTGTTCTCGCAGCATCTATCAAGGTCCGGTTCTTCCTTTCTGCCACGCCGTTTTGCTGAGGGGTATATGGTGCAGAGTATTGGTGCTTTATTCCCTCATCACCTAGAAACTCATCTAGAGTGTAGTTCTTGAACTCGGTGCCGTTGTCACTCCTAATCATCAAGATCTTTGCTCCATGTTGACGTTGCGCTTCATTAGCAAAGTTGATGACTGTTTGTTGAGTTTCACTCTTCCTTTTGAAGAAATATACCCAGGTATATCTTGAGTAATCGTCAACAATCACTAAGCAATACTTTCTGCCTCCAAGACTATCAAATGTTGGGGGACCAAACAGATCCATGTGGAGAAGTTCCAATGGCCTCTTAGTGTAGATAAGAGTCGTTGGACGATGAGCAGTTTCATGAATCTTTCCTTCAATGCAAGCACTGCAAACACGATCTTTAACAAAGCTCACATTTGTTAGTCCACGAACATGGTCCCCTGTTAGAAGACTTTGCAAAGATCTCATATTGACATGAGCTAAACGGCGATGCCAAAGCCAGCCCACGTCAACTTTAGCCATTAAACATGTCGCAGTCTTAGTGGGTCGTTTCGAAAAGTTTACCACATAGAGACCATTTTCGACATGTCCAACATAGGCTACTTTAAGAGTCTTGCTCCTTAGGAGGACCACAGAGTCAATATTAAAGAAAGTGGAAAAACCCATGATTGCAAGTTGACGAACGGAAAGTAAATTGTAGGCAAGAGACTCAACAAGCATGACCTTCTCAATAGACAAATCTTGAGAGACGACCACCTTACCAAATCCCAATACCTTTGACGAGGATGCATCGGCGAATTGGACATGGGTGGGCATAGATGGAGAAGGGTGCACATCCACCACTAAGTGCTTGCTTCCGGTCATATGATTTGTTGCTCCACTATCGAGCAACCATGACACCCCACCGGAAGCAAACTCCTGCAATAGATCAAGGCTTGGTTTTAGGTACCCATTTTTTAATGGGTCCTTTCATGTTAGAGACAAGGGTCTTAGGAACCCAGATAGCCCATTCAATATCTTCATCGTAGGAACCAACAAATCTGGCATAAACATGCCCGTCACTAGCACAACATAACACATAAGAGGAATTAAGTTTGCCGGCTGTGTTAGTAGGAGCGATTTTGCCCTTCTTGGGGTTCCCATAGTCCACCTTGTTCCTGTTCACCTTCTGAGTCCCCTCACCCTCCTTGACAAAGATGTCCATGAGGGTGAGAGATCGTTTGTGCTTGTTCTTCCTTTTAGCTTTTGACTTGGAGGTAAGTCCAAGTCCTTCCTTTCCTACAACACTCTTTTGAGTGCTTAAGAGATCGTTCAGACTCTTCTCACCTTGTCTGCATGACACAAGGCCCTTCTCAAGTTTCTCCTTTAACTTGGCATTTTCCTCCACAAGATGAACATGCTCACAACAGGGATTAGTTGCACAAGTATTATCAATTAACACAAAGGGAGGACAAGTAGAGATCTCTTTGGTAAGTTTTGCTTGGAGTTGATCATGAGACTCTTTCAGAGAGAAATGAACACCTTTCAAGGCTTTGTGCGCCTTGTCAAGTATGTCAAACTCTTCTTTGAGTCTGTCACGTCCAACCTCAAGAGCATACTTTTCGGATTTAAGCATGCGAGTAAGAACAACATCATGATCTAGTTTCTTTTGCATTTTAGCGCAGTCATCGTTATATGACTCCTCAAGAGCCAAACGAAGAGTGCGCTCCTCTTCTAGAGTGCTAGATAATTCGGCAATTTCATCGGCATAGTCACGGCTATGTCCATGAAGCTCGGAGATGGTCTCCTCATGAGACTCAATGAGGTCAGTGGCCTCACCCAGTTGTTCCAAGAGAGCAACAAAATGCTTCTTGGTTTCTCCCTTAATAGTGCATAGAAACTTATCAAGATCATGCTCATTAAGTTCTCCAACATCACTATCTTCTACACAATTTAACAATGAAGGAGCAGAAGTAATGTTGGTCTTAATGATAGAAGTTACCTGATTGGTACCTTTTGCCATGAGGCACTTGGTGATGTGGTTCTCATTGGGTGCGTTGAAGAGAGACACCTTCTGGGAAGGGGTAGTGGCTATAGCAACAGTTGCCGTTGCCACTGTATCATCATCATCATCATCATCATCAGAAGGATACTCCTCCAGGGCCACCATTCCTTTTGGGTGAGGTTTCTTCACAAAGTTGTTCTTGATTGGAAATGATTTGGTTTTGTCTTTGCGAATGAGCTTGCCTCCATTGTCTTCTCTCTTCTCATAGGGACATTCTGCCACGAAGTGACTCACGTTGCCACAGTTATAACATGTCCTTACTCGTTGTTTGGGTTTGAAACCACTTGAGTTGTTCTTGTTGAAGGTTGGTCTTGAGTTCCTTTTATTTCCCCAGAATTGCCTTGATGCAAGAGCCATGTGCTCATGATAGGCATACTTTGTGTCTTCCGGGCAGCTCTCCTCTTCCTCATCTTCTTCTTCTTCTTCTTCAAGCATTACTCTTGCTTTCAACGCAAGTTTGGGTGAAGTGGTTTTTGATCGGACACGAGCAAGTGCATTGTCGGCTGTTTCGTTCATGATTGACATTGCAATGAACTCATCCAACACTTCACTGGAAGACAAAGAGTGAAAGTCTGGCCGCTGACGAATGACAGATGACATGGCTTTGTTGAAAGGCATGATGGCTTTGAGAAACTTGCGTTTGACCCAAGTGTCATCCACATCCTTACTTCCATGATCCTTTAGTGCCACAGCAATAGCAGTCACCCTCCGATAGAGATCACGAGGGTCCTCTTCTTCCTTCATCACAAACTCATCGGCCTGATCAAGTATCACTTCATAGTTGGATCGTTGGATACTTGAGCTTCCCTTATACAACACCATAATATGCTCCCAACAATCCTTGGCCAATGTGAAGGGACGTAAGTGGGGAAGATCTTCAGGTGGCACAGCGGACTGAAGGATAAACAGCGCAGAGTGATTATATTGATTGTCTGCATCTTCTCTTGGAGTGAGGTTGCTTGGGTCATGGGGGTAATATCCTTGCTCGATAATTCTCCACAAGTTTGTTGAGCTGTGATTCAAATGAGACTTAATAGAAAATACCCAGTTAGCAAAGTCACCTTTCACAAGTTTAGGAGGAGGACCAACAGGATTAAGACGAGGTGCGAGAACGGGTCCTCCATAAGTCATGGGAGGTGGGACAGAGGCATGTGTTCCAGTCCCATCCTTTCCGTGAGGTGAAGCAGGTTGCATACCTTTAGCCGCTTCCTTAGAGGAGTTGGCCTCCGAATCGGAAATGGTGGGTTTAACCACTAAAGCCGGTTCGGGTGAACTTTTAAGACCATCAATTAATTCCTTAAGCATGGTTTTGACTTCGCTCGTCAAGGACGTCTTGAGGGCTGCCATAGCCGTATTCAAGTCGTCCCTTGTGACCGAAGTCAAGTCCATGCCCTCGGGTTGCCCATGGTTCACTTCCTCTTCGCCTTCCATACTCTTCGGGTGGCTAAACCCTTAATAAAGAGACGTGGCTCTGATACCAATTGAAAAGGATCGATATGGTTGGCTAGAGGGGGGGTGAATAGACAACGACCACTTTTTAATTAATCTTAGCAAGTTAAGGTAAACACTATGTGGGTACACAGATAATAAGACAAAGAGATGACCCGATAGAATCTAACCACGAGAGCTATTAAGCCGACTGAGATAAAGTCACAAAGCTAAAGCAAATACAAAGTAAAGGATAGAAATAACCACAAGTGGAACCGATGGAGACGATGATGTGTTACCGAAGTTCCTTCCCTTTGACAGGAAGTACGTCTCCGTTGGAGCGGTGTGGAGGCACAATGCTCCCCAAAAAGCCACTAAGGCCACCGTATTCTCCTCACGCCCTCGCACGATGCAAGGTACCGTGATTCCACTATAGGTGCCCTTGAAGGCGGCGACCGAACCTTTACAAACAAGGTTGGGGCAACTCCACACAAAGCTTGGAGGCTCCCAACAAGACCACGAAGCTTCACCACAATGGAATATGGCTTCGAGGTGACCTCAACCGTCTAGGATGCTCAAACACCCAAGAGTAACAAGATCCGCAAGGGATTGGTGGGGGAATCAACTTTTCTCTTGGTGAAAGTGTGGATCTAGGCCTTCTCAACCAATCCCTAAAGAATCAACAAGTTTGATTGGCTAGGGAGAGAGGTCGGGCACTTTTAAGCTTGTGGAGCAACAATGGAGCATAGAGAGGTAAGAGATGGAGTTCCTCAGCTAGAAGAACTCTTTATATAGTGGGGGAAAAATTCAGACCGTTTTCCCACTCTCTGCCCGAGATCCAGCGGTACTACCGCTGGGAAGGAGCGGTACTACCGCTGGATGCAGCGGTACTACCGCTGGGGCTTCCAGCGGTACTACCGCTGGCCCTTGGTAGTGCAAAAGCACTACTACCGCCGAGAAAGTCTTCGCAAAAGGGTCCGTCCACGAACTACCGCTAGGTAGGTGGAACAGGGCACCTGGAGCGGTACTACCGCTGACCCGGGGCGGTACTACCGCCAGCCAGCGGTACTACCGCTGGGACCAGCGGTACTACCGCTGGGGACCATTTTGCAGAGAAGCTAAGATCAAAACGGCGAGGGCCGCTCCAAAGATAAAGGAAAGGGAGAAAGAGAGGTGTGCGTGTGCAAAGATAGATTCCACCCAAACCTTTCCACTACGGATCCCCTCTTAATAGTACGGCTTTCCTATGACTCAAAATAAAGAGAATCTAGGAGGGCGCCGTGCTTCCGTTCCAGAAGAGAGGAGTCGTGTCGTCTTGTGCCGTTGACGAGTGTTGTCTGAAACCTTGACACACACGATTAGTCCTGTACGGTACTGTCATCAATCACCAAAATTACTTAGGCATAAATTATGCCTCAACAGCTCCTTGGTAAGTTGGTCCTCGAAAAAGCAGAACTGTGTTTCTCTCTCCACGGCCGAGGCTGAATATATTGCAGCCGCAAGCTGTGCAACCCAACTGCTATGGATGAGGCAAACCCTGAAGGATTATGGTATCACGTATCGACACGTTCCTCTTCTCTATGATAATGAAAGTGCCATAAAGATCTCCGAGAACCCCATTGATCACCCTCGCACAAAACATATTGATATTATGTATCATTTCTTGAGAGACCATGTGCAAAAGAGTGACATTGATATTACCCATGTGGGTACCGACATGCAGCTCGCTGACATTTTCACCAAGCCACTTAGCGTAGCAAGGTTCTGTCAACTTAGGCGTGAACTAGGTATCTTGGAGCTTGACAACATAACTTGAAATCTTGCACACATACACACACTCACATTATGTTTGTGTCTTGATGTGGGCATGCATTTAGGGGGAGTGGGTCATAATTCTGTGTTTTGAGCTTACAAAGTATGCATAAATCAACTTCTGTCCACAAGTAGTATATGTAATTCTTGTAGGCAACTATGTTCGTGTTCTTTGTGAGAAACCATGAAAAATCATCATCTCATCATAAAAAATTCCAGAATCAGCCTCTGCCTCCTCCTCTCCCTCGGTCGTCCGACGTGTCTCGGACGTCCGGCGGCTAACCTCATTCCGGATGTCCGGCGAGTGTCGGTCGTCGACGGCAAAATCCTCTTCGGACGTCCGACGCCTGTCGGACGTCCGACACATCGGGGCCTATAAATAGAAGGGCGCGGGGCTCGGCCTTGCCCTAGCCCTCACGCGCCTCCTTTTTCCCCAGCAGCCGCCGCCGCCAGCACCAGGAGCGCTCGCCCGCGCCACCACCTCCGAGATCTGCCTGATCTCCTCCGCGAGATCCGATCTCCTCCGTGGGATCCATCTCTTCTTGCTCTCCTATCTCGATCTACAGGTATCTCCTCCGTTCCCCTCGCGTTTGGATTCCTTTCTCCCAAGTTCGCGTGTTCGTTCATATGGTTAGACCGTGACCGTTCCCCTTTGGATTTCAATCCGTATAGGTTTGTGTGCATCATGCCCAGGACTAAGCACGCCGCCCAGAAGGACACTGCTGGCTCATTCGCTCGTGCCCCTACTGGCACGGGGTCGGACTCGGAAGGGGAACGTCGTCCCTTCAAACGGATTTCCCGGCGTCCTCCGTCTCAACAACTCCCCTCGTCGTCTGATGGCTCTGACTTCTAGGATGAGCTTGCCGCTGAGGACCGCGCTGACCAGCCCGCCGTTCGGAGGTCCATGCCAAAGCCCGGGACTCGCAGGCCGTCCTATATGCCACCACCTCCTCCTGCTCAGCCCGAAGGTGAAGCTCGTCGCATCTCACTTGAACCCCCTGCTACCTTAGGTCGTGAAGTCACGAACTTCACCACGCTTGCCAAGTCTTCATACCTCACTTTCCGCCGCGACATTGATCAATTCTCTGTCGTACGTGACTCTATGGACTCACGTTTCCGCACAAACGTCCAGGCGGACATCTTTACTACAGTCATAGTTCCTAAGGGTCTCTCTGTTCATCACCTCAGATATCTTCAGCATATTCGCACGCACCCGGTGAAATACCCGGGTACCATTGAGCTTATTTAGTCATCGGGGCTTGCTGCCCCGTTTGCTTTTCGTCGCGATTTTAACGCTGCTGCCATTCACCAGTTTTATGCCACATGCTTCTTTGGTCCAAACCACACTGTTAGCTGGATCACCTATGACATTCACTTCACAGCCTCTCATGATACGTTTGTTGCCGCACTTGGTTTCCCCAACTCCGGCTTGAAAATACATAAGAATGATCCTAACCATGCACATAAGCCAATTGAGGCATGTGGGTATCTCCTCAAACCACTCCGTGAACTTGATGCGGATGAACGCATGAAGGATCTTAACCAGGTATCCATCTGGCGCTCACCTTACTTTATCATCTTTCAGTGTCTTATCCGCACCATCTATCCCAAGATGGGTGATAAGGGATCTTGCAATGGCTACTGTATTGACATCATGTCACACTTGTACGAGCACCCCAAGAGCAAAATTAATCTGCCTCACTTTCTATGGCATGAGATTCGGCTTGATAGTTTTCAATACAAGCGAGCCTTCCCTCATGCCACCTTCATCCAGGCTCTTATTAATCATGTTGCTGATTTCTCTGTTGCTGTCACTCACACACATCACAAGTGGGTCATTCCCACTCACATGGAGGATAACTATGCTCCCAAGAAAACCCCATCCTCCACATCCACTCGCCGCACTGCTGCCCCGTCAGCAACCCCCTCATCTAGCTCCGCTCCTCTCGGTCGCTTTGCCAAATTCATTGGCAAGGCACATTCTGCTATGATGAAGGTCGTCTCTTTCCAGTGTGGTCAAACCCATGATGTGGTTTCTCACCTAGTCTCCTCCAAGAATGCCCTCAAGGCTCGTCTGAGAGACTCGGGCGCTCTTGATGTGAGTGATGATGAGGCCCTTCCTGCTGCCCCTCCTTCTGACTTTGGCTTCCCATCTGGTCCTGAGTGGGCTGATTTTCTTGACGAGGCTGGTGGCAGTGGCTTGCCTGACGATGAGGATGATGATGATGATGAGCTGTGAGCATGGTTGATGTTGTTGGTGCCTCCCTTTTTGGTACTTGGTGCCAAAGGGGGACTAATGTGTCGTAGTTTTTAGTCTTCGGAGATTTAGTCTAAATTTGCATGGTTGAGTAATGTAATGGATAAACTCATGTATGGCTACTTATGAATGTTGTGATTGCTATGGATTGCTATGATATCAGCATAGGCTATTATGTTTTTGCTCCACTACTTCTATGATGATCTATTGCCTTTCTATGATGATCTATTATCTTTACATGATGATCCATTATATGTTCGATACACACATTAAAAGGGAGCTCCGATATTTTATCATGCACATACTAAGGGGGAGCTCCGTACTAAACCTCTCCAAGGCTATAATGTATGTTAAATCTTTTTGAGACCTATGTATATGTTGTCATCAACTACCAAAAAGTGGGAGATTGAAAGTGCGTGCTATGCCCCTAATCGACTTTTGGTGTTAATGACAACACATACATAGGAAACTAATCCTATTTGTTGAGTGTATCTCAGGATGGCAAGTACTTTAGTAGATTGAGAATTATGTGCCAAGGTGGTTTGAGAAGATCGGGATTTATATGTCAAGAAGGCTCGGGATTGAGAAAAGATGATGTAGACTATCCTTTTGAGTTTACTATTCTTGAGTATAGGGATCCCGCACTATTAAGAGGGGATCGCAGGTTTTGCGATGAATTTGCTCATACCACATCTTCACTATTCTGCTCAATACCACATCTTCTCTATTCTGATCTTATCTCAAAACAGGACTAATGCCTCGGACATCCGGCTCCCTCCGGACGTCCGAGGGCCGGTCGAGGGTCGGACGACCGACACGCTTCGAAAATCCGGAGCTTTGCACCAGAAGAGCTTGAGCCCTATAACTCGGATTTCCGGCCCCCTCCAGACATCCGAGGGCCGGTCGACCGACCAGCTTCAGAAATTCGGAGCCCTGCACGAGAAGAACATGAGCCATATAACTCGGACTTCCGGCTCCCTCCGGACGTCCGTCCCCTTTCGGAAATCCGGAACCTTGCACCAGAAGAAGTTTAGTCGAATAACTCGTACTTCCGGCCTTCTCCGGACGTCCGGTCCTTGTTCAACTCACAGTGTTTCCACACATATCTACAACCCTCGGATGCCCGACCCCTGTCGGACGTCCGACTCCATGTGGACGCCCGGACTTCCGTAAACTGTCGGACGTCCGAACCCTGTGTGGCTTAAAGTGTCCCCAACGGCTATTTTACACTCCCCACTATATATACCCCTCCCACTTCGTGAGAGGGTGTCCAACACAGCTAGAACACATACAAGAACACCTTTATTCTCACTCACTCTTGTCTACACCAAATCTTAGATCCCAAGAGCATTTGTGAGTCCCTTTGAGTGTTGTTCCAATCAAAAGATAGATCGTCTCCTTCTCCTCCTTCCCACCAAAGTGATTTGTGATTTGAGCAAGTTTTGAGAAATCCCCGTGATCTTGTTACTCTTGGAGGTTGGAGACTCCTAGGCGGTAGGAGTCTTCGGAGAGGAATCAAACCATTGTGATTTCCCCCGGAAAGTTTGTGAAGGTTTGGAAGCCACCTCAAGGCTTACCACTAGTGGTTGAGAAACGCCTTCGTGGAGTTATCTCAAAGGGAGAATAGGGTGAGCCTTCGTGGCGTTGGTGTGCCTTCGTGGTAACATCCGCCCCTCTAACGATGACGTAGCTTCCCTCCAAGGAAGTGAACATCGGGATACATCCTCGTCTCTCTTGGAGTTTCGGTTATTCCTAACCCTAACTCTCTACTTGTGTTAATCCTTATTACGTACTTGTATTTGATTATTGTTTACCGCTTGCCTTACTTCACTCTAAATAGCTTACTCCTTGTCATAGCAATTATTAGGCCTACACTCATATTCCGCACCTTTGCCTAAAATTGCTAAGTAATTATTAAAATTTGGAACTGTACCTATTCACCCCCCTCTAGGTCCATCTCGATCCTTTTCAGCAGGGCTGTTATAGATTGCAACAAAGGCAATGTCACTTTACATGTAAACGGTAATGAGCATACGGTGCACTTTCCGAAGAAACAATATCGAGTACATTGCATCAATGCCATCGAAAAAACTTCATCGATTCTTATTGGGAGCTTTGAATGCCCTATTCCTCGTGTCAAGATGAAGTATGATTTGCTTGTTGGGGAGATTCACATACCCATTGAGGTGACTTAGTGACTATTCTAAAATTCTCCGTTCTCTTTTGTGATTCGAAAAGGTTTGTCAAGGAGACTTGATCAACCTCATTGACAGATTTTCTTTCGATGACCATGAGATGGATGAATCGAGGAGTCACAAACCTCTGTTCCAAGCTTTCACTTTAGGTTGCTTAGAATAAAAATGATAGATTTAGTTTAGTTTTCCCTTTTTCTGTTTTAGCGTCCGGTAGAAAAGTACCCCAAAAATAGAAGTTCTCCGAACGTCCTGAAAATCAAGTATGATTTTTTCTGGAATTTTAGAAAAATTCTGAGACAAAGAGCTTGTCTGGGGGCCACACCAGTGGGCCACAAGCCCTAGGGGCGCGGGCACCCCCTAGCCGTGCCACCCAGGCTTGTGGGGCCTACAGGAACCCCCTCCACTCATTCTTGCTCTCATCTGGTTCTCCTACCTCCAGAAAAAATCGTTTCGCAGCTCAAACTCATGATCTTGCTCCTCTTGCTGGGATTTTTCGATCTCTTTGCTCGAATCACCGTTCTCCGAACTGTTTTGGGGAAATTACTCCTTGGTAAGTGACTCCTCCATTGGTCCAATTAGTTTTTGCTCTAATGCCTTATACTCCGCGTATTTTTGTTGCCTTGGTGACCATGTTCTTGAGCTTTGCATGCTAATTCTAGCTGGTCCCAAGTAGTTTTGATGTGTAATATGGCCTCTAGGCACTTGTGGGAGTAGTTGCTACTAGTTTAGTTGAGACTTGTTCACTTTTCCTTTGGGTCACTGAAAATTTCGGAAAAGGAAGATGTTCAGGAGAAGCTTTCATGGTGGTTCCTCAAGCAAGAGAGGTCCCCGTCTTGCGGTTCGAGAGCCCGATCCTTACCAACCAAGGGACGCGCAGGTACAACCATGTGAATGGCCTTCTGGTGAATTTATGATTGAGGCAGGCTTCAAAGATGAGTTTGATGCACTTGTTCACAATGTCAGACTCGAAGAATTCATCTCTGATAAATGTGAACAATATGTTGCTCTCACTGCCTCTTTTGTTCGTAGATTCAAATTTTCAGCTGGCCGTGAGACATCGGTACTGTTTGATCTCTATGATAAATCGTATACCATGGATTTAGAGGATTTCAATAGAATTTGCAAAATACTGACTTGGGGTAGCCTCAATGATCCTCCTAAATCATCGATTAGAGATTTTTGCTCTGGTATTACTTTTGGAGAAACTAGAAACATTACGCAAGCTACCATGGGTGTGACGCCCTCGATTTAATCGTACGCTAACCATACACGCAAATGCGTATGATCAAACCCAAGGACTCACGGGAAGATATCACAACACAACTATAGACACAAATAAAATAACATCAGCTTCATATTACAAGCCATGGGCCTCGAGGGCTAGAATACGAAAGCTCGATAAACACACGAGTCAGCGGAAGCAACAAATATATGAGTACAGACATAAAACATGGGGTGCCTTAGAGAAGGCTAGCACAAAAGATACAACGATCGAATGAGGCGAGGCCTCCTGCCTGGGAACCTCCTAACTACTCCTGATCATCAGCGGCCTCCACTTAGTAGTAGGCACCGTCGGGGTAGCAGTCGTCGGCGGCGGGGACCTCCATCTCCTGGGCTCCATCATCTGGTCGCAGCAAACGGATCAAGGGGACAAGGGGGGAGCAAAGCAGCGGTGAGTACTGATCCAAAGTACTCGCAAGTATTACATCAGAACTAATCTAAATATGCATCAGTATCAAAGAAGGGGGTTATATGTGGACTGACTGCAGCAATGCGAGAATAGAGAGAGAAGGTCTAGTCCTATCAAAGACTAGCATCTTCAGGGTCTTGCAGCAATAGACGAGAGTAGAACAGGGGGTAAAACATTAATAGTCATATTGTTGCAGCAATAATAAAGTGAGGTCACGCCTAAAGATCCTCCCTCGACTCCCTGCGAGGAAGCAATCCCGAGGCAAACTAATGATCCAGTTAAGTAACAGTTGTAGTTGTAAAAGATCGGGGCACAACTCCAAGTCGTCCTGTAACCGTGGACACGGCTATCCGAATAGTTAATTTTCATCCCTGCAGGGGTGCACCACATGTCCCGTCACGCTCGATAACACTCTGGCCGGACATACTTTTCTGGGTCCTGCCCGACCTCGGAATATCGACACGTCGCAGCCCCACCTAAGACTAATCAGAGAGGCCAGCCCGCCGGTCTAACTCCTAAGCACAAAGGGTTGGTGGGCCCAGTTCCCCTTCACGCTCCTGCACGTGGCGTGGGCGGCCGACGTCAGTCCTAGCATCCCTTAATCACAAGCGCGATGCATCTCGGGACCACTCGGACGCGCGCCGTTACAATGCTGGCATCTGAAAAGCTTCGGCTGATACCGCGACGCCGAGTACCCATAATTCTTCCCGCGTAGCCGGTTAGTGCGAAAAGGTCTCCGACCAACCCAGATCAAAATACCCAAATCCATTAACATTTTAATTAGGCCATCAACACAGTCTCACGGGAATCCACCCGTCTTACAACTAATCACCAATGATCCCAGTAACATGGTCGAGTAACTGTGTGGTTGTAACATCGGGGGGGAATCCGAGGTATCACCTTCGTTGGATTCCGAACGGTGTACCCGTCAAGGTGGGCTTAGAGGAATCACCCTCGGGGGTCCCACACTTGAGGGGTTGCACGTCAGAGGCGTCATCGGGAATGGTGAAAGAGGAATCACCCTCGATAACCACGACCGACTAGCTATACTACGGAGATATCATCAGGAGTACTTAGTGAGGTGCCACCCTCGGTACCCGATAGTATCTCTGTAGCGTCGTACAACGAAGGGGGTGAATGTGCTGTGTCGGGTCTGGCTCGTCGATCAGAGATCGAGATTTGAAAACAAGCGGGGCAACTGATCTACGGGGTCAGAGGGGATGACTGCTCCACCTATACTAAGCAGATTAAAGGTACATGACTGAAAGTAGCAGTTCATCAAAAACAGTCTATGCATCAGATATAGGAGCTAACTACAACAGTAGCAAAAAACTAATGCAAGCAGTAGGAAGAAAGACATAGGCGATATAGGAATGATCAAGGGGAGTTTGCTTGCCTTGCTGCTCCGCGGCAAAGGACTGATCGGCAGGGTCGTAGATGTACCCGGCAGCAGCGTCAGTCTCGGGGTCTACCGGTAAGAAGAGGGGGAAGAAACAATAAATAATAGCACCGATGCAACACAAAGCATGATATGGCAAGATGCAGGCTAGACATGAGCTAACGCAACAACATCCGTCATAGACGGGTCGGAAGAATATCTGACGATATTTTCCGGGGTCTCGGGCTACTACCGGTTATACTGGAAACGATGGAAATGTTCCAAGTTTGCTATGCTAGGGACGCGTGACAGACGAATGGACCGTGTATCCGGGTTCGTCTCGTTCTGCTGATCAACTTTCATGTTGAAAATATTTTGATTTGACTTACGGATTATTTAATATTAATTTTTAAAGTTTTATTTAATAATTAGGAATTAAAAACAGATTTAAATGATTTAATAAAAAGCTATTATGACATCAGCATTTGACTGGTCAACTGACCAGCGGGTCCCGAACGTCATAGGCACAAGTTTTAATTAAGATTAAATATTAATTAATCATATTAATTTAGTGGGGGACCCACGTGTCATTCTCTCGTTAGGTTAATTAATTATTATATCTATCTATTTATTTATTTATTTAATAAAAACATATATTTTTATTATTTATATTTTAATTTCCATTTTCTTCAAAGCGGGTGTGGGGCCTCCCTCTAAGTGGGTGTGGAGGTATGGCCCCACCGGTAAGTGACATAGGCCATATACTCGTTTTTTTACAGATACTTAACCGTGCAAATATCGTATTCCTCCAAAATCCATATACGCAAATACATACATCGCATCTCATACATACATACATACATACGGCATCTAATACATATTTTGTTTTATTTTCATTTAACTCTTAGCACACTCATCTCTCTCTCTGTTAACAGAGAGACACAAAACAGAGAACAACTCTCTGCTCTAACTTAACATAGGATAACACCTTCTTCAAATCCTCCTACCGGTCACTACCGTCGACGGATCGGGGTCCCGTTTGCAGGAACGGAACCGGGACGGTGAGGGGAACGCGACGGTGGGAGGAGCCCGAGGAGGGGCTCACCAACGTTGGCGAGACGGCCCGATGAAGCCGGAGTTCGCGCGAAGCGGAGGTGACGGTGAGGAGGAGGATGAGGCGGTGACGGTGACGGTGACGGTGACGGCACGGTTCCGGTGGTGAAGGGAACGGTCGTTCCGGCGAGGAAGAGGTGTAGGGGAGGCCCGGTGGGGGAGGGGCTCGCCGGCGGGGTGAAGGGGCTGAGGGGGCCTGTCTCCCTGCTCGGTCCCTCCTGGACCGAGCGGGAGGAAGGGGGGGCGCGACGGGGGGGAGGCCCGTGGCCTAGGTCGGCCGACCAGGGAGGAACCCGGGAGGGACTCGGCCGCCAGAGGGTGTTGGAGGTCCGGCCGACGGGGGGGGGGGGGGTCCTCGGTGGGGAGAGGCAAGGGGGGCCGATCGGGGTGGGGATGGGAGGCCGGCGAGGAGGGAGGCCGGTGGAGTGGGGAGGGGCACGGGTGAGAGGGAGATGCGAGGGAAGGGGAGAGGGTGGATCTGATGCGGTTGTGGGGAGGGGGATGAGAGCGAGAGGTGGGAGGGAGAGTCGTGGGGGACGCTGGGAGAGGGAGTTACGAGAGAGAGAGGAGGGCCTCTCGTGGGGAGCTATCGGTGGGGGGGTGGGACCCGAGAGGGGGAGCGTGGGGGGGTGGCGGCGCTGTCAGGGGAGGAGGGAGCGAGGCAGGGCAGGGGGGCCTCGCCCTAGGGTTTGAGGGGGGGCGCTTGGGGCCTGGCCGGTTGGGCCTCTTGGCCCAGCTCGGCCAGGGGGGTGGGGGGGTTTTCTTCTCTTTTTTTTTGTTGCTTTGTTTTGTTTTGTTTTGCTTTTTCCTCTTCTATTATTTCTTTCTTTCTAATTTCTTTTCTTTCCTTTTTTTTCATTATTATTTTTAATACTTTCTTTCTCTAATAGTTAATAGGAATTTATAATTATAATTATCTTTTGTTTTCAATTTCTGAATCCAGATAGAAATTCAATGCGGGTCATCGGCGGTAATTTTCGATGATGTGGCATCATCTCCGGGTGATCACTGTAGCTTTATTACAATATTTACTGTAGCAAAAGTCGAGGATGTCACAATGGGGAGTATTCATTTTCCTGCCTTGCATTACTTTGCCCTCTTCATAGGCAGATGCATTAATGGCAAGGTTGAGCATTGTCACCTCTGCGCACCCGACCTTAGTATCCTTAAGAGCGCAGTGACGAGTGACAAAAGCTTCAACATGGGAGCTATAATCAAGGAGGCTGAATAAGATTGCTAATGAAGGGGATTTCTTTGGTGGGATCTATGCCACTCGCATAGCAAATTTTCTTGGAGTACCCATCCGCGAAGGAGATCCCCCGCTCCATACAGCTTTCCTTGACCGCGTCGCTTTGACACACTACCAGTTCCTTGAGAGGGATGATGAATCCCTCCTATACCGTCTGATATTTAACCGGCAGCGTGTTTTCCATATTACCCTTCCTGCTCCTGCCTTCTTTGACTTTCATGTAAAATGGAGATATTACATAACCAGAGGAGAGGCAGAGGAGACCTTTGTCATTTTTATGCTTTGCTTTTAACAGTGTTGAGTATGACTGGATCTTCATTGCCTTGAATTACAATGTTTAGTCAGCCCTTGGTCTTTGAAGGTGCTTTGCATTTATGTTTTGCGGTCTCAGAAAGAGCTAGCGAGATAGCATCTATTCTGCTTCATGTTGTTTTGATTGAAGTGTTGACATTTGAGGCTTATTATTATTTGCTCGCTAGTTGATTATGTCATTGATATGAGTTTACCGTGATACCTAGATGTCATTTGCTTATGTGGTTTGCTTGTGATCTTGCTGAAACTCTGGTTATGAGTTAGACATAGTTGCAACAAAAAGATTAAACAGAGTTCGTCAAAGTTTTTCTTTTTGTCTCTTTCAGTTTGTCAACTGAATTGCTTGAGGACAAGCAAGGCTTTAAGCTTGGGGGAGTTGATACGTCTCCGTCGTATCTACTTTTCCGAACTCTTTTGCCCTTGTTTTGGACTCTAATTTGCATGATTTGAATGGAACTAACCCGGACTAACGCTGTTTTTAGCAGAATTGCCATGATGTTGTTTTTGTGCAGAAATAAAAGTTCTCGGAATGTTGTGAAAATTTACGGAGATTTTTCTGGAATAAAAGAAAAATAACTGCGCAAAGATCCACCGGAGGAGGTGTGCCAGTGGGCCACAAGCCCCTGGGCCGCGGCCACCCCCCTAGGGTGCGCAGTGAGGGCTTGTGGGGCCCACGTGGCACCACCGCCCCCAAACTCAACTCTATATCTTCCGTCTCGTCCGGAAAAAAAATCAGAGAGAAGGATTCATCGCGTTTTACGATACGGAGGCGCCGCCACCTCCTGTTCTTCATCTGGAGGATAGATCTGGCGTCCGTTTTGGGCTCCGGAGAGGGGAAATCGTCGCCATCGTCATCATCAACCTTCCTCCATCGCCAATTCCATGATGCTCTTCATCGTTCGTGAGTAATCTCATCGTAGGCTTGCTGGACGGTGATGAGTTGGATGAGATCTATCATGTAATCGAGTTAGTTTTGACGGGGATTGATCCCTAGTATCCACTATGTTCTGAGATTGATGTTGCTACTACTTTGCCATGCTTAATGCTTGTCACTAGGGCCCGAGTGCCATGATTTCAGACCTGAACCTATTATGTTGTCGCCAATATATGTGTGTGTTAGATCCTATCTTGCAAGTTGTAGTCACCTACTATGTGTTATGACCCGGCAACCCCGGAGTGACAATAGCCGGAACCACTCCCGGAGATGACCATAGTATGAGGAGTTCATGTATTCACCAAGTGTTAATGCGATGGTCCGATTCTTTATTAAAAGGAGAACCTTAATATCCTGTAGTTTCCATTAGGACCCCGCTGCCACGGGAGGGATGGACAATAGATGTCATGCAAGTTCTTTTCCCTAAGCACGTATGACTACATACGGACTACATGCCTACATTAGATTAACGAACGGGAGCTAGTCACATATCTCTCCATGTTATAGCTGTTACATGATGAATCACATCCGTAATACTCATCCATCACCGATCCATTGCCTACAAGTCTTTTACTACTGGTCCTTGCTACGTTACTTTGTTCAGGCTTGTCCCTTGCTACAAAAGGGATTGGGCCACTTTGCTACTACTGTTGCTACTGCTGTTACTCTGCTGCTACTGCTGTTCCTTGCCACTTTGCTGTTAGTTGTATCAAGACCTTTTTCTGGCACCGTTGCCGGGGAAGAATAGTTCCCCGTCCACGTGCAACTTACTGGCACCATTGATACAACAGTTAGGAATAGTGTGCCGTCAACAGATCTGTTTCTGGCACCGTTGCTATCATACTACTTTGCTTGTAGACAATAATCTTTCAGGTGTGGTTGAATCTGACAAACTCAGATGCTAATACTTGAGAATATTCTTTCGCTTCCCCTTGAGGCGAATCAACAAATTTGGGTTGAATACTCTACCCTCGAAAACTGTTGCGATCCCCTACACTTGTGGGTTATCAATGCTCATCCTAAACCGACGACGAAAGTACGACTTGGGGTATGTGGAATTCTCCACAAAATAGTGCCTCATCAATTTGTTGTGGGCATCAATCCTATCCCTCCAAATTTTCTGCCAACCCATAACCGAACCACCGTGCTTTGGTTTTTTATTGATGTGCATAGCTAGGATCATTGCAAGATCCTCCTCCTCTTCCATATCAAATTCTTCTTCGGAAGAATCATATGCCGAACTCATCTAGAATGTTCAAAACTAGGCTATAAACAACATGCACCAAAATTCATGTAAAAAATGTGAAGTTGGAAGCAATACATACCTTGCGGGCCTTTTGTCCAACACCTTGCAGGCCAAGCAGTAGTGGGAGGCCGGGCGCTGTTCGTCGGAGGACTGCCGCGCGTGACGGGCGGCGCTGACGAGAGAGAGAGATGGAGGAAGTCGCGGTCGCGGAGAGACCGTGGAAGCGCCGGAACAGTCGCCGGAGAAGTAGGGTGGCGCGGACGGCGACGACGGCGCAGCTGGATGGGTAGGTGGAGTTTCACGCGAGCGCTCGAGAGTTCAACGCGCGGGAGCGGGCGCAACAAATAAGCGACGCGTGATGACGTTTCCTCCCGCGCGGTGAATTACGTATGCCGCGCGTGCTATTTTTGCGCGTCCGCTGGAGCGTCCGGAACGGTAGTGCGCGCTAAGGCTGGTTGTAATGGGGAGTATCATATAGTAGTATCATGAAAATGATACTGCTATATGATACTACATCCGTAATGCATAGTATCATGTGCTAGTATCATAGAACAGTTCAGTTATTGCCATGCATGACACATAGTAAGTACAACATTTAATATGATACGGTATCATAATATGATACTCAACCCTCTCTTTTTTCATTTAATTTCATGCCACCTCATCAAATATGCATAGTTGGCATGCATGATACTACTTATGATACTCCCATTACGACCAGCCTAAAATGACTACTTTTTCAGCACCACGACTATATAGCGGGGCTCTTGGAGATGCTCTAAATACGTTTTGCCGTTTTGTGGTCCTGCAAACCGAACATAGCCTGAGGCTGGCCATAGTGGGGAGTATCATATAGTAGTATCATGCATATGATACTATTGTATGATACTACCTTCATAGTGCATAGTATCGTAAACTAGTATCATACATGACCTCATTTATTGACATGCATGACACATAGTAGCATAGCATTTAACATGTTACGGTATCTACCTATGTTACTCTAACTCTCTCTTTCTTCTTTAATTGTCTGCCACATCAGCATGTTTGCTATTCCCAAGTACATGATACTACTCCCTCCTTTCCGGTTTAGGCTAGCCATAGTGGTGGTATCTTAACTAGTAACATATACTCGGGAATAGCAAATATGCTGATGTGACAGAGAATTAAAGAAGAAAGAGAAGGTTAGAGTAACATAGGTAGATACCGTATCATGTTAAATGCAATGCTACTTTGTGTCATGCATGGTAATAAATAAGATCATCTATGATACTCCCCTCCGTCACGGTTTAGAAGGCACAGTTAAACTTGCGTGCGTTTCCAAAATAGACAAGGTTTAAGGCGTGAAAGCATTACCCCTATTAATTAGTACTAGTACTACTCATGCATGCGCCCTCCCAATTTGCTGGTCACGCATTAGTACTACTATTTTCTCAGTTGATTAGGCGCATTAACATCTACACCTGCTACATCTCACAACCAATCGACGACTACCTTGGTCCCAGAGATTTTCCAAGCGTGCCTTCTAAACCGTGACAGAGGGAGTATTAGTTTATGATACTATGCACTATAAAGGTAGTATCATACAATAGTATCATATGCATGATACTACTATATGTTACTCCCCACTATAGCCATCCTTAGAGGGCTCATCTCAAATTTTTCAGATTTCCATTATATTAGGCTCATTTTGATATAATTGAGTTAAAGTGCTTTGAGTCCCACGCCATATTTAATTCATAGAGTTGAGAGAAAGGAGATGAGTGGCTATGCATGCATCGTTTTTTACATCCACCATGCGATTCCAATGAGAAAGAGGATGCTATATTTATTGCCTTGGAAATTGAATATGTGAGAAATTTTTCATTGACTAGTTAAAACTAGTGTCATCCACTCACAATTCATCTTGGTTGGTGAGATTTCATATTTGAGCCGTGTAAACCGAAAACAAGGAAGTACCTAAGATGATGTTTTTTTCCAAGGGAATATACTTTTTTTAGTCCCAGGGAGTAAAGAAAAAAGTCCCTTCAATAGAGTCTTTTTCTAATCCCTTAGGTCTTGTTTGGTACTAGTGTATTTTAGGGAATTTATGGGGATTATCCCGGTCAAACCCCTCAATCCCCACACATCCCATAACACCATTTGGTTCTAGTGTATTTGACATGTTTCATCCCCACATTTTCCCTCAAATCCCCAAATTATAGTGCATTTTTCTCAATACACAATACACTACCCCTACCTAGTGTATTGGGGATAAATGGGGATTTGAAGGGATTGGGTGAAGGTTGGGGTTTCACCCAATCCCTTGGAGGATTATCCCCACCAATCTCCTCAAAAACACTAGTACCAAACAAGGCCTTAAAGAAAAGTTCCTCTTGTTTCTTTACCTAGGGACTAAAAGGGACTTTTTAGTCTAGTCCCTAGATAAAGAAACACCACCCAAGAGCAAGTACAATAAGGTACAGTCAGCAGGCTGTAAGGATTAAAATACTATATTTTTAATGAGTTGGATGAGAGAGAAGAGGAGAGAGAAGAAAAGCTCTAGCACGTGCTCCTAGGTGCTTTGTGAGAATGAAAGATGGGTCATATATGATAAAAGTAGTACTCTTTTATAACTAACTATTGTACAAGCTAGCTATAAGAGCATCTCTAGTAGAACCCTCAAACCCTTAAATCTAAAACCAGTTTTAAGGGTTGAGAATTGGCCATTTTTGACACTTTTTAAGGGCTGAAAAACAGGGGCAAAGACTAGAACCCTCAAACCCAACCCTTATAACAGAATACTGTTATAAGGGTTGGGTTTGAGGGTTCTAGTCTTTGCCCCAACCCCAACCCTTAAAACTCTCATAGGAAACATATTCAGAAATGAAGATGTATACCATTCTACTTCACATCAGTTCTATTCATGCCAAGCATATCAGCCTTATTTTATCTTGCAAACTTAGCATACTATTATCTAGTCCAAGCTTCATTAGATATATGATTACAGAATGTTCTTCAAATAAAATTCAATAGATACTTTGGTTGTTGCCTGTAGGACTCCAAAAATATGGAACTCTAGAGACAGAAAAACTAAGCTTCTCTACCACATTATAGGTCTATTATACATCCATAAATTCAGAGATCAACAAGAGAATACAACAGTTTGACATTACCATCGACATCATATTGCACTTGGTCAGCCAATCAGCCAATCAACAACACCCAGGGAAGCACTAATCAGCAGCACCCAGGCTCGCCGGCACCACGACATCATATTGCACTTGGCCAGCCATGCATCAATCACGCACCAAGAGGTTCCTTCTCCACCAGCACCACGGCGGTCTTGCTGCTGACCTCGAGGAGCAGCTTCACGACGGACCTCATCGACGGCCGGTTGATCGGGAGGCTGGAGGCGCAGAGCAGCGCGACGCCGAGCACCTTGCGCATCTCGTCCCTGCAGGTGCAGGACTCGCCGGCGCGGGAGCGGCGCCGTTGGTGGAGTCGAGGACCTCGGAGGCCGAGGCGACGGCCGCGAGGTGCGCAAGAGCCTCCCGCCTCCGAAAACTGCGGGGGGCGAGGGAGAGCGCGACGACGGGATGCGAGGGGAGGCAGCGGGGCGGGAGGAGTGGGAGGGATTAGGGGGCCGGTCGGCTGCAAGACGGGGCCGGGGGCGGGGGCGGGCGGGGCGGCGGCCGGAGCGGGCGGGGCGGGCGCGGCGGCCGTGGCGGAACCCTCCATGGCGGCGACGGCGCGGGGCGAGCTGGGAAGGCGAGGCAGTTTTGCCTCCCGCGCGATTTGGAAAGAGGAGTGCGGGTTGGGGGCAGTTTTTCCCCAACCCTCACTTCTACAGGCTGGGAAGGGGTTTGAGGGTTCGACCTCTATTTTTTTTACGATTTTAAGGGTTTAAGGGTTCTATTTTACGCCTTTTTTATGAAAACTGAAAAAAACCGATTATTTTTAAAGGTTTGAGGGTTTGGGGGCTCTACTAGAGATGCTCTAAGATGGGCTATAGAGCAATTGGCTATACTATTAACCATGCTAAGTTCCTCCCACTATGAAGAGCCTTTTCGGGCGAAAGCCCTCGTTGTTTCTAGAGAAAGTCCAAGGACAGCACGCGCGGGAAACCCCAAACCCACCGCACCAGCGCGCGCTCGACGAAATGCCGCCGCCGCCGCCGCCGCCGCGGCAGGACTTCCCGGCGTTCCCTTTCGCGCCGTACCCGATCCAGTCGGAGTTCATGTCCTTCCTCTACAGCGCCCTATCCTCCGGGCCCCGAGCCCTCGCCCTCCTCGAAAGCCCCACCGGTAATCTCTGCCGCCTTCCCCTCAATCTCCTCACAAGCTACCACTAAGATCCTAACGATTCAGCCTCCACCGCGTTGCCGCAGGGACCGGAAAGACCCTCAGCATCATCTGCAGTGCGCTCCAGTGGCTCCTTGACCACCGCGATGCTGCCTCGCGGGGCCACCCAGAGCGGGCCAATGGATCCGGCCCCGCTGCTGTTGGCGGCGAAGACGACGAGCCCGAATGGATGCGGGATTTCACACTGCAGCCGCTGCCGCCTAAGAAGGACATCAGGAAGAAGTCGGAGATTCACCCCTCGAGGAAGCAGGGAACGAGGAAGATGGGGGATTCGGAGAAATCTGAGGGAATTCGGGAGAATGGCGGCGAGGAGGAGTTCTTGCTTGACGAGTACGAGAGCGATGACGGGGAGGGCACAGGGCGGCAGCCCGGGAAGCGGGCACATTGTGGTGGTGCTAGTAGTAGCAGTGAGGGCGAGGACGTCGGGGACGAAGAGGAAGAAGAGGAGGCGACTCCCAAGGTGTATTTCACTAGCCGTACGCATTCGCAGCTCTCGCAGTTTGTCCGGGAGCTCAAAAGGACGGATTTCTCAGGGAAGCTCAGGACAGTGTGCTTGGGGTCCAGAAAGAGCTTGTGTATTAACATGGGTGAGTGGATTATGTGGTTATCTTTGTTCTTCTATTTTTGGGCTGGGATTGTGTTTAGTTGATCTGTGGTGCGTTTGCTTGCAGATGTTCAGAAGCTCGGGAGCGCAAACCGGATCAATGAGAGGTGCTTGGAACTGCTTAATAACAAGAAGAGCAGCAAAATTAAGGCATGTGTCAATTATGGCAATTTGATTTGCAATTCTCAGCTGGTCTGTTGGATACATTATCTTTGACTTCTGCACCCAAATTTGGCTGTTTCTTGCATGTTTAGGGCCTGTCATGCTCATGAGGTATTAATATTGTTTCCCGACCGTAATTTCTTCCAAGATTTTGAACTGAACATGAGTTTTGTCAGTTCTCGGTGGAAGTATAACTAGATATGCAGTGAGATATTTTTTCACATACTTGCAGGTGGAAGTATAACTAGATATGCAGTGAGATATTTTTTCACATACTTGCATTCAGTGTGCTAGTGGTCATCTTTTGTCTTTTATTTTCACACATATGCTGATAGCACAGGAAAGCGTATGGTTATCACTTATGACATCTGTATGTGCTGGGTTATTAAATACCATTAGTATGCAGCCAATTTATAACTTTGTTGTTGACTGCTAGTAATTTTTTGTGGTTGTAAATATTCAGGTTGAGGGTGATAACAAGAAGGGACGCCGAACAAAGACCTCTTGTCGGTGCCCAATGTTAGGAAACAGAAGTCTGCAGAAACAGTTCAGGAGCGAAGTGTCCGACCATGGTGCGTTGGACATTGAGGATTTGGCCCAAATTGGAAGGAAAATTGGAACATGTCCTTACTATGGTGCACGTGACATGGTCCGCTCGGCCGACCTTGTAGTACTTCCTTACCAGTCTTTGTTGCTGAAGTCTGCTAGAGAATCACTTGGCCTTAATCTGAAGAACAGTGTTGTCATCATAGATGAGGCTCACAACCTAGCAGATTCCCTTACTAGCATGTACAACTCAAAGGTTGAATCTTCTCAGGTGAGGATGTTTTTATTCTGAGTTTTAGATTCCTAACATCTGTTGGAAACTGCACTGTGACGCATCTCATTCCACACACTGTACAGAATTAGTCTGACTGTACAATTGTACTCTAGCTTCATAATTTTTTGCTAAAGGGCAGTCGAGAAAGAGGTGTTTGATAGTCTCATGCTGATCACAGAAGCTACATTTTGTGTTGCCCTCCCAGTTACGTTTTGCCAAATTATCCTTAGTATCTAGATAAAGCCAAGCCAATCACCGATCTCCCAATAGAGTCCTTCGGAATTGTATATAGAGCAACGTAAGATAGTAGCAACGTAAGCCTCCTTACACTGCACAATATTATATAGAGCAGGATATTGCGTGGTTAGCGGCGTCTCCCCCAACCACGTGTATTCCCAAAACCTCGTGGACTCACCATTACCAGCGATAAACTTAGACCTATGGAAGAAAGCTGCTTTCGTTCTCATCAATCTTTTCCAAAGGGTGAATCGTTGGGTTTCATAGTAACCCGAGCCAAGGTCTTAGCATGTAAATACTTATTTCTCAAAATTTGTACCCACATGCCTTCAAGCTCTACAGACAATCTATACAACCATTTGCGTAGGAGACATTTGTTCTTGACCTCTAAATTCTCAATCCCCAGACCCCCTTTGCTCTTTGGGCCTACAAATAATATCCCAACGAGAGAGTCTATACTTTCTTTTGACTTCATCACTCAGCCAAAAGAAACAAGAACTATAGAAGTCCAACCTTTTTTGTACCCCTACAGGTATTTCAAAAAAGGAAAGGAGGAACATCGTCATGCTTGTGAGTACTAAATTAATCACTACCAACCGGCCTCCATAAGACAAAAGCTTGCCCGTCCAGCAACTCAGTTTTTTCTTGAACCGATCCTCAATACACTTCCACTCCTTGTTAGATAACTTCCGATGATGAATTGGTATGCCTAGATAGTTGAACGACAAGCTACCTAATTCACACCCGAACAATTGTTTATACGCATCCTGCTCTTCTTTGGCCTTCCCAAAGCAGAACAGTTCGCTTTTGTGAAAGTTAATCTTCAAGCCAGACAACTGTTCAAACAAGCAAAGGACCAACTTCATATTTCTGGCCTTTGTTACATCATGTTCCATGAATAAAATAGTGTGATCTGCGTATTGTAGTATGGACACACCATCATCAACTAGATGTGGTACATGTCCTCCTACTAGGCCTTCCTCTTTAGCCCTCCCAATCATAATTGCCAACATATCTGCAACTATATTGAAGAGGATAGGGGACATTGGGTCTCTCTGCCTGACCTTTATGCGTTTGGAAATAATGTCCAATGTCATCATAGACCTTAATTCCAACGCTTCCCTTTTGTACAAAGGATTCGACGTGCTTCCTCCATAAGTCGTCAAAACCCTTCATAAGAAGAGCTTGCTGAAGGAAAGGCCACTTTACTTTGTCATACGCTTTCTCAAAATCCACCTTGAAGATACCCCATCTAGTTTCTTTGAGTGAATTTCATGCAAAGTTTCATGAAGGACAACCACACCCTCAAGTATGTTTCTGTCCGGCATGAAAGCAGTCTGACTTGGTTGCACAACCTCATGTGCAATCCGTGTCAATCTATTCGTCCCAACCTTAGTGAATATCTTGAAACTCACATTAAGCAGGCAAATAGAACGAAATTGTTCAACGCGCACGACCCCCTCCTTCTTAGGCAACAATGTGATTGTCCCAAAGTTAAGGTGGAACATCGAAAATAAGTCATCTTTAATTATGTGCCAACATCTCTTATAGAATTCGGCCGAGAACCCATCCGGTCCCGGTGCCTTATTATTTTTCATTTGCGTAATGGCTTCAAACACCCCTTTCTTCGTGAATGGCGCCAAAAGAACCTCATTCTCGTTAGCCTCGACCTGTGGTATATCTTTGACCCTTTGCTCATCCATGGACACGAAACTGTCCTTGTGAGCCCCGAACAACTGTTTATAATAATCAGAGATATACAATTTTAGGTTCTCGTGTCCTACGATTGTACCCTCATCTTGTTCAAGCTGAAATATTTTTTTCTTTCTGTGTTTTCCATTAGCAATCAAATGGAAAAACTGACTGTTGTCGCCCCCCTCTACTACTTGGCGCACTTTAGCTCGAAGTGCCCACTTCAACTCCTCCTCTTCGAGAAGTTGTTTGAGCTTCTGCTCAGCCTCCGCCTTAGCTGCCCTGTCACTAGCATCTAAGAACGAGGTTTCGGCTTTTACATCAAGCTTGTTTATAAGGTTAAGAAGCCTCTCTTTTTTCTCCACCTTATAAATCCCGCTTTCATGTTTTGCCCAACCCCTTAAGAATTGCCTCAAGTGCCTAATCTTATTTTGCCATCTCTCAATATTCGATCTCCCCCGTGTGACCCCGGTCCATTCTCTAGCTACCAGGTCCATAAAGCCCTCCCTCTCGAACCATGCTAGTTCAAAAGAGAAAACATTCTTGTTTCCCACGTGAGTTGCTTCCCCAGAATCCACAAGTAGCGGGGTATGATCAGAAATCGCTCTTTGCAATGCTTTAACAAATAGCAGAGGGAATTTCTGTTCCCACTCCACACTGGTGAGTACCCTATCCAACTTCTCAAAAGTCGGGTTAGGTAGTGCATTAGCCCAAGTAAACTTTCTGCCCGATAATTCGATCTCGCGCAAATCTAGACTTTTGATGACAGTGTTAAACATAAATGACCATCTGCCATCAAAGTTATCATTATTTTTTTCATCTCTCCTCCTTATGATATTAAAATCACCTCCGACTAAAACCGGTAGTCGCTCGTCTCCACAAACCCTGACCATGTCAGCCAAGAAGTCCATCTTGAGCTCTGGCTGGGCTGCTCCGTAGACTGCCACTAGCGCCCATTGGAACCCATCTTGTTTCGATCGAACCCTAAACTTAACCGCAAAGTCCCCACACGACACGTGTTGAACTTCTAGCTTCTCGCACTTGACCCCAAGTAAGATCCCATCGGACCTTCCTCTTGTTGGTAAACAGTGACAATCAAACTCTACACCACCGGATAGAGTTCTATGGAATTGTGCAGTAAAATTATCCCTATTGGTTTCCATTATGGCAATAAAGTCGAGTTTGTGTTCGAGAGATGCTTCCGCCAGGAACCTTCTTTTAGCCAAGTCTGCTAGACCTCTGCTATTTCAAAAGATTCCTCTCATCTTTCATCATAGAATTTCTTAGCCGTTTTAAATCTCGCGCTTCTGCGAACCGCAGATACAGGATAAACTTTCCTCTTCCAGGGTCTTTTTGGTTTATCCTGACCAGCTAGCCGGTCCATATAACCGGTCTCCGGCCGAACGCTATCCTCTGAATTTATCGGGGCCACATACCCCTCCAAACCAATGGCAACTTCCTGTTCTGATAAAATAGGTGTAGGCATGAGATCCTCACATAGGCTCTCTAGCGCCCCAACACCAAGAGCATTAATCTCATCATCATTCATGGGTTTAACTGCGGCTAAATTCCTAACCATTTCCATGGTCCTCTCCGCCTCTATGTCTAGCAGATCATTCACCGATTTTAAAATCTCCTTCCCATTATTACCCTGAGACACCCCTAGCTTTTTTGCATTAAAAATAATATCCTCTTCTAGGAAATGTAAAATAGAACAACTAGTGTTGATCGACATACCTGTAGTTGCTTCGACATTACGAAGCTTAGCCGCCCTCATGGCACGGCCCAACTGCAAGTCGTCGACATCCACCTGGCCCTGGAGACGGAGGCTTGACCGTCTATCTCCAGTTGCCGGGTCCGGTATCCCTCCAAAGGCGATAACATCGTCAGTGGTTGGTCCAGCAGGGGTTTGGCCACCTATCGTCTGCCCTGCTGAGACCTGCACTATGACGCAGGATGTAGCATGATCAACCGGTGCAATACTGGCCGCCTGCCAACTGCCGCCCGCCGGAGAAGGATATGCCTGCGACTCAGACCGCATTGAGCCGCAGTTTCGTAGCACTTGTTCACCCACTGGGGAGTGGTCGACTGCCATGTGCTCATCATCAGAGACACAACAACCAGCAAACGGGGTCGTCGTCTGCTGGGGCATAAACGAGCACCCCTTTGACCTGCCAGTCGCCAGAGCTGCAGAGCTGGGAGATCCTTCGCTCCCCTTTGGCTTAGGTCCCAAATCTACCATGGGCGCATCCGAAGATGGAAGCACCGTCAGCGTCAGCCGTGGGAGCGCCTGCTCCATCGGCCCTTGAACCAATGCTCCGCCTCCCCGGAGACGGCCTCCGGGAGCCGAGGACGAACCAAACGAACCAAATCTCATCTGGTTTGCTGGGGTAGAAGCAGAGGGCGAAGGCTGTTTAACAGAAGTAGCATCCGATGACTTCTTTGGCCGAGCTGACCCTGTCGCGTCGCCATCCGACAAGTCCTTACTTTTATCTTGATACCCATCTCCCTCGGGGCCATCCTCAGTGTCCAAATCCATGCGCTGACCCAATTCCTGAAAATGAGCATTCCCTATTATCTCAATCTCTAGGTTATAACTCCTGCCAACAAATGCCCATCTGACAATATCCGGAATGTGCTCAATGCTAACCATGCTGACCAGTAGGCGAGCCACTCCTTGCGCCCGTGTAAAAGGCATGTCCACCTGTTCGGTCTTCCCTATCAAAGAGCCAAGACTCCAGGTAACCAGAAAATCATCCAAAGGCGCACTCGGAGCTCCTATAAAGCGTACCCATAGCTGCGACAGAGGAGCCCCCTCAGGCTCCTTATTGGTCCACTCTTCGAACTCAAGAACACACGTACTGTTAGGAACCTTGCTCATCCCAAACTTTAAAAGTCTAGCCAGATCCTCCTTAGAAGGGAAGTCGACCTTGAAGATCTGTTCATCAAGTGTCATTGGTGCCCACTGAAAGCTAGCAGACACTAACTCTCGAAGCCGCTGAATAGCTTGATCTTTAGACATCGTCCTCCGAGTCACCTTGACCACACCAGTCCATGCATTGTCCAGACTCAGTGCAACAGAGATCGATGTAGGTGACTCAAAGAACATCAATTCCAGGCAGCATGCCCCATATATGGTCACCACAGGCTTCGGCCCCAGAATCAATGTGCACCCCCCTTGGCTCATGCTTTGGCTTGCGGCAAATATCACATAATTCAACCGAGCATTCAGCAGCAAAATGACCCGGTTCGCCACAATGATAGCAACTCAAAATTTTCTTTCTTACGAGCCCACTTGGAAGCTTTGTCCTCCGCCTTGTCATAGGCACTCATGCGATCCGCAACTGCATTTGCCGGTACCTTAACTGCAGCCAAATTTTTAACAGTGTCCAGTTCTGCTTCCGTCAAGACAGGTTTAGCAGCCATGGGTACCTTGGCGTTGGGCTTAGATTGCTGATCCGAAGCAGGTAGTGAAGTTGGTCTAGGAGGAAGTGGCCGCCTGCCACCCCCCTGTTCTTGGGTCGGTAAGTGCTGTGCTGCCTATATGCCGGCCCCGACGCTCCCTCGACAAATCCGTTGGAAGGACCACTGAAATCCCTTGGCGGTGCAACGCTATTGTTCCAAGCATAGCCACACCCCTCACCTGCAGATGAGGACCCGCGATGCTGTCCTGCGCCGTACGCATCATAACCATCATCACCCCATTGGCCACGCGGCGGCGCACTGCCATCATCACCAGCGTTCATAGCCCCGCGACCACGACCAGTAGCAGGAACTGAACCGGCCGCCCGAGCGTTGCCCTGAGAATCATTCATCGCTTGGTTACCCCGGCCATCGCCAGAGTTTCCACGACCACGAGACCTGCTGGTGTCCACCCCGCGTCCAGCTCCACCCCCGACCGCTGTCTCCCTAGCTGCCGGAAGAAGTGGTTTTTGCGGCGGCGGAAAGCCTCCACGCCTGGCCATAACCGTCGACGTTAGAGGGGGACGAACCTTGGTAGCCCAACCCGATCGTAGCTTCGGGAATCCTGGCGAATTCCTCCGCCTGAAAACCCTAGACGAAGGCGTCGTCGCCTGTGATGTGTTGGTCTGGCTACGGGCAAGCCCGAGATAGAACCACACGAGGCTGCAGCTTGGGCCGAGGCCTGGGCCAAATACCCAGAACCTGTGTAACCCACCATTGACTTTACATTGATCAGGCCCATCAAGCCCTATCAGGTTTTTCAAACGACACGCACGAAGACACCAGATCTCATCCGCTGACTTCGCCGCCGACACCGCCACCTCCGTTGCCATTGCTTTTTGCTTCGAACGATTTTCCAAGATGAAGAATCCATGAAATCAGATAGAGTTAGTTTAGGAAGACCGACCTTAGGTAGCGGGCCAACCCAAGGCTGGACCATCGTCGTTGCCTTCCTACGATGTCCCGTTGCTCCTCCGCCGGCCTTAATTTTCTTACGCAACACTTCATCAGTGGGAGGTAACGATGATGAAGACGACACCGGCGTGGCGATCGTCTTTGGCTTGTCTGCGGACGGAATCTCCCGGCTGTCCTCGTCACCATCATCTTGGGCAAGCACCCAAAATCGGCCCCCGAATCGCCTTCGCTCGTGCCGCACAACCGGTGTGTCACTGGTTAAATCGACAACTTCCGCCGGCGAGGTCGACTCTTCGACCATCGGGATCGGACTCCGGACCATAACAGAGTAAATATCAATCTTGAGCAGACTCCCATCCTCGATCCTTTCTTCCTCCTGCAAGTACCTCCTCGCAAGAATGTCTCCATCACGATCCCGGATGGTGACTCACCTTGATGGAGAGGAAAGCTGGACGAATCCATCACATCGAGATCCCCGCAGAATCTCGTCGGCAGATGCGAGCCAAGCTTCCCACCGTTCCGTCGTGGCCACCAGCCTCGCCCCAGTCATCGCCGGAGTACCAGACGAATCCGGATCGGCGATCCCATCGGACCCCGGTGATAACACGGGAAGAACGAACGGCGGCGCATGGCTCGCCCCCGGTCGCCATCCCCTTTCTTCAGGGAGAAGAGGTGGGGATGAACAACTCACATAGAGGGGATTGTGACCGCTAGGGTGGGCTTGATGTGAGATCACGCTTGCCGCCGGGGAGGGCTCGATGTGAGATCATGCTCGCCACCGTGGAGCTTACATTGGGGGGAGAATTTCACTTCCCCGGCCTCTGCACCAACTAGGGATGCATACGGCCTTTTAAGTATTGGGTTTGTACATCCACTCCCCCAACCAGTTGAGCTAGGCTCACTCCCGAGACCTAAGCAAAGATGGTTTTCTGTTAGAGAGCTTGACTTTACTCAGTTGTGTTGTGTTGTGGCAGACAACAGGATACTAAAAATGATATTTATTGGCTCATTTTTAAAATTTCCCTTTACTAAGCAAAACATAATCAGCAAATGAACTCAGACTGTTTGCTTCAAGTTGTGGAAACTAACTTATTTTTCTGATTCTCATTTTCGTTAGTTGAGGGCTGTCCTTTCCCACTTGGAGGCATATCTCAATAGATTTCAGAATGTTCTGGGAGCTGGAAATCGACGTTACATCCAGACCTTGACAGTTCTAACACGGTCATTCCTACGATGTCTGATAAGTGATGAAGATTGTTCCTCCGCTGTGACCTCTATGACTATAAATAAGTTCTTATTCTCCCTTGACATCGATAACATAAACATAGTAAAACTTTGTCAGTATCTGAAGGAAAGCAACATAATCCACAAGGTGAAATACTTCTTCCACTACATTTCAATTCAGTCTTGTTGTGCCTAGAATATATATCAATTGATTAATGATATGCAGGTTAGTGGATATGCCAACAAATTATTTATCACCGAAAATGGTGGGGGAAATTTGAATCATGGACAGCCACATGGTGAAGGAAGCAGTATAACAAGCTTTCAGGATTTGACTGCCTTTTTAAGCTCTCTACTGTACTGCAACGACGATGGAAGAATCATAGTTGCACGGCACAAGCCTGGTGGACAACCTGAAGATGCATATATTAAATTCGTGATGCTTTGTGCAGAGAAAACATTTTCTGAGGTGATGTACCTTGCTCCATATATTGCTTGAGACAAGAGTTGTCCTATTTCAGGTAAGTATTTATAGATCTTTCCTCTTGCAGGTTACAGATGACGCACATGCTGTCATTATGGCTGGTGGAACCCTCCAGCCTATTGAAGAAACAAGGTTGCGCTTGTTTCCAGGCTTATTGCCTAGTGATATAAAATTCTTCTCATGTAACCATATTGTTCCCCCTGAGAGTATTCTTCCTATAGCTGTTACATGTGGGCCCTCAGGCAAGAAATTTGATTTCAGCCACAGTTCAAGGAGCTCTCCTAACATGGTTGGTCTGTATACCTCGAGTCATTTCTCCTTTACTCTTGCTACTCTAATATTTGCTGAGAATGCCATTTTATCAGTTTATCTTGCAATGGCACTGCTTTGTGCTTTCTGATTAATATATAAATACCAAATGCATAAATATCTTTAACAAAATAATTAGTGCCTAATGTTTATTGCAGTACTCATTGTGTGATTTATCTATAGAAGTAATCCAGGATTGTAACACTCTGCGTTAAAGTATATTTTCAACTTTTAATCCATGCGGCCCTCTTTGTTTCTTAATAATCTTTGCTGTTAGAACTTGCTAAAATACACATGCTTAATTGTCCTGGTTTATTTGGTTGTATTTCATTATTAAATGTAAATGCTAGCCTTCTAAATGAGTGCATGAATTGCTGTGTGCAAACTCTTTACCAACAGCCAAGTTTTGTTCTGTAAAACATGCCATTGTAACTTAATAGTTTATGTTTGCTCTTGTGTTAATCAGTTCTTTGGTAATATGCTCTACTCAAATGCATGCTATTTTTGTGCCTATTCTTATCTGCCTATCTTTGCAGATCGAAGAGCTTGGACGTTTTCTTTGCAATATAGTGACAATAGTACCAGAAGGAATAGTAATGTTTTTTTCTTCCTACGAATATGGAAAACAAGTTTATGATGCATGGATGGCTTCAGGCGCAATTTCTAAGATTTCTAAGAAGAAACACGTGTTCAGAGAGCCAAGAAGCAGTGTTGATGTCGAGGTGATACTCAACAAATACAAGGAGGCAATTCAGTCCTGCAGCAAAGGTTCAGGAGACGCAAGTGTTAACGGGGCACTTCTATTGGCTGTTGTCGGTGGGAAGATCTCCGAAGGTATAAACTTCAGTGATGGTATGGGTCGTTGTGTTCTGATGGTTGGATTACCTTATCCAAGTCCAGATGATATAGAACTGATGGAGACAATAAAACACATTGGAAACTATTCTACCTCATCTGTGGTTGGAGATGATAAGCCCTTCAGCAGAAACGATGAATGCAAGCTTGAGCCTGGTTTTGATGTACTAAGGAAGAGCGGTAAAAGTGGCCGTGAGTACTATGAGAACTTATGCATGAAAGCTGTGAATCAGTCTATCGGTAAGCTGATGTGTCATCTTAACATCTATGATACTGAAGTCTTAAAACTATTGTTGCTTTAGTTCTTAAGCGGTGAACTAATTTGCTTGCAGGTAGAGCAATCAGGCATGTAAATGACTATGCTGCAATGCTGTTGGTTGACTCACGTTACGCACACACCTCATCAAGCAGGGGTTTCTCCTGCCCTGTTGAAAAGCTACCCCAGTGGATCAAGGCACGACTCACTTGCGGTCAAAACTATGGGGAAGTTCATAGATTGTTGCATCAGTTTTTCAAAATCAACAAACAAATACATTGAAATATTACAGATGTTGCTACATTTAATGAAACCAAGCCCTTACAGGTTTGTGGAAACATAATGCATTTTTGTTTGGCTGATATCAGTGCAATGCGCATATGTGTAGTTGCCTACTGATGACCAACTATTCAAACGTTCTGTTAGCACTTGAAATTCCATGTTTTCGGTGGCTGATATCAATTATCGAATGTATGTGCACCCCTGTTGTTTTCCCACACTCAGATCCGTGAAGCACCATACCATAGTTAATTTCCTACTTCATAGTGGGAGTATCATATAGTAGTATCATGTATATGATACTATTATACTCCATCTGTTTATAATATAAGTCTTTTTAGAGATTTTACTAGGGGCTACATACGGAACAAAATGAGTGAATCTATTTTAAAGTATGTCTATATACATCTGTATGTAGTTTCCTAATGAAATCATTAAAAAGACTTATATTTAAGAACAAATGAAGTATGATACTACCTTCGTAGTGCATAGTATCGTAAACTATTTTCTTTATTTCTAAATACTTTTGTTGGGGAGAACTAGACTAGTTCTTTCCAACAACAAGTATTGTGATACAGAGGGAGTAGTATCATTGATGATCTCATTTTTTACATATATGACATATAGTAGCATTGCATTTAACATAATACGGTATATACCCATGTTACTCTAATCCTTTCTTTCTTCTTTAATTATTTATTACATCAGCATGTTTGCTAGTCCTAAGGATATGATAGTAGCTATGATATCGGATATTATATGCATGATATTACTATAGCAAAAGGACCCATGCGTTGCAACGGGAGAAAGAAATACCACACGACACACGCTCTTAATTTATAGAAAATGTCTATAATTTGAGAATTTATAGTTATGATACAAATAAAGATGGTCTTAACCTATAGAAATGCAGTTCAAAATTTGACAGGTCTTCTATTTTAACACGGCTTGCATGTAGATTTAATACGTACAAAGAATTAGTCAAGTGACCTTCAGTTTCATCTCTAATCCTGATTTTGTTGACGTGTTCATCCTCAACCCGGATGAGTACCGGTATGAAAGAAAGACGAATAATGACTTATTTATTAAGATTGCACCCTAGATAGTATTTTAACGTTTAACAGATAAAATAATATCATATTTAAATTCTACATATTTTTCTAATCAAATTTCATGTATAATATGTTAAATTTGGAGTTACGGTTTAAAAGATATGAGTATTTTAAAAAATATTTAATATATACTACGAGTTTAATGTCATAAACAGTAAGGTTTTTTTTGTAAAATCAGCTCGGTGGGTTTTCCGACGAAAACGATAGCCTCTTTATTATTAGTTAAAGATATGATACTTTTTGGTATCATATATATGATACTACTATATGATACTCTCTATGACGAGTAGCCTAAGATTTTGTTCCTGAGGAACCGAACCTCTAGGGGATTATACCCACCCAGGAATTGGTTGACCCCACCTTTCTAACCCGCAATTCCCTTCTAATCCATATACAGTTAGTATGTTTGGTTAGTCCTGGCAAACCTCCCACCACTGGCCTTTGTAGATTGGAGCACCAAATCAACCAAACGTCATACAGTTAGCGTGCTACAAAAATCATACATCCATGCGCCACACTAACCAAACGTCACACAACAAGCTCGCTAGAAGTTTACAATTTAGAAAGAAAAAAAGGTACAATCCAAACAACACAACATGCACTCCGAATATTTAGAAGTTGAAAAATGACCCTAGTGAACAATTGTGGTCGGTAAAGTTTCTGCCATACCAAATAAATGACTCTCCTCCTACACATTGGCAATGAGCCAATGAAGGAAAACTAGTCCACATCAAAGGACTATTATGATCAGTATACATAAACAAATAAATGATGCATAGCTATATGGTAAAAACTAAAAACATAGCTACATTTTGAGCATATGATAAGGTTGCACGAAACAATCACAAGATACTCAAATCACAAGTCAAAGGGTTAGTTCCTAGCTATGGCGTGCCAAAATGGACTTGCTGGCGTGGACACCAGACGTCATCAATATGATGCCAGTGCTAGAATTTAGTGGTGGCCTTGGAAATGACTCAAACAGTATTTTAAATACCTAAGACGTTGGATAGAGTTGTACGTCAACACTGTCATATTTAGCTGATAAAAAAATACATAACAGTGAAAACTTCACAAACTAAACATTTCAGCAATTTCATAAGATACTATTAACTTCACAAACTAAAAAAATGTTTCACCAACTCACAAAAAAAGTACGAACTTCACAATGGATTGATATGCCCTTCGCAACACTACCTATCTTCTAAGGACTAACTTGAGCTCATGAAGCTTATTCCTATGCATCTACACCTTCATGATGTAATGGGCTTTTTCTGTCTACAATTGAGTCCTCTCAGACTTCAGAACTTGTATGTCCTTCTTTATCACGCTTATCTCGAGGTTCAGCGACTCGATCTGACCTTCTAGACTGATAATCTTATCATAGACAATAACATTGTCATCCATAATCTTATCCCTCTCCTACTTGAGAGAGTCATTCAACTCCTCGAGGACCTTGACGGTACTTTTATGTGACGCGATCAGCTCGTTATTGAGCATGTCTGCGTCACATGTCTTCTGCTAAACGGGTGCTGGAGAAGGCGGACCTTGTACTATGTCCGACAAGGGTTTTAAATCATCAATAATTAATTGGTTAGATATATTGATGTTTGCAATGCTCATGCATGTTTTTATAACTTTAATTACCTGGTTGGTACTCACTTTGCCTTTCTCCTCGGCACACCAAATTAAATAAAAACACAAATGATTGTAATTCTTTTTTTTAAGATAGTTTATTATTTAGAGTGTATTATCAATGTTTCCTTTTTAAGATAGTTTATTACTTAGAGTGTATTATCAAAATTAAACAGAAACACAAGTGATTGTAATTCTTTTTTAAAAATAGTTTATTATTTAGAGTGTATTATCAATGTTTTTTTTAAGATAGACATGCGCAATCTCAGCTTCACATCAAGGAAACAATTTAACATGCACCAATACACACATAAATTTAATTGTATGCTGTGTATATATTTCGGGCATAGCTATGTATTTGAATGTTTTTATGTACACACTTCTAATAGGATGCCTATAACATGACTTGTCTCTAAACACGTCATATTCAAATTAATTTTCTTTTTGGGTAATTATCACTTAGTTATTTCTAAAATAACTTTTAAGCATGTTAATTCAGTACTTACAAAAGCAAAAATAGAAAGTTATATCGACTCAAAGAAGAACAATACACATGCCTCCACACCTCACTCCCTGGAGTTTGGGCTGAAGTAATTCTTATGAATAATGCTCATATGAATAATGCCGATACATATGAATAGTCATCATTTTCATTACCTATGGCTTTAGAAGAACTGTGTCCACTTATACTAACACATGACTACTAATCCTGCATACATTACCTAACCCTAACCCTAAGCAAAATGAGTAAGGGAGGGGCGCCGGACTTACCGCGGAGGTGCTCGGGGGCGACTGATGTCTACTACGTAACTTTATTCGTGTAGGTGTTGTTCGGCCTCCAAGTGCAGAGTTTTGCAGGACAATAGTAAATTTCCCTCAAGTGGATGACCTAAGGTTTATCAATCCGTGAGAGGTGTAGGATGAACATGGTGTCTCTCAAACAACCCTGCAATCAAATACAAGAAATCTCTTGTGTCCCCAACACACCCAATATAATGACAAATTATATAGGTGCACTAGTTTGGCGAAGAGATGGTGATACAAGTGTAGTATGGATAGTAGAAATAGATTTTTATAATCTGAATAAACAAAAACATTGAGGTAACAAGTAGTAAACAACAAGCAAAATGTTATATAAATGCTAGGAAATAAGGCCTATGATTCATACTTTTACTAGTGCAATCTAGTAGCAATGCTAACATAATAGAATCATATGATCATCCCTCAAGTGCAACAAGGAATCACTCCAAAGGTTATAACTAGCAGAGAACATAAGATAAAATTGTTGTACATAGTAGAACCACCTCAAAGCTATCATTTTCGATCGATCTATTAAGCTATTCCTATAGGTGTCACAAACATCTCTAGAGTTCGTACTAAAATAGTACCAATGATACATATCAATCAACCATAATGTCACCTATATACTCCAATGTCACCCCAAGTATCCGTGCGTTAATTATTCGACATGCATCAAACAATTTCAGATTCATCATATTCAATCCAACACAAAGAACTTCAAAGAGTAACCCAAGATTTCTGTCGGAGAAAGTAGGATGGAAATGTGTAATCAACCCCTATGCATATATCCCCAAAGTCATCGGAATCCGCAAGTTGACGCTGTGACATATATCAAGTGAATCAATAGAATACCCCATTGTCACCACGGGTATCCACATGCAAGACATACATCAAGTGTTCTCAAATCCAAAATATTCAATCCAACATAATGAGATCTCAAAGGGAAGGATTCAATTCATCACAACAAGATGGCAAGGGAAGAACACCATATGATCCAACTATATTAACAAAGCTCGTGATACATCAATGTCGTGACATCTCAAGAACACGAGAGAGAGAGAGATCAAACACATAGCTACTGGTACATACACTCAACCCCGAGGGTGAACTACTCCCTCCTCGTCATGGCCTTCGTCGGGATGATGAAGATGGCCACCGGTGATGATTTCTCCCTCTGATAGGGTACCAGAAAGGCTCCGTATGGGTTTTTCTTTATTACAGAGAGTTGTGGCGGCGTAGTGGAAGTTCTAGGTTAATTTTCGGGGGTTTATGGATTTATAGGAATTTTCAGCATTGGAATCACGTTAGCCAGAGCCAGGTCGGCCCCACAAGCTATCAAGGCGCGCCCCGGGGGGGGGGGGGGGTGGGCATGCCCTGTTAGCTTGTGGCCCACAAGTAGCCCCCTTCGGTGTTTTTTCCCTCCGATATTTCTTATTTTCTCCAGAAAAAATCATAAATAAGTTTCGGGCTATTCGTAGAACTTTTTTTTGCATAAAAACAACACCACGGTAATTCTACTGAAAACAACGTTAGTACGGGTTAGTTCAAATGAATCATATAAAGTGCATCAAAACCATATAAAAGTATTGTAAACATAGGCAAATATGGCATGAATACCTCATAAATTATCGATATGTTGGAGACGTACCAGCATCCCCAAGCTTAATTCCTAGTCGTCTTCGAGTAGGTAAATGATAAAAGAAGTAATTTATGAAGTGTGAATGCTAGCATTGTGAATAGTTTTGATCATTGATAATTTCAATCAATTTTCTAGCATCATTACCGACAACTTTTTCTCATAAAAATCATCATGATAGAGAAGCAATCAGTTCACATGCCATGGTTCATATAATCCATTCTCTCGAAACTTAACAACACATGTTCTTTAGTCACCAAACAATTCCAATGCATCATCTAGTCTAGGTAAGAGCTCCACGTACTCAATTATCATATAGTCTTCTATGATTGCTGATACTCAAAGCATATTTTTAGAAAAAACATCCATCGAATACAGGGAAAGATAGTGGCTTAATGTTTTGCCTCCAAACGTACTTATCATGAAGATAATTGTCAACAGTAATGAATCATGATCAAATATATTTGATTGGATATATGTGTTTGGATATTTCCCTGCCGCATGGTGCTTTCCAAGTAATAGATTGAGGTTGGAATAGGAAGTTGACTCAACATGAAAAGTAAAAATCATGGGTACTCGTGAGGACATACCCGAAGAAACAGATGTTGAGGAAGTCATCATTCCTCCACCTACACATCACGAAAACAATGATGCTCCTCAAGATAATGCTACTGATGAATACAATGCTCAACACCAGGACCAAAGCCTTCGACCTACTCATCCGCATGTTGCAAATGAAGTTCAAATCGAGAAGATGCTTGATAGCATCAATGCGCCATATCCTCTCACTCTCTCAAGAGCTAACCAATTGACTAACTTTTGTGGGCACTTTGTGTTTGTGTCTATGTCAGAGCCCACCAAAGTAGATGAAGCTTTCATGGAATTGGAATGTGTTCAAGCCATGCAAGAAGAGCTTCATCAATTCAAGCTCAATAATGTATGGGAGCTAGTTAAGCGTCCGGATCCACGCAAGCACAACATCATTGGAACAAAGTGGGTCTATCGCAACAAACAAGATAAATCTATCTAAGTGGTCAGAAACAAGGCTTGACTTGTCGCTGAAGGCTACACACAAGTTGAGGGTATTGATTTCAATGAAACATTTGCACCTGTTGCTAGACTTGAAGCATACACATATTGCTTGCTTATTCTAACCACCATGATATATGCTTATACCAAATGGATGTCAAAAGTGCATTTCTCAATGGTAAGATGAAGAAGTATATGTTGCTCAACCACGAGGGTTTGATGATCGAAAACACCCTGACATGGTCTACCGGCTGAACAAGGCATTGTATGGCCTCAAACAAGCACCAAGGGCTTGGTATGACACTCTCAAGGAATTTCTCAAGGAGAAAGGCTTCAAAACTAGTTCACTTGATCCTACTCTCTTCACTAAATCATATAATGGTGAACTGTTTGTATGCCAAATCTATGTTGATGACATTACGTTCGGTTGTACAAACAATTGATATAGTGTTGAGTTTAGCTTCATGATGCAAGAGTAATATGAGATGTCGATGATGGGAGAGCTGAAGTTATTTCTAGGGCTTCATTCGTGAGCAACAAAATGGCATCTTCATATCTCAAGAGAAGTACCTCAAAGACAAGAAATTTGGTATGCAAGACTGCAAGGGATATGAAACGCCAATGCCAACAAACGGCCACCTGTGCACCGACGAAAATGGTAATGATTTCAATTAGAAAGTATATCACTCCATGATTGGTTCTTTACTGTACCTATGTGCATCTAGGCTAGATATAGTGCTTAGCGTTTGCACATGTGCCCGATTCCAAGCGGCACCAAAGGAATCGCATCACCTCGTTGTGAAGCGAATACTTTGATATTTGGCTCACACCCCAATGCTAGGATTATGGTATCCAAAGGGCTCGAAGTTTGATCTCATTGGCTATCCAGATTCAGGTTTTGTTGGTGATAGAGTTGATCGCAAGTCTACATCAGACACATGTCATTTTCTGGGTCGATCTCTTGTATGTTGGTCTTCAAAGAAGTAGAACCGCATCTCACTCTCCACTACTGAAGCCAAACACATTGATGGTGGCGCCTGATGCACACAACTTCTCTGGATGAAGCAAACTCTCAAGGACTACGAAATCAACAAGAAGAAAGTACCACTCTACTGCAATAACGAGAGTGCTATCAAGGTCTCCCACAACCCAGTACAATACTCGAAGACAAAACACATTTAGATACGACATCATTTCCTTTGTGATCATGTGTTGACGGGAGACATCGTCATTGAGTATGTGAACACAGAAGATCAATTTGGTTGATATCTTCACAAAGCCTTTGGATGAGAAGAGGTGTTACAAGTTGGCGTGTGAGCTAAATATCTTAGAATCCTCAAATGTCCAGTGAATGGACACAAATCCTAACGCTTATGCACTTTGATGACTTTGATGCACAACACACGTAGTAACACATGTCTTCAACACATGAAGATATACACTTTAAGTGTGAATACATTAACAAAGAATATGACTTTAGAGCACCATTATAATTGTGCGCCGTGTGTGGGTCAAACATTCTTATACGGTGGGCAACGCCACCAAACCCTCCCGAAGAGATTGCTTTTTTATATTCTCATTTTCATATATGCCTTCATAAAACTGAGTTTATCTTCGATTTTTCTGGTTGTCTTCAAACTTGAACACTTGTCATTCGAATATATCATATGCGACACTAAGGAGTTTAGTCCTCTGCATCATCTTTCCTATTGCTATATCTTTGAATTTTTTATCTAGGCAAATGTGATCGGACCCTTATAATCTCATCTATGCTTATCTCTCCTTACACTGTTCAATTCCAGTCATATGCATTCTAATTCACACATGTTGATTGTCTTCACAACAACCTTGTTCGTCGTAGGCAAATTCAACCAAATGCTTAAAAAAGTCACTCTTATCTTTTTAGCACCTTCATTGCAAAGTTTTCCCGTGCTTGGCGCTATAGGTCTGAGGTAGTGGGTTGTCAAACATGTTGCATGCATCCCACGTGCCCCACTAAGCCGAAGAGTCCGAGGCATATGTGTCCAATTTTTTTGGATGTTCCTGTTCCAGCCCTTCTTATAAATACATGCCCCTCGGCTCAATTATTACTCTTACCTACAAGGCTCCGCTCTTGATCTCAAACCCTAGCGTTGCCGCTGGATTTCATCATCGCCAAGGAAGAAACGCTTAGCTATCGAGCCTTATTTGTTGTCATACTCACGCCGGTCACGACTGTCTTCGTCCGCCACTGTTGTAGCCATCCGCCGCCACCAAGCTAAGGTGTGGCAGATCGAACTGCTCGGCCTCTCCGCCTCGTCGAACAGTTCCTCGTGTTCTTCATTGTGGTAAATAAATCGCTGATTTTTACCACTTGTTTGATCTTAAAAGCTACCAAATATCTTCAAAGATGTTTTCCCACAATCTCTTTGACAAAACTCAATCATCCATTTCTATTTCTCAATGCTTGTACTTATGTTGAAAACCTCGGTTGATTTCTCACTTGGTGCAATTTTTTGAACTTGTAAAATCCTAAAACCACCTTGTCTTGTGCAAAAGTGAAAGTCTTTGGTGAATGAGGTCAGTATCTTCAGACCATGTTTTTATCTTCATAATCTTCTGAGAATGCATATGACCTCTTTTATTCCCCGCATATCTCTAATTCTTTCAAAGGTGCATGTACGCAGCAGAATCACTTGGATCTCATAGTATGAATCTGTTTGCACACTACTTGCACATACATCTGGACTCACGTGGAGCTAGCTCTGACTTGATACGTCTCCAACGTATCTATAATTTCTGATTGTTCCATGCTATTATATTATCTATTTTGGAGGTTTTATATGCATTAATATGTTGTTTTATATTATTTTTGGGACTAGCCTACTAATCTAGAGCCTAGTGCCAATTTTTTGTTTTTCCACGTTTTTGAATATTGCAGATAAGGAATATTAAACGGAGTCCAAACGGAACAAAATCTCCAGAAAGATTTTTCTTTTACCAGAAGACACCGAGGAGACTTGGAGTAGGGGGCAGGGCATCTGCCGGGAGGCCACAAGCCTGCAGGACGCGCCCTGGGGGTGGCCGCGCCCCCTGGCTTGTGGCCCCCCTACAGGTCTCCTAACCCTATTCTTTGGCCTATAAATTCCCAAATATTCCCGTATCACCAAAAAGAGCAACGAAAATACTTTTACGCCGCCGGGAGCCTCTGTTCCCGAGAGATCTAATCCCGGAGCCTTTTACGGTAATCTGCCGGAGAGGGAATTGATCACGGAGGGCATCTACATCAAATCCATTGCCCTTCCGATGATGTGTGAGTAGTTCACCACACACCTACGGGTCCATAACTAGTAGCTAGATGGCTTCTTCTCTCTCTTTGATCTTCAATACCATGTTCTTCACGATCTTCATGGAGATCTATCCGATGTAATACTCTTTTGCAATGTGTTTGTCGAGATCCGACGAATTGTGAGTTTATGTTCAGATTATCTATGAATATTATTTGATTCTCTTCTGAACTCTTATATGTATGATTTCTTATCTTTCCAAGTCTCTTCAAATTATTGGTTTGGTTCGGCCAACTAGATTGGTAATTCTTCCAATGGGAGAAGTGCTTAGTTTTGGGTTCAATCTTGCGGTGTCCTCACCCAGTGACAAAGTAGGGGTAGCGAGGCATGTATTGTATTGTTGCCATCAAGGATAAAAAGATGTGGTTTTCATCATATTGCTTGAGTTTATCCCTCTACATGATGTCATCTTACTTAATGTGTTACTCTGTTCTTTATGAACTTAATATTCTAGATGCAGGCAGAAGTCGGTCGATGCGTGGAGTAATAGTAGTAGATGTAGAATCGTTTCGGTCTACTTGATACGGACGTGATGCCTATATGCATAATCATTGCCTTAGATATCTTCATAATTATTTGCTTTTCTATCAATTGCTCGACTGTAATTTGTTCACCCACCGTATTATTTTTCTTTATGAGAGAAGCTTCTAGTGAAACCTATGCCCCCCGGGTCTATTTTCTATATTATATTTTGAGATCTATAGACCAAAAATACCAAAAATACTTTGCTGCAATTTATTTACTTTTGTTTGCATAATCTTTATATCAATCTCTATCAGATCTCATCCTTGCAAATAACCCTAAAGGGATTGACAACCCCTTTATAGCGTTGGGTGCAAGTGTTTGATTAGTTGTGTAGGCAACTATTTGGGCCTTGCTTGTTCCTCCTACTGGATTGGTACCTTGGTTCTCAACAAACTGAGGGAAATACTTATCTACTTCGCTGCATCACCCTTTCCTCTTCGAGGGAAAACCAACACAAGCTCAAGAGGTAGCAGAAGCTTTTGCCAAAGTAGAAGACTATGGCGAGAGACAAAACTCAGGGAGACAAAGACATCTGAACACTGCCAAAGATCTTCCACCTGCATTGTATGATCGATACAAGTCTCATCGAGAAGAGAACTACCAACAGTGCAAGAATCGGATCCAATTGATCCGAAGATAATTGGTATAAGAATGGTTCAACTACCGCTTTGTCACCGATGATTATGCTAAGAAGAATGCGAAAAAGGCTCCTTGGACCGACATTCTCTATAAAAATCTACATCCGAAGACAAAGGTTAAAGCCATCAACATTGGATTCTTCCCATGCATGGTAAGGCCTCCAATACCAACATATCTAGGTCGCTCCAGCATTCGTAGATGCACTATGACTAATGAAACATGTGAGGAAGAAGATTAGCCCCTATCACTGATCTGAAGCCAATGGAGAAAGCAAAGGCTTCAAGGCCCATCTCCACAACACTTCAGGCTTTGCGATCAATGCTAGCCGAAACAACTGTAACCAAGGATGAGTCTCATACAAATAGGAGACCGAGGAGAAAACATGTTCCTGCCTGTGGACCCAAGCCATCCGTCTCCTTGATGGATGCTGCAAACATGATTGAGCTATCAGATAATGTGTTTGAAGATAAAGCCGTGGTGAAGCTTATTTAGCAAAAGGAGCAAGTGGCCAAACGTCTTCAAGACTTGCCTCTAATTGATGCAAATATCCTTAACCAGTTCATTGATGAATGGTTTGCTAAACCCTATCTCATAATTGATGCCCTTCAGCTTCCCATTTGACTAAGCGTCACCTTCCAAGGGCTGGTGAATGAAGAATTAACTTTTGCTCAAAAGGATGTGCAGTAGCACAAGAAGATTCACCACGAAAAGGCTCTCTTTAGGAGCAATGTACACAAGTTCATAGTCGAGCAGATACAAGGCTATCAACTCTTCATGAAAAAACTTAGGTAAAATTTGAGAAGTGTTGTGAAGCTGTCAAAGGCGCCCTTGAGCGTCTAAAGAACAAATCTGCGAAAATGGTCCAAGCTCACAACGAGATGCTAAAGAGAAAAGCGCTTGGCCAACCACTCTTGACCCTAGAATCATTCAGAGGTCAAGGGAAGGTACAATTTCTTTGAGACAAACTGTATCTTCAACACAAAAATGACAAGCATTATCTTACCAACAGGCTTCTGTGGCTCAAGAGCACCTCCTCCTTCCTCTGTTATGACTAGCAAGAAGACGAAACAAGCTGAGGCAATAGCCCGAAAGAAAAAGTCTTCGAGGTCGGCCCAAGTGCCCAAGCCCCATCAAACTCCTTGTGCCACTCCACCTACCCGTGAGGAGCCCCTGCTTGTGGCACCTATCTCCATGGCTCCTCCTATCTCTGGAAATGCTGAGAGATGATATGTACACTATGCATCATGAATTCTTATCAATATCTATGTTATTCTTGTCCATTATTCCTCATTATTATACAATTCTTATGCCTTTTCTTATCAAATGCTCAGACTTTATGTTCAGATTATCTATGAATATATTTTGACTATCTTCTAAATTCTTATATGCATGATTCCATATCTTTGCAAGTCTCTTCAAATTATTGGTTTGGTTTGGCAAACTAGATTGGTAATTCTTGCAATGGGAGAAGTGCTTAGTTTTGGGTTCAACCTTGCGGTGTCCTGTCCTAGTGACAAAGTAGGGGTAGCAAGGCACGTATTGTATTGTTTCCATCAAGGATAAAAAGATGGAGCTTTCATCATATTGCTTGAGTTTATCCCTCAACATCATGTCATCTTACTTAATGTGTTACTCTGTTCTTCATGAACTTTATACTCTAGATGCAGGCAAGAGTCGGTCAATGTGTGGAGTAATAGTAGTAGATGCAGAATCGTTTCGGTCTACTTGATACAGACGTGATGCCTATATGCATAATCATTGCCTTAGATATCTTCATAAATATTTGCTTTTCTATTAGTTGCTCGACAGTAATTTGTTCACCCACCGTATTATTTTTCTTTACGAGAGAAGCCTCTAGTGAAACCTATGGCCCCCGGTCTATTTTCCATATTATATTTTCAGATCTATAAACCAAGAATGCCAAAAATACTTTGCTGCAATTTATTTACTTTTGTTTCCGCAATCTTTTATATCTATCTCTATCAGATCTCATCTTGCAAATAACTCTGAAGGGATCGACAACACCTTTATAGCATTGGGTGAAAATGTTTGATTATTTGTGTAGGTACTACTATTGGGGCCTTGCTTGTTCCTCCTACTGGATTGATACCTTGGTTCTCAACAAAATAAGGTAAATACTTATCTACTTCGCTGCATCACCCTTTGCTCTTCAAGGGAAAACCAACAAAAGCTCAAGAGGTAGCAAGATGGATTTCTGATGCTGTTATCGGGTAGGATACATAGCGATATCACGCCTACCAAGTACACATCACAAACTCATCTCTTGCATTTACTTTATTTGCCATACGCCTCTCGTTTTCCTCTCCCCCACTTCTAAAAAGATTTTCAGAAAATACCAAAAATATTTGCCTTTTTATTCGCCCTTTTTCCGTTCGTCGTTTTGTTCGCTTGCTTCTGTGCTAGATCTATCCGTTGCCACCATGTCTGAATCTGCGGAGGTTTACATTGAAAAGGATAGTAATAACTTTGAATAAAATAATGATTCCCATAGAGAACCTACTATCATTCATATGAAAAACTCCACATAGGTAGTGGCAATATCATTTTAAAGGTGTTACTCAATACTTCTTTACTTGTGCTAGCATGCTACCTACTTTAGGAGGATCTATCCTAAATAAAACTAATAGTCTTGCGGGCGCCATAACACTACTACTAATTGAACTTGAGAGACAATTTGTTCATATGCATCCTTGCATACAAAGAATTTTTCTTGAGTTCTCTAATATTCAGCTTGCTACTGCTAAGCGTGGCGCAACTATATTTCTAGCCCACGAGTTTAGATTAATTATAAAGAGGCTAGTGAAATTTTTGCTCATTATAAAATTATGGAGGATGTCCTACCATTGAGGAGATCCTTTTTAACCCAGAAGAAATAATGAGATTGCAGTCCTCGGATTATGTGGCTTATAATGAAAATTTGAGAAAAAAAGGTTCCTATTGAGGTTTTGGTTGATAAGATTTCTAAACTCAATGATGATTTCACTATACAAAATAATGGATTAGAGTTCGTATTAAGGGATAGACTTATGACCTTCCGTCAAAGGAAATCCTACAATGATTAATTGATCATACACTATAGAGGGCCGAAGGAGGAACCTATTCCTCCCGCACGTGATCCGAATGATCCTTATCCTATTAAATTCAGCCCTTTTGATTACTTTTGCTTGCCACAAAGGAAACCTGCTGAAAGAAGGGAGTATGAGAAGAGCATTGATAATCTCCCTTACTACTATGGCAATACCTAGATCTATTGCATTATGCCTAGCTAGGGTCGTTAAACAATAGCGCTTGTTGGGAGGCAACCCAATTTTATTGGTTTTGATTTAGTTTTTTGCTTCTGTTTTTGAGTGCCGCACACATTATTACCTCTATAATAGTTGTGTTTTATTGTTTTAATTAGTGTTTGAGCCGTGTAAGATCTTTGGGATGGTCTATGCTGTTTGCAAGTTGATTTTGTTGAAAGACAGAAACTTTCGCCCTTGGTACAGGAATTTTATAAATTCACTTGAACAAGCTTTTGAGATGAATTGTTTTACACATGATTGGTATACAAATTTCCCATATCGTCCTAATCTTTGAGAAGTTTTGGAGTTACTGAAGTATTCGAAGTAAAAATATTGCTACAGACCATTCTATTTTTGACACATTCTGTTTTCTTTGTATTGTTTGCTTATTTTGATGAATCTATGGGTTGTATCGGGGGGTATGGACCATGGAGAAGTTGTAATAAAGTAAATATTACATCAATATAAATAAAGATTGAGTTCACAATAATACCTAAGTGGTGATTTATTTTTATTTTACTAACTGATCTCATGAGTTTTCTGTTGAGTTTTGTGTTGTGAAGTTTTCAAGTTTTGGGTAAAGATTCGATGGACTACGGAATAAGGAGTTGCAAGATCCTAATATTGGGGATTCCCAAGGCACCCCAAGCCATATTCAAGGATATCAAATATCTTAAGCTTGGGGATGCCCCGGAAGGCATCCCCTCTTTCGTCTTCAATCCATCGGTAAATTTACTTGAGGCTATATTTTTATTCACCACATGATATGTGTTTTGTTTGGAGCATCTTGTATGATATGAGTATTTACTTTTTAGTTTTACACAATCATCCTTGATGCACACATCTTTTTAGAGAGACACATGCTGAATTGTAAATTTATTAGAATACTCTTTGTGCTTCACTTATATCTTTTGAGCTAGGCAATGTTGCTCTAGTGCTTCACTTATATCTTTTACAATACGGCGGTATTGTGTTTTATAAAAAATATTAAACCCTCGTACTTCACTTATATTATTTTGAGATATATTTAAACAACATGCTAATTGGTTTAGGTTATGAATTTAGTCCTAATATAATGGGCATCCAAGAGGGATATAATAAAAACTTCCATATTAAGTGCATTGAATATGATGAGAAGTTTGATTCCTTGCATATAGTTTTGAGATATGAAGATGGTAATATGAGATTCATGCTAGTAAGTAATTGTGAATTAGAAGAAATATTTGTGTTAAAGCTTGTGATTCCTGTAGCATGCACGTATGGGGAACCTTTATGTGATGAAGTTGGAGCATGATTTGTTTAATGATTGTCAACCTTTGTGGGGAAGTCGGGATCGCGTGATGGTTAACTCCTACCAACCCTTCCCCTAGGAGCATGCGTCTAATACTTTTCTTCGATAACTAATAGGCTTTTGCAATAAATATGTGAGTTCTTTATGACTAATGTTGAATTCATGGATTATACACACTCTCACCCTTCCACCTTTGCTAGCCTCTCTAGTACCGCACAACTTCCGCGAGTACGTTAAACCCACCTTCCTCAAAACAGCCACCATATATTTTCCTGAAAACATCCACGATGTCTACCTATTATGGCATTTTGGTAGCCATTCCGAGATATTGCCATGCAACACCACCGCCTCATTTTTATGACACGCGCCATAACTTCCATATTGCTTATAGAGTCATACTTTGTTCTAGATATCCAGTTGTAATCTTTTGAGTTGTAAGTAAATAAAAGTGTGATGATTTGCATTATTAGAGCATAGTCCCATGTGAGAAAAAGGATGATGGAAGCTATGATTCCCTCACAAGTTGGGACGAGTCTCCAGACTTTATAAAATAAATAAAAGAGGCCAGCGAAGCCCATAAGAAATAAAAGAGGCCATAGAAGCCCATCCACAAAAAGGGAAGAAAGAAGAAAAAAGAAAAAAATGAGAGAAAGAGAGAAGGGACAATGCTACTATCTTTTTCCACACTTGTGCTTCAAAGTAGCATCATGTTCTTCATAGAGAGTCTCCTATTTTGTCACTTTCATATAACTAGTGGTATTACATCTTTTGCACAACCACTTAGTTTTCTTTTTGAGCTTTCATACACTTATATCTCTAGATCATTTCTTGCATGGCAATCCCTAGTCACTCACATTAATATCTATTGATGGGCATCTCCATAGCCCGTTGATGTGCCTAGTTGATGTGCTACTATCTTCTTCCTTTCTTTTTGCAACCTCAACCACACTCTATTACAGCTATTGTGCTATATCCATGGCTCATGCTCATGTATTGCATGAGAGTTGAAAAGGTTTGTGAACATAAAAGGTGTGAAACAATTGCTTGATTTTCACCGGGGTTGTGCATGATTTAGATACTTTGTGTGGTGAAGATAGAGCATAGCCAGACCAAATGATTTTGTTGGGATAACTTTCTAAGACCATGCTATTTTGAAAGGAAACAATTACCTTATTAGTATGCTTGAAGTATTATTGTTTTTGTGTCAATATTAGACTTTTGTTTTGAGTCTTATGGATCTGAATATTCATGCCACATTAGAGAATATTACATGGATAAATATGTTAGGTAACATTCCACATCAAAAATTCTGTTTTTATCATTTACCTACTCGAGGATGAGCAGGAATTAAGCTTGGGGATGCTTGATACGTCTCCAGCGTATCTATAATTTTTTATTGTTCCATGCTATTATATTATCTGTTTTGGATGTTTCATATGCATTAATATGCTGTTTTATATTATTTTTGGGACTAACCTATTAATCTAGAGCCTAGTGCCAGTTTCTGATTTTTCCACGTTTTTGAATATTGCAGATAAGGAATATTAAATGGAGTCCAAATGGAACAAAATCTTCGGAAAGATTTTTCTTGGACCAGAAGACACCCACGAGACTTGGAGTAGGCGGCAGGGCATCTGCTGGGAGGCCACAAGCCTGTAGGGCGCGCCCCTGGCTTGTGCCCCCCTACAGGTATCCTAAACATATTCTTTGGCCTATAATTTCCCAAATATCCCCGTATCGCCAAAAAGAGGAACAACAATACGTTTACGCCGTTGGGAGGCTTTGTTCCGAGAGATCCAATCTGGGAGCCTTTTCTCATAATTTGCCGGAGAGGGAATTGATCACGGAGGGCATCTACATCAACTCCGTTGCCCCTCCGATGATGTGTGAGTAGTTCACAACATACCTACGGGTCCATAGCTAGTAGCTAAATGTCTTCTTCTCTCTCTTTGATCTTCAATACCATGTTATTCACGATCTTCATGGAGCTGTATCCGGTGTAATGCTCTTTTGCGGTGTGTTTGTCGAGATCCGATGAATTGTGAGTTTATGTTCAGATTATCTATGAATATTATTTGAGTCACTTCTGAATCATTATATGCATGATTTCATATCTTTGCAAGTCTCTTCAAATTATTGGTTTGGTTTGGCCAACTAGATTGGTAATTCTTGCAATGGGAGAAGTGTTTAGTTTTGGGTTCAATCTTGCCGTGTCCTCATCCAGTGACAAAGTAGGGGTAAAGAGGCACGTATTGTATTGTTGCCATCAAGGATAAAAAGATGGAGCTTTCATCATATTGCTTGAGTTTATCCCTCTACATCATGTCATCTTACTTAATGCGTTACTCTGTTCTTCATGAATTTAATACTCTAGATGGAGGCACGAGTCGGTCGATGTATGGATTAATAGTAGAAGATGCAGAATCATTTCGTCTACTTGATAAGGACGTGATGCATATATGCATAATCATTGCCTTAGATATCTTCATAATTATTTGCTTTTCTATCAATTGCTCGACAGTAATTTGTTCACCCACCGTATTATTTTTCTTTATGGGAGAAGCCTCTATTGAAACCTATGGCTCCCGGGTCTATTTTCCATATTATATTTTGAGATCTATAAACCAAAAATACCAAAAAAGATTGCTGCAATTTATTTACTTTTGTTTCCGCAATCTTTTATATCTATCTCTATCAGATCTCATCCTTGCAAATAACTTTAAAGGGATTGACAACCCCTTTATAGCGTTGGGTGCATGTGTTTGATTATTTGTGTAGGTACTACTATTGGGGCCTTGCTTGTTCCTCCTACTGGATTGATACCTTGGTTCTCAACAAACTGAGGGAAATACTTATCTACTTCGCCGCATCACCCTTTCTTCTTCAAGGGAAAACCAACACAAGCTCAAAATGTAGCAAAAACTTTTGCCAAAGTCGAAGACTATGGCGAGAGATAGAACTCAGGGAGACAAAGACATATGAACACTACCAAAGATCTTCCACCTGCATTGTATGATCGATACAAGTCTGATCGAGAAGAGAACTACCAACAGTACAAGAACCGGATCCAATTGACCCAAAGATATTGGGTAGAAGAATGGTTGAACTACCGCTTTGTCACCGATGGGTATGCAAAGAACAATGCATAACAGGCTCCTTGGACCTACGTTCTCTATAAAATGTACATCCGAACACAAAGTCTAAAGCCATCAACATTGGCTCATTCCCATGCATGGTAGGGCCTCCAATACCAACATATCCAGGTCGCTCCAGAATTCGTGGATGCACTGTGACTAATGAAACATGTCAGGAAGAAGATTAGCCCCCTATCACTGATCTGAAGCCAATGGAGAAAGCAAAGGCTTCAAGGCCCATCTCCACAACACTTCAGGCTTCGCGATCAAGGCCAGCTGAACCAGCTGTAACCGAGGATGTGTCTCATACAAATAGGAGACCGAAGAGAAAACATGTTGCTGCCCGTGGACCCAAGCCATCCATCTCCTTGATGGATGCTACAAACATGATTGAGCTATCAGATAATGTGTTTGATGGTAAAGCCGTGGTGAAGCTTATTCAACAAAAGGAGCAAGATGCCAAACGTCTTGAAGACTTGCCTCTGATTGATGCAAATATCCTCAGCCAGTTCATTGATGAATGGTTTGCTAACCCCTCTCTCATCATTGATGCCCTTCAGCTTCCCATTTGACTAATCGTCACTTTCCAGGGGTTGGTGAATGAAGAATTAACTATTGCTCAAAAGGATGTGTAGTAGCGTAAGAAGATTCACCATGAAAAGGCTCTCTTTAGGAGCAATGTACAAAAGCTCACAATTGAGCAGATACAAGGCTATCAGCTCTTCATGAAAAAACTTAGACAAAATTTGAGAAGTGTTGTGAAGCTGTCAAAGGCGCCCTTGAGCGTCTAAAGAAGAAATATGCGAAAATGCTCCAACCTCACAACGAGATGCTAGTGAGAAAAGCGCTTGGACAACCACTCTTCACCCTAGAGTCATTGAGAGGTCGAGGCAAGGTTCAATGTCTTTGAGCCAGACTGCATCTTCAACACAAGAAATGCCAAGCATTATCTTACCAACATGCTTCCGTGGCTCAAGAGCACCCCTTCCTCTTCCATGACTAGAAACAAGACGAAACAAGCTGAGGAAATAGCCCGAAAGAAAAAGTCTGCACTTGCTTTTAAAGCTCAACCTATCAAGAAGTTGAAGACGAAGAAGACAAAGTCTTTGAGTTTGGCCCAAGTGCCCAAGCCCCATCAAACTCCTTGTGCCAATCCACCTACCCGTGAGGAGCCCCTGCTTGTGTCACCTATCTCCATGGCTCCTCCTATCTCTCGAAATGCTCAGAGATGATACATACACTATGCATCATGAATTATTATCAATATCTATGATATTATTTTCCATTATTCCTCACTATTATACAATTCTCATGCCTTTTCTTATCAAATGCTCAGAGTTTATGTTCAGAATATCTATGAATATTTTTTGAGTCTCTTCTGAATTCTTATATGCATGATTTCATATCTTTGCAAGTATTTTCGAATTATTGGTTTGGTTTGGCCAACTAGATTGGTAATTCTTGCGATTGGAAAAGTGCTTAGTTTTGGGTTCAATCTTGCGGTGTCCTCACCCAGTGACAAAGTAGGGGTAGCGAGACACGTATTATATTATTGCCATCAAGGATAAAAAGATGGGGTTTTCATCATATTGCTTGAGTTTATCCCTCTACATCATGTCATCTTACTTAATGCGTTACTCTGTTCTTCATGAACTTAATACTCTAGATGCAGGCATGAGTCGGTCGATGTGTGGAGTAGTAGTAGTAGATGCAGAATCGTTTCGGTCTACTTGCTACAGATGTGATGCCTATATGCATAATCATTGCCTTAGATATCTTCAGAATTATTTTGTTTTCTATCAATTGCTCGACAGTAATTTTTTCACCCACCGTATAATTTTTCTTTATGAGAGAAGCCTCTAGTGAAACCTATGGCCCCCGGGTCTATTTTCCATATTATATTTTCAGATCTATACAACAAAAATACCAAAAATACTTTTCTTTAATTTATTTACTTTTGTTTCCGCAATCTTTTATATCTATCTCTATCAGATCTCATCTTGCAAATAACTCTGAAGGGATTGACAACCCCTATATAGCGTTGGGTGCAATTGTTTGATTATTTGTGTAGGTATTACTATTGGGGCCTTGCTTGTTCCTCCTACTAGATTGATACCTTGGTTCTCAACAAACTGTGGGAAATATTTATCTACTTCGCTGCATGACCCTTTGCTCTTCAAGGCAAAATCAACGCAAGCTCAATATGTACAATAAGGATTTCTGGCGCCGTTGCCGGGGATGATACGTAGCAAGATCACGCCTAACAAGTACCCATCACAAACTCATCTCTTGCATTTACTTTATTTTCCATTTGCTTCTTGTTTTCCTCTCCCCCACTTCTAAAAAGATTTCCAGAAAATACCAAAAAGATTTGCCTTTTTATTCGCCCCTTTTCCGTTCGTCTTTTTGTTCGCTTGCTTGGGTGCTAGATCTATCCGTTTCCATCATGTCTGAATCTGGTGAGGTTTACATTGAAAAGGATAGTAATAGTTTTGAAGAAAATAATGATTCCCATAGAGAACCTACTATCATTCATGTGAAAAAACTCCGCATAGGTAGTGGCAATATCATTGGAAAAGGTGTTATTAAAGATTTCTTTACTTGTGCTAGTACGCTACCTACTTTGGGAGGGTATATCCTAAATAAAACGAATAGTCTTGCGGACTCCATAACACTACTAGTAATTGAACTTGAGAGACAATTTGTTCATATGCATCATTGCATACAAAGGATTTTTCTTGAGTTCTCTAATATTCAGCTTGCTTCTGCTAAGCATGTCGCCACTATATTTCTAGCCCACGAGTTTAGATTCATTATGAAAAAAGGCTAGTAATTTTTTTGCTCATTATAAAATTAATGGAGGATGTCCCCCCATTAAAGATATCCTTTTTAACCAAGAAGAAATAATGAGATTGCAGTCCCCGGAATATGTGGCTTATAATGAAAATTTGAGAAAAAGGTTCCTATTGCGGTTTTGGTTGATAAGATTTCTGAACTCAATGATGATTTCGCTATACAAAATAATGGATTAGAGTTCAAATTAAGGGATAGACTTATGTGGGGACCCCGACTTACGAGTTGAGATCGCCGAATGATCGTGCTCGGTGATCCCAGAGATCAATGCTCACCGAACACACAAAAACTGAATAATAAGAGTCTTACATCCATACATACCGTTTGATACAATAAATGACCATTGCGGTCGAGTCTTACATATGTAGGGCCTTAAAGGACAATACACCAAACTGGACCACTAGCGGAATTATTGGTTGAAAGCGTGAACCCATGCCATCAGCCTTAACCTACAGGCATTCTGACTGGGAAGCGTCCTAGCTCGGAAGAACGTCACCGAGTTACTCTTCGCCAAATCCTGTTCTATCATACCCGGTCAATGAAATAACCAGTGGCAAGCAAATGAGTACTTTTGATTGTACTCGCAAACAACCCATGATATGAACAATGAAAGTGAAGGATAACAATAACATGCATCTTTGGTGGATATCTCTTGGTGGTAAATAAGCATGATCACAAGAATGCATCATAATTTAAGAACTACTTTTGAAGAGCAGGTTACATATATCAATATATCTGTCGAGGACTGAACCATCCGGGCTCACCCTGTACGCCAAGTCACCAAACTTGGCCATATCATTACTTTCATAATAACACCTCTTTCATCACCACACACACACACTTGGTTTATGCGAAAATAGCTGTACGTAGTTTAAGCAGGATTACCCAACTGTCCTTGACCATGGACACGACTATTCGAATATTTTTACACTCTACAGAGGTAGTATGCTGGACCCATGAGATTCGGGAAACTTCCGTGTCATCCACGACTCACGATATATAACATACCCGAGGTAAGTACCCGATCAATGCCTTTCCTCTGACGATACTAGACAAAGAAGTCCACTCGATTGGTACCCTACCCACATGTTGTACGTCTTACGAGCACCGACTCTAGATAATACCAACCATGCGGGGACTAACAGTGTGACTGGAACTCATAAAAATGGCATATTCGTCCTACCTGGCACGACCCCATCACGAGAGTGACCACACATCACTCCCACCACTAGTAATGTGGATCTTTGCTAGCACCGAGCAGAGTAATTAACATAGCCCCGTCCCATAAGGGGTAACGTGGTCATACTTGTAAGGTTGGGACGGTCGACACATCATAAATCTAATCCCATTTCTGAAACCATACTCACACAAATACCGGGTACACCACTTCACCAAAAGTGTCCACCTAACTCATCATCACCCTCGGGCATTAGTGGCACCCGACGGGGTTTTCATAAGAATTTTTTGAACCAACAACATGCTTATGCTATGTACTCTAGTATTACTTGTCATCATGATAATAGTGTGATCCTCAAAAGGAGGTAGGATCAAGCTCAATGCATGTGCTCCGGAGGAGCCATCGGTAAAAATCGCCTTAGTGCTTTACCGACACTTATGATCATATACAACGAAAATAGTTGCTTTCTTAACATGCAATATAACATATGCTCAGTCATGGTCAAATGGTGCTTGCCTTTGCTCACATAAGTCCTTGGTCTTCGAGGTCATCCACTCCAACTCCGAGTACGCCGTCTACCCGTCAGCTATCGTCGGAAACAACCCCGGTAAGCCATACAACAGGCAGAAATAAAAGTGCTACAAAAATAGAAGTTATATTTTTCTTGGAACTCTCTGGTGATAAGAAAAATATGTGAAACTTGCCGAAGGAGATTTGGATCATCATGGATTTCTGAATGGAGAAAAGGAGGAGTAGGTAATTCTTTATGAATCCCACAAAAAATATTATGATAAATCTGAGTGGACGCACCCATTTAATAGAGAACAACTTTAGAAATATTTAGGAAGTTGTTTCACTGGATTTGGAGTTGAAATGAATATTCTAGAAAGTTTCTAATATGGAATAGATAGCAATAGGAAGCTATTTATTTAATACCACATAATGAAGCCTGATAAAAATGTTGACCAAGGCTTCAAAAATAGGGCATGATATTAGATGGCTCTAGAATTTGGAATCACTCCAATTGGAGTTGATTTGAATCTGCTAGGAATTTCACAAAGTGGGGTTTAAATCATCTAGAATTGGATTTAATTAAAACACCACATAAATATTGCATGGAAGAATGTGGAAGGCACATATTTGGCTAGACCTTGATTTTAGGAACCCGTAGAAATTTGAATTATTAGAATCGGAGCTAAAATGAATTTACTATTCATTTTTGAAGATAATCCAAATAGGAAAAAGAGAAAAGGTTCATCCTCGAGGGTTAACTTGCGCCGAGGGCGCTAGATAGGCCTTCGGGCTGGCCCAGCAGCTCCGTCCGGCCAGGGAGGAGGCCACGCCGAAGGCGCACTTTGTCTTTACGCCACTGGCGCGGGCAAGCGCCCCGATGGGATTCCGCCTTCACTTACGGGGCTGGGCCCGACCTGGCAGCCACTGATGGGCGGGGCCTACCCGCCAGGTCCTTCCCCTACCTCGCGCGGGTAGAGGAGGAACAGGGGAGGCGAGCGAGCTGCGCCGGCGCTTTCCCCCGGCGGCTCGGGCCGCTGCTGGCGCCTCCCGGCCACCAGCGCACCTCAGGGAAGGGTGTCGCGTCGGCCAGGGATCCCGTTCCCGTCGGCAGCACGAGGGAGAGCAGGGCCCTAGCCGCGGCGGCCGGCCGACGACGACCCTTGATGCAGCTCCTAGCCGAGAGAAGGAAGGGAAAGGAGAAGGACTCAGGGGAGGCCCGGGGTCCTTGGGTGGCTAAGGAAAACCTCAGGGAGAGGGGAAGCGCCCGGGGCTTGGATCTCAAAAGATGGTCGGCGGGGGCACACGACCATTGGAGGAGAAACAGAGCTTGGGAGCAGCCTCTGGTTGGTCTTGGGGAGTTGTGGAAGAAGGTGGAGCAGGCAGAGGGGATCGAGGGAGGCCCTAAATGAAGGGGCGACCGAAGGGTGAGCTCGGAGCTCCCGGAGCTTTGAGGGAACGGGAAAGACACGCACCCATGGGGAAGCTTGGCTGCTTCTAGGTGTCGGGAAGAGCTTAGACCAGTCAAAAGGGACACCGTGGTGCTCTGAGACATGATGCAACGACCGGAAACACGTTGCAACAAGAGGACAAGAGGTAGAGCACCGATATTGAAGGCTGACAGCGTGGTCACCATGGCCACTCGTGTCCACTGGGCTGCTAAGACCATTCAAACATGTCCAACACGTAGGGCACACCTGCAGCAAGGAGACTCTGGAGTTTGGCAACTAGTGGAGGTAGTTTGGATAGGTTTGGACTCTGATCAAGTTTGCAGCAACAAACTTGGGGTTGGCACAAGTGGTTTTCACAGGAAGGGATGGGAGGTGAAACCATGTCCTGGAGCATCAGGTATGGAAGGAGTACACTACAGCAAAATTTCAGCTTGAGCAAAGAAGTGTAACTAGCACTTGATGTACATAGCTACCTTTCAGCCATAATTCAACTTGAGGATGTGCTCCTCATTTTCTCCACATGAGCATGCGATCTCTTGGTTTGAAACAATGCCTTGGGATGCTAGGTACCCTCTGGAAAGGGATGGGAGCTTTGGCTTAATCATAAGTGGGGCAAGAGGGGTAAAAATAGTGATTCCAAGGGTAAAATGAGATATAGTTACATAGGGTCTCTCTCCAATAATTGACGAGTGGCCATGGAAATGTTACTGGAGGTAAAATGTAACTATGTGAGGCTGTGGTAGAAAGTTGAGCTCAAGGGTAAAAGTGGAAGGGGTCAAAGAAGCCAATTTAGTGAGTGCACAGTGGAAGGGGTCAAAGAAGCCAATTTAGTGAGTGCACACAAGGTGTTTGATCTGTGGTTAGGCCATCAGATGAATTCCAATGGTAATGAAACTTAACAGGATCAAATGATAGATGAAAATAAGCTTGGACACTAAATTTGGGATTTGTTGGAGTAGGTTTCCAATGTAAATTTGGAAAACCCATGAAATAGGCAAAAACGGCTTTCTGCTTACAATTCCATTCAAATCAATTTCCACAAATCCAATATTTGGTGTGGGGGCATTATTTGAGCATTAAGGCATGCACAAAATTTTTGGGGTCAATTGGATAAACTTTTTAATGTAAAGTTTCCCAAAGTCACAAATCAATAGAGAGGGTTTTGAGGGGCTTGGGACAAGTTCTTCTTTTCTCCTTGATGCACCACTTGGTGTGGATGCAATATTGGAGTATTATAACATGTCCAAGAAATTTGAGCACATTTGGAGATACTTGACAATGATGAGTTGCTCAAATTTGAATCTGGATAGATAGAGTTTTAGAATAATTAGGGGAGTCAAATCAACTTGGATTGAGATGAAACTTTGCAAGATCATCAAACATATCATAGATGACATACTAGAATTTTACTGGAATTTATTGAGAATAGTTATTATAGAAATATTCCAAAAGCTTGAAATAGGCAGGAATGGTTTTGGAGGGGTTTTCCCAATATTTTGAACATGACCATGTGTTGAAACTCATATATATGTAATAAATATATCCACTTAGTTTCCCTAAATTTTCTTAAATATTTTGAAAGCAATAAAAATAACATTCCTTCATAAGAGACTATTTCTGGCCTCACAAAAAGGCATTTAAATAAAATAATAAAATAACTTGTAAAATAATAATATTGTGGTTTTTGGAATACATTTTGATCATAGGTTTTAAATAAAATATTTGGTGAAAGATAAATTCCCTAATTGGAGGACTTGTAGTACAAATCTCATCTCAGGGGTTTGAAAGTTTAATTCAAGGAAATGCCTCTTGGTGAAAATAATATTTGGTAAAAATAGATACTGGTCCTAAACACATGGCATGATCATTAGGCAGGGGAACATGGGCTAAGGAGGTGAGTTGGAGTGGAGCAAGAATTATTGAGAATCAACACAAGCATACGAGCAAGCAAGCAAACAATAGTCACTTCAAGCATCACAAGCATTCACATTTTTTTAATTGGTCCTAATTTTTGAAATAAGTTAATTAGTCAGGAAAGCAAAACAGAGGGTGTTACAACTTATGACCTTCTATCAAATGAAAGCCTAAAATGATGAATTGATCATACACTATAGAGGGCCGAAGGAGGAACCTATCCCTCCCGCACTTGATCTTAATGATCCTTATCCTATTAAATTCAGCCCTTTTGATTACTTCTGCTTGCCACAAAGGAAACTTGCTGCTGAAAGAAGGGAGTACGAGAAGAGCATTTATAATCTCCCTTACTACTATGGCAATACCTAGATCTATTGCATTAGGCCTAGCTAGGGGCGTTAAACAATAGCGCTTGTTGGGAGGCAACCCAATTTTATTGGTTTTGATTTAGTTTTTTGCTTATGTTTTTGAGTGCTGCACACATTATTACCTCTTTAATTATTGTTTTTCTTGTTTTAATTAGTGTTTGAGCCAAGTAAGACCTTTGGGATGGTCTATGCTGTTTGCAAGTTGATTTTGCTGAAAGACAGAAACTTTCACCCTCGCTCCAGGAATTTTATAAATTCACTGGAACATGATTTTGAGATGAATTGTTTTACACAAGATTGTTTTATATATTTCCCAGATCTTCCTAATCTTTTAGAAGTTTTGGATTTACAGAAGTATTCGAAGTAAACAGATTGCTACAAACCGTTCTGTTTTTGACAAATTCTGTTTTCTTTGTATTGTTTGCTTATTTTGATGAATCTATGGGTTGTATCGGGGGTATGGACCATGGAGAAGTTGGAATAAAGTAAATATTACATCAATGTAAATAAAGAATGAGTTCACAACAGTACCTAAGTGGTGATTTATTTTTCTTGTACTAACGGATCTCATGAGTTTTCTGTTGAGTTTTGTGTTGTGAAGTTTTGGGTAAAGATTCGATGGACTACGGTATAAGGAGTGGCAAGAGCCTAAGCTTGGGGATTCCCAAGGCACCCCAAGCCATATTCAAGGATACCAAAGATCCTAAGCTTGGGGATGCCCCGGAAGGCATCCCCTCTTTCTTTCTTCAATCCATCGGTAAATTTACTTGAGGCTATATTTTTATTCACCACATGATATGTGTTTTGCTTGGAGTGTCTTGTATGATATGAGTCTTTACTTTTTAGTTTGACAAAATCATCCTTGATGCACACATATTTTGATAGAGATACATGCTGATTGTGAATTTAGTAGAATACTCTTTGTGCTTCACTTATATCTTTTGAGCTAGGCTATGTTGCTCTAGTGCTTCACTTATATCTTTTAGAGCACGGCGCTATTATGCTTTATAAAAAGTATTAAACTCTCGTACTTCACTTATATTATTTTGAGATTTCTTTAAACAACATGGTAATTGGTTTAGGTTATGAATTTAGTCCGAATATAATGGGCACCCAAGAGGGATATAATAAAAACTTCCATATTAAGTGCATTGAATATGATGAGAAGTTTGATTCCTTGCATATAGTTTTCAGATATGAAGATGGTAATATGAGAGTCATGCTAGTAGGTAATTCTGAATTATAAGAAATACTTGTGTTAAAGCTTGTGATTCCCGTAGCATGCACGTATGGTGAACCGTTATGTGATGAGGTCGGAGCATGATTTGTTTAATGATTGTCAACCTTTGGGTGGAAGTCGGGATCGCGTGATGGTTAAGTCTTACCAACCCTTCCCCTAGGATCATGCGTCTAATATGTTGCTTCAATAACTAATAGGCTTTTGCAATAAGTATGTGAGTTCTTTATGACTAATGTTGAGTTCATGGATTATACACACTCTCACCCTTCCACATTTCTAGCCTCTCTAGTACCGCACAACTTTCGCGAATACATTAAACCCACCTTCCTCAAAACAGCCACCATATCTACCTATTATGGCATTTTCATAGCCATTCCGAGATATATTGCCATGCAACACTACTACCTCGATTTTATGACACGCACCACCACTTCCATATTGCTTATAGAGCCATACTTTGTTCTAGATATCGAGTTGTAATCTTTTGAGTTGTAAGTAAATAAAAGTGTGTTGATTTGCATTTTTAGAGCATTGTCCCATGTTATAAAAATGATGATGGTAGCTATGATTCCCTCACAAGTTGGGATGAGTCTCCAGACTTTATAAAAAAATAAAATAGGCCTGCGAAGCCCATAAGAAATAAAAGAGGCCATAGAAGCCCATCCACAAAAAGCGAAAAAAGAACAAAAAATAAAAAATTGAGAGAAAGAGAGAAGGGACAATGCTACTATCTTTATCCACACTTGTGCTTCAAAGTAGCACCATGTTCCTCATAGAGTCTCGTATTTTTTCACTTTCATATAACTAGTGGTATTACATATTTTGCACAACCACTTAGTTTTCTTTTTGAGCTTTCATACACTTATAGATCTAGTGCATTTGTTGCATGGCAATCCCTACTCACTCACATTAATATCTATTGATGGGCATCTCCATAGCCCGTTGATATGCCTAGTTGATGTTAGACTATCTTCTTCCTTCCTTTTTGCAACCTCCACCACACTCTATTCCACCTATATAGTGCTATATCCATGGATCATGCTCATGTATTGCATGAGAGTTGAAAAGATTTGAGAACATAAAATGTGTGAAACAATTGCTTGATATTCACGAGGGTTGTGCATGATTTAGATACTTTGTGTGGTGAAGATAGAGCATAGCCTCTGTTCCCGAGAGTTACAATCTGGGAGCCTTTTCTGGGAATATGCCGGAGAGGGAATTGATCATGGAGGGCATGTACATCAACTCAATTGCCCCTTCGATGATGTGTGAGTAGTTCACCACAGACCTACGGGTCCATAGCTAGTAGCTAGATGGCTTCTTATCTCTCTTTGATCTTCAATACCATGTTCTTCATGATCTTCATGGAGATCTATCCGATGAAATACTCTTTTCCGGTGTGTTTGTCGAGATCCTATGAATTGTGAGTTTATGTTCAGATTATCTATGAATATTATTTGAGTCTCTTCTTATTCGTATATGCATGATTTCATATCTTTGCAAGTCTCTTTGAATTATTGGTTTGGTTTGGCCAACTAGATTGGTAATTCTTGCAATGGGAGAAGTGCTTAGTTTTGGGTTCAATCTTGCGGTGTCCTCACCTAGTGACAAAGTGGGAGTAGCGAGACACGTATTGTATTGTTGCGATCAAGGATAAAAACTTGGGGTTTTCATCATATTGCTTGAGTTTATCCCTCTACACCATGTCATCTTACTTAATGCGTTACTCTGTTCTTCATGAACTTAATACTCTAGATGTAGGCAGGAGCGGTCAATGTGTGCAGTAATAGTAGTAGACGCAGAATCGTTTCAATCTACTTGATATGGACATGATGCCTATATGCATAATCATTGCCTTAGATATCTTCATAATTATTTTCTTTTCTATCAATTGCTCGACAGTAATTTGTTCACCCACCGTATTATTTTTCTTTATGAGAGAATCCTTTAGTGAAACCTATATATGGCCCCCGGGTCTATTTTCCATATTATATTTTGAGATCTATAAACCAAAAATACCAAAAAATACTTTGCTGCAATTTATTTACTTTTGTTTCCGCAATCTTTTATATCTATGTCTATCAGATCTCATCCTTGCAAATAACTCTAAAGGGATGGACAACCCCTTTTTAGCATTGGGTGTAAGTGTTTGATTATTTGTGTAGGTACTACTATTGGGGCCTTGCTTGTTCCTCCTACTGGATTGATACCTAGGTTCTAAACAAACTGAGGGAAATACTTATCTACTTTGCTGCATCACCCTTTCCTCTTAAAGGGAGAACCAACAGAAGCTCAAGAGGTAGCAGAAGCTTTTGCTAAAGTCGAAGACTATGGCGAGAGACAGAACTCAGGGAGACAAAGACATCTGAACACCGCCAAAGATCTTCCACCTGCATTGTATGATCGATACAAGTGTGATCGAGAAGAGAACTACCAACAATGCAAGAACCGAATCCAATTGATCCGAAGATATTGGGTAGAATAATGGTTCAACTACCGCTTTGTCACCTATTAGTATGCTAAGAAGAATGCAGAAAAGGCTTCTTGGACCGACATTCTCTATAAAATCTACATCCAAAGACAAAGGCTAAAGCCATCAACATTGGCTTCTTGCCATGCATGGTAAGGCCTCCAATACCAACACATCCAGGTCGCTCTAGCATTCTAGAATGCACTGTGACTAATGAAACATGTGAGGAAAAAGATTGGCCCCCTATCACTGATCTGAAGCCAATAGAGAAAGCAAGGCTTCAAGGCCCGTCTCCACAACACTTCAGGCTTCGCGATCAAGGCCAGTTGAACCAGCTATAACTGAGGATGAGTCTCGTACAAATAGGAGACCAAAGAGAAAACATGTTGCTACCCGTGGACCCAAGCAATCCGTCTCCTTGATGGATGCTGCAAACATGATTGAGCTATCAGATAATGTGTTTGATGATAAAGTTGTGGTGAAGCTTATTCAACAAAAGGAGCAAGAAACCAAACGTCTTGAAGACTTGCCTGTGATTGATGCATATATCCTCATAGTTCATTGATGAATGGTTTGCTAACCCCTCTCTCATCATTGATGCCCTTCAGCGTCCAATTTGACTAAGCGTCACCTTCGAAGCGCTGGTGAATGAATAATTACCTATTGCTCAAAAGGATGTGTAGTAGCGCAAGAAGATTCACCATGAAAAGGCTCTCTTTAGGAGAAAGGTACACAAGCTCACAGTCGAGCAGATACAAGGCTACCATCTCTTCATGAAAAACTTAGGCAAAATTTGAGAAGTGTCGTGAAGCTATCAAAGGCGCCCTTGAGCATCTAAAGAAGAAATATGCGAAAATGGTGCAATCTCACAACGAGATGCTAAAGAGAACAGCGCTTGGCCAACCATTCTTAACCATAAAATCATTAAGAGGTCAAGGCAAGGTTCAATGTCTTTGAGCCAGACTTCATTTTCAACACAAGAAATGCGAAGCATTATCTTACCAACAGGCTTGTGTGTCTCAAGAGCACCTCCCCCTTCCTCTGCTATGACTAGCAATAAGACGAAATAAGCTGAGGCAATAGCGCGAAAGAAAAAAGTTTGCACCTCCTTTTAAAGATCAGCCTATCAAGAAGCTGAAGACAAAGAAGACAAAGTCTTCGAGTTTGGCCCAAGTGCCCAAGCCCCATCAAACTCCTTGTGCCACTCCACCTACCCGTGAGGAGCCCCTGCTTGTGGCACCTATCTCGATGGATCCTCCTATCTCTAGAAATGCTGAGAGATGATACATAGACTATGCATCATGAATTCTTATCAATATCTATGATATTCTTGTCCATTATTCCTCGTTATTATACAATTCTTATGCCTTTTCTATCTGAATATGCAAGGTACACCACAAAGAGGGAAAATACTCGAAACTGGAATTCTGGACCTAAAAACCAAGAATAGGGTGAAAAATCACTAGACTCCAAATGACCTGAAATTTGACGGAGAATTTTTATGGAATATGTAATAATTATTGGGAAAACATATACCAAAGGGGGGCCACCTGTGGGCCACGAGCCAACAGGGCGCGCCCACCCCCTAGGCGCACCTTATTGCTTCGTGGTCCACCAGTAGGTCTCCCAACCCCCTCTTCTCCGACATGGTGTTTTTGACCTAGAAAAAAATCATAAGGATACTTTCGGGACAAAGTGCCACTGTCTCAAGGCGGAAACCTAGGCAGAGGCCCTTTTGCACTCGAGTAGAGAAATTTCGTCGGGGGAATTCCTCTCCGGGAGGGGAAATCGAAGCCATCATCATCACCAACGCTTCCTCCTTCGTGGGAGGACCAATGTTCATCAACATCTTTGCCAGCACCATCTCATCTCCAAACCCTAGTACATCTCTTGTATTCAAGCTTTGCCTCAAAACCTGAGATTCTTACTTGTGGGTTACTAGTAGTGTTGATTATATCTCATAGTTGATTCTTGTTGGATTACTTGGTGGCAGATATTATGTTCACATCCTTAATTACTATTATTATACCTTTTATCTTGAACATATTGTTGAGGTGTGAGTAGTTAATATTGTTCCTCGGGACATGAGAGAAGTCTTGTTATAAGTAATCATGTGAAGTTGGTATCCTTTGATATTTTGATGATGTGGATGTTGTTTCTTCTCTTAGTGGTGTCGTGTGAATGTTGACTACACGACACTTCACCATGTTATGGTACTAAGGGAAGGCATTGTGGACTAAGAAGTAGATGATGGGTTGCAAGAGTGACAAAAGCTTAAACCCTACTTTATGTGTTGCTTCGTGAGGGGCTGATTTGGATCCATATGTTTCATGCTATGGTTATATTTATCTTATCTTCTTTCGTAGTTCTGGATGCTTGAGAGGGAGGGTAACCATAAGTGGGTTGCTTGTTCAAGTAAGAACAACACCTTAGCATCAATCCACCCACATATCAAATTATCAAAGTAACGAACGTGAATCAGTTCAACATGATGAACGTGACTAGATAGTTATTCCCATGTGTCCTCAGGAGCATTTGCTTTATATAAGAGTACTCTCAGACCTGTCCTTGGCTATAAAAAAGATTGGGCTACCTTGCTGCACACTTGCTACTATTGTTAATTGTTACTTGTTACAAATTATCATGCTACAAAACTATCTATCACTGTTACTTATAACACTTGCAGAGAATACCTTGCTCAAAAATGCTTATCATTTCCTTCTGGTCCTCATTGGATTCAACACTCTCACTTATCGAAAGGACTACGATTGAACCCCTATAGATGCTGCTGAAGACACTGCTTCTGCTAAAGAGAATGTTGAAAGCGAAACTGAACCTGTGCCTTAAATTGACCCACCACTAGTATCACCGCCACCACAGGATGATAGTGAAAATGTGGGCATTGGCAACCATTTTAGTCCAATCTGGTGTGAAGCCAATCCCAACACTCCGCCACTCTATTTTCAACTCATGTGCAAAGATCACCAAATCCCATTTGAAGCCATGGAAGTTGAAATCACTGATCGTGCGTCGCCACTCAAACGGCTTCGCCGAGGACCAAGGCTAGTTATATCTTTGATGCAAAGCATACCTGAAGTTGAAGTGCATGTTACTCCAACTGCATCAGTTGATGAGGTTCTCAAGATTGAAGATGTTGCTCATGAACAAACTGAGATCAAAGCCAAAGTAGTTGAAGACATAGTTGTTACTGATACCGTTGCACCTCGAGAATCATGATACCCGTGATCTGCGTTGGGTTTTCTGTGAAGAGGAACAGATTATCGCAACACAAAGTGGGTAAGTATTTCCTTTAGTTATGAAACCAAGGTTTATCGAACCAACAGGAATATCAACCACAACCGTCTTTGGCGTCTCCACACAAAATAACAAACAACTTGCACCCAACACGGGCAAGAGGGCTGTCAATCCTCTTGTCATGTTATTTGCAAGCAAGTGAGGTGTGTAGAAAATTGTAGATAGCAAGATAAAATAAAAACAAGTAAATGGCAGCAAGGTAATGAAGGTTCTATCAATATGTTGTGAATAGACCCGGGGGCCATATCTTTCCCTAATGGCATCTCTCATGGAAAAATAGCATATGATGGGTAAACAAATTACTGTTGGGTAATTGATAGAAAATCGGATAGTTATGCAATATTCACGACAATGATCATGTGTATATAGGCATCACGTCCATAAACACATACGTTGACTCCTGCCCGCACCTATTACTATTACTCTACTCATCGACCGCTCTCTAGCATGCATCTAGAGTATTAAGTAAAACACAGTAATGCATGGAGAACGATCACATGATGTAGACAAAGTAAACTCAAGAAATATGAATAAATCCCGTTGTTTTATCCTTAGTAGCAGCAACACAAAGATGCATCTTGTCTCCTTCTATCACTGGGATATAGAAATTCGTGAGGTTGAACCTACCACAATGCACCTCTCTCACCGAAAAAATATTGATCTAGTTGGCCTAAATATTTCAATAGACCAGAGAGAAGTACGAAGCTATCATGATCATGCACATAAGAATCATATAAGTATTCAGAGGTGACTCAAATATTTATCATGAATAATCTAAACATAAACTCACAATTCATCGGACCCCAATAAACGCAACACACAAAAGGAATTACATCATATGGATCAAAGCGAAGATGCGATGATCATTGTATTGAAGATCAAAGAGAGAGAGATATTGCCATCTAGGTACTGACTATGGACCCATAGGTGTGTGGTGAACTACTCACACATCATCGCGAGGGCAACAAGGTTGATGAAGAGGCCCTCCATGATCGATCCCCCTCTGGCAAGGTGCCGAAACGGAGCTCCACATGGCCTTTGTCGGAAAAGAGACTTGCGACAGCGTAAAAAGTGTTTTGGGACTCCCTTGGGTACTTTTAGGGTAGATGAGAATTTATAAACCAAAGAACAGATTTGGGAGGGCCACGAGGAAGGCACAATCCATCAAGGCGCCCCCAGGCCATGCCGTGTTGGCTTGTGGGCCCCTTGTGAGGCCTCCAGCCTTCTTCCAATGCTCGTTGGTCTTCTTTTAGTCCAGAAAAATCACCAAAAAGTTTCAGGGCAACTGGACTTCGTTTGGTATGAAAAACCCGATAAGTGAAAAACACGCAGAAAACAACAACTAGCATTGGGCACTGGGTCAATAGTTAGTTCTCAAAAATAATTTAAAATGGTAAATAAATACCCCAAAAGTATTCTAGAATGATAATATATCAGCATGGAACAATAAAAAATTATAGATATGTTGGAGACATATCAAGCATCCCCAAGCTTAATTCCCGCTCGTCCTTGAGTAGGTAAATGATGAAAACATAAGTTTGGATGTGACATTCTATCCATGATGTAACCTTATGCATGTGTGCTCATTGAGAAATGATGAACTAACAAACATTAACATAGCAATACTTATAGGTGTAAGAAGCAAATCATTAATCTTTCAAAGTATACGATCCTCAAAGATTGTAAGTTTTACCCCCATCCACCTTTATTATACTAGCACATCATAGGTCCAACTTCACCACATTAATACAAATGTCAAGCACCACGGTGTTCAAGTCACGCAATTGGATCGTATTTTTCAATATGCAACAACTTTTTATTCTTCATGCAATACATGAGCGTGAACCATTGGACATAGCATAAAGGTGGAATAGGATATGGTGGTAGGTTTGAAAGGGGTAAAAGTGGAGAAGATAGTCTCACATCAACTAGGCATACCAATGAGCTATGGAGATGCCCGTCGATAGATATTGATGCGAGGAGTAGGGATTGCCATGCTAATGATGCAAAAGAGCTATAAGTGTATGAAAGCTCCAATGAAGCTAAGTCGATGTGCATCCAACTTGCTTGCTCATGAAGACCTAGAGCATTTAAGGAAGCACGTCATCGGAATATACAAGCCAAGTTTATGAAAACGTGATTCCCACTAGCATATGAATGATATACCACGAGACTCTCTATACAAAGAACAAGGTGCCACTTTGAGGCACAAGTGTGGTAAAGGATAGTAGCAAAGTCCCTTCTATCTTTTTATCTCATTCACTTTATTATTATTATTTTGGTGGGCTCATTTGGCCTCTCCTATTTTTAGATCATCACACTTTTATTTACTTACAACTCAACATGAAAACTGATAGGATGATGTGACTCTGAATGAATGCCTCTGTTAGTGTATGAGGATGTGCAAAGATATAGCATGATATGTATCAAAAATATGATGAACGGTGGCTTTGCCAGAAATACTATGTCAGCTCTATATGATCATGCAAAACATTATGATGATGAACGAACTAGTCATGTGAAGTGACGATGGCATTTGCATGGCAATTTATCTCAGAATGGCTATGGAAATGCCATGATAGGAAGGTATGGTGGCTGTTTTGAGGAGGATATAAAAAGGTTTATGTACAATAGAGTGTGTCATGTTATGGGGTTTGGATGCACCGGTGAAAGTTGCACCGTCCTCAAGGTGAGAACGGGCGATGCACGGTACTGAAGAGGCTAGCAAATATGAGGAGGTGAGAGTCCGTATGTCCATGGTGTCAGATTAGTCATGAAGAACTCATATATTTATTGCGAAGTTTTATTAGTTTTATCACAAATCAAAGTACTACTCGCATGGCCCGAGGAAGAGGGTTGGTAGGAATTAACCATCGCGCGACTCCGACTCAAAACAACACAAGGATTTCAACTAGGAACAAAAATGCTCAAACATCATCACCATGCCTTTTTAATTTTTTTAAATGAACAAGAAGTTTAAAATCTCGTAACATAGTTACCTATCGGAATTAATAATAACTCACTCACACCTTTTCATATCACCACATCAGTATCATTAACCCATAATTTCTCTATATGCGCTACATGATGGTTTGTATCATCACTCATTGGATACTCACTATTATTGATCTAGTCTAATAACCCATGAAAATTACCATCATTATTTGTACATCTCTCAAACAAATATAAGTTAAGAATGAGAGCATAATATTTGTATAAAATCTGCACGCCAACATGCTCAAAAAGATATAAGTGAAGATCTAGAGCAACTTCTAAGCTCAAAAGATATAAGTGAAGCACATAGAGTATTCTTAACAAATTGTGATGATGTGGTATATCTCTCAAATAGGTGTGTCCAGAAAACAATGATTGTGGTAAACTGAAAGTAAAAGCAAACGACGGTCCAAGCAAAACTCATATCATTTGTGAATAAAAATATAGCTCCAAGTAACATGCCGATGTATTGAGACGAAAAGAGGGGATGCCTTCCGGGGCATCCCCAAGCTTAGACGCTTGAGTATTCCAAGAATATTACCTTGGGATGCCTTGGGCGTCCCCAAACTTAGGCTTTTGCTGCTCCTCAATCCTTTGTCGATCGGGACTATACCCAAAACTTGAAAACTTCGATCACATAAAACTCAACAAAACTTCGTGATATCCGTTAGTATAAGCAACATATCAAATACTTTCAGGTGTTGTTACAAATTGATTATTATTTTATGTTAGCATAGGTTACTGTATCGTAACTCCTCCATGGCTTATACCCCCCTATACAATCCCTAGCATCATCAAAACAAGCAAACTACACATGCCAAAATAGAATCCGACTGAAACATAATAGACTGTAGTAATCTTTAATGAACCTGTACTTCTGTAACTCCAAAATTTCTGAACAAATAGGATGACCTGAGGAATTTTTATAGAAATGCTTTGTAAAACATTCAACTTAAAAATACATTCAAGTAAAATCAGAGAAATTCTACACTAGACCTCAAAGTTTCTGTTTTTGCACCGTATCAAATCTACTCATCATGCAAATCATCCCGAAGGCTTTACTTGGAACAAACACTAACTAAAATTTATAAACGCAATCATTAGAGAGGAAATAATCATGTTATCACACACTAATAGAAATAAATGATAACTATAGGGTTATCTCCCAACAAGCTCTTTCTTTATAGCCATTAAGATAGACTTGAAATTTGAGTGATGCTCACATACAAGACAAGAATTGAATCACAAAGGGAGCATCATAAAACATGTAACGAGAACATTTAAGTCTAACATATTTCCTATGCATAGGCATTTTATAAGCAAACAATTTATCAAGACAAGAAGTGTCTAGCATAAGTAAGTGGGAAGAATGAAGCATTAACAATTTGAATATCAAGAGAGGTAAGTGAGTACCATGAAAATTTCTACAACCATATTTGCCTCACTCATAATGATTAGGTAGGATTATATTCAAATTCATCAATATAGCAATCATGCTTTTCATTCAAGGAACTATCATGAATCACTTTATAAATTTCACAATTTTTTGATTCATGATTTTCAAGCAAGACCTTATAAAGATAATCTACTGTAATCTCACTAGCAATTGTTTCAACATAAACGAGTCTTTTTTAAAATATTAGCTAGTGAATGTGGATCCATTTATCTTTATTTTTGCATTTTACTTTCTGTTTTGGTGTGACAAAGATAAAGATAGCATAGTTAGGCAAGTAAACTAGAGAGCAAAGATACAAACTAGTGACAAGCTAAGCAATCAAAGGTAAATATTTTTTGTATTTTTTTATGAGACAAACTAAATATACAAGCAAATAAAAATAGGAACAAGTGAATGAAATTTTGTGTGGAGTTACTTGGTAGTTGGTGATGATATTCCCTGGCAATGGTGCGAGAAATCCTTCGAGATACTCGTGATGTGCATTAGGTTTTCCGTGAAGAGGAATGGGTAATCGCAGAATAAAGTGGCTAAGTATCATATAACGATCTAGTTGGCCAATCTATTTCAATAAATCAGAGAGAATTACGAAGCTATCATAATCATGCACAAAAAAATCATATAAGTATTTAGAGGTGAATCAAATATTTATCATGAATAATCTGAACATGAACCCACAATTCATCAGATCCCAACAAACGCACGACACAAAAGGAATTACATCATATGGATCAAAGCGAAGGTGAGATGATCATTGTATTGAAGATAAAAGAGAGAAAGAGATTGCCATCTAGGTACTCACTATGGACCCCTAGGTTTGTGGTGAACTACTCACACATCATCGTGAGGGCAGCAAGGTTTATGAGGAGGCCCTCCGTGATCGATCCCCCCTTCGGAGGGTGCCGGAACGAAGCTTCAGATGCCTCTCGTCAGAATAGAGACTTGTGGTGGTGTAAAAAGTGTTTTTAGGGTAGATGAGAATTTATAAGCCACAAAAGGGAGTCGGGAGGGCCACGAGGGAGGCACAAGGCATCAGTGCGCCCCCAGGCCGCACCCTGTTGGCTTGTGGGCCCCTCGTGAGGCCTCAAGCCTTCTTCTGATGCTCGTTGGTCTTCTTTTGGTCCAGAAAAATCACCAAAAAGTTTTAGGGCAACTCGACTTCATTTTGTATGGAAACCCTGAAAAGTGAAAGACGGAGAAAACAACAACTGGCACTGGACACTGGGTCAATAGATTAGTGCTAAAAATAGTATTAAATGGTAAATAAATACCCCAAAAGTATTATATGAATGATAATATATCAGCATGGAACAATAAAAAATTATAGATACATTGGAGACATATCAAACCACCAATTGCTGAAGGCGAAGCCAATGCTCCATTTCCTAATGGTCTTCCTGTTCCTCCTACGCCATCAACTAACGATAATGCTAAAAACATTGTAATGGCTTGCAATAGGGAAGGAGATATGGTCCCAGCAAGATGGGACATGCTTGTTCCGCCACCAAGAATGGGCCCCAAATATGAATCCAACATCTTTTCATCGCCCAAGAGTTATGAAACCTATGCCTAGGCTTCCAAGTCTTCGACAACTAGGACCAACACGTCCTCTCGTCTTCAACATCTGGTAATTTAGGATCAACAACACATTCCTTGATTCTGATAGGAATCCCTAGAGGCATCAAAAGATTCAATCTGATTGCTTCTGGATTGCACCACAATGCACCTAGTACATGTGTGTGCTATATGGCCAAAACAAGATCTTCCCTCACAAGCATCTCAGCATGGAAGCCATGAGTGGTCTTCCTTGTTTTCCTCAGGCCCTAGATTATCTTTGGGATGTTGGACTGTTGCCCTTCGTTGTTGATCACGAAGACCATAATGAAGAACTCAAATTTCTGCAACTCTCCACATCTGTGGCTATGGACGAGATATGAAGACATGGGCTATGGACTTCATGATCTGTGATGAGCATATCAAAGCTCCATCTATGGAATTCTTTGCAACCACTCCACCAGCTACATCAAGCGAAGATCTTCATACAAAATATGCTTCCTATGAAGAAGCCACAAGAAGCATATTCCAAATGCTCGAGCTAAACATGACTGGAATTTTAACACTTATGCAACCATTGACCCAAAATGCACATTTTCCCACAACATATTTTCTTGATGATCTTTAATATCTTTCGAAGACTATCTACCATTGTCGATGCACTAAAGATTGGGGTCCCTAGTGCCCCAGACTTGTGCACGGGTGCGAAGAGCCCCTGCCGGCTGATACGTCTCCAACGTATCTATAATTTTTGTTGGTTCCATGCTATTAGCTTGTCAAACTTTGGATGTTTTGTATGCCTTTTATATCTTTTTTGGGATTAACTTATTAACTCAGTGCCAAGTGCCAGTTCCTGTTTTTTCCGTGTTTTTGACCCTTTTCAGAGGAGGATTTTAAACGGTGTCCAAACGGAATAAAACTTCCGAAAAGATTTTTTTCGGAACAGAAGATACGCGCGAGACTTGAGAACCAAGGCAGGGGTCACCAGGGGACCCCACAAGCCCCCTAGGCGCGGCTAGGGGGCCCGCGCCTAGCAGGCTTGTGGGCCCCCTGTGGCTCGTCTGCCCTATCTCTTCCGCCTATAAATTCAGAAAAATTCCAAAACTGCAAGAGAGATCCACGAAAATACTTTTCCACCGCCGCAAGCTTCTGTCTCCGCAAGATCCCATCTGGGGCACGTTCTGGTGCCCTGCTGGAGGGGGATTCGGATACGGAGGGCTTCTTCATCAACACCATGACCTCTCCGATGATGCATGAGTAGTTTACCATAGATCTTCGGGTCCATAGCTAGTAGCTAGATGGCTTCTTCTCTCTCTTGGATCTTCAATACAAAGTTCTCCATGATCTTCATGGAGATCTATCCGATGTAATCTTCTTTTGCGGTGTGTTTCTCGAGATCCGATGAATTGTGGATTTATGATCAGATTATCTATGAATCTTATTTGAGTTTCTTCTGATCTCTTATATGCATGATTGCATATCCTTGTAATTCTCTTCTAGTTGTGGGTTTTGTTTGGCCAACTTGATTTATGATTCTTGCAATGGGAGAAGTGCTTGGTTTTGGGTTCATACCGTGCGGTGACCTCTCTGAGTGACAGAAGGGGCAGCGAGGCACGCATCGTGTTGTTGCCATCAAGGGTAAAAAGATGGGGTTTTCATCATTGGTTTGAGTTTATCCCTCTACATCATGTCATCTTGCTTAAGGCGTTACTCTGTTTGTCATGAACTCAATACACTAGATGCATGCTGGATAGCGGTCGATGTGTGGAGTAATAGTAGTAGATGCAGAAAGTATCGGTCTACTTGTCTCGGACGTGATGCCTATATGTATGATCATTGCCTTAGATATTGTCATGACTTTGTGCGGTTCTATGAATTGCTCGACAGTAATTTGTTCACCCACCGTATTATTTCCTATTCTGAGAGAAGCCTCTAGTGAACACTATGGCCCTCGGGTCTACTTCACACCATATTTTCAGCCTTACACTTTTACTTCGTTGTAGTTTCCACCTTCAGATCTCACTTTGAAATCAATCTTGAAGGGATTGACAACCCCTTTATGGCGTTGGGTGCAAGATCTTTTGTGTTTGTGCAGGTACTCTGGACTTGGTGCGATTCTCCTACTAGATTGATACCTTGGTTCTCAAACTGAGGGAAATACTTATTGCTCGTGTGCTGCATCACCCTTTCCTCTTCAAGGGAAAAACCAACGCAAGCTCAAGAGGCAGCAGAAGGATTTGTGACGCCGTTGCCTGGGAGGATCAAGTCAAGAACTCATCCAAGTAAGTGTCGCAAACTCATCTCTTGCATTTACTTTTTTGCCTTATGTTTTCCTCTCCCCCACTTCTGAAAAAAATTACAAAAATATTTGCCTTTCCTTTGCCTGTGTGCTATGTGCCTTCAATATGCTTGCATCTTCGCTTGCTAAAAATCTAGTGATATTGATCCTCATCCACTTGCTAATCTCTTTAAGAGATCCAATTATATTGATCCATTTGCTAGTGAGTTGAGTGCACTTGGCTTTCTCTATGGAGTTTTGCTTGAGATGCGTGAATCTGAAAATCGTGATGAAGAAATTTGTGAAGTGATTCACGAGGGCTCCTTGAATGAAAAGCATGATTGCAATTATTTCATTATAAATTCTATTAATGACAATCATGCTAAAAATATGAAAAACCCTAAGCTTGGGGATGCTAGTTTTGCTTTGTCCACTACTTGTTGCAATAATCATGATTGGGGCGATGATTTTTCTTATGATCTTGAAAATTTGTTTAAGCCTCATGATGAATATGATATTTGCAATAATATTGAAAGTGGGTTTGGAGAAGTCATGACTTTAGTTGATGATAATCCCACTATTTTTGAAGAGCGTCAACTTTGCATGCATGTGGATCATGAAAAGAATATCCTTTGTGATAGCTACATTGTGGAATTTGAATATGATCCCACATGTAATTGTTATGAGAGAGGAAAATATTGTGGTAGAAACTTTCATGTTACCAAATTACCTCTCGTTATGTTGAGATTGCTATTGTCTCTTTCTTCTTCCTTGCATTTGATAACTATTGGTTGTCTTGCCAATTTGTTTTCCTATAAAATGCCTATGCATAGGAAGTATGTTAGACTTAGATATGTTTGCCTTATGCCTAGCTAAAGAGCGTTAAACAATAGCGCTTGTTGGGAGGCAACCCAATGAATTTATCTTTTTTCTTTCTGTTTTGTTGCGTCCACACCATTATAATTCTGTTATGATTGTGTTTTTTTGTGTTTGAGGCAAGCGAAACCTTTATGACTAGTTTGGTGATGGTTGTTTGATCCTGCTGGAAAAAGACAGAAACTTTTCGCTCCCGGGATTATTTTTCATTTTTATTCAGAAAGAGCTTTTGAGTTGATTTTTCTTTTCTGCTGGTTGATATGCCTATTTCCCACGTAGTCGTGATTGTTCAGAATGTTTGAGGTACCAGAAGTATACGAAGTATACAGATTGCTACAGACTGGTCTGTTTTTGACAGATTCTGTTCTTGTTGAGTTGGTTGCTTGTTTTGATGAAACTATGGATAGTATCTGGGGTACTAGCCATGGAAAAGTGATAATACAGTAATCTAACACCAATATAAATATAAATCAAGATTGCTACAATACCTAAAGAGGTGGTAGTTTGTTTTCTTGTGCTAATGATATCATGAGTTTTTGTTTAAGTTTTGTGCTGTGAAGTTTTCAAATTTTGGGTGATGTTCTCATGGACAAATGGATAAAGAGTGGAAAGAGCTCAAGCTTGGGGATTCCCAAGGCATACCAAGCCAAATTAAAGGACACCAAAAATCCTAAGCTTGGGGATGCCCCGGGAAGGCATCCCCTCTTTCGTCTTCAATCCATCGGTAACATTACATGGAGCTATATTTTTATTCACCACATGATATGTGTTTTGCTTGGAGCGTCTTGTATCTTAGGAGTCTTTTCTTTTTGTTGTGTCACAATCATCCTTTCTGCACACCTTTTGAGAGAGACATGCACTCATCGTGAATTTGCTAGAATGCTCATCGTGCTTCACTTATATCTTTTGAGCTAGATAATTTTGCTCTATGTGCTTCACTTAGATATTTTAGAGCACGACGGTGCGTGACTTGGTAGTTGGTTTGTGCTATGAAAGTAGTCCCAAAGGTGATAGGTACCCAAAGAGGATACAAAAAACTTGCATCTTCATGTGCATTGAGTAGAAAGTGAAGTTTGGTTCCTCTCAATTAGTTTTGAGACGTGGATTTGGTAATATTAAGAGTTATGTTAGTAGGGTGTTGTGAATCTAGAAATACTTGTGTTGAAGTTAGTGGTTCCCGTAACATGTAGGTATGGTGAACCGCTATGTTAGGAAGTCGGAGCATAATTGATCTATTGATTGTCATCCTTTGTGTTGTGATCGGGATCGCGCGATGGTTAACACCTACCAACCTTTCTCCTAGGAGTATGCGTTTATCACTTTGTTTTGATTACTAATAAAAACTTTCGCAACAAGTATGTGAGCTCTTCATGACTAATGCGAGTCCACGGTATAGATGCACTTTCACCTTCCACCATTGCTAGCCTCTCTAGTACCGCGCAATTTTTAGCCGGTGCACAAACCCACCATATGCCTTCCTCAAAACAGCCACCACACCTACCTACTATGGCATTTTCATAGCCATTCCGAGATATATTGCCATGCAACTCCCACCGTTCCATCTCATGACTTGTGCCGCCACTCTCATATTGCCATTGCACGATCGTAAGATAGCTAGGGAGATGTTTCAACGTCATACGCCAAGCTAGATCGTTGCACATCCCGGTACACTTCCGGAGGCATTTCCTATTGAGTCATCATCGTTCTAAGCTTTGAACTGTGAGTAAATAAAAGTGTGATGATCGTCATTATTAGAGCATTGTCCCATGTGAGGAAATAAAAAAAAGAGGCCAAAGTTGCCCACATAAAAAAAAGAGAAAAAAAGAGGCCAAAGATCCCAAATAAAAAAATAGAAAAAAAGAGAGAAGGGACAATGCTACTATCTTTTTCCACACTTGTGCTTCATAATAGCACCATGTTCTTCATGATTGAGAGCCTCTTGTTTTGTCACCAGCATATGCTAGTGGGAATTTTCATTATATAACTTGGCTTGTATATTCCAATGATGGGCTTCCTCAAATTGCCCTAGGTTTTCGTGAGCAAGCAAGTTGGATGCACACCCACTAGTTCTCCTTTTGAGCTTTCACATACTTATAGCTCTAGTGCATCCTTTGTATGGCAATCCCTACTCATTCACATTGATATCTATTAATGGGCATCTCCATAGCCCTTTAATACGCCGAGTCAATGTGACCATCTCCTCCTTTTTGTCTCACAACCACCACCACACTCTATTCCACCTATAGTGCTATATCCATGGCTCACGCTCATGTATTGCGTGAGAGTTGAAAAAGGTTTGAGAAAGTAAGAGTGCGAAAACAATTACTTGGCCAATACCGGGGTTGTGCATGATTTAAATTAGTTGTGTGAGGATGATGGAGCATAGCCAGACTATATGATTTTGTAGGGGTAACTTTCTTTGGCCTTGTTATTTCGAAACTTCATGATTACCTTGCTAGTTTTCTTGAAGTATTATTGTTTTCATGTCAATAGTAAACTATTGTTTTGAATCTTACGGATCTGAACATTCAAGTCACATGAAAGAAGTTACAAAGGACAACTATGCTAGGTAGCATCCACATCAAAAATCCAGTCTTGATCACTTCCCTACTCGAGGACGAGCAGAAGTTAAGCTTGGGGATGCTCGATACGTCTCCAACTTATCTATAATGTTTGATGGTTCCATGCTATTATCTTGTAAAACTTTGGATGTTTTGTATGCCTTTTATATCTTTTTTGGGACTAACTTATTAACTCAGTGCCAAGTGCCAATTCCTGTTTTTTTCGTGTTTTTGACCCTTTTCAGAGGAGGATTTTAAACGGTGTCCAAACGTAATAAAACTTCCAAAAAGATTTTTTTCGGAACAGAAGATACGCATGAGACTTGAGAACTAAGGCAGGGGCCACCAAGGGACCCCAAAAGCCCCCTAGGCGCGACCAGGGGGCCATCGCCTAGCAGGCTTGTGGGCCCCCTGTGGCTCGTCTGCCCTACCTCTTCCGCCTATAAATTCAGAAAAATTCCAAAACTGCAAGAGAGATCCACGAAAATACTTTTCCGCCGCTGCAAGCTTCTATCTCCGCAAGATCCCATCTGGGGCACATTCTGGTGCCCTGCCGGAGGGGGGATTCGGATACGGAGGGCTTCTCCATCAACACCATGACCTCTCCGATGATGCGTGAGTAGTTCACCATAGACCTTCGGGTCCATAGCTAGTAGCTAGATGGCTTCTTCTCTTTCTTGGATCTTCAATACAAAGTTCTCCATGATCTTCATGGAGATCTATCCGATGTAATCTTCTTTTGTAGTGTGTTTGTCGAGATCCGATGAATTGTGGATTTATGATCAGATTATCTATGAATCTTATTTGAGTTTCTTCTGATTTCTTATATGCATGATTTCATATCCTTGTAATTCTCTTCCAGTTGTGGGTTTTGTTTGGCCAAGTTGATCTATGATTCTTGCAATGGGAGAAGTGCTTGCTTTTGGGTTCATACCGTGCGGTGACCTCTCCGAGTGACAGAAGGGGCAGCGAGGCATGCATCGTGTTGTTGCCATCAAGGGTAAAAAAATGGGGTTTTCATCATTGGTTTGAGTTTATCCCTATACATCATGTCATCTTGCTTAAGGTGTTACTCTATTCGTCATGAACTCAATACACTAGATGCATGCTGGATAGCGGTCGATGTGTGGAGTAATAGTAGTAGATGCAGAAAGTATCGGTCTACTTGTCTCGGACGTGATGCCTATATGTATGATCATTGCCTTAGATATCGTCATGACTTTGCGCGGTTCTATCAATTGCTTGACAGTAATTTGTTCACCCACCGTATTATTTGCTATTTTGAGAGAAGCCTCTAGTGAACACTATAGCCCCCGGGTCTACTTCACACCATATTTCCAGCCTTACACTTTTACTTCGTTGCACTTTCCACCTTCAGATCTCACTTTGCAATCAATCTTGAAGGGATTGACAACCCCTTTATAGCGTTGGGTGCAAGCTCTTTTGTGTTTGCGCAGGTACTCTGGACTTGGCGCGATTCTCCTACAGGATTGATACCTTGGTTCTCAAACTAAGGGAAATACTTATTGCTCCTGTGCTGCATCACCCTTTCCTCTTCAAGGGAAAAACCAACACAAGCTCAAGAGGCAGCACCGGCAAGGCATGGCAGGATCCAGTCATGATGCAACCCCCAAGATTATCAAGGCCTCGGCAAGCCTGACTTGCCGGGAAGATGACCAAGCCCGCGCCCATTTGGTTGGCGTGATGAACTCACCAAGTACAAGACCCCGGCAATCTCCCTTGCCGGGATGACGACTGAAGCCCCCGGTAAGCTCCCTTGCCGGGACGAAGACTCAAGGCCCCGACAAGCTCCTTTCCAGGATGACGGGCCTGTCCACTGGTGGGCAACCACCCTTGCCACAGTGCCACCACCCCCAAGTGCCAGCGCATTCCGCATGCGCCAGCACAACGTCCAGGTGTTGAAACACCTGGATCCGTGCCTTCACCAGCACATCGCTGACAAGGACAACACGTGCATTAAATGCACCCAACAACGGTAGATGGATAAGCACCGCCCTAGGTTCACTGTAGCTCCTCTTGAACCTACCACCGAGCACCGTAGGTGACCCATTTGCCTATAAAAGGAGGCCCTTAGCTCATTTTCCAAGGGGTTAGACTCTTTGCACATCGACGCATAAGACGGTCATCAACGGTCACTATAACAATGGACAACAAAACGCTTAATACAACCAGAAAAGTAGGACATAGGGTTTTACGCGTAAGCGGCCCAACCCTGGGTAAAAAGGCTTACCGGGTGCTGATTGTTAGCTCTGCTCTTCACGTCACCTCTCCCCGCCCTACGATCACAAGGGTTTCACGTTGATTCCCATAAGTGTCGACCTCGCATCGCCGACAACCATATTCTTTGTCACACCATGATACGTCCATTTTGCATCATGAATTATTATTTATATTTGCGTTATAATTGTGAATTATTCCCTATTATCATACAATTCTTATGTCCTTCCTCTCTGAATATGCAAGGTACACCACTAAGAGGGAAATATCTAGAAATTGGAATGCTCGACTAGGAAACCGAGAAAATAGCAGAAAAATCAACTTGCTCCAAATAACCTAAAATTTCACGGAGAATTTTTCTAGAATATTCAAGAATTATTGGGCTATAAATATATCAGAGGGGAGCCACCTTCTGTCCACAAGGCAACATGGCGCGACCACCCCCCTGACCGCACCGTGATGCCTTGTGCCCCCTATTGGCCTTCTAACGTCCCTCTTCTCCTGTATGGCATACTTTGACCTAGAAAAAAAATCATAAGCAACCTTTCGGGATGAATCACCGCCGTATCATGGTGGAAACTTGGGAGGAGGCCCTTTTGCTCTCGAGCAGAGAGATTCTCCCGAGGAAACATCCCTCCGGGAGGGGCAATTCGAAGCCATTGTCATCCCAATGCTTTCTCCTTCACGGGAGGACCAATCTTCATCAACATCTTCACCAACACCATCTCATCTCCGACCCTAGTTCATCTCTTATATTCAATCTTTGTCTCAAAACCTCAGATTGGTACCTATGGGTCACTAGCTGTGTTGATTACATCTCGTAATTGATGCTTGGTTGATTAATTGGTTGAAATTACTATGTTCATATCCTTAATTATCATTATTACACCTCTGATCTTGAACACGTTGATGAGGTGTTAGTAGTAACTATTGTTCGTGAGGACACGGGACAAGTCTTGTTATAAGTAATCATATAAAGTTGCTATTTGTTCGATATTTTGATGATATGTACGTAGCTTCTTCTCTTAGTGGTGTCATGTGAACATCGACTACATGACACTTCACCATGTTATGGGCCTAAGGGAAGTCATTGTAGAGTAACAAGTAGATGATGGGTTGCGAGAGTGACCAAAGCTTAAACCCCAGTTTATGTGTTGCTTCACGAGGGGCTAATTTGGATCCACACATTTAATGCTATGGTTAGATTTATATTAATTCTTCTCTTATAGTTACGGATGCTTGTGATAGAGGGTAATCATAAGTTGGTTGTTTGTTCAAGTAAGAACATCACCTTAGCACCGGTCCACCCACATATCAAATTATCAAAGTAGCAAACACGAATCAACTCAATATGATGAAGATGACTAGACAAAAATTCCCATGTGTCCTCGGGAGCGCTTGCTTTTTATAAGAGTACTTTTAGGCCTGTCCTTTGCTACAAAAAGGATTGGGATACCTTTCTGAACCTTTTCTACTATTTTTACTTGTCACTTGTTACCAATCATCTTGCTACAAAACTATCTATCACTGTTACTTACAACACCTACACAGAATACCTTGCTGAAAACCGCTTATCATTTCCTTCTCCTCCTTGTTGGGTTCGACACTCATACTTATTGAAAGGACTATGATTGATCCCCTGTACTTGTGGGTCATCAGGGCTCTTTTATGACACTCTTTCCGGGGAGTGAAGCGCCGTTGGTAAGTGGACACTGGTACAAATACATTTCTTGTACGTGCTGAAATTTACTGTTGCTTGTCACAATGAACGGTCACCCTTTGAGTGGCTTGTCTGGGGCATATTCGCCTCAGACAGAAGTTGAGGAAGTTGTTCCTCATCCTACCAAACCTACTGAAAATATTTGTTATGATATTCCTTCGGGTATGGTAGAGAAACTGTTGGCTAATAGTTATAATGGTTCAACTCATACTGATTACCACTTGATATATGTCGATGAGATTTGTGGATTGCTTCAGCTTCAGGTCTACCCGGAGACAAACTTAAGAAGAAAGTCTTACCTTTATCTTTGGAGGGAGAATCACTAATGTCGTACACGATATTGGATTATATTGGATCATGGGACTGGAATCGCTTGAAACTGGAATTTTACCAGAATTTTTGTCCTATGCATCTAATTCATCATGATCGGAATTTTATTCTAATTGCTCGCCTCGTGAAGGAGAAAGTATTTCTGAAGCTTGGGGAAGGCTTAAACCTATTATGGACACTTTCCCCAACCATGAGCTCTCAAGATAATTGATTATACAAACACTTTCTGCTTGGTTTTCACATGATGATCAAACATTACTCGATTCTTGTGTTGCTTGTTCCTATATGAAGGAGAATATTGAATTTAGATGGGATCTTCTAGAAAAGTTCAAATGCAACTCTGAAGATTGTGAACTCAATGAAGGTAAAGAGTCAGGTATAAAGATTAATTTTGATTGCGTTAAATCTTTCATGGAAACTTCTCCTTTCACGAGTTTAGCAATAAATATGGTCTTGAGTGTGAGATAGTAGCTACTTTCTGTGAATCTTTTGCTACCTATGTTGATCTTCCCAAGGATAAGTGGTTTAAATATCATCCTCCCATTGAAAAATCACCTGAGCAACCTATTAAAATTACGAAGTAAGAAATAATTATTAACCATGTTGATCCAATTGTTCCTACTGCTTACATTGAGAAACCTCCTTTTCATGTTAGGATTAGAGAATATGCTAAGGCTACAACAGTGGTTAATAAAAGTTATATTAGGACACCTAAACCTTGTGAACAAATAAATGTTGAGCTTAATGTTGTTATAGTTAAAGATCTTCTAGATTTTAATATTAATGGACAGGTTATTTACCTCTGTGATGACGCTGCTAGAATTGCAAAACCTGGTAGAAACAAACAAGTTGAACTCGGTAAAAATAAATGAGTGGTAGGCATGCCTATCATCTCACATACAGTTGGAGATCATTGCTATCATGGCTTGTGTGATATTGGTGCTAGTGTTAGTGCTATAACTTTTCATTATACCAAGAAATAATTCATGATATAGCACCCTCTGCGATTGAAGATATTGATGTCACTATTAAACTTGCAAACCATGATACTATTTCACCAATTGGTATTGTTAGAGATGTTGAAGTCTTGTGTGAAGAAGTCAAGTACGCCACTGATTTCCGAGTACTTGGTTCGGAACAAGATAACTTTTGTCCCATGATATTTGGTAGACCTTTCTTGAATACTGTTAATGCTGACATTAATTGTGCTTTTGAGAAGGTCAAAGTGAGCTTTGGTGATATGTCTCATGAGTTTAATTTCTCCAAGTTTAGTAAACATCCATATGAAAAATAATTTCCTAATAAGGATGAAATAATTGGTCTTGCTTCTATTATTGTACCTCCTACTGATCCACTAGAACCATATTTTCTAGACCATGAGAATGATATGCATGTGAATGGAAGGAACGAAATAGATAGGACATTCCTTGATCAACAACCTATCCTTAAGAACAAACTACCAGTTCCTATTTTAAGTGATCCTCCTCCACCCAAGGGAGACGCCGTGTTTGAGCTTAAGGCATTACCTAATAATTTGAAATATGCTTATCTATCCTATTATTATCAGTGCCAACATTTCAGAGCATGAAGAAAAGAGATACTTAAAACATTAAGGAGGCACGGGGCTACTATTGGATATACTCTTGATGATTTTAAGGGCATAATTCCCCCTCTTTGTGAGCACAAGATTAATATGGAACCGGATGCTAAACCAGTCATTGATCATGAACGCCGCCTCGATCCTATAAGATGAAACATGTGGTAAGAACTGAAATACTAAAACTTTTGGAGGCACATATAATTTATCCTATTGGTGACAGTAGATGGGTAAGTCATGTTCATTGTGTTCGTAAGAAAGGTGCTATAACTTTTGTTCCTAATGATAAAAATGAACTTATTACACAAAGGATAGTAACCAGTTATAGGATGGTAATTGAGTTCAAAAAATTGAATAAGGATACTAGAAAAGATCATTACCCCTTGCTTTTTATTGATCAAATGTTAGAAAGACTATCTAAGCACACACACTTTTGCTTTCTTGATGGATATTCTCGATTCTCTCAAATACCCGTGTCAAAAGAGGACCAAGAGAAAACTACCTTTACTTTCCCTTTTGGAACTTATGCTTATAGGCGTATGACTTTTGGTCTATGCAATGCACCTAATACCTAAAGATGTATGACTGCTAATTTTTTGAATTTTCTGAAAATATTGTTGAGGTTTTCATGGATGATTTTTTCCGTTTATAGGACTTCCTTTGATGATTGCTTGAGAAACCTTGATCAAGTTTTGCAGAGATGTGAAGAAACTAATCTTATCTTGTATTGCGAGAAGTTCCACGTTATGGTTAACGAATGTATAATGCTTGGGTATAAATTTCTAAACGAGGTATTGAGGTAGATAAGTCCAAAGTTGATGGAATAGAGAAAATGCCATGCCCAAAAGATACAAAGGTATAAGAAGTCTTCCCGATGACGCTGGTTTATATAGGCGTTTCATTAAAGGTTTCTCAAAGATTTTTAGTCCATTAACTAATCTTCTTCAAAAATATGTTCGATGATGTTTGTGTAGAACCTTTGAAATACTTAAGAAAGCCTTAATTTGTGCACCTATGGTTCAACTACCTAATTGGGACTTACCCTTGGAAATTATGTGTGATGCTAGTGATTATGTTGTTGGTGTTGTTCTTTGTCAAAGAGTATACAAGGAATTTAATGTTATTCATTATGTTGTAAGACCCTAGATACTGCTCAAAGAAATTATGCTACTACTGAAAAGGAATTTCTAGGAGTTGTGTTTGCATGTGATAAGTTTAGACGGTACATTGTTGATTCTAAAGTAACTATCCACACTAATCATGCTTCTATTAAATACCTTATGGAAAATATGGATGCTAAACCTAGACTTATTAGATGGGTGCTATTACTCCAAGAATTTGACTTGCATATCGTTGACAGGAAATGAGCTGAAAACCCTATAGCAGACAACTTGTCTAGGATGGAAAATGTTCTTGATGACCCACCGCCTATTGATGATAATGTTCCTCATCAACCACTTGTTGTTATAAATGCTTCATGTACTACACCTTGGTATGTGTATTATGATAATTACATTGTTGCTAATTATATTTTGCCTAGCTTCACCTATCAACACAAGAAAATATTCTTCTATGATTTACGACATTACTTTTGGGATGACCCACATCTTTATAAAGAAGGAGTAGATGGTGCTATTAGATGTTGTCATTCCAAGGCCTACGAAGGACACCATGCTGGTTATAGAATAGCACACAAGGTATTGCAATCCGGTTAATATCGGCCCACTCTTTTTAAAGATGCTCATAAGTATGTTCTTTCATGTGATGAATGTCAAAGAATTCGTAACATTGGTAAACTTAGGAAATGCCTATGAACTATTCACTTGCTATTGAACCATTTGATTTCTGGAGCTTTAATTTTATGGGACCTTTTCCTTTCTCGAATGGTTATACTCATATTTTAGTTGTTATTGCTTATGTTACTAAGTGGGTAGAAGCTATTCCAACTAGTAGTGCTGATCACAACACTTCTATTAAAATCATTAAAGAGATAATTTTCCCAAGGTCTGGAGTCCCTAGATATTTAATGACTGATGGTGGTTCACATTTTATGCATAACTCCTAGCTAAATATGATGTTAACCACATTATTGCATCACCTTATCATTCTCAATCTGTTGGTCAAGATGAATTGAGCAACCGATAAATAAAACTAATATTGCAAAAGACTGTCAAGGTGAGTACTATGATGTTTTTACTGATTTGCCACTATTGTTTTGGGGTTATGCATTAGAAACAACCACAATCACTTTAAATAGGGCACCACGTAATTCCTTTGATATGACATTGTATGAACTATGGTTTGGAAAGAAAGCTAAGCTGTTGTTTCTTAAAGGTTGAGGCTACGATGCTTATATCAAAATGCTTCAGCCTGATAAGATCGAACCCAAGGCAGATGTATGTGTCTTCATGGAATACCCAAAGGAAACAATTGGGTATATCTCCTATCTCATATCCGAAGGCAAAGTGTTTGTTGCTAAGGACGGGTCATTTCTCGAGAAAGAGTTCCTCTCGAAAGAATTCAGTGGGAGCATAGTGGAACTTGATGAGGTTATTGAACCATCACTTCAACCAGAGAGTAGCAGGGCGTAGGAAGATGTTCCTATGGTGCCTACACTAGTTGAAGAGAAAGCTAATGATGGTGATCATGAAGCTTCGAATCAATATACTACCAAACCTCATAGGTCGATGAGGACATGTACTATTCCCGAGTGGTACAATAATCCTGTCTTGGAGGTCATGTTGTCGGACAACAATGAACCTATGAGCTATGAAGAAGCGATGGTGGGCCTGAATTAAGATAAATGGCTGGAGGCCATGAAATAAGATATAGGATCCATGTATGAAAACAAAGTGTAGACTTTGGAAGAACTACTTTATGGTCGTAAGGCTATTAAGTACTAATAAATCTTTAAAAGGAAGACACACGATGATGGTAAATGTCACAATTTAGAAAGCTCGACTTGTCGCAAAGAGGTTTCCGACAAGTTCAAGGAGTTGACTATGATGAAACTTTCTCACCCGTAGTGATGCTTAAGTCTGTTGGAATTATGTTAGCAGTTGCTGCATTTTTTGATTATGAAATCCGGCACATGGATGTCAAAATATTGTTTCCTTAACGGTTTCCTTGAGGAAAGGTTGTATGTGATACAACCAGAAGGTTTTTTCGATCCTAAGGATGCTAAAAGGCATGCGAGCTCTAGCAATCTATTTATGAACTCGTGCAAGCATCTCGAAGTTGGAATAAGTGTTGTGAGGGTGATCAAAGCTTTTGGCTTATATAGAGTTTTCGAAGAAACTTGTATTTACAAGACAGTGAGTGGGAGTACTGTAGAATTTCTGATAAGTATATGTGGTTGACATATTGTTGATACAAAATTATGTAGAATTTCTCGAAAGCATAAAGGGTTATTTGAAAGGAGATTTTCAAAGGAAAACCTGGATAAAGCTACTTCTAATATTGGGCATCAAGATCTATTGAGAAAAATCAGGACGCTTGATAAAACTTTCAATAGACACGTACCTTGACAAGATTTTGAAGGAGTTCAAAATGGATCAGTAAAAGAAGGAGTTCTTGATTGTATTGTAAGGTGTGAGTTTGAGTAAGACTCAAAGCCCGACCAAGGCATAAGAAAGAGAAAGGATGAAGGTCATCCCATGTGCCTTAGCCGTAGGCTCTCTAGTATGCCATGTTGTGTACCGCACCTGATGGGTGCCTTGGCATGAGACTGTCAAGGGGTACAAGAGTGATCCAGGAGTGGATCACTGGACAATAGTCAAAATTATCCTTAGTAACTTGAGGGCTAAGGAAATGTTTCTCGATTATGGAGGTTATAAAAGAGTTCATCATAAAGGGTTACATTGATGCAAGCTTTGACTCAAATCTGGATGACTCTGATTAGCAAAATGGATTCATATAGTGGTGCCTTGGAATAGTTCCAAGGGGAACATGGTAGAAGCATCTATAGTATGACATAGAGATTTGCAAAGTACACACGGATCTGAATGTTCTAGACCCGTTGACTAAAACCTCTCTCATAAGAAAAACATGATCAAACTCGAGAACTCATTGGGTGTTAATCACATGGTGATGTGAACTAGATTATTGACACTAGTGCAAGTGGGAGACTGGTGGAAATATGCCCTTGAGGTAATAATAAAGTAGCTATTATATTATCTCCTTATTCATGATAATCGTTTATTATCCATGGTATAATTGTATTGTTTGGAAACTCAAATACATGTGTGGGTACATAGACAAACAAATTGTCCCTAATATGCCTCTACTGGACTAGATCGTTGATCAAACATGGCTAAGGTTTCCTCACCATAGACATGAGTTGTTGTTTGACAACGGGATCACGTCATTAGGAGAATTATGTGATGGACAAGACCCAAACCGTAAGCATCACATATGATCGTATCAAGTTTACTGCTATTTCTTTATGCATGTCAATGTATCCGTTCCTATGACCATGAGATCATGCAACTCACTTACACCAAAGAAATGCCTTGTGTGTATCAATCGTCGCAATGTAACTGGGTGACTATAAAGGTGCTCTATAGGTATCTCCAAGGGTGTGTGTTGGGTTGGCATGGATAGAGACTGGGAATTTTCACTCTGTATGACACAAAGGTATCTCTGGTCCCACTCAGTAATGCAACATCACAAGAAGCTTGTAGGCAATGTGACTAAGGAGTTAGTCACGTGATCTTGTATTACGGAAAGAGTAAAGAGACTTGCTGGTAACGAGATTGAACTAGGTATGGAGATACCAACGATCGAATCCTGGGCAAGTAACATACTACTGGACAAAGGGATCTGCATACGGGATTGACTGAATGATTGACATCGTGGTTCGACTGATAATGATCTTCATGGACTATGTAGGAACCAATATGGGAATCCAAGTCCAATTATTGGTTATTGACTGGAGAGGTGTCTCGGTCATGTCTACATGATTATCGAACCTGTAGGGTCCGCATGCTTAACGTTCGATGACTCTAGAGTAGTACTAGGATATGTACATGGGTGACTAAATGTTGTTCGGAGTCCCTGACCAGATCTCAGACATCACAAGGAGGTCCGGAATGGTCCGGAGGTAAATATTTATATATGGGAAGTCATATTCATGGTTCCGGAAAATGTTCGAGATCTTTTGGTATTATATCGGGAAGGTTCTAGGAGGTTCCGGAGTGGGGCCCACCTGCATGGGGACCCACATGGACGTAGGTAGTGGGGAAAGTCCCCACACCCCTCGTCTAGGCGCAAAAACATTACCCCTTAAAAGGAATATGATCATATGCAGAAAGGATCAAATCGAGAACTCTAAAAAGGGGGATAGTTATTGGTGGGGAAGGAAAGGAGGGATTTCCTCCCCCCCTTTGACCAACGACCCTAGGGGCTTGGAGGGCAAGCCACCAGCCCCTCCGACGCCTATATAAATGTGGGGAGGCGCAAGGGGGCAGTACACTCTCCCACGACTGCGGCCCTCCTCCCGTCTCTCCCATTTTTTCCTCGTACATCGTTCGAGAGGCGCTTGGCGAAGCCCTGCCGACACTGCAACACCACCATCTCCACCACATTGTCGTCTTAGTTGAGATCCCATCTACTTCTTCTTCCTCTCTTGATGGATCAACAAGGAGGAGATGTCATCGAGCCACACGTGTGTTGAACATGGAGGTGTCGTCCGTTCTGCGCTAGATCGGATTGGATCATGATTGGATCGTGAAGAGTATGACCTCATCAACCGTGTTATATATGCTTCTGCTTAAATATATACAGGGTTATGTAGATACGCTCCCCCTCGTAGATGTTGATCTCCATAGATTGATCTTGGTGAGCGTAGGAAATCTTTTGTTTCCCATGCGACGTTCTCCAACATATTGATCCCCTATACTTGTGGGTCATCACACCATATGGCCAATCAAAGGGCATTCATCTTCAAGCAAGTTGGAAGGGGCATTGAAGACATTGATCTACAATATTGTATTTGACATCATGTTCAATCTTCAAGACCTATTTTTTTGAACCTTGGGTGCCGGTAGCATCAATCTCTTTGAACTCAAGATCTATGCACCATGGACCATGCCCTTCATTAAGCGCATAACAAATACAAGGTTTATACCTTATGCTCATAACCATGGAATATATCTTCTAGATGTGGAAGTCATTCATGAAAACATTTATCCATCCAAGAGCAAAAACCCTACTATTGAAGGCACTAGTGGCACTATTGACATCGAAGGGCTTCTCATCCCATCTCATCATGCCACGGGTAGGCTAATTGGATTCATTTGCCCGCCCACAGCCAAGTGCCATTGCAACTGAAGCCACAACTGGCACTCTGCCTCAATAGCCCCAACCCAGATGGGAACGTGCTGTGAATGATTGAGAGCTTCTAGTCTCTCTGATTCAAAAGTAGAATGGACATCATGAGTAGATGCAAAGACAAATGCATTCGCTTGTCAAAGATATCAATCGTATTCGCAACCTGTCCACCCAGAACGCCTATGTTGCTCATGACTTCTTGACACTTGCCTCTGATCCTGGAAAAAATGACAATGCTCACTTCTAAGGATGATCTTCATGAGGATGGCTTCGACAAGAAATTCAGATTCTGTGCTCCTCCTCCTCACACAGAGAAGTGTCCCAAGAGGTCATCTCTCGAAGACAGTGACTATTATTCTTCACCACCGTTCGTTCTGGTCCAACTTGCCAATGATGAAGCTGAAGATGTCATCTCTCCTCCAGCACCAATAGATCGCAATGGCACTTCACCAGGCCCCTCTGCACCAACCTCCACCGACCCCCCTGCACCATCGTCTTCGACTCATGCTGGGGACGAGTAGTGCCCAATGTCTTTTCCCTTTTTGGTCATTATACGACAAAGGGGGAGAAGCATTGGATTGATAGTATTTAAATGGGTATATATGGACTAGGTGTTTCTATTTGCTAAGTTTACAATTCTCGTTCAGAATATTTGTTGTTTGGGTTGTAAAACTTAAGTCTCGATGGACGTCTGCACATTTTTTATTTATCGTACCTTTGACGCTATTCCATATCCGATCATATGCGTCCGAAGTCATTCAGCAGATGCCCATTTTCCATTTTGCATTTGATTATTTTATGAAAATATCCAAAATCCATAGTGGTTGGATTCCAAGATATAGGGGGAGATCTCCACAAATTAAAACATGCGATGTGCTTTTGCATTCAAAGCAAAATCTTCATATGCACATCTTCACAGGGAGCTCTCTATATCTTGCAATCATAATTTCCAAGTCTTTATCTTCACATATTTTATCCCCGTTGAAAACTTCAACCAACTTGTCATCTATCACCAAAAAGGGGGAGATTGTAAGTGCATCCAGTGCGACCCCTTGTAGGTTTTGGAGTATTGAAGACAAACTTGGTTGAGGGACTAATGTGTTTATGAGAGTTAACAGGTTAACACAGATAGAAATCCCTGGATATTCTGTTTAACTGTCAAAGATGACCCCAAAAATGTTCGAAGACATTGATGATGGCCGAAGACATTGGTGGTATGCGAAGATAATCGCCTGAAGATAATGAAACACGATGACAAAGTATTTTGGTAGTTTTTTTTCTTCTTCCCCGAGTCATAGGAATCACCGTATTGTTAAGTGGGGTCGATGTGATCGAAGACAAACACCGATGTGATGCTCAACCCGAAATACCTATGTCATGAAAGAAGACAATTAGAGGAAATATCTTCCAGATTTGGTTGAGTCAGCATTGCTTGTAGGCCAAGTAATGTTACCGCGTGTGTCTTTGAAATCTGATAGTTGGAACACGTGTTGGTTGACCATTGACCCAGGGTCATTTCGGTCATATCATGTCGGGTTGCATGTTGGCTATAAATATCCCACCCCCTCCACCTTATGTTGGTGGCTGCTCGGAGTTAGATATTGTTGTTGTCATTTTGGAGTAACCTATCTCGAAGACATTGAGAGAGAACTTTCCAACAAGGATAAACCCAAACTCCTAGAGCCAGAGTGTTTGATAATTACTGAAGTCGTTCTATTCTAAGAGAACTGCAGTCTTATTACACATCAAGATTGTGATCTTTTAGACGGTTAGGCATCGTGGTTTAGTGCATCCAATAGTCATGGTGGCTTGCCGGGTGACCATGGTCTAGAACAACCAAGAGTTATTATGGATTGTCGGGTGACCTAGTTTGTACGGGTTTTGTAAGTGTCCCATGAAGACTTACGTGAGTGATTGGGCGTGGTCTAAGTGACCTCGTCTCAAGGGGAACAAGGGGTAGACGAGGTCTTTAGAGTTCAACCTCATCCTCCCCATCCAAACGTAGAATTATTACAACAACTCGAACTGTTCCAACAAATCCTATGTCTCCGTCAAGCTACTGGTTCTATCTTTTACTTTGTTACTTTCTGTAGTATACTGTGAAGCCATAGCTTGATCATCCCAACTCAAAGAAATTCGTTGAAGACATTGTTAACTGTCATTCATCTTCATACTACCTTAGTTTATCCTTGAAATATATTAGTGTGCATGATGACTATGCTCTATATGTCTGAATGTCTTCATAGTATTGCATGCTATGCTTAGATCCTTGATCATTATCCCGACTTGATCCTGCATCGCTTCTGCATTCTTTGAATACATATACTGTTTCGAAGCTTTTCATAAAAATCGCCTATTCATCCCCTCTAGTCGATAACTACCACTTTCAAGATATATCAAGATCGTGACATATTAAGAACATGAGATATATATATATAGAGAGAGAGGGGGATCAAACACATAGCTACTCGTACAAACCCTCGGCTTCGAGTGTGAACTACTCCTTCCTCGTCATGGCCTCCACCGGATGATGAAGATGGCCGTCGATGATGATTTCCCCCTCTGGCAAGGTATCGAAAAGGCTCCATATGGATTTTTTGTTAGAAACATAGAGTTATGATAGCGCAGCGGAAGTTCTAGGTTCACTTTCGTTTTTTTGGATTTATAGGAGTTTTCAGCATTGGAATCACGTCAGTCGGAGCCACATGCGCCCCACAAGCTATCATGACACATCGTGCCCTGTTGGCCTGTGGCCCACAGGTGGCCCCTCCGGTGGTCCTTCGTGTTGGAAATATGCCCTAGAGGCAATAATAAATTGGTTATTATTATATTTCCTTGTTCATGATAATCGTTTATTATCCATGCTAGAATTGTATTGATTGGAAACTCAAATACATGTCTGGTTACATAGACAACACACTGTCCCTAGTGAGCCTCTAGTTGACTAGCTCGTTCATCAAAGATGGTCAAGGTTTCCTGGCCATACACAAGTGTTGTCACATGATAACAGGATCACATCATTGGGAGAATAATGTGATGGACAAGACCCAAACTATTAACATAGCATATGGCGTGTCAGTTTATTGCTACTGTTTTCTGCATGTCAATGTATCTGTTCCTATGACCATGAGATCATGCAACTCCCGGACACCGGAGGAATATCTTGTGTGTTATCAAACGTCGCAACATAACTGGGTGACTATAAAGGTGATGTAAAGGTATCTCCAAAGGTGTCTGTTGGGTTGGCATGGATCAAGACTGGGATTTGTCACTCCGTGTGACGGAGAGGTATCTCGGGGCCCATTTAGTAATACAACATCACAAACAAGCTTTGCACGCAATGTGACTAAAGAGTTAGCCACGTGATCTTGTATTACGGAAGGAGTAAAGATACTTGCCGGTAACGGGATTGAACTAGGTATAGAGATACCGACGATCGAATCTCGGGCAAGTAACATACCGAAGGACAAAGGGAACAACATGCGGGATTAAGTGAATCCTTGACATAGAGGTTCAAACAATAGAAATGTTCGTAGAATATGTAGGAGCTAATATGGACATACATGTCCCGCTATTGGTTATTGACCGCGGAGTGTCTCAGGTCATGTCTGCTTAGTTCTCGAACCCGTAGGGTTTGCACACTTTAGGTCCGGTGACATATCAGTATTATTGAGTTATGTGTGTTGGTAACCGAAAGTTGTTTGGAGTTCTGGATGAGATCCTGGACGGCACGAGAAGCTCCGGAATGGTTCGGAGGTAAAGATTGATATATAGAAAGTCCTGTTTTGGTCACCGGAAAAGTTTCGGATACTTCGGTAGTGTACCGGGAGTGCTGGGAGGGTACATGGGACCATTCGGAGGGGCGTCACGCCCCAAGGGGCCTCATGGGCTGTGGGAGGAGACGAACCAGCCCCTAGTGGGCTGGCCTAAGCCCCCACTAAGGCCCATGAGGTTTGAGAAGGAAAAAACCAAAGGTGGAAGAGGAGGAAAGGGTTTCCAAGTGGAGAGGAGGAATCCTACTCCTAGTAGGATTGGAGTAGGACTCCTCCACCTCCAATTTTGGCCAAACCTTGAGGGTTTTAGGCTGCCACCTCCCCTCCCTTCCTCCTATATATACTAGATGACTTAGAGCATCTCTAGTAGAACCCTCAAACCCTTAAAACAAAAACCAGTTTTAAGGGTTGAGAATTGCACATTTTTGACACTTTTAAGGGTTGAAAAATAGGGGCAAAGACTAGAACCCTCAAACCCAACTCTTATAACGGAATATTCTGTTATAAGGGTCGGGTTTGAGGGTTCTAGTCTTTGCCCCTACCCCAAACCTTAAAACTGTCATTTGGCATTGCATAATTTTCACAAGACAAACATAATAAACCTTCAAACAAACACGGAAATAAAGATCATTGATGCATGGTTTAATAGTTTTTACATCACACAATCATCATCTTCTCCCTCTCATCGGCACCATCACCAAAAAGTTGCACTTGGCGCCATTTCCTAGACCACTTGCACGTCCATCAAGCACCTCCATTGGAGTCATCCACACCGCCATCGCCACCACCACAGAAAGTAGAGGACGCACCACGAAATATCCTCTTCCTCTCTGCGATGTCCTCCTTGTAGTCCTTCCACCATTGTAATTGTTCTTCATCCATGTCCTTCTTGTACATCGTCATGTGCTCCTTCTCTTCCACCATGAGTTCTTTCCATACCTTTGCCTCTTTCACCTTGATCATCCTCTCCTCCAAGTCAGACTTGCACTTTGCTTCTTCACGTTTTGCTTCAACTTGTGCAAGCTTGACCTCTTTCTTCTTCTCGGTGATAAGAATCTTGGTCTCCAATGTCTTCCTAGTCAATTCCTCTCTTGCCTTCATCATTTGCTCCATCTTCTCCCTTAGGCTTGATGCCTCTCCTTCCATCTTCACCCTTTGCTTGCCCTTCTTGGTTCCCTCGGGCTTGCCCAAGTTCCTCTCCTTCTGCTCATCTTCACTATCATCCATCCTAAGCATTGCCGACTTCTTGGGTGCGGTCTCTTGATCCCTCAACTTCCACTTGTCAAAGGTTTGAAGAATTGCCCAAGCATGCTTAAATGGGAATGGCTTGCCCTTGGAAGGGGCCATCTCCTTGTACCTCACGCCGGCAATTGTCTCCTATCAAGCACACATAATCACATAAGAACCCACATAGTACACACACATAATGAAAATAGTGAAGATATATGTACTCACATAGTCACTCTCCACGGTTCCACTAGGTGATGCATCCCTCACTTGGTCCATGGCCGCACTCCAACGAGCACAAGCGGGCTTCATCAAATCCCACCGGCCTTGAAGCGACCGGTAACTGCGAGAGAGGAACCCACAATTCTTTGGCTTGATCCTACAATAGTTGTCCTCGATCCTGTGCCAATACCTTTTACCGGTTTGATCGGTGCCGGTGGTTGCATCCATCCCCACAGATACCCAAGCACGAACCAAGAGGATATCTTCTGCTTTGTTGTAGTTTGACGACCGCGCGTGTGGGCGGGAAGCGGCGGTGAATGCCTCCTCCCCTATCTCGGCCACCTCCTCCTCATCATCCCCTACATCCTCCTCATCTTCTCCAACCTCCTCACCAAAGGGTTCTAGAGGCGGAGCCCCGAGGTCCACCTCCGCGTCTTGAAGGAGGTCCATGAACGAGGTTGGGTTTGCCATTTCCTCGAACACCTCATGCGCGGCGGGAGGAGGTTCGGCGATGGCGACGACCGGGGGCGCGGGCTTCTTCCGCGCTGTGACCTTCTTCCGCTTCAGGGATGCGCCGGAGGCCTTCGAGGAAGCCCCTCGCGGCCCACGCGAGGAGACCTTCGGCCGGCTGTTCTTCGCGGGCTGGACGGTGGCCGGGGCTGCCGCGGTGGCCGGGGCGGGGGCGGCAGCGGCCGGGGCGGTAGGAGGCGGTGCGAGGCCCGCCCGCCGCCGCTTGGCCCTGACGTGGGTCGCCGCCACCACGTCGGCCACGGTGGCCGGGGCGTGCGGGGCGGGGGCGGGGGCGGGCGGGACTGAAACGGCGGCGGCCTGGGCGGGAGGGGCCGGCGCGGCGGCGGGCGGGGCCGGCGTGGAGGCGGCGGCCAGGGGATCCATGGCGCGGCGGCTGGGACGTGTAGTTTCCCTCCCGCGCTCGAGATGAAAAGGAGTGCGGGTTGGGATTGGGTTTGCCCTCCCAACCCTCACTTCTACAGGCTGCGAGGGCGTTTACCGGTTCGACCTCTAAAAGTTTTTACGGGTTTAAGGGTTTAAGGGTTCTAGTCTACGTCGTTTTTTCGACGAAAACTGTAAAAAAGCGGTTATTTTCCAGAATTTAAGGGTTTGAGGGTTCTACTAGAGATGCTCTTAGAGGCAGCCATAACCCTAATTGCCACGTGCTCCCTCTACTTCTCTCTAGATCTGTTTCTCCTCTAGTCTAGTTCGACGGTGCTTAGGCGAAGCCCTAGTGGATTAGTTCACCACCTCCACCAACACACCATCGTGGTGGAGAACCCATCTACCTCTCAGCCCCTCTTGCTGGATCAAGAAGGCGGGGATCGTCATCGAGTTGTACGTGTGTTGAACGCAGAGGTGTCGTCTCTTCGACACTAGATCAGGATGGATCGTGATGGGATCGTGGGAAGGATTGTGATGAGATCGCGGGACGGGCTGCAATTTGGATCGCGAATATGTTCCACTACATCAACCACGTTATATATGCTTCCGCTTAGCGAGCTATAATGGTATGTAGATTCACTCTCCCCTCTCGTAGATGATCATCACCATGGATAGGTATTGCGTGTGCGTAGGAAAGTTTTTGTTTCCCATGCGATGTTCCCCAACAGTGGCATCATGAGCTAGGTTCATGCATAGGTGACATCTCGAGTAGAACAAAAAAGAGTTTGTGGGCGTTGATGTTCAAATTGCTGCCCTCCTTATTCTTTTCTTGATTCGGCGGTATTGTTGTATTGAAGCGGCCCGAACCAACTTTACTCGTACGGTTACGAGAGACCGGTTTCATCAACTAACACGCAACTTGTTGCATAAAGATGACTGGCAGTTGCCTGTTTCTTCAACTTTAGTTGAATCATATTTGACTGAGGCGGTCCTTGGAGAAGGTTAAATAGCAAGTTGCATATCACCGTTGTGGTTTTGCGTAAGTAAGATGCAATCATACTAGAGACCCATAGCAGCCACGTAAAACCTGCAACAATAAATTAGAGGACGTCTAACTTGTTTTTGCAGGGTATGTTGTGGTGATATGGCCAATGACATGATATGATATATCGGATGTATGAGATGATTAGGTTGTAATAGTTAAATATCGACATGCATGTCGATGCTACGGCAACCGGCAGGATCCATAGGGTTGTCTTTAAATTTATTTTGCGCTTGCAGATGCTCTTGCTATATCGCTAGGCAGTAGATTTACTATTAACATCATAGATAGCACGACAACCTCGATGGCAGCATGATGATGGAGATCATGGTGCGGCGCCGATGATGATGGAGATCATGGTGATGCTTTGGTGATGGAGATCAAGAAGCACAAGTTCATAGCCATATCATGTCACTTTTGATTTGCATGTGATGTTAATCCTTTTATGCACCTTATTTTTCTTAGGATGAGGGTAGCATTATAAGGCGACCCCTCACTAAAATTTCAAGATAAAATTGTGTTCTCCCTGACCGTGCATCGTTGGGACAGTTCGTCGTTTCGATACACCACGTGATGATCGGGTGTGATAGACTCAACGTTCACATACAACGGGTTCAAAATAGTTGCACATGCGGAACACTCGGGTTAAACTTGACGAGCCTAGCACGTACAGACATGGACTCGGAACACAAGAGACCGAAAGGTCGAGCATGAATCATATAGTTGATATGATCCACATGGAGATGTTCACCATTGAAACTAATCTCAACTCACGTGATGATCGGACTTGAGTTAGTGGATTTGGATCATGCACCACTCGAATGACTAGAGGGATGTCTATTTGAGTGGGAGTTCTTAAGTAATATGATTAATTGAACTCATTATCATGAACATAGTCAAAAGGTCTTTGCAAATTATGTTGTAGCTTGCCGTGTAGCTCTACTATTTTAAATATGTTCCTAGAGAAAATTTAGTTGAAAGATGATAGTAGCCATTATGCAGCTGGGTCCATAAACTGAGGATTGTCCTCATTGTTGCGCAGAAGGCTTATGTCCTTAATCCACCGCTCGGTGAGCTGAACCTCAAGCGTCGTCTGTGGATGGTGCGAACATCTGACATACACGTTTTTGATGACTACGTGATAGTTCAGTGCGTAATGCTTAAACGGATTAGAATTGAGGCGTTGAAGACGTTTCGAACGTCACGGGAAAATGAGATGTTCCATGAGATGAAATTGGGATTTCATGATCGTGTCCGTGTTGAGAGGTACGAGACCTCCGACAAGATTCTCTGTCTACAAAGTAAGAGAGAAAAGCTCAATCATTGAGCATGTTCTCAGATTGTCTGAGTGCTAATATCGCTTGAATCGAGTGGGAGTTAATCTTACATATGAGATAGTGATGGTTCTCCAAAGTCACTGTCACCAAGCTACTAGAGCTTAGTGATGAAGTATAACATATCAAGGATAGATATGATGATCCTTGAGCTATTCGCGATGTTTGACACTGCGAAAGTAGAAATCAAAAAGGACCATTGATAACCCACAAGTGCAGGGGATCGCAACAGTTTTCGAGGGTAGAGTATTCTACCCAAATTAATTGATTCACTCACAAGGGGAAGCTAAAGAATATTCTCAAGTATTAGCAGCTGAGTTTGTCAGATTCAACCACACCTGAAAGATTAGTGTCTGCAAGCAAAGTATCAGTAGCAAAGTAGTATGATAGCAACGGTGCCAGAAACGATCTGTTGATGCAGACTATTCCTAACTATTGTATCAATGGCTCCAATAAAGAGCACGTGGACGGGGAACTATTCTTCCCAGGAAACGGCTCCAGGAAAGTCTTGCAACAAGTAACAGCAAAGTAACATCAGTAGTGACAGCAGCAGCAAGTAACAACAGAGTAACATCAGTAGCAACAGTAGCAACAACAAAGTGGCCCAATCCCTTTTGTAGCAAGGGACAAGCCTAGACAAAGTAACGTAGCAAGGACCAGTAGTAAAAGACTCGTAGGCAGTGGATCGGTGATGGATGAGTATGACGGATGTGATTCATCATGTAACAGCTATAACACGGAGAGATATGTAACTAGCCCCCGTTCGTCGATCTAATGTAGGCATGTATTCCGTATGTAGTCATACGTGCTTAGGGAAAAGAACTTGCATGACATCTATTGTCCATCCCTCCCATGGCAGCAGGGTCCTAATGGAAACTACGGGATATTAAGGTTCTCCTTTTAATAAAGAACCGGACCAACGCATTAACACGCGGTGAATACATGAACTCCTCATACTATGGTCATCTCCGGGAGTGGTTCCGGCTATTGTCACTCCGGGGTTGCCGGGTCATAACACATAGTAGGTGACTACAACTTGCAAGATAGGATCTAACACACACATATATTGGCGACAACATAATAGGTTCAGGTCTGAAATCATGGCACTCGGGCCCTAGTGACAAGCATTAAGCATGGCAAAGTAGTAGCAACATCAATCTCAGAACATAGTGGATACTAGGGATCAATCCCCGTCAAAACTAACTCGATTACATGATAGATCTCATCCAACTCATCACCGTCCAGCAAGCCTACGATGAGATTACTCACAAACGATGAAGAGCATCATGGAATTGGCGATGGAGGAAGGTTGATGATGACGATGGCGACGATTTCCCCTCTCTGGAGCCCAAAACGGACGCCAGATCTATCCTCCAGATGAAGAACAGGAGGTGGCGGCGCCTCCGTATCGTAAAACACGATGAATCCTTCTCTCTGATTTTTTTTCCGGACGAGACGGAAGATATAGAGTTGAGTTTGGGGGCGGTGGTGCCACGTGGGCCCCACAAGCCCTCACTGCGCACCCTAGGGGCTTGTGGCCTACTGGTCCACCTCCTCCGGTGGATCTTTGCGCTGTATTTTTCTTTTATTCCAGAAAAAATCTCCATAAATTTTCAGGACATTCCGAGAACTTTTATTTCTGCACAAAAACAACACCATGGCAATTCTGCTAAAAACAGCGTTAGTCCGGGTTAGTTCCATTCAAATCATGCAAATTAGAGTCCAAAACAAGGTCAAAAGAGTTCGGAAAAGTAGATACGATGGAGACGTATCAACTCCCCCAAGCTTAAAGCCTTGCTTGTCCTCAAGCAATTCAGTTGACAAACTAAAAGAGACAAAAGAAAAACTTTGATGAACTCTGTTTGATCTTGTTATTGCAACTATGTCTAACTCACAACCAGAATTTCAGCGAGATCACAAGTAAACCACATAAGCAAATGACATCTAGGTCTCACGGTAAACTCATATCAATGGCATAATCAACTAGCGAGCAAATAATAACAAGCCTCAAATGTCAACACTTCAGTCACAACAACATGAAGCAGTACGAATAGATGGTATCTCGCTAGCTCTTTCTGAGACCGCAAAACATAAATGTAGAGCACCTTCAAATACCAAGGGTTGACTAAACATTGTAATTCATGGCAACGAAGATCCAGTCATAGTCATACTCAACACAGTTAAAAGCAAAGCATAAAAATGACAGAGGTGCTCTCTAATTGGTGCTTTTGTAAGAGGAGGATGACTCAACAGGAACATAAATAGACAGGCCCTTCGCAGAGGGAAGCATTGATTTGCAGAGGTGCCAGAGCTCAAGCTTTTAAAACAGAGATAATAATTTTGGGTGGCATGCTTTCATTGTCAACACAATGACTAAGAGTTCTCAACATCTTCCATGCTACACATGCTATAGGCGGTTCCCAAACAGAAAAGTAAAGTTTTGACTCCCCCACCACCAATCAATCACACTCCACGGCTAGCCGAATCCTCGGGTACCGTCCATACCAACATCAATCGTGGGGGAGTTTTGTTTGCAATTATCTTTTCGATTTGAGTATGGAACTGGGAATTCCAATTACCGGCCCCTTTCTCGTGAATGATAGTGAATAAACACATATCGAGGATAACAAGCCTAGCATGGAAGATACCAATAGCCCGTTGTCACCACATGAGCGGTTGGGGCATGCAAAACAAATTATTTCTTGAAGATTTAGAGAGTGCCACATGCAAATTTATTTGGAACGGCAGGTAGATACCGCACATAGGTAGGTATGGTGAACTCATATGGAACAACTTTGGGTTTATGGAGGTGGATGCACAAGTAGTATTCCCGCTTAGTACAAGTGAAGGCTAGCAAAAGACTGGGAAGCGACCAACTAGAGAGCGACAATAGTCATCAAAATGCATTGAGATTAACTAACATTGAGTGCAAACATGAGTAGGACATAAATCACCCTGAACATGAACATCATAGAGGCTATGTTGATTTTGTTTCAACTACATGCGTGAACATGCGCCAAGTCAAGCCACTTGAAACATTCAAAGGATGCTACCATCCTATCATACTACATCATAGTCATCTCAACATTCATGTGGGCAACCAAGACAAACCATTATAAGCTCCTAGTTAAGTAAGCATGGCATAAGCAACTATGATCTCTAAGTTGTCATTGCAAACATGTTTCTCTCACATCAAAGCTGAATCAGGCATGTTGAGCTACTCATATTTACAAAAACAAAATAGATCGAGTTCATACCAGCTTTTCCAGGCTCAATCACTTCATCATATATCATTATTATTGCCTTTCACTTGCACGACCGAACGATGTGAACAATAATAAGCGTGCTCGTGCATTGGACTAAAGCTGGAATTTGCAGGCAAACACAAAGGAGAAGACAAAGTAATATGGCTCTTTGAAAGCTAAACAGGTATGCATGCAAGAGCCACTAAACATTGTAACCAATATCTTCTACCTTGACCCAAAGAAAAAGAAAACTATTTACACGGGAAAGCTCCCAACAAGCAAAAGAAGAAAATGAAAATCTTTTTGGGTTTTCTTCAAACTAGACATACACACGAAAAGAAAACGAGAAAAAGAAAATAAACTACCATGGATGATACAGTGGCAAAGTGTGAACACCGGCTAACAAAGTGAAAGCCTAAGCAAGAATGTAAAGTCGGTGAGAACACGTACTCCCCCAAGCTTAGGCTTTTGACCTAACTTGGTCTACTCCCAAGGATGGTCCTAACAAAACCCAAAATCATAATGGGGGTTATACGGGAGCGCTGCAGCCACTGCCTGAATAGCTGCCTCATGGAGACGAGCAGCCTTTGCCTCCCTCTCATACTCCTCTGCCTCTCCTCTGGTTATGTAATATCTCCGTTTTACCTGAAAGTCAAAGAAAGAAGGAGCAGGAAGGGTAATATGGAAAACAAGCTGTCGATTAAATACCAGACGGTATAGGAGGGATTCGTCATCCCTCTCAAGGAACTGGTAGGGTGTCAAAGCGACGCGATCAAGGAAAGCAGTATGGAGTGGGGGATCTCCTTCGCGGATGGGTATTCCAAGAAAATTTGCTATGCGAGTGGCATAGATCCCACCAAAGAAGCCCCCTTCAATATCATTCTTATTCAGCCTCCTTGCTATTATAGCTCCCATGTTGAAGCTTTTGTCACCCGTCACTGCGCTCTTAAGGATACTAAGGTCGGGTGTGCAGAGGTAACAATGCTCAATCTTGCCATTAATGCATCTGCCTATGAAGAGGGCAAATTAATGCAAGGCAGGAAAATGAATACTCCCCATGGTAGCTTGCATAATGTCTCTAGTTTCTCCAACTGTAATACCAGAGCAAAAATCTCTAACCGAAGATTTAGGAGGATCATTGAGGCTACCCCAAATAGGTATCTTGCAAATTCTATTGAAATCCTCTAAATCCATGGTATACGATTTATCATAGAGATCAAACAGTACCGATGTCTCACGACCAGCTGAAAATTTGAATCGACGAACAAAAGAGGCAGTGAGAGCAACATACTGTTCACATTTATCCGAGATGAATTCTTCGAGTCCGACGTTGTGAAAAAGTGCATCAAACTCATCTTTGAAACCTGCCTCAATCATAAATTCATCAGAAGGCCATTCACATGGTCGTACCTGCGCGTCCCTAGGTTGGTAAGGATCAGGCTCTCGAATCGCAAGACGGGGACCTCTCTTGCTTGAGGAACCACCATGAAAGTTTCTCTTGAACATCTTCCTTTTCTGAAATTTTCAGTGACCCGAAGGAAACGTGAACAAGGCTCAACTAAACTAGTAGCAACTACTCCAACAAGTGCCTAGAGACCATATTACGCATCAAAGCTACTTGGGACCAGCTAAAATCAGCATGCAAAGCTCAAGAACATGGTCACCAAGGCAGCAAAAATACGCGGAGTATAAGGCACTAGAGCAAAAACTAATTGGGCCAATGGAGGATTCACTTACCAAGGAGTAATTTCCCCAAAACAGTTCGGAGAACGGTGATTTGAGCAAAGAGATCGAAAATCCCAGCAAGAGGAGCAAGAACACGGGTTTGAGCCGCGAAACGATTTTTTGTGGAGGTAGGAGAACAAGATGAGAGCAAGAATGAGTGGAGGGGGTGCCTGTGGGCACCACAAGCCTGGGTGGCACAGCCAGGGGGGTGCCCATGCCCCTAGGGCTTGTGTCCCACTGGTGTGGCCCCCAGACAGACTCTTTGTCCGAGTATTTTTCAAAAAATCCAGAAAAAACATACTTGATTTTCACAGCGTTCGGAGAAATTTTATTTTCGAGGTACTTTTATACCGGACGCTAAAACAGAAAACTGGGAAAACTAAACTAAATCTATCATTTTTCTTCTAAGCAACCTAAAATGAAAACTTGGAACAGAGGTTTGTGACTCCTCGATTCATCCATCTCATGGTCATCGAAAGAAATCCGTCAATGGGGTTGATCAAATCCCCTTGACAGAACTTTCTCGAATCACAAAAGAAGATAGAGAATTTTAGAATAGTCACTAGGTCACCTCAATGGGGATGTGTATCTCCCCAACAAGCAAATCATACTTCATCTTGACACGAGGAGTAGGGCTTTCAAAGCTCCCAATAAGAATCGATGAAGTTTTTTCGATAGCATTGATGCAATGTACTCGATATTGTTTCTTTGGAAAGTGCACCGAATGCTCATTACCGTTGACATGGAAAGTGACATTGCCTTTGTTGTAATCTATAACAACCCCTGCAGTGTTTAAAAAGGGTCTCCCGAGGATGACAGCCATGGCATCGTCCTCGGGAATATCCAAGATAACAAAGTCTGTTAAGATAGTGGTGTTAGCAACCACAATAGGCACATCCTCGCAAATGCCGATAGGGAAAGCAGTTGATTTGTCGGCCATTTGCAAAGAGATTTCAGTGGGTGTCAACTTATCCAGTTCAAGTCTACTATAAAGAGAGAGAGAGGCATAACACTAACACCGGCTCCAAGGTCGCATAAAGCAGTTCTAACGTAGTTGCCTTTAATGGAGCAAGGTATAGTGGGCACACCGGGATCACCTAGTTTCTTCGGAGTTCCACCCTTGAAGGTATAATTAGCGAGCATGGTGGAGATCTCAAGATCAGGTATCCTCCTCTTATTAGTCACAATATCTTTCATGTACTTAGCATACGGAGACATTTTGAGCATATCTGTCAAACGCATCTGCAGAAAGACATGTCTGATCATTTCAACGAATCGCTCAAAATCCTCGTCATCCTTTTTATTGGATGGTTTGGGAGGAAAGGGCATGGGTTTCTGAATCCATGGTTCCCTTTCTTTGTCGTGCTTCCTAGCAGCGAAGTTATTCTTATCGTATCTCTTGTTCTTAGGCTGTGGGTTATCAAGATCAACAGGTTCAATCTCCACATCCTTTTCATTGCTAGGTTGAGCATCAACATGAACATCACTATTGATATTATCATTAGGGTCATGTTCATCACCAGATTGTGTTTCAGCATTAGAGACACAGACATCGTTTGGACTCTCAGGTGTAGCAGCAACAGCGTTGCTAACGTGCAGGTTCCTATAATCTTTCTTCTTCTTTCTAGGATGACTAGGTGCATCAGTGCTAACTCCTTGAGAATCTTGTTCAATTCTCTTCGGATGACCCTCAGGATACAAAGGTTCCTCGGTCATTCTACCGCCTCTAGTAACGACTCTAACGAAATTGTCATTCAACTCATTGAGCAAGTCATTCTGAGCTTTAAGTACTTGTTCTACGTGAGTAGTAACCATAGAGGCATGTTTACTCAGAAGTTTAAGATCATTGACGTTTCTGTCCACACAAGCACTTAAATGACTAAGCATACGAGCATTATGTTCCAATTGTCTGCAAACATAATCGTTGAAACTTTGTTGTTTGACAACGAAGTTATCAAATTCATCCATGCATAAGCTAGCATGTTTATCAGAAGGAATATCACTCTCATCAAACCTACGCAGAGAATTTACTTCTACTACATATATTGGGTTATCAAGACCATGAATCTCTTTGATAGGTGGTAGCTTTTTTACATCTTCAGATTTAATGCCTTTCTCTCGCATAGATTTCTTAGCTTCTTGCATATCTTCAGGACTGAGGAATGGAATACCTCTTTTCTTCGGAGTTTGCTTAGGAGGTGGTTCGGGAATAGTCCAAGCATTCTCATTGCACAAGATGTTATTCAATAGAATCTCAGCTTGTTCTACAGTTCGTTCCCTAAAAACACTACCGGCACAATGATACGTCAATTTTGCATCATGCTTTCATGTTGATATTTATTGCTTTTTAGGCTGTTATATTACTCGTGGTACCATATTTATGCCTCTTCTCTCTTATTTTGCAAGGTTTATTTGAAGAGGGAGAATTCAGGAAGTTGTAATTCTGGACTAGAAAAGAAGCAAATCCTAGTCCACTATTCTGCACATCTCCAAATGCCCTAAAAAGTTACGTGGATTTTTTTGGGATCATATAAAAAATACTGGGCGAAAGAACTACCGGAGGGGGGCTGCCAGGGCGCCACAAGGCCTGACACCGCCACCCCCTTGTGGCGGAGTGGGGGCTTGTGGGCTCCCTGACGGCCCACTAGCCCCCCTCTTTTGCTATATGAAGCGTTTAGGTCCAGAAAAAATCAGACGTGAGCTTTTTCGTGGTTTCGCCGCCGCCACGAGGCGGAACTTGAGCAGATCCAATCTAGAGCTCCGGCAGGACGATCCTGCCGGGGAACTTCCCTCCCGGAGGGGGAAATCGTCGCCATCGTCATCATCAACACTCCTCTCGTCGGAGGAGAGGCATCTTCATCAACATCTTCATCAGCACCATCTCCTCTCCAATCCCTAGTTCATTTCTTGTAACCAATCTTCGTCTCGCAACTCCGATTGGTACTTCTAAGGTTGCTAGTACTGTTGATTACTCTTTGTAGTTGATGCTAGTTGGATTACTTGGTGGAAGAGTTTATGTTCAGATCCTTGATGCTATTCATTACACCTCTCATCATGATTATGATTATGTTTTGTGAGTAGATACTTTTGTTCCTGAGGACATATGATAAGTCATGTTAATAATAGTCATGTGATTCTGATATTCGTTCTGTATTTTGATATGCTGTATGTTGTCTTTTCCTCTAGTGGTGCTATGTGAACGTCGACTACATAACACTTCACCATATTTGGTCCTAGAGGAAGGCATTGGGAAGTAGTAAGTAGATGATGGGTTGCTGGAGTGACAGAAGCTTAAACCCCAGTCTATGCGTTGCTTCATGAGGGGCTGGTTTGGATCCACTAGTTTAATGCTATGGTTAGACTTTGTCTGAATTCTTCTTTTGTAGTTGTGGATGCTTGCGAGAGAGGTTAATCATAAGTGGGATGCTTGTCCAAGTAAGGGAAGTACCCAAGCGCCGGTCCACCCACATATCAACCTATCAAAGTAACGAAAGTGAATCGTATGAACATGATGAAACTAGCATGACAGAAATTCCCGTGTGTCCTCGGGAGTGTTTTCCTCCTATAAGACTATGTTTAGGCTTGTCCCTTGCTACAAAAGGGATTGGGCCACTTGCTGCACCATTTCTACTACTTGTTACTTGTTATTCTTTGCTCATTACGTTTCACCTCGCTACACAATCACTTGTTACCGCTACTTTCAGTGCTTGCAGTTATTACCTTGCTGAAATCCGTTTATCAGAGCCTTCTGCTCCTCGTTGGGTTCGACACTCTTACTTATCGAAAGGACTACGATTGATCCCCTATACTTGTGGGTCATCAAGACTCTTTTCTGGTGCCGTTGCCGGGGAGTGAAGCGCCTTTGTAAGTGGAAATTGGTAAGGAAACATTTATATTCTGTGCTGAAATTTATTGTCACTTGTCACTATGGAAACTGTTCCTTCGAGGAGTTTGTTCGGGGTATCTTCACCACGAACGGAAGCACGAGGAGTTGTTCCTCAACCTGAGGTACCTACTGAAAATATCTTTTATGAAATTCCTTCGGGTATGCTTGAGAAACTGCTGGCTAATCCTTTCACAGGAGATGGATCTTCACATCCAGACTTGCATCTGAACTATGTAGATGAAGTTTGTGGTTTATTTAAGCTTGCAGGTTTGCCCGAGGATGAGGTAAAGAAGAAAGTCTTTCCTTTATCTTTGAAGGATAAGGCGTTGACATGGTATATGCTATGTGATGATACTGGATCATGGGGCTACAATCGGTTGAAATTGGAATTTCATCAAAATTTCTATCCTATGCATTTAGTACATCGTGATCGGAACTTTATTTATAACTTTTGGCCTCGTGATAGGGAAAGCATAGCTCAAGCTTGGGGAAGGCTTAAATCAATGCTATATTCATGCCCCAATCATGAGCTCTCGAGAGAAATCATCACTCAAAACTTTTATGCTCGGCTTTCTCATGAAGATCGTACCATGCTTGACACTTCTTGTATCGGTTCTTTTATGAAGAAGGGTATTGATCACAAGTCGAATTTATTGGAAAGAATCAAACGCAACTCTGAAGATTGGGAGCTGGAGGAAGGTAAGGAGTCAGGTATGAATTTCCGGTTTGATTGCGTTAAATCTTTTGTTGAGACAAACACTTCTAGAGATTTTAGCGCTAAGTATGGACTTGACTCTGAGATAGTAGTTTCTCTATGTAATCTTTTGCTGCTCATGTTGATCTTCCCAAAGAGAAGTGGTTTAAATATCATCCTCCTGTAGAAAGCAACATAGCCAAAACCAATCTAGTTGAAGAGAAAGTCATTGCTTTTAGTGATCCTGTTGTTCCTTGTGCTTACACTGAGAAACCACCATACCCTGCTAGGATAAAGGATTATTCTAAAGCTCCAACTGTGATACGTAGGGGTTACATTAGACCACTTGCACCCCCTGAGGATATTAGAGTTGAACCTAGTGTTGCTATTATCAAAGATCTCTTAGCCGAAGACATAGATGGGCATGTTATCAAATTCTGTGAGGACTCCACTAGAATTGCTAAACCTCACGCGAAAGACAAACACGGACCTGTAGATGGCCTGCCCGTTGTTTCTATTAAGATAGGAGATCACTGTTACCATGGTTTATGTGATATGGGAGCTAGTGTTAGTGCAATACCCCATTCTCTATATGATGAAATCAAGGATGAGATTGCACCTGCTGAGTTAGAACCCATTGATGTCACTATCACGCTAGCTAATAGAGACACTATTTGCCCTTTGGGAATTGTGAGAGATGTAGAAGTCCCGTGTGGTAAGACGAAGTATCCTACTGATTTCCTCGACCTTGGTACTGCACAAGATAGCTTTTGTCCCATCATATTTGGTAGACCTTTTCTCAACACTGTCAATGCTCACATTGATTGCATTAAGCACACTGTCACAGTAAGTTTCGAGGGTGTGTCTCATGAATTTAACTTCTCCAAGTTTGGAAGACAACCCCATGAAAGAGAGTCGTCTGGTAGAGATGAAATTATTGCTCTTGCCTCTATTGCCGTAGCTCCTACGGATCCTTTAGAGCAATATCTTCTTGAGCATGAAAATGATATACATATGGAGGAGAGAGATGAGATAGATAAAATTGTCTTAGAACAATATCCTATTCTCAAGAATAATCTGCCTGTTGAACTGCTTGGGGATCCTCCCCCACCAAAGGGTGATCCTGTGTTCGAGCTTAAACAGTTTCCTAATACTCTTAAGTATGCCTATCTTGATGAGAAGGAGATATATCCTGTCATTATTAGTGCCCTCCTTTCAGAGCACGGAGAGAAGAAGTTACTAAGAACTCTGAGGAAGCACCGTGCTGCTATTGGATATACTCTTGATGATCTTAAGGGTATTAGTCCTACTCTATGTCAGCACAAGATTAAAACCGATCTTGAATTTAAACCAGTTGCTGATCATCAACGGAGATTAAATCCTAAGATGAAAGAGCTCGTTAGAAAAGAAATATTAAAGCTTCTCGAAGCAGGAATCATTTATCCTATTGCTCATAGTGATTGGGTAAGTCCAGTACATTGCGTACCTAAGAAGGGAGGTATCACCGTCGTTCCTAATGATAAAGATGAACTAATCCCACAAAGGATTATTACTGGCTATAGGATGGTGATAGACTTCCGGAAACTAAACAAGGCAACCAGGAAAGATCATTATCCTTTGCCGTTTATCGACCAAATGCTAGAAAGGTTATCAAAGCACACACACTTCTGCTTTCTAGACAGTTATTCAGGTTTCTCGCAAATACCTGTTGCACAATTTGATCAAGAGAAAACCACTTTTACCTGCCCTGTTGGTACCTTTGCCTATAGACGTATGCCTTTTGGCTTATGCAATGCACGTGCCACCTTCCAAAGATGTATGATGGCTATATTCTCTGACTTTTGTGAAAAGATTGTTGAGGTTTTCATGGATGACTTCTCCGTTTACGGGTCTTCCTTTGATGATTGCCTCAGCAACCTTGATCGAGTCTTACAGAGATGCGAAGAAACCAACCTCGTCTTGAATTGGGAGAAGTGCCACTTTATGGTTAATGAAGGTATCGTCTTAGGACACAAGATCTCTGAAAGAGGCATTGAAGTTGATAAGGCTAAGGTTGATGCAATTGAGAAAATGTCTTGCCCCACAGATATCAGAGGTATATGAAGTTTCCTAGGTCATGCTGGTTTCTATAGAAGGTTCATTAAAGACTTCTCTAAGATTTCTAGGCCTCTTACCAACCTCTTGCAGAAGGATGTTCCTTTTGTTTTTGATGAGGATTGTGAGGAAGCCTTCGAAATACTTAAGAAGGCTTTGATAACCGCACCTATTGTTCAACCACCTGACTGGAACTTGCCCTTTGAAATCATGTGCGATGCTAGTGATTATGCTGTTGGTGTTGTTCTAGGACAAAGAGTTGACAAGAAGTTGAATGTTATTCACTACGCTAGTAAAACTCTAGACAGTGCCCAAAGAAACTATGCCACTACGGAGAAGGAATTTTTAGCAGTCGTGTTTGCATGTGAAAAGTTCAGATCTTACATAGTTGACTCCAAAGTCACTATTGACTCTGATCATGCTGCTATTCAGTACCTCATGGAGAAGAAGGACGCTAAGCCTAGGCTGATCAGATGGGTTCTCCTGCTACAGGAATTTGATTTGCACGTCGTTGACCGAAAGGGTGCTGATAACCCAGCAGATAACTTGTCTAGGCTAGAGAATGTCCTTGATGACCCACTACCTATTGATGACAGCTTTCCTGATGAGCAATTAAATGTCATCCGCACTTCACATAGTGCACCGTGGTATGCAGATTATGCAAACTATATTGTAGCCAAATACATACCACCCAGTTTCACCTATCAGCAAAAGAAGAAATTCTTCTTTGATTTGAGACACTACTTTTGGGATGATCCTCACCTTTATAAGGAATGAGTAGATGGTGTTACTAGATGTTGTGTGCCTAAACATGAACAGGGACAGATCTTGCAGAAGTATCATTCCGATCCGAAGCCTATGGAGGACACCACGCTGGAGATAGAACTGCCCATAAGGTATTGCAATCAGGTTTCTATTGGCCCACTCTCTTCAAGGATGCCCGTAAGTTTGTCTTGTCTTGTTACGAATGCCAAAGAATAGGTAACATCAGTAAGCGTCAGGAAATGCCTATGAACTATTCACTTGTCATTGAACCATTTGATCTATGGGGCTTTGATTATATGGGACCCTTCCCGAGTTCCAATGGGTACACTCACATCTTAGTTGCTGTGGATTACGTTACTAAGTGAGTAGAAGCTATCTCCACTAAAAATGCTGATCACCACACCTCTATTAAGATGCTTAAAGAAGTCATATTCCCAAGATTTGGAGTCCCTAGATACTTGATGACTGATGGCGATTCACACTTCATTCTTGGCGTTTTCCGCAAGATGCTAGCTAAGTATGATGTCAACCATAGATTTGCATCTCCTTATCATCCTCACTCTAGTGGTCAAGTGGAGTTGAGTAATAGGGAGATCAAGTTGATCTTACAAAAGACCGTTAATAGATCTCAAAAGAATTGGTCTAGCAAACTTGACGATGCACTATGGGCTTATAGGACTGCTTATAAGAATCCCATGGGCATGTCATCGTATAAAATGGTTTGCGGTAAGGCCTGTCATTTACCTCTTGAGCTAGAGCACAAAGCTTATTGGGCAATCAAAGAGCTCAACTTTGATTTCAAACTTGCCGGTGAGAAGCGGTTGTTTGACATCAACTCTTTAGATGAATGGAGAGCCCAGGCATATGAGAATGCTAGGTTGTTCAAGGAAAAGGTTAAGAGATGGCACGACAAACGAATACAGAAACGAGAGTTCAATGTAGGTGATTATGTCTTGCTATACAATTCTCATTTGAGATTCTTTGCAGGCAAGCTTCTCTCTAAATGGGAAGGTCCCTATGTTATCGAGGAAGTATATCGTTCCGGTGCCATCAAAATCAATAACACGGAAGGAAATTTTCCTAGAGTGGTAAATGGGCAAAGAATCAAGCATTACATCTCTGGTACTCCCATAAATGTTGAGACCAATATCATCAATGTCATAACTCCAGAGGAGGACATAAGGGATGTTTATCAGCCTGTTTCATACCTTGAAAATGAAGATGCATCTGTTTCGGTAAGAAATTGGACTCCGATGCTTTTCCAATAGGAAATTTCCTCCATTTTGGAATTTTTGGAAAATTAGAAAAATAAAAAGCAGTCCGGAGAGCGAACGAGGCGGCCACAAGCCCTGCCACCGCCCCTACCCCCCTGGTGGCGGAGGTCAAGCTTGTGGGCACCTCGTGTGCCTCCCGGACTCCGTTTTCTTGCGGAGGACTCCTTCTGGCCTAGAAAAAATCAATATATACTCGCCCAAAGGTTTTGATCTCCGTATCGCGTAGTTTTCCTCTGTTTTCGTTTCGAGCTTGTTTCTGCCGTAGATCTAGGTCAAGATGTCTTCCCAGGATTCAGAGGGGTAGAGCTATGTGGCTGACTACCTTGTTAACCCCAAGGTCTATGGGGACTTGGAACCATATGGCTGGACCACTGATGAGGAAGAGGACTATGAGCTCAAAGGGAAGGAGCAAACGAGTTCCGATGAAGAGGAGGCTCCTCTACCTCAACCTGCAAACACCCATGTGGAGTTCAAGAAGTCAATCCTCCCTGACCATAGGAAGAAGACTAAGACCTTGTTTATCCCTTCTCATTTCTTGCAGGAGAGTAAGCAGGAACTTTGCCATAGAGTGTTGAAACTTGAGGAAGAAAATGACGATCTAAGGGAGCAGAACTTTTTGCTCAAGTGGAAATTAGACAAGCTCAAGACTGCTTCACCACCATCACCACCGAAGGAAGACAACTAAGCATTGGTATGGGGAACCCCCTTGGCTTCTGCCAAGCTTGGGGGAGTTGCCCTGGTATCGTATCACCTTTATATCTTTTGCTTTTACCTTTGTTTTAGTTCTTTCCTTTTCAGTTTTTATTTGTTTTCTTAGAGGAATAAGTCTTTAGTTTTTAGTTTGAGTCTTTTTCTTTTGTCTCTCTCCCGACGTATTCGAGCTTACGAGCTTTATAATAAAGAGTGTCTTAGTCAAGGGCTTTGCTTTGTGCCATGATCAAAAGTATGAAAAGAACGATAGCATGAAAGATCATGAGACGATCTTATGGAAAGTGATAACTTCACTTATGACACGTATGATGATTAAAACTTGTTGAGAATAAATCAACATAGACCTCAGCCATTGTTGCAATTAATAAGAAGTAATAAGGAAAGAGAGGTTCACATATAAATATATCATCTTAGACACTTTTTACAATTGTGAGCACTCACCAAACTATTACATGCCTAGGAGTAGATGTTGGACAAGGAAGACAACATAATGAATTGTGTTTGCTTGGTTCCAAACAATGTTATATGATTAGAGATCCCTTAGCATGTGACGATTGCTTCCACCTCATATTAGCCAAAACTCCCGCACCAAGTAGAGATACTACTTGTGCATCCATAAACCTCCAACCAGTTTTGCCATGAGAGTCCACCATACCTACCTATGGATTGAATAAGATCCTTCAAGTAAGTTGTAATCGGTGCAAGCAATAAAAATTGCTCTCTAATATGTATGATCTATTAGTGTGTGGAAAATGAACTTTGTACGAACCTGTGATGAGGAAGACATAAAAGCGACAGACTCCATAATAAAGTTCTTTATCACAGGAGGCAATATAAAGTGATGGTCCTCCGCACTAAGAGGACACACATTCAAACCTCAAAAGCGCATGACAACCTCTCCTTCCCTCTGCGAAGGGCCTATCTTGTACCTTTACTTTTTGCCCTTGTAAGAGTCATGGTGATCATCACCAATTCCCTAATTTTGCCTTTGTCTTGGCTACCGTCACATGTTTGGGAAATATCTATATTCATATATCAACTTGGAGTTGAGTACTTATGTTTTATTGTTGTCGACTTTACCCTTGAGGTAAATGGTTGGGAGGCAAAACTATAAGCCCCTATCTTCCTCTGTGTCCAGCTGAAACTTTGACACCATGAGTACCACGTGAGTTGTAACAATTGTGGAAAACAAAAGAGATGATTGAGTATGTGGGTTTGCCTTACAAGCTCTTATTTGACTCTTTCTGATGTTGTGATAAATTGCAATTGCTTCAATGACTATGGACTATTGTTGGTTACTTCTCGGTAAGGTTTTTGCTTCATGCTTTGCTTTGTGAAGGAATTGTTACTTTCCCATAAGAATATTTATGATGTATTGCTGTTCTATGTGTGATCATGATGCCCTCATGTCCGTATTATGTTTTATCGACACCTTCGTCCCTCAACATGTGGACATGTTTATGGAACTTGGTTTTCGCTTGAGGACAAGCGAGGTCTAAGATTGGGGGAGTTGATACGTCCATTTTGCATCATGATTTCATGTTGATATTTATTCCTTTTTGGGTTGTTATATTACTTGTTGTACCATATTTATGCCTTTTCTCTCTTATTTTGCAAGGTTTATTTGAAGAGGGAGAATTCAGGCAGCTGGAATTCTGGGCTGGAAAAGAAGCAAATCCTAGTCCACTATTCGGCACATCTCCAAATGCCCTGAAAAGTTACGTGGATTTTTTTGGGATTATATAAGAAATACCGGGTGAAAGAACTACCGGAGGGGGGCTGCCAGGGCGCCACAAGCCCTGACACCGCCACCCCCTGGTGGCGGAGTGGGGGCTTGTGGGCTCCCTGACGGCCCACTAGCCCCCCTCTTTTGCTATACCTGGGTCCAGAAAAAATCAGACGGGAGCTTTTTCGTGGTTTCGCCGCCGCCACGAGGCGGAACTTGAGCAGATCCAATCTAGAGCTCAGGCAGGACGATCCTGCCGGGGAAACTTCCCTCCCGGAGGGGGAAATCGTCGCCATCGTCATCACCAACACTCCTCTCATCGGAGGGGAGGCATCTTCATCAACATCTTCATCAGCACCATCTCCTCTCCAATCCCTAGTTCATCTCTTGTAACCAATCTTCGTCTCGCAACTCCGATTGGTACTTGTAAGGTTGCTAGTAGTGTTGATTACTCTTTGTAGTTGATGCTAGTTGGATTACTTGGTCGAAGAGTTTATGTTCAGATACTTGATGCTATTCATTACACCTCTGATCATGATTATGATTATGTTTTGTGAGTAGTTACTTTTGTTCCTGAGGACATGGGATAAGTCATGTTAATAATAGTCATGTGAATTTGATATTCGTTCGGTATTTTGATATGATGTATGTTGTCTTTTCCTCTAGTGGTGTTATGTGAACGTCGATTACATAACACTTCACCATATTTGGGCCTATAGGAAGGCATTGGGAAGTAGTAAGTAGATGATGGGTTGCTGGAGTGACAGAAGCTTAAACCCCAGTCTATGCGTTGCTTCGTGAGGGGCTGATTTGAATCCACTAGTTTAATGCTATGGTTAGACTTTGTCTTAATTCTTCTTTTGTAGTTGCGGATGCTTGCGAGAGAGGTTAATTATAAGTGGGATGCTTGTCCAAGTAAGGGCATTACCGAAGCGCCGGTCCACCCACATATCAAACTATCAAAGTAACGAACATGAATCGTATGAACATGATGAAACTAGCATGACATAAATTCCCATGTGTCCTCGGGAGCGTTTTTCCTCCTATAAGACTTTGTTCAGGCTTGTCCCTTGCTACAAAAGGGATTGGGCCACTTGCTGCACCGTTGCTACTACTTGTTACTTGTTACTCTTTGCTCGTTACGTTTCACCTCGCTACACAATCACTTGTTATCGCTACTTTCAGTGCTTGCAGTTATTACCTTGCTGAAATCCGTTTATCAGAGCCTTCTGCTGCTCATTGGGTTCGACACTCTTACTTATCGAAAGGACTACGATTGATCCCCTATATTTGTGGGTCATTACACAACTATCTAGGTGGTCTTTAGAAGCATCGGTAAGTCCATTATAGAAGATATCAAGTATTTCATTCTTCTCAAGAGGGTGATCAGGCAAAGCACTCAGTAGCCAAATGAGCCTCCCCCAAGCTTGTGGGAGACTCTCTTCCTCAGCTTGAGAAAAGTTGTATATTTCCTGCAAGGCAGCTTGCTTCTAATGGGCAGGGAAATATTTTTCAGAGAAGTAGTAGACCATATCCTGGGGGCTACGCACACAACCAGGAGCAAGAGAAGTGAACCAGGTCTTAGCATCATCCTTTAGTGAGAAAGGAAACAACTTGAGGATATAGTAGTGGCGGGTATTTTCCTCACTAGTGAATAGTGTGGCTATATCGTGAAGTTTGATAAGATGGGCTACAACCGTTTCAGACGCATAACCATGAAAAGGTTCAGATTCGACCAGAGTGATTAACTCAGGGTCGATAGAGAATTCATAATCCTGATCGGTCACAAAGATAGGCGAAGTGGCAAACTTCGGGTCGTATTTCATCCTAGTGTTCAAAGATTTTTCTTTCCACTTGCGCAGAAGTTTCTCAACATCATAGCTATCCTTACATGCAAGAAAATCCTCAGCTATTTCTGCCTCCATAACATAGCGCATATCAAGCATAACAGGCAATTCATGCATAGTAGAAGCTTCTACTTCAATAGTATCAACAGGTTTAGAAGCATCATCACGTATAACAACAACTCTAGCAATATGTGCATCAAGGGCACCTAGTGGCAAAGAAGTATCAAGAATAGCATCATCAAGTATAGTATCAAGCATAGCATCATCAGGCATAGTATCAAGCATAGCATCGTAAGCATCATGGGCAGCAGAAGTAGCATCATCAAGCACAGGCGACATATCAAGATTTCTAACAGGAGGCGATGTCGCAAACTTACTCAAAACTGAAGGTGAATCAAGTGCGGAGCTAGATGGCAGTTCCTTACCTCTCCTCGTAGTGGAAGGCAGGATTTTAGTTCTTGGATCTTTCGGATTCCTCATAGTGACCAGCAAACGTCAATCCCAAGTGACTTAGAGAATATAGCTGTGCCTCCCCGGCAACGGCGCCAGAAAAGGTCTTTGATAACCCACAAGTGTAGGGGATCGCAATAGTTTTCGAGGGTAGATTATTCAACCCAAATTTATTGATTCTCTCACAAGTGGAAGCGAAAGAATATTCTCAAGTATTAGCACCTGAGTTGGTCAGATTCAACCACACCTGAAAGATTAGTGTGTGCAAGCAAAGTATCAGTAGCAAAGTAGTATGATAGCAACGGTGCCAGAAACGATCTGTTGATGGCAGACTATTCCTAACTGTTGTATCAATGGCGCCAGTAAAGAGCACGTGTACGGGGAACTATTCTTCCCAGGAAACGACTCCAGAAAAGTCTTGCAACAAGTAACAGCAAAGTAACAACAGTAGTGACATCAGCAGCAAGTAACAACAGTAGCAACAGTAGCGGCAGCAAAGTGGCCCAATCCCTTTTGTAGCAAGGGACAAGCCTAGACAAAGTAACATAGCAAGGACTAGTAGTAAAAGACTCGTAGGCAGTGGATCGGTGATGGATGAGTATGACGGATGTGATTCATCATGTAACAGCTATAACACGGAGAGATATGTAATTAGCTCCCGTTCGTCGATCTAATGTAGGCATGTATTTCGTATGTAGTCATACGTGCTTAGGGAAAAGAACTTGCATGACATCTATTGTCCATCCCTCCCGTGGCAGCGGGGTCCTAATGGAAACTACGAGATATTAAGGTTCTCCTTTTAATAAAGAACCGGACCAACGCATTAACACACGGTGAATACATGAACTCCTCATACTATGGTCATCTCCGGGAGTGGTTCTGGCTATTGTCACTCCGGGGTTGCCGGATCATAACACATAGTAGGTGACTACAACTTGCAAGATAGGATCTAAAACACACATATATTGGCGACAACATAATAGGTCAGATCTGAAATCATGGCACTCAGGCCCTAGTGACAAGCATTAACCATAGCCAAGTAGTAGCAACATCAATCTAGAACATAGTGGATACTAGGGATCAATCCCCGTCAAGAACTAACTCGATTACATGATAGATCTCATCCAACTCATCACCGTCCAGCAAGCCTACGATGAGATTACTCACGAACGATGAAGAGCATCATGGAATTGTCGATGAAGGAAGGTTGATGATGACGATGGCGACGATTTCCCCTCTACGGAGCCCGAAACGGACTCCAGATCTGCCCTCCACATGAAGAATAGGATGTGGCGGCGCCTCCGTATCGTAAAACGCGATGCAACCTTCTCTCTTTTTTTTCGGGCGAGACGGAAGATATAAAGCTGAGTTTGGGGGCGGTGGAGGCACGTGCGCCCCACAAGCCCTCACGGCGCGGCCAGGGGGGTGGCCGCGGCCTGTGGGCTTGTGGCATACTGGTCCACCTCCTCCGGTGGATCTTTGTGCATGTATTTTATTTTATTCCAGAAAAAATCTCCGTAAATTTTCAGGACATTCCGAGAACTTTTATTTCTGCACAAAAACAACACCATGGCAATTCTGCTGAAAACAACGTCAGTTCGGGTTAGTTCCATTCGAATCATGCAAATTAGAGTCCAAAACAAGGGCAAAAGAGTTCGGAAAAGTAGATACGACAGAGACGTATCAACTCCCCTAAGCTTAAAGCCATGCTTGTCCTCAAGCAATTCAGTTGACAAACTGAAAGAGACAAAAGAAAAACTTTGATGAACTTTGTTTGATCTTGTTGTTGCAACTATGTCTAACTCACAACCAGAATTTCAGCGAGATCACAAGTAAACCACATAAGCAAATGACATCTAGGTCTCACGGTAAACTCATATCAATGGCATAATCAACTAGTGAGCAAATAATAACAAGCCTCAAATGTCAACACTTCAGTCAAAACAACATGAAGCAGTACAAATAGATGGTATCTCGCTAGCTCTTTCTCAGACCGCAAAACATAAATGCAGAGCACCTTCAAAGACCAAGGGATGACTAAACAATGTAATTCATGGAAATGAAGATCCAGTCATAGTCATACTCAACACAGTTAAAAGCAAAGCATAAAAATGACAGAGGTGCTATCTAATTGGTGCTTTTGTAAGAGGAGGATGACTCAACAGGAACATAAATAGACAGGCCCTTCGTAGAGGGAAGCATTTATTTGCAGAGGTGCCAGAGCTCAAGCTTTTAAAACAGAGATAATAATTTTGGGTGGCATGCTTTCATTGTCAACACAATGACTAAGAGTTCTCAACATCTTCCACGCTACACATGCTATAGGCGGTTCCCAAACAGAAAAGTAAAGTTTTGACTCCCCCACCACCAATCAATCACACTCCACGTTTAGCCGAATCCTCGGGTACCGTCCATACCAACATGAATCCTGGGGGAGTTTTTTTTGCAATTATCTTTTTGATTTGAGTATGGAACTAGGAATTCCAATTACCGGCCCCTTTCTCGTGAATGATAGTGAATAAACACATATCGAGGATAACACACCTAGCATGGAAGATACCAATAGCCCCCTGTCACCACATGAGCGGTTGGGGCATGCAAAACAGATTATTTCTTGAAGATTTAGAGAGTGGCACATGCAAATTTACTTGGAACGGCAGGTAGATACCGCACATAGGTCCACCTCCTTCGGTGACTTAAACTTATCACCATAGCCATGACCCTTCTCTTTCCAATTTAAAGGGCGAGTTACCATACTTCAAACATACATCCATGAATCGCCCAAATAGCGGGTTATGATGTATGTCTCCCATTTGGCAGGTCACTAAATCCTTTTCGAACATATCATAGACCCATACCGGCAAGTTAGAATACTTTCTTGTTGTTACTGAGTCGCCTCGTTCCCCTCTCTTTTGTAGTCATTGCCATTATGAAGTGCGACTGGTTATCGACAAAAAACGATGATGCCACGCTCGAAAAGTTTGTTAAGGCGGGTCTTCTTGATAGTAAGGAAACCATCGGTTGGAGAACCGCCCCGGGCGAGTTGACTCCCAAACCTGCTGCAGGAGAAGTAGTCATCTTTACCGATTACCTCGAACGAGGTTTTAAACCGCCGGGTCAAAGTTTCTCCGGGACGTGCTGCATTTTCTTAATGTGCATCCTCAAGATCTGGGACCCAATTCCATCAGCAACCTGTGTCAATTACAGGTCTTCTGTGAGGTATACTTGCAGAGAGAGCCCGTAGTTCCTTTATTTTGGAAATTTTTCCTCAGGCCGAGTTTCCCAACGGTCCCAACCACGAGCTCGGAGGAGTCAATATCCAAAGGCGCCACGAATGTGGATTCCCAACAGTTCTTGTGCCCAGCCATCCCAAGGGCTGGGCCGAGTCATGGTTTTACTGCCGAGACACCTATCCACCCGGCGAGAACCCACTCCCGGGTTTCAGAGCAGATCGCCGGCCCATGGACTTCAAACTGCCCGAGAGGATCACAGAGGAAGAAGAGTCGGAGTTTATCCCCATTTTCTCCGAGTTGAAGTCTATGACCAACAACGGGCTCATCAGGATCGATCTGTTCCTTTGCTGGATAGAGTGGAACATTCTTCCCTTGAGTCACCGAGGCGGGCTGATGTATGAATATGATGGTACGATAGACCATCCGCAGTGCTTCAGTCGCAAAAGACTCTCGGAGATCGAAATTGTCGGAGTCATCAAGAAACAAACCGGCGAGAACTTGGAAGAATGTGCCAAGATCGGGCTCAAGGCCTTCTGCTGCTCCAACCCGGTGTCGCCAGTAAGAACCCAAGCCGCCTTTCATCATTTTTATGCTTAACAATGCTCTTGGTTTGAAATTCGCTTCTATTCATCAGAAAACTGATGCATTTTGGCGAAGGGGCCCCAAAGTGACTGCCCAGAAGACCACCAAGCTGCCACCAAAAAAGAAGAAGACAGTAAGTGATTGCAATCCCGGCCTCGGCGCCAGAAAAATGCTTGATGTCAACTGTTCTTCCCCTTTGCAACGGCACCAGAAGAATGCTGCTAGCACTCTCCGGCAATCGAAACTAGAAGAATGTTGTTGACGGCCCACCAGCGCGTGGGATCGTAGCAGTTTTCGAGGGTAGAGTATTCGACCCAAATTTGTTGATTCGGCAAACAGGAGGTGAGAGAATACTCTCAAGTATTAGCAGCTGAATGCGTCAGATTCAACCACACCTGAAAGATTAGTATCTGCAAGCAAAGTAGTAACGACAAAGTAGCGAGTAACGGGAGTCGCAAGGAACATCAGTAGTGACAGTAGTAGCAAGTAGCAACAGTAGCAAGCGACGGCAGGAGCAACAGTAGGAGAGCAAGACAAGTAATAGCAGTTGCAACAGCAGCAGAGCAAGACAAGTAACCGCAGTAGCAACAGTAGTAACAGCACGAGAGCAAGACAAGTAATAGTAGCAGTAGGACAAACTCGTAGGCAATGGGTCGGTGATTTGTTTGGATGATATTCATCATGCAACACTTATAACACGAAGAGATATGTGGCTAACTCCCGTTCGTCAATGTGATGTACACATGCATTCTGTGTGTCATCATACATGCTTAGGGAAAAGAACTTGCATGACATCTATTGTCCATCCCTCCCGTGGTAGCGGGGTCCAAAAGGAAACTACGGGATATTAAGGTTCTCCTTTTAATAAAGAGCCGGACCAACGCATTAGCACTTGGTGAACACATGAACTCCTCAAACTATGGTCATCACCGGGAGTGGTTCCGGTTATTGTCACTCCGGGGTTGCCGGATCATAACACATAGTAGGTAACTACAACTGGCAAGATCGGATCTAAAACACACATATATTGGTGACAACATAATAATTTCAGATCTGAAATCATGGCACTCGGGCCCTAGTAACAAGCTGAAAGGATCGATATGGTTGGCTAGAGGGCGGGGGGTGACTAGACAACGACAACTTTTTAATTAACCTTAGCAAGTTAAGGTAAACAACATACGGGTTCACAAATAATACGACAATGAGGTGAACCCTAAAGAAGCTAACAACGAGAGCTATTAAGACAAGTAAGATATAGTCACAAGCATAAGAAAATACAAAGTAAAGGATAGAGATAACCACAAGTGGAACCGATGGAGACGAGGATGTGTTACCGAAGTTCCTTCCCTTTGACAGGAAGTACGTCTCCGTTGGAGCGGTGTGGAGGCACAATGCTCCCCAGAAAGCCACTAAGGCCACCGTATTCTCCTCACGCCCTCACACGATGCAAGGTACCGTGATTCCACTATAGGTGCCCTTGAAGGCGGCGACCGAACCTTTACAAACAAGGTTGGGGCAACTCCACACAAAGCTTGGAGGCTCCCAACTAGACCACGAAGCTTCACCACAATGGAATATGGCTTCGAGGTGACCTCAACCGTCTAGGATGCTCAAACACCCAAGAGTAACAAGATCCGCAAGGGATTGGTGGGGGAATCAACTTTTCTCTTAGTGGAAGTGTGGATCTAGGCCTTCTCAACCAATCCCTAAAGAATCAACAAGTTTGATTGGCTAGGGAGAGAGATCGGGCACTTTTGAGCTTGGGGCTCAACAATGGAGCTTAGAGAGGTAAGAGATAGGGTTCCACAGCTAGAAGAACCCTTTATATAGTGGGGGGGGGGGAAATCAGACCGTTTTCCCACTCTCTGCCCGAGCTCCAGCGGTACTACCGCTGACCAGGGGTGGTACTACCGCCGGGCCCCTGGTAGTGCAAAAGCACTACCACCGCCAAGAAAGTCTTCGCAAAAAGGTCCGTCCACGAACAACAACTAGGCAAGCGGTACTAAGCTCCTGGAGCGGTACTACCGCTGACCAGGGGCGGTACTACCGCCAGCCAGCGGTACTACCGCTGACCAGGGGCGGTAGTACCGCTGGCTGTAGCGGTACTACCGCTAGCATTCCAGCGGTACTACCGCTGGGGACCAATTTGCAAGGAGGAAAGAAACACAGTGGCGGGGGCCGCTCCAAAGATGAAGGTAAGGGAGAATATGTGAAGTGTGCCCGTGCAAAGATAGATTCCACCCAAACCTTTCCACTACGGATCCCCTCTTAATAGTACGGCTTTCCTATGACTCAAATAAAGAGAATCCTAGAGAGCGCCGTGCTTCCGTTCCATGAATGAGGAGACGAGTCGTCTTGTGCCGTTGACGTGTGTTATCTGAAACCTTAACACACACGATTAGTCCTTTACGGTACTGTCATCAATCACCGAAATTACTTAGGCATAAACTATGCCCCAACAATCTCCCCCTTTTTGGTGGATTGATGACAATACCGGATTTGCACAGAGAATAATATGAGAACAAAAAGATAGAGATATATGACAACATATGATGGAAATAAATCCCACATAAGTTCATGTCTCACAAATGATAGCAAACTAGAAGCAAACCAAGTTCGAAGCAAACCACCCGAAAGAAAGCAAAGCAAAGCAAAGTTCGACTATGAAAGCAAATCCAGCTCCTAGACTCCCCCCTTTGGCACAAGACACCAAGAAGGGGCACACCTAATGCCACAGGTAGCTACTCCTCATCCTCAGCATCGCCAGACTCGTCGGTACCCTCCTGATCGTCCTGCTCCTCCTCTTCCTCCTCATCGCCAGACCACTGGTAACCTTGAGCCTGCATCCAAGTAGCCTCTGGAGTGATGTCGTCCTCTGATCCGCTGGAGATGTCCACATCAAGAGTCCTGAGAACACGCTTGTGCCTCTGGAAGCTCTCCTTCTGAGCCACGTGCGTCTGGTACTGACCCTCCTGCGTACAGAATAGAGTCTTCATCTTATCCTGCAGTTTGATGGCCCAATATGGCATGGTAGAAGAGCGGGACTGAGAGGCGGTTCCTCTGTCAGCAGCAGTCTCTGTGTCAGTATCCATGTGCTGAGAGGAAGTTGATGGGTTGGCCCATTTCTCCTTGACGCGAAGCTTGATCGGGTCGTGCCGAATGTAGTCAGACTGAGCGTAGAGCACCTCCTCTGGAAAAGTTTCTTGCCACTTCTGACTAATATAAGCGAACAGGTAGGGCCCATAGATGGGAACCTTACGCATGATGATGCAGTTCCAGAGCTCCGTGAACATCACATCAGAGATATCAAGAGGGGCTGACACCTTAGTCATAGCCTCCTCACAAAGCAGCAGCATCTCAGCCAAAGAGCCTTGAACCTCGTCAAAGTTACCAATGCGAGGGAAGAGGGTGTTGCGAAGGATCCGATGCATGATGTCCAGATGTTTGGGGAGCACACCCTTCCTCACATAGAGTTTCTGCAATCTGTCCTTTGCGGGAGGCCTATCGGTGGGGGCTGCAGCATGAGGACGCAACCCAAGTGGAGTGTCAGCTCCCTGGAAGTCAACCTTGAGGAATTGCATGAATTCACGCCAGGTACCGGTCATCTTCTGAGTCCTTGTCATCCACACCATAGAGCGCTCTGCATCAGGAGAGAAGTGGACCGTGGCATAGAACTGAGCAACAGAAGTGGGGTCAAAATCTGTCTTGAAAGTGATGATGTGCTTGATGCCCAGTTTGTCAATCAGAGAGAGGGCATCACCAAAATAGTCCAGGTTCCGCTGAAGATGAGCTAGGTCAATCCACTGAACGGGGACATAGTTCTTCTTGAAATGCGCGACGATATCACGGTAGATCCTGCACTGATCCTTTGCCCAGACATGGTCAACATCCTTGATCACAACCTTTTCGTTGAGATAATGGTTCTGAGTGCGAAACCGCAGAAAGTCCTTGGGGGACATTGTTCGGACATTGATCCTCTTATCCTTGCTTGCGGTCTTCTTGAAGGTCTGCCTTTTGGGTTGCAGACCTGAGGTGGCAGACCCCTCGGGAGCCTCTGGGTTGCGAAACTGCTTTGACTGCGTGTCCCGTGGGGGTTCGAACGACGAGAACTACCTGTGACACAAAACACACAGCGAAAAGAAGCAACAAAAAGAGTCAAGGCAATGAACTAGAAAAAGCAGAAAAATAAACACTCATTGCCAAGCACATGACAAGAATGCACATTGAATCCTCCTGGCGGTAGTACCGCTACCCCTGGCGGTAGTACCGTAGGGGATCCTAGCGGTAGTACCGCTACCCCTGGCGGTAGTACCGCAGGGGATCCTAGCGGTAGTACCACTACCCCTGGCGGTAGTACCGCTGGGGTTTGACTTTCAGATCTGACAGATAAAAATAGACCTCATGCATAGGGCTACACGATTTTTACGAGGGGCATGGGTTGTATATGAACACTAAGAACTCCACCCCAGCCCTACTCACATGAGGATCACATGTATCACCGAAGTAAGTACATGCCTAGGCAAGAGAGAGCAAGTTTTAGATCTAATCCAAACATAGTTCAAGTGCTAGATCTAAAACAAGTAAATCCTAGGGCATGGCAAAATAATCAGCAACGATTCATAGAACCTACACTCCCCTCAAATATCTCCTTCATGCCATCCAAGAACAAGGCACAAGATCAAAGACATGGATCTAATCCCCCAATGCTCCCAACCCTAGAAAAAGAACATCAACCAAATAGAAGAAGGGGAGGAGCTTTACCGGGATTCATGCCAGTGGAGGAGGAAGGAGAGGTGGAGCAACCCTTCCAATGCAACGGAGAGAAGGAGCTCCACGAAACGAGATCAAACCAGGGGAATTTCGGGCTAGGGGAGGGAGGAGCCGCGAGAAAGAAGAAAGACCCTCAGAAAAATGGGCTCCCCCTCCTTTATATAGCCCAAGGGGTACGGGCCAGCGGTACTACTGCTGAGGACCTAGCGGTAGTACCGCTGGGGTCCTGGCGGTAGTACCGCTCCCCCTGGCGGTAGTACCGCTCCCCCTTGAGACAGCCCTAAAGATTTCCTAGCCGGTCGTGTTAGATGGGACTCCTGGCGGTAGTACCGCCATACCTAGCGGTAGTACCGCTGGGGTCCTGGCGGTAGTACCGCTACCCCTGGCGGTAGTACTGCTGGGGTCCTGGCGGTAGCACCGCTACCCCTGGCGGTAGTACCGCTACCCCTGGCGGTAGTACCGCTGCAAATGTCACAACGTGGCCTAGGATAAGAGAGGAACTTAGGCAAATGACAAGTAAGTAAAAACGAGATAGCACCTAGAAAAATGTACTGACTTGTCATTGTATATCCTTTCTTCTATACAAAAGAAAGGTGGGAGGGGCGGTGGCCGAGGCCACCTATGTTTGAGACAATGGTATGACACCGCAAAGAATTATCCTTGGGTTCATGACCAATGCTCGTCCTTGAAGCACAAGTGCCATTTGACAATGGCTAAAGTGAAAGACTAGATTGATTTATGCATAATGGGGGGAGGGAAAGTTCATTGAGAGAACAACACTCCCCCTATGTCCATGCCTACATCTAGACCAAGATAGAATGCAAAGTGAGGTGCAACATGCCTAGTTTCAATCCACATTACTTGAATCAATGATATTTAGCTCATGCCTTAACTCCCGGAACCTTGCTTCATCTAGAGGCTTAGTGAAAATATCTGCAAGTTGCTCTTTAGTGTGGATGAAGTGAACCTCAATATCACCTAGCTTGATATGTTCACGAATGAAGTGATGACGAATATCAATATGTTTGGTTTTGCTATGTTGCACTGGGTTGAGGGAAATCTTGATAGCGCTTTGATTGTCACATAGAAGAGGCACTTTGTCACAAGTGACACCATAATCATTTAAAGTTTGCCTCATCCATAGCAATTGTGCACAGCAACTTGCAGCTGCCACATATTCAGCTTTGGTGGATGATAAGGAGACGGAATTCTGCTTCTTTGACGACCAACTTACCAATGAGCGACCAAGGAATTGGCATCCTCCAAACGTTGACTTCCTCTCCACACAATCTCCTGCCCAATCTGAGTTAGAATAGCCAACTAGATTGAAGTTTGCTCCTTTGGGATACCAGAGGCCAAAGTTTGGGGTATGAGCCAAATATCGAAAGATTCGCTTAACAGCCATGTAATGGCTTTCTTTTGGTGCGGATTGAAACCGTGCACATATCCCTACACTCAACATAATATCCGGTCTAGATGCACAAAGGTAAAGGAGGGATCCAATCATGGAGCGGTATACCTTTTGATCCACTGCTTTACCATTGGGATCACTGTCAAGCTTGCATCTTGTTGGCATGGGGAACTTGACCGGTTTTGACATCTTCGAGCTCGAACCGTTTGAGCATGTCTTGAGTGTACTTGGCTTGATTGATGAATGTCCCTTCTAGACCTTGTGTAATTTCGAACCCGAGGAAGAACTTCAACTCTCCCATCATGGACATCTCAAACTTCTCAGTCATTAGTGCAGCAAATTCTTCATTGAATGAAATGTTAGGAGAGCCAAAGATAATATCATCAACATATAGTTGGCATATGAACAAATCCCCTTTAACCCTCTTAGTAAAAAGAGTGGGATCTATCTTCCCAATTTCAAACCCACGATCTTGTAACAACTTAGTAAGATACTCATACCACGCGCGTGGGGCTTGTTTAAGGCCATAGAGTGCCTTATTAAGTTTGTACACATGATTGGGGAGCTTGGGATGTTCGAATCCCGGGGGTTGTTTGACATAGACCAACTCATTCAAAGGACCATTAAGAAAGGCACTTTTCACATCCATTTGTTGTAATTTGAAGTTATGATGAGAAGCAAATGCAAGCAACATGCGAATAGATTCTAGACGAGCAACAGAGGCAAAGGTTTCACCGTAGTCGATACCCTCGACTTGGGAGTAGCCTTGAGCCACCAATCTTGCCTTGTTTCGAATCACAATTCCATTGGCATCTTGCTTGTTCTTGAATATCCATTTGGTCCCGATGACATTATGTTCCTCCGTTGGCCGAGGCACTAAATCCCAGACTTGGTTGCGCTCGAAGTTGTTGAGTTCTTCGTGCATGGCCATAAGCCAATCCTCATCATCGAGCGCTTCCTGTACCTGTTGAGGTTCACAATACGAGACAAACGCGTGATGCTCACAATAATTCCAAAGCTATTGACGGGTGGATACTCCCCTTTTTAAACTGCCAAGTACATTCTTCATAAGATGTGACTTGACTCTCAGCTTGTTCGCATTCTTGGCTGCTCGATGCTCCAAGAGTTCTTCATTAGATAACGGGGGAGCATCGACTTGTTTTCTTTGTTTCCCTTGCGTCTTGATCCGGCTGTTGGAGCTCCAGAGGGGAATTGTGAGACAGTCTCCTGATCATCTTGTCCTTTGACTTGAGCAGGTTCACTAGTTTGTTCTTGTATTTGTGATTGCTCTTGATCTTGATCTTGTGCTTCTACTTGGTCTGGATCTCGGGGTTGCACTTGATCTTGATCATGAGCAGGTTCGGAGTCTTGGGGTAGTGCTTGAATATTCTGAGACACATCATCTTTGTTGGGCAATTTATCTTGACCTTGAGCTAGTTCATTTTGTTGAGAGTCTTCTCTTTGTTCATTGGAAGCGTGTGGGGCTTGTGGAGGTGATGGCTCCACTTGAGTAGAGCATTGTCCTTCTCCTTCGGCCACAAGGGGTTCCTCAATGGGGAGTATTTGACCAATCCCCATTCTTCTTATGGCTTGGGGAGGAATTTCATCACCTACATCACAAAGACCACTTTGCTCCACTTGGGAGCCATTATTTTCATCAAACTCTATGTTACACGTCTCCTCAATTAGTCCGGTGGACTTGTTGAGGACACGATAAGCATGAGAGTTTGTAGCATAACCAACAAAGATACCCTCATGTGCTCTAGAATCAAATTTAGCTAACCGTGCTCCTTTCTTGAGAATGAAACACTTACAACCGAATACCTGGAAGTACTTGAGATTGGGTTTGTTTCCAGTTAGAATCTCATACGGAGTATTGTTCAAGCCTTTGCGGATGTAGAGCCGATTGGATGCATGACATGCTGTGTTGATGGCCTCTGCCCAGAAGTTATATGGAGAATTGAATTCTGCCATCATTGTCCTTGCAGCGTCTATCAAGGTCCGGTTCTTCCTTTCTGCCATGCCGTTTTGCTGAGGCGTATATGGTGCAGAATATTGGTGCTTTATTCCCTCATCACCTAGAAACTCATCTAAGGTGTAGTGCTTGAACTCGAAGCCGTTGTCACTCTTAATCATCAAGATCTTTGCTTCATGTTGACGTTGCGCTTCATTAGCAAAGTTGATGACCGTTTGTTGAGTTTCACTCTTCTTTTTGAAGAAATATACCCAGGTATATCTTGAGTAGTCGTCAACAAACACTAAGCAATACTTTCTGCCTCCAAGACTATCAAATGATGGAGGACCAAACAGATCCATATGGAGAAGTTCCAATGGCCTCTTAGTGTAGATAAGAGTCGTTGGACGATGAGCAGTTTCATGAATCTTTCCTTCAATGCAGGCACTGCAAACACGATCTTTAGCAAAGCTCACATTTGTTAGTCCATGAACATGGTCCCCTGTCAGAAGACTTTGCAAATATCTCATATTGACATGAGCTAAACGGCGATGCCAAAGCCAGCCCACGTCAACTTTAGCCATTAAACATGTCGCAGTCTTAGTGGGTCGCTTGAGAAGTTCACCACATAAAGACCATTTTCGACATGTCCAACATAGGCTACTTTAAGAGTCTTGCTCCTCAGTAGGACCACAGTGTCAATAGTAAAGAATGTGGAAAAACCCATAATTGCAAGTTGACGAACCGAAAGTAAATTGTAGGCAAGTGACTCAACAAGCATGACCTTCTCAATAGATAAATCTTGAGAGACGACCACCTTACCAAATCCCAATACCTTTGAAGAGGATGCATCGGCGAATTGGACATGGGTGGGCATAGATGGAGAAGGATGCACATCCACCACTAAGTCCTTGCTTCCGGTCATATGATTTGTTGCTCCACTATCGAGCAACCATGACACCCCACCGGAAGCAAACTCCTGCAATAGATCAAGGCTTGGTTTTAGGTACCCATTTTTTAATGGGTCCTTTCATGTTAGAGACAAGGGTCTTAGGAACCCAGATAGCCCATTCAATATCCTCATCATAGGAACCAACAAATCTGGCATAAACATGCCCATCACTAGCACAACACAAAACATAAGAAGAATTGAGTTTGCCGGCTGTGTTAGTTGGAACGGTTTTGCCCTTCTTGGGGTTCCCATAGTCCACCTTGTTCCTGTTCACCTTCCGAGTCCCCTCACCCTCTTTGACAAAGATGTCCATGAGGGTGGGAGATCGTTTGTTCTTGTTCCTCCTTTTACCTTTTGACTTGGAGGTAAGTCCAAGTCCTTCCTTTCCTACAACACCCTTTTGAGTGCTCAAGAGATCATTCAGACTCTTCTCACCTTGTATGCATGCCACAAGGCCCTTCTCAAGTTTCTCCTTTAACTTGGCATTTTCCTCAGTACATGCTCACAACAGGGGTTAGTTGCACAAGCATTATCAATTAACACAAAGGGAGGACAAGTAGAGATCTCCTTGGTAAGCTTTGCTTGGAGTTGATCATGAGACTCTTTCAGAGAGAAATGAGCACCTTTCAAGGCCTTGTGGGCCTAGTCAAGTATGTCAAACTCCTCTTTGAGTCTGTCATGGCCAACCCCAAGAGTATACTTTTCAGATTTAAGCATACGAGTAAGAACAACATCATGATCTAGTTTCTTTTGCATTTTAGCGCAGTCATCGTTATATGACTCCTCAAGAGCCAAACGAAGAGTGCGCTCCTCTTCTAGAGCACTAGATAATTCGGCAATTTCATCGTTATAGTCACGACTATGTCCCTGAAGCTCGGAGATGGTCTCCTCATGAGACTCAATGAGGTCAGTGGCCTCAGCCAGTTGTTCCAAGAGAGCAACAAAGTGCTTCTTGGGTTCTCCCTTAATAGTGCACAGAAACTTATCAAGATCATGCTCATTAAGTTCCGCAACATCACTATCTTCAACACAATTTAACAATGAAGGAGTAGAAGCAATGTTGGTCTTAATGATGGGAGATACCTGATTGATACCTTTTGCCATGAGGCACTTGGTGATGTGGTTCTCGTTGGGGGCGTTGAAGAGAGACACCTTCTGGGAAGAGGTAGTGGCAATAGCAACAGTTGCCGTTGCCACTGTATCATCATCATCATCATCGGAAGGATACTCTTCAAGGGACACCATCCCTTTTGGGTGAGGTTTCTTCACAAAGTTGTTCTTGATTGGAAATGACTTGGTTTTGTCTTTACGAATGAGCTTGCCTCCGTTGTCTTCCCTTTTTTCATAGGGACATTCGGCCACAAAGTGACTCAGTTACCACAGTTATAACATGTCCTTACTCGTTGTTTGGGTTTGAATCCACTAGAGTTGTTCTTGGTGAAGGTGGGTCTTGAGTTTCTCTTGTTGCCCCAGAATTGCCTTGATGCAAGAGCCATGTGCTCATGATAGGCATACTTTGTGTCTTCAGGGCAGCTCTCCTCTTCCTCATCTTCTTCTTCTTCTTCAAGCATTGCTTTTGCTTTCAACGCAAGGTTGGGTGAAGTTGTCTTTGATCGAACACAAGCAAGTGCATTGTCGGTTGTTCCGTTCATGATTGACATTGCGATGAACTCATCCAACACCTCACTGGAAGACAAGGAGTGAAAGTCTGGCCGCTGACGAATGACAGATGACATGGCTTTGTTGAAAGGCATGATGGCTTTGAGGAACTTGCCCTTGACCCATGTATCATCCACATCCTTGATCCCATGATCCTTGAGCGCCACAACAATAGTAGTCACCCTCCGATAGAGATCACGAGGGTCCTCGTCTTCCTTCATCACAAACTCATCGGCCTTATCAAGTATCACTTCATAGTTGGATCGTTGTATGCTTGAGCTTCCCTTGTACAACACCATAATATGCTCCCAACAATCCTTGGCCAACATGAAGGGACGCAAGTGGGGAAGATCTTCAGGTGGCACTGCAGACTGGAGAATAAACAATGCAGAGTGATTGTATTGATTGTCTGCATCTTCTCTTGGAGTGAGGTTGCTTGGGTCATGGGGATAATATCCTTGCTCGATGATTCTCCACAAGTTTGTTGAGCTGTGATTCAAATGAGACTTAATAGAAAATACCCAGTTAGCAAAGTCACCTTTCACAAGCTTAGGAGGAGGACCAACAGGATTAAGACGAGGTGCGGGAACGGATCCTCCATAGACCATGGGGGGTGGAACTGAGGCATATGTTCCAGTCCCATCCTTTTCGTGAGATGAGGTAGGTTGCATACCTTTAGCCGCTTCCTTAGAGGAGTTGGCCTCCGAATCGGTGACGGTGGGTTTAACCACTATAGCCGGTTCGGGTGAACTTTTAAGTCCCTCAATTAACTCTTTAAGCATGGTCTTGACTTCGTTCATCAAGGACATCTTGAGGGCGGCCATAGCCGTATTCAAGTCGTCCCTTGTGACCGAAGTCAATTCCATGGCCTCGGGTTGCCCATGGTTAATTCCCTCTTTACCTTCCATACTCTTCGGGTGGTTAAACCCTTAATAAAGAGACGTGGCTCTGATACAAATTGAAAGGATCGATATGGTTGGCTAGAGGGGGGTGAATAGACAACGACCACTTTTTAATTAACCTTAGCAAGTTAAGGTAAACAACATACGGGTTCACAAATAATACGACAATGAGGTGAACCCTAAAGAAGCTAACAACGAGAGCTATTAAGACAAGTAAGATATAGTCACAAGCATAAGCAAATACAAGGTAAAGGATAGGGATAACCACAAGTGGAACCGATGGAGACGAGGATGTGTTACCGAAGTTCCTTCCCTTTGACAGGAAGTACGTCTCCGTTGGAGCGGTGTGGAGGCACAATGCTCCCCAAAAAGCCACTAAGGCCACCGTATTCTCCTCACGCCCTCGCACGATGCATGGTACCGTGATTCCACTATAGGTGCCCTTGAAGGCAGCGACCGAACCTTTACAAACAAGGTTGGGGCAACTCCACACAAAGCTTGGAGGCTCCCAACTAGACCACGAAGCTTCACCACAATGGAATATGGCTTCGAGGTGACCTCAACCATCTAGGATGCTCAAACACCCAAGAGTAACAAGATCCGCAAGGGATTGCTGGGGGAATCAACTTTTCTCTTGGTGGAAGTGTGGATCTAGGCCTTCTCAACCAATCCCTAAAGAATCAACAAGTTTGATTGGCTAGGGAGAGAGATCGGGCACTTTTGAGCTTGGGGTTGCAACAATGGAGCTTAGAGAGGTAAGAGATAGGGTTCCACAGCTAGAAGAACCCTTTATATAGTGGGGGGGGGGTGAAATCAGACCGTTTTCCCACTCTCTGCCCGAGCTCCAGCGGTACTACCGCTGACCAGGGGCGGTACTACCGCCGCCTAGCGGTACTACCGCTGGATGCAGCGGTACTACCGCTGGAACTCCAGCGGTACTACCGCTGGGCCCCTGGTAGTGCAAAAGCACTACCACCGCCAAGAAAGTCTTCGCAAAAAGGTCCGTCCACGAACAACCGCTAGGCAAGCGGTACTAAGCTCCTAGAGCGGTACTACCGCTGACCAGGGGAGGTACTACCGCCACCCAGCGGTACTACCGCTGGCTGCAGCGGTACTACCGCTAGCATTCCAGCGGTACTACCGCTGGGGCCAGCGGTACTATCGCTGGGGACCAATTTGCAAGGAGGAAAGAAACACAGTGGCGGGGGCCGCTCCAAAGATGAAGGTAAGGGAGAATATGTGAAGTGTGCGCGTGCAAAGATAGATTCCACCCAAACCTTTCCACCACGTATCCCCTCTTAATAGTACGGCTTTCCTATGACTCAAATAAAGAGAATCGTAGAGAGCGCCGTGCTTCCGTTCCATGAATGAGGAGACGAGTCGTCTTGTGCCGTTGACGTGTGTTATCTGAAACCTTAACACACACGGTTAGTCCTTTACGGTACTGTCATCAATCACGGAAATTACTTAGGCATAAACTATGCCCCAACACAAGCATTAAGCATGGCAAAGTAGTAGCAACATCAATCTCAGAACATAGTGGAAACTAGGGATCAATCCCCATCAAAACTAACTCGATTACATGATAGATCTCATCCTACTCATCACCGCCCAGTGAGCCTACGAATAGATTACTCACAAACGATGAAGAGCTTCATGGAATTAGAGAGGGAAGAAGGTTGATGATGATGATGGCGATGATTTCCCCTCTCCGGAGCCCAAGACGGACTCCAGATCTGCCCTCCAGATGAAGAACAGGTGGTGGCGGTGCCTCCGTATTGCAAACACGATGAAAACTTCTCTTTTTATATTTCTGGGACGAAAGGGAACTTATAGACCTGAGGTTGGGGGCGGCAGAGCCGTGTGGGCCCCACAAGCCTGTCCACCGCCACCAGGGGGGTGGTGGCGGAGCAAGGGCTTGTGGCCCACTGGCCCACCCCCTTAGGTGGAACTTGGCGCATATATTTTTCTTATTTTCCAAAACTGCTCCCCATAGATTTTCAGGACATTTGGAGAACTTTGATTTCTGCACAAAAATAACACCAAGGCAATTCTGCTGAAAACAGCGTCAGTCCAGGTTAGTTCCATTCAAATCATGCAAATTAGAGTCCAAAACAAGGGCAAAATAGTTTGGAAAAGTAGATACGATGGAGACGTATCAACTCCCCAAGCTTAAAACCTTGCTTGTCCTCAAGCAACTCAGTTGACAAACTAAGAGAGAAAGAAAAAACTTTGACAAACTCTGTTTGGTCTTGTTGTTGCAACTATGTCTAACTCATAACCAGAATTTCAGCAAGATCACAAGTTAACCACATAAGCAAATGACACAAAGGTCTCACGGTAAACTAATATCAATGGCATAATCACCTAACGAGAAAATAATAATGAGTTTCAAATACCAACACTTCAATCAAAACTAGCATGAAGCAATATGAATAAGTGGTATCTCGCTAGCTCTTTCTGAGATCGCAAAACATAAATGCAGAGCACTTTCAAAGATCAAGGGCTGACTAAACATTGTAATTCATAGCAACGAAGATCCATTCATAGTCATACTCAATATCGATGAAAAGCAAAGCATAAAAATGACAGAGGTGCTCTCTAGTTGGTGCTTATATAAGAGGAGGATGACTCGACAGGAAAATAAATAGACATGCCCTTCGCAGAGGGAAGCATTGATTTTTAGAGGTGCCAGAGCTCAAGCTTTGAAAACAGAGATAATAATTTTGGGTGGCATGCTTTCATTGTCAATGCAATGACCAAGAGTTCTCAATATCTTCCATGCTACTCATGCTATAGGCGGTTCCCAAACAGAAAAGTAAAGTTTTAACTCCCCACCACCAATCAATCACACTCCACGGCTAGCCGAATCCTCGGGTACCATCCCTACTAACATCAATCTGGGGGAGTCTTGTTTTACAGTTATGTTTTTGATTTTAGCGTGGAACTGGGCATTCCATTTACCGGCCCCTTTCTAATGAATGATAGTGAATAAACACATGTCGAGGATAACACTCCTAGCATGGAAGATACCAATAGCCCCCTGTCACCACATGAGCGGTTCGGGCATGCAAAACAGATTATTTCTTGAAGGTTTAGAGAATGGCACATGCAAATTTACTTGGAGCGGCAGGTAGATACCGCAAATAGGTAGGTATGGTGGACTCTCATGGAAAAACTTTTGGGTTTATGGAAGTGGATGAACAAGCAGTATTCCGCTTAGTACAAGTAAAGGCTAGCAAAAGACTGGGAAGCGACCAACTAGAGAGCGACAACAGTCATCAAGATGCAATGAGTTTGACTAACATCAAATGCAAGCATGAACATGATATAAATCACCATGAACACGAACATCATAGAGGCTATGTTGATTTTGTTTCAACTACATGCATGAACATGCGCCAAGTCAAGCCACTTGAAACATTCAAAGGATAATACCATCCTATCGTACTACATCATAGTCATCTCAAAATCTATGTTGGCATTCAAGACAAACCATTATCTATGTTGTCATTGCAAACATGGTTCTCTCACAACAAAGCTAAATCTGGGTCGACAAGCTAGTCATATTTACAAAAACAAAATAGATAGAGTTCATACCAGCTTTTTACTCTTAGTCACTTCATCATATATCATCATTGTTGCCTTTCATTTGCACGATCGAACGATGTGAACAATAATAAGCGCATTGGACTAGGCTGAATCTGCATGCAAACACAAAGGAGAAAACAAAGTAATATGGCTCTTTGACAGCTAAACCGGTAAGCATGTAAGAACCACTAAACATTGTAACCAATATCATCTACCTTGACACAAAGAAAAAGAAAACTATTTACACGGGAAAGCTCCCAACAAGCAAAAGAAGAAAGAAAAATCTTTTGGGGGTTTTCTCAAAAGGACACAAAACAAGAAAACAAGAAAACAAAAATAAACTAGCATGGATAAAACAGTGGCAAAGTGTAAACACCGGCTAATAAAGCGAAAGCATAAGCATGAATGTAAAGTCGGTGAGAACACGTACTCCCCCAAGCTTAGGCTTTTGTCCTAGCTTGGTCTACTCCCATGGTGGGAAATAACCAGCTCCAGGATACTCCGGAGCTGACCGTGGATGCCACTGCTGTGTGAGCTCCTCTGGCTCCCACTAATAAACTGGCGTCCGGTACTCGATTGGCGGCTCGGGCACGGGCGCGTGTGGTTGGGCCAAGCCCCAATATGTGTAGATGTCCGAGGGCATAATAGTGTACGTGCCTGCATGAAGATCGAACAGAGAAGGAGCAGGCAAAGTAATAGTCTCTCGAGTACCCTAAATAAATACCAGGTTATAAATCATCCGTCTACTAGCATCTCTATCCAGAAAATCATGGCGAACCATGCTGTCATAATCCAGATATTTCTCAGGGAGAAGCATCTCTCCTTCCTCTCCCAGTCTAATGGGTATCTCAAAGTGTCTGGCAAGACGGGTAGCATAGATACCTCCATAGAAAACACCTTTAGAATGGTTCAGGTTCAACCATAGAGCTACTATAGCGCCCAAGCTATAAGTCCTATCGTTATAAAGGCCTTCACGCAGAACCGCAAGGTCTGGAGAACTAAGTGATCCAGCCTCCCCACGGCCAATCAAACATTTTCCCACAAATAATGAGAATTACCGAAGCACAAGAAAATGTATGCTAGCAATTCTAGCGCGAGTCACTCCTCTCTCCTCTCCAACAGCAATAGAACCAATGAAATCCTCCAAGTCCCGTGGACGAGGGTCACGGATATCCCCAACATAAGGTAATTTGCATACATTGCAAAAATCCTGCAGCGTCATGCACTCGGGGACATCGTATATCATGAACTCAACCATGGGAGGATTCTTCCTCGGATAAAAGTTGAAGCTTTGAACGAAAATATTGGTGAGGAGGAGGTATTGTGAGCACTTATCTTCAATGAACGCGGTAAGACCCGTGTTCTGCACCAAGTAATAAAAGTCTTCATAAAGTCCGGCGGCGCGCAAAAATTCATCACTTGGCCACTCGCATGCTCGAACTTCTGGGACTCGAGGGACTACGTACTTGGGGTGGTTCTTCTCATCCTCCTTGGGGTTACGGCTTGAAGAGCCTCTCAAGAACCTCCTCATCTTTTCCTTTTTCTAGCTCTGAAAAATTCTAAAATTTTTAGAGACTTCGAAAGAAAAGTGAACAAGGATTAACCCAACTTGTAGCAACTACTCCTACTAGTGCCTAGAGACCGTATCACGCCCTAAAACTACTTGGAACCTGCTAAATTCAATATTTCTAGCTCAAGAACAGGGTCACCAAGGTAGCAAGAATACGCGAAGAATAAAGCACAAGAGCAAAAACTAATTGGACCAATGGAGGAGTTACTTACCGAGGAGTAATTTCCCCAAAACGGTTCGGAGAATGGTGCTTTGAGCAAGGAGATCGAAAATCACAGCCAAATGAGCAAGAACACGGGTTTGAGCTGCAAAACAATTTTTTCTGGAGGTGGAAGAAGAGGCTGGGAGTTGGACTGAGTGGAGGGGGTCCCTGTGGGCCCCACAAGCTTGCACTCCGCCACCAGGGGGTAGGTGGCGGTGGCAGGGCTTGTGGCCCACTGGTCTGGCCCCCAGGCTAGCTCTCAGGCCCAGAAATTTTCAAAAATTCCAGAAAAAATCATACTAAATTTTCAAGACTATCGGAGAACTTTTATTTTCGAGGTATTTTTCTCCGGGATGCTAAAACAGAAAACAGGAAAAGCTAGACTAATTCTACCATTTTTCTTCCAAGCAACAGAAAATGAAAGCTTTAAAACAGAGGTATGTGACTCTTTGATTCATCCGTTTCATGGTCATCGAAAGAAATCCGTCAATGGGATTGATCAAGTCCTTATGAAAAAAACTTCTCGAATCGCAAGAGAGAACGGAGAATTTTCTAATAGCCACTAAGTCACCTCAATGGGGATATGTATTTCCCCAACAAGCAAATCATAGTTCATCTTGACACGAGGAATAGGGCATTCAAAGCTCCCAATGAGATATCCCATTCGATAACATTGATGCAATGTACTTGATATCGTTTCTTCGGAAAGTGCACTGCGTGCTCATTACCGTCGACATGGAAAGTGACATTGCCTTTGTTGCAATCTATAACAGCCCCTACAGTGTTTAAAAAAGGGTCCTCCGAGGATGACAGCCATGGCATCGTCCTCGGGAATATCCAAGATAACAAAGTCTGTTAAGATAGTGGTGTTAGCAACCACAACAGGCACATCCTCGCAAATGCCGATAGGGAAAGCAGTTGATTTGTCGGCCATTTGTAGATAAATTTCAGTGGGTGTCGACTTATCCAACTCAAGTCTACGATAAAGAGAGAGCGACATAACACTAACACCGGCTCCAAGGTCACATAAGGCGGTTCTTACGTAGTTTCCCATAATAGAGCAAGGTATAGTGGGCACTCTGTTGGGGAACGTCGCATGGGAAACAAAAAATTTCCTACGCGCACGAAGACCTATCATGGCGATGTCCATCTACGAGAGGGGATGAGTGATCTACGTACCCTTGTAGATCGTACAACAGAAGCGTTAGTGAACGCGGTTGATGTACTGGAACGTCCTCACGTCCCTCGATCCGCCCCGCGAACAATCCCGCGATCTAGTACCGAACGGACGGCACCTCCGCGTTCAGCACACGTACAGCTCGACGATGATCTCGGCCTTCTTGATCCAGCAAGAGAGACGGAGAGGTAGAAGAGTTCTCCGGCAGCGTGACGGCGCTCCGGAGGTTGGTGATGACCTTGTCTCAGCAGGGCTCCGCCCGAGCTACGTAGAAATGCGATCTAGAGGAAAAACCGTGGAGGTATGTGGTCGGGCTGCCGTGGAAAAGTCATCTCAAATCAGCCCTAAAACCTCCGTATATATAGGTGGGAGAGGGGGGACCTTGCCTTGGGGCTCAAGGAGCCCCAAGGGGGTCGGCCGAGTCCAAGGGGGGAGGACTCCCCCCCCCCAAACCGAGTTGGACTTGGTTTGGTGGGAGGGAGTCCCCCTTCCTTCCCACCTCCTCCTTTTTTTTCTTTTCTCTCTTGATTTTCTCTCCTTGGCGCATAGAGCCCTTTTGGGCTGTCCCACCAGACCACTAAGGGCTGGTGTGCCACCCTTAAGGCCTATGGGCTTCCCAGGGGTGGGTTGCCCCCCCGGTGAACTCCCGGAACCCATTCGTCATTCCCGGTACATTCCCGGTAACTCCGAAAACCTTCCGGTAATCAAATGAGGTCATCCTATATATCAATCTTCGTTTCCGGACCATTCCGGAAACCCTCGTGACGTCCGTGATCTCATCCGGGACTCCGAACAACATTCGGTAACCAACCATATAACTCAAATACGCATAAAACAACGTCGAACCTTAAGTGTGCAGACCCTGCGGGTTCGAGAACTATGTAGACATGACCCGAGAGACTCCTCGGTCAATATCCAATAGCGGGACCTGGATGCCCATATTGGATCCTACATATTCTACGAAGATCTTATCGTTTGAACCTCAGTGCCAAGGATTCATATAATCCCGTATGTCATTCCCTTTGTCCTTCGGTATGTTACTTGCTCGAGATTCGATCGTTAGTATCCGTATACCTACTTCAATCTCGTTTACTGGCAAGTCTCTTTACTCGTTCCGTAATACAAGATCCCGCAACTTACACTAAGTTACATTGCTTGCAAGGCTTGTGTGTGATGTTGTATTACCGAGTGGGCCCCGAGATACCTCTCCGTTCACACGGAGTGACAAATCCCAGTCTTGATCCATACTAACTCAACTAACACCTTCGGAGATACCTGTAGAGCATCTTTATAGTCACCCAGTTACGTTGCGATGTTTGATACACACAAAGCATTCCTCCGGTGCCAGTGAGTTATATGATCTCATGGTCATAGGAATAAATACTTGACACGCCGAAAACAGTAGCAACAAAATGACACGATCAACATGCTACGTCTATTAGTTTGGGTCTAGTCCATCACGTGATTCTCCTAATGACGTGATCCAGTTATCAAGTAACAACACCTTTGTTCATAATCAGAAGACACTGACTATCTTTGATCAACTGGCTAGCCAACTAGAGGCTTGCTAGGGACGGTGTTTTGTCTATGTATCCACACATGTAAATGAGTCTTCATTCAATACAATTATAGCATGGATAATAAACGATTATCTTGATATAGGAATTATAATAATAACTATATTTATTATTGCCTCTAGGGCATAATTCCAACACACTCCGGGATCACCAAGTTTCTTAGGAGTTCCACCTTTGAAAGTGTAATTGGCAAGCATGGTCGAGATCTCAAGATGTGGTATCTTCCGTTTATTAGTCACGATATCTTTCATATACTTGGCATACAGAGACATCTTGAGCATATCAGTTAATCGCATCTGGAGAAAGATGGGTCTTATCATCTCAACGAAGCGCTCAAAATCCTCATCATCCTTCTTCTTGGATGGCTTAGGAGGAAAGGGCATAGATCTCTGAACCCATGGCTCTCTTTCTTTACCATGCTTCCTAGCAGTGAAGTCATTCTTATCGTATTTCTTAGGTTGTGGGTTATCAGGATTAACCGTAGGTTCAATCTCCACATCCTCATCATTGCTAGGTTGAGCATTATTATGAACATCAGTGCCCATATTGTCACCAAGTTCATGGTCATCACCAGATTGTGTTTCTGCATCAGATGCAGAAATATCATTAGGTTTTTCAGGTGTGATAGTTTTTGGTGAACTAGCATGTAGGTTTCTATCATCCTTCTTCTTCTCCTTAGGATGACTAGGTGTATCAGCATTGACTCCTTGAGAATCTTGATCAATTCTCTTAGGATTACCTTCAGGATACAAAGGTTCCTGAGTCATTTTGCCTCCTCTAGTAATGACTGTGACAGAGTTGTCATTTAATTCATTGAGCAAGTCATTCTGAGCTTTAAGTACTTTTTCTACCTGAGTAGTAATCATACAGGCATGTTTACTCAGAAGCTTCGGATCATTGACATTTCTATCTACACAAGCACTTAAATGGCTAAGCATACGAGTACTTTGTTCCAAGTGTCTGCTAACATAATCATTGAAACTCTGTTGTTTGGCAACAAAGTTGTCAAATTTATCAAAGCATAGGCTAGCAGGTTTATCAAGAGGAATATCACTCTCATCAAACCTACGCAGAGAATTCACTTCTACTACCTGTATCGGGTTATCGAGACCATGGATCTCTTCGATAGGTGGTAGATTTTTGACATCTTCAGATCTAATGCCTTTCTCTTGCATATATTTCTTGGCTTCTTGCATATCTTCAGGACTAAGGAATAGAATACCTCTTTTCTTTGGAGTTGGCTTAGGAGGTGGTTCGGGAATAGTCCAAGCATTATCGTTGATCAGGATGTTATTCAGTAGAGTCTCAGCTTGTTCTACAGTTCGTTCCCCAAAAACACAACCGGCACAACTATCTAGGTGGTCTCTAGAGGCATTGGTAAGTCCGTTATAGAGAATATCAAGTATCTCGTTCTTCTTAAGAGGGTGATCAGGCAAAGCATTCTGTAGCTGGACAAGCCTCCCCCAAGCTTGTGGAAGACTCTCTTCTTGGAGTTGAGCAAAGTTGTATATTTCCTGCAAGGCAGCTTGCTTATTATGGGCAGGGAAATATTTCTCACAGAAGTAATACAGCATCTCCTGGGGACTACTCACACATCCAGGAGCAAGAGAGGTGAACCAGGCTTTAGCAGCATCCTTTAGAGAGAAAGGAAATAGCTTAAGGATATAGTAGTGGCGGATCTTCTCCTCATTAGTGAAAAGGGTGGCTATATCATGTAGTTTGGCAAGATGGGCTACGACCGTCTCAGACTCATAACCGTGAAAAGGATCAGATTCGACTAGAGAGATTATCTCAGGATCGACAGAGAATTCATAATCCTTATCGGTGATAAAGATAGGTGAAGTGGCAAACTTCGGGTCGTATTTCATCTTAGCTTCCCGAGATTTTTCCTTCCACTTGAGAAGTAATTTCTCAGCGTCATAGGCATCCTTACACGCAAGAAAATCCTCAGCTATCTCTCCCTCCATAACATAACCCTTAGGTATATCAGACAAGTCATATCTAGGAGAGCTAGATCTAGCAGGAGCAAAATCAGGTTCTATCTCAATAGTATCAGCAGTATCAGAAGCATCACGAGCATTGGCAGTAACTCTAGCAATATGAGCATCAAGGAACACACCTAGAGGAACATCAGGCAAATCAGTATCTCTAGCATTATCAAGCATAGCATCTCTAGCAGTATCAAGCATAACATCATCAGGCATTGTATCAAGCATAGTATCATCAGGCATAGTATCAAGCATAGCATCTCTAGCAGTAGCATCATAAGCATCATCAAGCACATGCGACATATCAAGATTTCTAGAAGGAGGTGATGTCGCAAACTTCCTCATAACTGAAGGTGAATCAAGTGCAGAGCTAGATGGCAATTCCTTACCTCCCCTCATAGTTGAGGGCAAGACTTTGGTCTTCGGATCCTTCAGATTCTTCATAGTGATTAGCAGATATAAATCCCAAGTGACTCAGAGAATATAGCAATACCTCCCCGACAACGGCACCAGAAAAATGCTGATTGCAATCCCTGGCCTCGGCGCCAGAAAAATGCTTGATGTCAACTGTTCTTCCCCTTTGCAACGGCACCAGAAGAATGCTGCTAGCACTCTCTGGCAATCGAAACTAGAAGAATGTTGTTGACGGCCCACCAGCACGTGCGATCGTAGCAGTTTTCGAGGGTAGAGTATTCGACCCAAATTTGTTGATTCGCCAAACAGGAGGTGAGAGAATAGTCTCATGTATTAGCAGCTGAATGCGTCAGATTCAACCACACCTGAAAGATTAGTATCTGCAAGCAAAGTAGTAACGGCAAAGTAGCGAGTAAGGACAGTGGCAAGGAAAAGCAGTAGTGACAGCAGTAGCAAGTAGCAACAGTAGCAAGCGACAGTAGTAGCAACAGTAGCAATAGAGCAAGACAAGTAACAGCAGTAGCAACAGTAGTAACAGCAGCAGAGCAAGACAAGTAACAACAGTAGCAACAGTAGTAACAGCAACAAAGCGAGACAAGTAACAGCAGCAGTAGGACAAACTCGTAGGCAATGGGTCGGTGATTTGTTTGGATGATATTCATCATGCAAGAGTTATAACACGGAGAGATATGTGGCTAGCTCCCGTCCGTCAATGTGATGTAGGCATGCATTCCGTGTGTTGTCATACGTGCTTAGGGAAAAGAACTTGCATGACATCTATTGTCCATCCCTCCCGTGGCAGCGAGCTCCAAAAGGAAACTACGGGATATTAAGGTTCTCCTTTTAATAAAGAACCGGACCAACGCATTAGCACTTGGTGAAAACATGAACTCCTCAAACTATGGTCATCACCGGGAGTGGTTCCGGTTATTGTCACTCCGGGGTTGCCGGATCATAACACATAGTAGGTAACTACAACTTACAAGATCGGATCTAAAACACACATATATTGGTGACAACATAATAATTTCAGATCTGAAATCATGGCACTCGGGCCCTAGTGACAAGCATTAAGCATGACAAAGTAGTAGCAACATCAATCTCAGAACATAGTGGATACTAGGGATCAATCCCCATCAAAACTAACTCGATTACATGATATATCTCATCCTACTCATCACCGCCCAGTGAGCCTACGAATAGATTACTCACGAACGACGAAGAGCTTCATGGAATTGGAGAGGGAAGAAGGTTGATGATGACGATGGCGACGATTTCCCCTCTCCGGAGCCCGAGACGGACTCCAGATCTGCGCTCCAGATGAAGAACAGGTGGTGGCGGTGCCTCCGTATCGCAAACGCGACGAAAACTTCTATTTTTATTTTTTCTGGGACGAAAGGGAACTTATAGACCTGAGGTTGGGGGCGGCAGAGCCGTGTGGGCCCCACAAGCCTGCCCACCGCCACCAGGGGGTGGTGGCGGAGCCAGGGCTTGTGGCCCACTGGCCCACCCCCTCAGGTGGAACTACTCCCCATAGATTTTCAGGTCGTTTGGAGAACTTTGATTTTTGCACAAAAATAACACCAAGGCAATTCTGCTGAAAACAGCGTCAGTCCAAGTTAGTTCCATTCAAATCGTGCAAATTAGAGTCCAAAACAAGGGCAAAAGAGTTTGGAAAAGTAGATACGATGGAGACGTATCAGTAAGCAAAAAGAAAGCCGCCACTAAAGATTCATCTTTTATTGGCGAGTCACAAGCTGACGAAGCGCACTCAGAGGTAAGGCTTCCCCTTCACTCATTATCTATGTATTCCGACTTATGTTTATACCATGCGTCCTTGTGTGTAGGGTGAGGACAATGAGAGCCATGACGATGCGGTCAAGGTAATTTTCATTTCTTCCGACTCACCTTCTCCTTCTCCTAGACCAGCCAGGAAGATCTGTGGAAAAGTGCCCATGTCTCACCCATATGCTTACATGGACCCTGATTTCCTTTTGAAGAAAGCAAGATATACCCCCAAGCGCAAGACCCGTAGTCGCTCTAGCGACTTAATCACCGGACTGCCTGAGAAGACAACCGGTCGGAAACGCACTAGCGAGGTACACTTTTGTTTGATCATACCCTTTCTTGTGTAAAATGTGACTCTCCGCTTCTTTAACTTCAAGCCTTTGCTCTCCCAGACTTCTCCCCCTACATCTGGCGACTCGGCAATATCAGCTCTCCCGCCGATGATTCGTGTACAAGGGTGAGTCTCTTTGTTAATCCCAAATTCTTCTAAACAACGATATATGCTTTTAATCTTGGTGCTTTTCTCGGAGAGCACAAGCGAAGAGAAGGAAAACCGGCGACCTATCTTCTGCTCCCAAAACATCTGACGCCTTGGGCACGAGCACCTCTGTCCCTGAGACTGATGAAGAGCAAACGACGGCTCATGATATTCCTGCAGACGATATTCCCGAAGCCCGGGATGACTCGCCCGTTATTTTGAAGGAAACCGCCGATAAGGGTAACTCGCCAAGCCCTCTCAAGGTGAGTGACGATCCATACGATGTCGTGGTCACCGGTACTGGCTATTCCACTCCTCCGTTGCAGTACTTTCTAAGTATTCCTCCAAGGAAACTCGACCTTCTCCTCATGAAGGCACAGACAAATTCAAGCTCCCCCAATATGAGAAGCTGAAATTCGACCAACTTTGTTCCGGCTTCGCCAGTCATCTGGAGACGGATTATGAGATGAACAAGAGCTTGATTCGTCTTATGAGGATTAGGCATGAGGTACGCCTATTTTATGTATTTTCCTTCACCCATTAGCCTTCCAAGGGCCGGCTCATCTTTTGAAAGATGAGTTGGGTCTTTGAATATAAAAAATCTTCAACCTGTAGCCCCCAAGGGCCGGGTCATCTTTTGAAAGATGAGCCGGGTCTTGAATATAAAAAATCTTCAACCTATTGCCCCCAAGGGCCGGGTCATCTTTTGAAAGATGAGTCGGGTCTTGTATTAGATAAAACTTCGACATGTAGCTCCCAAGGGTCGGGTCATCTTTTGAAAGATGAGCCGGGTCTTGCATTAGATAAAAACTTCAACCTGTAGCCCCCAAGGTCCGGGTCATCTTTTGAAAGATGAGCCTGGTCTTGCATTAGATAAAAACTTCAACCTATAGCCCCCAAGGGCCGGGTCATCTTCTGAAAGATGAGTCGGGCCTTGAATATGGTATGATTTTGAAGAAAATCATACACTAGCCCCCAAGTATCATGAGTAGTGCTTGAAGTAATGCTGAAACTTGTCTCCCCAATTTAATGTGCAGGAGTCTGTGACCCAGACTGAGTCGGCTCTAGCCGACTTAAAGAAAAATCTGGCTGAACAACAAGATGCACACTCCGAGTTGGAGCAGAAATTCCGCTTAATTCAGGCTGAGCTGGAGAAGGTGAAGGCTGACCAGCAAAAACTTGAGAAGAAAGCCAAGGCTGACCAGGCCGCCATTCTTAAGCGTGCCGAGCAGGCTGAGGAAAAACTGGAAGCCGCCCAACAAGAGCTTTCCGGCTTAAAGAGACATATTTCCAACATGACTGTCGCTATGTTTGGTAAGCATTAACTTTTGATTGTTGACTAATTACTCAGGTATCAAAATTATCAAATAGTGATGTGTCCTTTGCAGGTGCACGAGCCACCAATCTTCCAGACGACTGCATGATGAAGTTACAAGCCATTTATACCTTCGCTGAGCAGCTATACACCAAGGGCGTGCTGACGATTAAGGCAGTGATGGGTAACAAGGAGCCAGTCAGGACCATAAAGCACATGCTCGGCTTTCTGTCTACATTGCCTCCTCAGATAGATGAACTAAAAAGGTCAGCCGCCCGGAAGGGAGTTTTGAACACCCTGAATCGGTGCTTAGCTTATGCCCCGGTGCTCAAACTCGAAGAAATAGCGGCCGGCTACCCCGAGCTAAAGGATGATGGGTCAGAATTCACCGAGGTGGACTACCACCGAGTTATCATAGAATCTCGTTATGCAGTGACTCAACTGGCAGCCAGCTTAGATTTGAGTAACTACCAAGTCGCCTATGACGAGAAGAAAAAGAAGGTGACGCCTCCCTCATATGAAACTGCTAGCTTGGTTCCTCGCCGAACCAAGAATCCTTTTGATCTTGACACGGACCTATCTCTCTTCCTTGATGATAACGATGAGTTCGTTGCCCTATCCAAGTGTAATTGGAAACTGGGCGACTTACGAATCGAAGGCGTGGAGAGCTCAAGGCAAGGTGACTCGACGGCGGCTTGATTTGTCAACGGATCCTTTCTTCACTAGGGGATGACACCCATTTTGGCCACGCGAGCCATGTAATAGCTTTGTTAGTGTTTGTGAAAAAACAATCAGGTTTTAGTACCTTTTGATGGAAACACTGTTATTCCTTGAATCTATGCATGACTCGCCTTTTGATGGAACCACTGTTTAGTCCTTGAATCTATGCATGACTCGCCTGCAATTTTGATAAACCAGGGAATGTCATAATTTGACAAACAAGTTTTTACCTGATATGTTAGGAAAAACAGAAACCCACTCAGTGAGTGCATGGACAAGAACTAGACCAGCCCCCTGGATTATGGCAAAAAATAGATCAACCCCCGGGTTATGGCAGATAATAGATCAGCCCCGGGTTATGGCAAATAATGGTTAAAAAATGAGTCAGGGAGAGTTGTAATCAAAAGCCGACTCAAAGATATTTAAGAATCCTTGTGGTCTGGCCATCAAGATGTAAAATTTTATCGACTCAGTGAGTTTCGATAGGATAAGACGAGTTTGCAAAACTCTAGTGTTACCTTAGAAAGCTTTTGCAAAAAGCCTTGTTGTTTTAGACCGGCTGATCAGGCGCGAGTCAAGCTTCCGTCAAGCAGATTCAATGAACCAATGGTTTCTCTATTTCCCATGTGTGACTCTGGTCGGTACCTTTTATGTTTTAACAAAGGCGAGTTCAGGGTCCAAATAACGGATTGACTCGCCCTGAGTACATAGGTCCATGTGGCGACTTGTTCAACACATAGTCTAGTATAACCATTTGTAATGCGGTAATTTTTCGCTAGCCAAGAGGGTATTCAGGCTGAACTCAATGAGTGGAAGCCCCCAAGTGACCTATGATTTAGGAAGCAACCAGGCATAGGATCACAGAAGCGTATACGCTCTTACTGCAAAACAACTTTGGGACTAGTAGCCCCCAAGTAAGCCGGCTTAATTCTCAAAACCATATAAGGCGCCTATGTTTGAACCGTGCAACGTGGCAACTTTGGTCTTTTTTGGCTTTATCAAAGCCCAGTTTTGAAGTAAGCGCAGCATGGCGACTTACGCTCTTTGACTTTGATAGCGTCCATGTTTGGGCGACTTATAGAACAATAAAGACTCATGCTTTCAAAAGCTGAAACGGCGGGAGACCCCGAAGTTCGTGGGTTCCGGCTTTATTGCTTTCATAATTCATGGATTACCATTTTCTAAAAACTGATAAAGAAAAAAGGGGGAGCTCATGGCTCTAAGTGTAGTAAGGCCGCAGATGGGCTATGTTCCAGGGGCGAGTTGTCTCAACCTCCGTAGTTGGCCGATCTGGGCGAAGCTCCACTAAGTAGTATGAGCCATTCCAAAGATTCTTACTGACGACAAATGGTGCTTCCCACGGAGGTGACAGCTTGTCAATACCAGTATAATCTTGAATCAAACGGAGCACCAAGTCGTCCTCTTGGAAAGCCCGGCTCTTGACCCGGTGACTATGGTAACGTCGCAAGTCCTGTTGGTAAATCACCGATCGTGATGCGGCCAAGTCATGTTCCTCCTCCAAGGCGTCGAGCGAGTCTTGTCGCGCCAACTCGTTGTCCTGTTCCACGTAGGACACGACTCGTGGAGAATCATGTTTGTTGTCACTTGGTAACATCGCTTCTGCTCCGTAGACCAAAAAGAAATGGAGCGGTTTGGAGTTGTCCTGATACTCCACAGTACTGACGACAACTCCTCGACCCAACATCCTGGAGTGCGTTCCGAAGGTACCATGAGCCGAGGCTTAATCCCCTGCAATATTTCCTGATTCGCCCTCTCTGCCTCTCCATTAGACTGGGGATGTGCAACCGCGGAATCATCAAGCCGGATATGCTCTCGTGAACAAAACTCTTGCATTGCACCTTTGGATAGATTAGTACCATTGTCACTAATGATACTATGAGGATATCCGAATCTGAAAATCAGCTTCTTCAAGAATTTGACAGCCGTATCTGCGTCACAACTGCTAACAGGTTCCGCCTCCACCCACTTGGTAAATTTGTCAACCGCCACAAATAGGTGAGTCTTTTTGGTGGAAGACATCTTGAAAGGCCGACCATATCGAGCCCTAGACTGCAAACGGCCAAGTGATTGGTATCATCCACAATTCCTGAGCCGGCACGTGCATCTGGCGTCCAAACTTTTGGCAGCCATCACATTGGCGAACAATCTCCTCTCGTCTGCGTGAGCCGTCAGCCAATAAAACCCATGTCAGAAGGCCTTAGAAACCAAGGATCGGGACCCGGCATGATGACCGCAGTCGCCCGCGTGAATCTCATTGAGGATCATACATCCTTCTTCAGAAGAGACGCATCTTTGAAATAGCCCCGAGGTGCTTCAGTTGTGTAACTCGCCATTGTGTATGACCAATGATTTACATCGACAGACGATTTGGCGAGCTAATAACTCGTCGGCTGGTAACTCGCCTCTGGTGAGGTATGCCATGTAAGGAATCACCCAGTCTCGAGTAGCGTGAAGAGCCGCCACGAGTTGAGACTCGGGGTCCGGTACCGCTAAATCTTCCTCTGAAGGCAGTTTCACCGAAGGGTTATGTAATATATCCAAAAAGACATTGGGAGGAACTGGCTTACATTGTGAACCAAGACGGGAAAGAGCATCCGCTGCTTCGTTAAGCCGCCGGTCGATGTGATCCACTTGATAAACATTGAAGTGACCCGCTACATCGGACACAGCTCGTCTGTAAGCCGCCATCAAAGGGTCTCGTGAATCCCAAGTGCCAGAAACATGCTGCGCCAGCAGATCTGAATCGCCCAGACACCTCACCCGTGTGAGATTCATCTCTTTGGCGAGTCGCAAACCATGGAGCAAAGCCTCGTATTCTGCTGCATTATTGGTACATGGGAACATGAGCCGAAGGACATAGAAAAACTTGTCACCTTGAGGCGAAGTGATCACCACACTAGCCCCCGAGCCTTCCAACTGTCTGGACCCATCGAAATAGATGGTCCAATAAGTAAGATCAGGTCTCTCCTCCGGGATTTGTACCTCGGTCCAATCATTGATGAAGTGCTTGAGATTTGATGGCCGTACGAGGCATATATCACACATGATGGGATCCAAGCTCGATGGCCCACTTAGCAATCCATCCGGTGGCCTCTCGATTCTGTATGATGTCGCCGAGGGGGGCGGAACTGACGACCATGATCGGGTGTTCCTGGAAGTAATGCTTCAGCTGTCGACTCGCCATGAACACCCCAAAAACCAGATTTTGCCAATGTGGGTAACGCTCCTTGGAGAGGGTGAGGACCTTGCTGATGAAATACACCGGTCGCTGGACCGGGTACTCCTTTCCTTCTTCCGCCGGCTCGACAACTACTGCCACGCCGACCGCCTAGGAATTGGCTGCAATGTTCAGGAGCATAGGTTCCTTGTCTGCCGGAGCCACCAACACTGGCGCGTTAGCTAATTGTCGCTTCAAGGCTTCGAAGGCTTCATTGGCTTCGTCCGTCCATACGAAACGATCAGCTTTCTTGAGAAATTGGTAGAGAGGGATGACCTTTTTCCCAAGGCGACTTATAAAGCGGCTCACAGCTGCGATTCGGCCCGCCATACGATGGACCTGGTTAACGTTGGCTGGTTTCCCTAGTGAGGTAATTGCCTCAATCTTGTCCGGGTTGGCCTCAATGCCACGCTCCGCCACCAAGAAACCCAATAACTTCCCCGCAGGGACATCAAAGACGCACTTGGCGGGGTTAAGCCTCATCTGGTAGACGCACATGTTGTCAAGGCTTTCCTTGAGATCCTCCAAGAGCGACTCCTTTCGGTGAGACCTGACCACGATGTCATCCACATAAGCGTGGACGTTACGGCCTATCTGGCTGTGCAAGCAATTTTGGATGCAGCGCTGGTAAGTCGCCCCCCGCACTCTTCGGCCCAAACGGCATGGACACGTAACAGAAAGCTCTAAATGGGGTTATGAAGGATGTCTTCTCCTGATCCGCCACCGCCATCTTGATCTGGTGGTATCCTAAATAAGCGTCCAAGAAACACAAACGTTCACAACCAGTCATTGAGTCGATAATTTGACCAATGCAGGGAAGGGCGAAGGGATCCTTCGGGCAGGCTTTGTTGAGGTCAGTGTAGTCGATGCACATGCGGAAAGTGTCGTTCTTCTTTAGCACCAGGGCCGAGTTAGCCAGCCATTCAGGATGGAAACATGATGAACCCGGCGGCAAGGAGCCGAGCTACTTCCTCTCCAATCGCCTTACGACGATCTTCATTAAACTTGCGAAGGTACTATCGAACCGGTTTAACCTTAGGGTCAGTATTAAGATGGTGCTCAGCAAATTCTCTCGGTACACCTAGCATGTCAGAAGATTTCCATGCAAAGATATCCCGATTCTCACGGATGAATTCGATGAGCGTGCTTTCCTATTTGGGGTCGAGACCCGCCCCAATAGTGAACTGCTTGGTGGAGTCGCCAGGCGTAAAGTCGATAACCTTGGTGTCGTCCGTTGGTTTAAACTTGAGGTGCAGCTCAGAATCGATGGTCGGCCCCTTGAGCGGCATCATGTCCGCCGGGTCAACATTAGATTGGTGAAACTTGAGCTCCTTAGCCAGCAAGCTGACTCGGCATAAGCCGCGTCTCCTTCTTCACATTCTTGGGCTATCTTCCTGTCGCCGCTGATGGTAATAGGACCCTTAGGTCCGGGCATTTCGAGTTTGAGATAAACATAGCATGGGCGGGCCATGAATCTGGCGTACGCCGGCCGTCCAAACAACGCATGATAGGGCTCTTGATTTTGACCACTTCGAACAGGAGGGAATCGCTCCTGTAATTTGACTCTGTGCCAAAAGCCACGTTAAGCTTAATCCGCCCAATTGGATATGCTGACTTACCAGGGATGATGCCATGGAAGACCGTGGATGATGGCATCAGGTCTTTCTCCAAGAGGTTCATCCGCCGAAAAGTGTCGAAATATAGGATGTTGATGTTGCTGCCTCCGTCCATGAGGACCTTTGAGAGGGTGTATCCTCTGACTTGGGGAGCCACGACCAAAGCCAAGTCTCCAGGGTTGTCCACGCGGGGTGGATGGTCTTCCCTGCTCTAGGTTATGGGTTGCTCAGACCAGTGAAGGTACCGAGGGAGCGTCGGCTCAGCTATGCTGAAGGTTCTATCTTTCACCTTATGATCCCGCTTACAGGTGTTGGTGGTGAACACGTGGTACTTCCCACTCTTCAATTGTTTGGGGTTATTCTGGAACCCACCTCGATCTTCCTGTCGCTGGGGGTCCCCTTGCGGGGGGGGGGGGGGGGGGGGGGGGGGGTTGCTGGAACACTCCTGGCGGGTGGTACTGCTGGTAGTGAACTTTGTACTGGCCAGCGTTGGGCTGTGAGCCGCCCTATGGTCCTTGGTTAGGAAAACCACCGAACGTGACGTGGCGTGACCCGGATGCGCCGGGTTGTTCCTGTCGCTGGCCCTGTTCGCCACCTTGACCTCTCCTGAGCGCCTCGGCCCGAAATTCCTGCATCACATAGCAATCTTCCCACGAGTGAGTCGCCGGTCCTTCCGTCGTGGTGTGCCGCGGACACGGGTCTTTAAGCATCTCGTGATAATTGCATGGTTTCTTCCCGCTAAAGCCCCGCTTCTTCTGATGTGGGTTTCCGTTGCCGGTATTAGTGTTAGCAACAAACTCCGTGGGACCTTCCTGTTGTCTCTTCTTTTCGTGCCCACCATGGTGGTGGTTGCCCCGGCCTTGAAACTGAGAATGGCCCTTGTGTAACTCGCCCTTCCTGGCGGTACTAACTTTGTCGTCCTCCTCCCCAGGATCCTTGGTGTCGTCCGACTCAGCATACCTGGTGAGGGTATCCATTAGCTCGCCCATGTCTTGTAATTTTTGCTTAAGTCGCCCTAGCTTTAGTGCCAGAGGTTCGTAATGGCAGTTTTTCTCCAGGATCAACACCGCGTGAGCCGCCGAGATGCCTTACGATGAATGAATAACTTCTGCGACTCGTCGGGTCCAATGGTGGGCCGACTCATCCGGCCGCTGGACGTAGTGTTGTAGGTCGACGATGGTCATCGGGCGCTTGCAGGTCCCTCTGAAATTCTTGATGAAGCGCTCCTTTACCTCCGCCCAAGTGTTGATGGAGTTAGGCGGGAAGTTTTTCAACCACGCGTGCCGTCCCTTCAAGCATCATAATGAAGTACTTAGCGCAAACTGCCTCGTTTACGTCGAGCATGTCCATCGCGAGTTCGTAGCTCTCGATCCATGACCCTGGTTCGAGATCCGGCGAGTAATTGGGGACCTTCCGGGGCCCTTTGATGTGCTTCGGCATGCGCTCGTTGCGCAAAACTGGTGCAAGACATGATACACCGATGTGCTTGCCCCCAGAGTCCAGGAGCGCGGAGGTGATGGCACGCAAGCAGGGTAAACCTGACCCACCGCGGCTGTTAGCTCTACTTGACGCGCGGCTCGCGCCGCATCCACAATATCCTGGGCTCGCGTGTCAGGCATCCCGAGCGGGTCGTGTTGAGGGAATCGCCGCGGCCCACTGGTTACTGCGGGGAAGTCCTCATGGCGACTTCTGGTGTGACTCGCCTGAGGTGTGGAGTGCAGCCGATCAAGGCTATGAGAATATTGTGCATGCTGAACCATAGCCGTCTTTAGCATCTCGATGGTGTTTCCGGCTTCTATCTCGAATGGGGTGTTTCCGTAGATCGGAAGGGACTCCAGGTGGCGGGTTGCCACCATCACATTGTCTACGGGATTCGAGAAGTGACCCCGTGGCATCTGGAACCGAGTCGCATGGGCATCCATTGGCTGAGGCGGCGGCGGATTGGGCAGCGGAACCGCTCCTCCCCTCGGGACGGTTTGTAAAGGCCGATCAGGACCCGCCCCGGGGGTGCACGGGTTGTCGAAAAGGCGAGTTGGATGTAAGTCGTCCGGGATGCGCCCGTGGTGCCTCCTTTGGTGAACGGCGTCGGACGCGTGTTGCTGTCTCTCAAGCCGCCAACCGTTGGTGTTCAATCGCTCCGTCTCTGCTGCGATCGCGGCCTGCTACGTCTCCACCCTCCCGGCCTGCTGCATCTCCACCCTCATGGCTTCTGCTTCCATGTCCCGCTGTGCCTTGGCCATTGCCTCCCGTAGCTTAGCTAGCTCAGCGTTGATAGACTCCTGATTCTCAGACGTGACGGTGGTTGCCATGAGGCTGGCAACCTCCACCGCTAGCTCTACCATGGTTTGTGCTGGGGGTTTGGACGTTCCACCGATCTCGTTATTACCAGATGGATTTTGCTGAGGCTGTGTTGACCTTGCCATGTAGATGGCGATATGTCGGCGGGACCTCTCGAAGACCTCGGGATCCATTGCCAATGACAGCCCCCCGAGCTGTCCTTCCTCAAGAGGGTAGATCGAATCTGTCTCACCCATGGATGACTCGCCATCAGAATTCACGGGGGTGATCTCCTGACCCACCACTTAGTCTTGTACGTCATTTCCCTGCGTAAAACCGACGAAAGTGTGGCGACTTCCATCCCGCCGTTTTACAGGGAGGACTTACCTGGCTGGCTCGACGATGTCGGAGGAGGTGTCCGGCTTAGGCATGGGCGTCCCAATCATGACGATGAAGATGTTTATTTTGTCGAAGGGAACTCGGTAGCCAGATTTGACAGAATCGGCTTCCGGCTCCCACAGCGAGTTGTCGATGTAGTACCTCCCGCGGCGGCTCTTCGTCATGATGCCGACCGCGTAGCTTTCTAACCCCGATAGGGCTCCCTTCGAGAACTCAACTCCACCGTGCGTAGGCCCCACGGTGGGCGCCAACTATCATGGTTTTATCATGGCAGATGTCCTCGTGAAAGGACTTAGAGATGGAGCCATCGCACCTTGGTGGCGACTCAAAGGGGGTGAGCGGAAGCAAGACTCAGATTTACCCAGGTTCGGCCCCTCGTGAGGAGGTAAAATCATACGTCCTGCTTTGTGGGTATTAATGGTGGTTTTGATTACAAGGAGGGCGTAACTCGCTTGACCTAACTCTTGATTCTCTCTAACTCGCCTGACCTCTCCCTGGGACTCGCCTTTATATATAGGTTGAGGCCATAGGGTTTACAAAGTCCTGCCATGCTACTCTTTGTGGCTTTCCTTATCTCTAAGTCGCCGTGTCCTCCACGACCAGGAGCTTTCTTGGTAATCCATCATCCGCACGACCTCTTGAACCACCATCCACCTTCTGGGCCACGGGACGCGCGGTAAATGGTAAGTCGCCCCTTTCTGCGACCCGACCCGCAGGTAATATCCCCAACAAAGGTCGTCCCCTATGCATTAGCTGTAAGCTCTATAGTATGCTACGTTGTGTACCGCACCTGATGTGTGCCTTGCCATGAATCTGTCAAGGGGTACGAAAGTGATCCAAGAGTATTACTGGATATCGGTCAAAGGTTATCCTTAGTAACTAGTGGACTAAGGAATTTTTCTCGATTATGGAGGTGATAAAAGAGTTCGTCGTAAAGGGTTACATCGATGCAAGCTTTGACCCTAATCCAGATGACTCTAAGAAGTAAACCAGATTCGTATAGTGGAGCAGTCATTTGGAATAGTTCCAAATGGCGCATGGTAGCAACATCTATAGGATCTCATAGAGATTTGTAAAGCACGCACGGCTCTGAAAGGTTCAGACCCGTTGAACTAAAACCTCTCTCACAAGCAAGACATGATCGAACCCCAGAACTGTATGGGTGTTAGATTCATTACAATCACATAAGTGATGTGAACTAGATTATTGACTCTAGTGCAAGTGGGAGACTGTTGGAAATATGCCCTAGAGGCAATAATAAATTGGTTACTATTATATTTCCTTATTCATGATAATCGTTTATTATCCATGCTAGAATTGTATTGATTGAAAACTCAAATACATGTGTGGATACATCGAAAACACACTATCCCCAGTGAACCTCTAGTTGACTAGCTCGTTGATCCAAGATGGTCAAGGTTTCCTGGCCATAGACAAGTGTTGCCACTTGATAACGGGATCACATCATTGGGATAATGATGTGATGGACAAGACCCAGACTATGAACGTAGCATATGATCGTGTCAGTTTATTGCTACTGTTTTCTACATGTCAATGTATCTGTTCCTATGACCATGAGATCATGCAACTCCCAGACACCGGAGGAATACCTTGTGTGTTATCAAACGTCGCAACATAACTCGGTGACTATAAAGGTGCTCTACAGGTATCTCCAAAGGTGTATGTTGGGTTGGCATGGATCAAGACTGGGATTTGTCACTCCGTGTGACGGAGAGGTATCTCGGGGCCCACTTAGTAATACAACATCACAAACAAGCCTTGCAAGCAATGTGGCTAAAGAGTTAGCCATGGGATCTTGTATTACAGAATAAGTAAAAAGACTTGTCGGTAACGAGATTGAACTAGGTATAGAGATACCGGCGATCGAATCTCGCGCAAGTAACATACCGAAGGACAAAGGGAACAACATACGGGATTAAGTGAATCCTTGACATAGAGGTTCAACCGATAGAGATGTTCGTAGAATATGTAGGAGCCAATATGGACATCCAGGTCCCGCTATTGGTTATTGACCGGGGAGTGTCTCAGGTCATGTTTGCTAAGTTCTCGAACCCGTAGGGTCTGCACACTTAAGGTGCGGTCACATTTCAGTATTAGTGAGTTATGTGTGTTCGTGACCGAAAGTTGTTCGGAGTCCTGGATGAGATCTCCGACGTCACGAGGAGCTCCAAAATGGTCCCGAGGTAAATATTGATATATAGGAAGTTCTGCTTTGGTCACCGGAAAAGTTTTGGGTACTTCGGTAGTGTACCGGGAGTGTCGGGAGGGCACCGGGGACCATCGGGAGGGGTGTCACGTCCCGAGGGGCCTCATGGGATGTGGGAGGAGACAAACCAACCCCTAGTGGGCTGGCCTAAGCCCCCACTAAGTCCCATGAGGTTTGAGAAGGAAAAAATCCAAAGGTGGAAGAGGAGGAAAGGGTTTCCAAGTGGAGAGGAGGAATCCTACTCCTAGTAGAATTGGAGTAGGACTCCTCCACCTCCAATTTCGGCCAAACCTTGAGGGTTTGAGTTTGCCTCCTCCCCTCCCTCCCTCCTATATATACTAGAGGAATTATAGGCATCCCTAACCCTAATTGCCACATGCTCCCTCTACTTCTCTCTAGATCTGTTTCTCCTCTAGTCTAGTTCGGCGGTGCTTAGGCGAAGCCTTGCTGGATTAGTTCACCACCACCACCATCACGTCGTTGTGCTGGAGAACTCATATACCTCTCCGCCCCTCTTGCTGGATCAAGAAGGCGGGGATCGTCATCGAGCTGTACGTGTGCTGAACGCGGAGGTGTCGTCCGTTCGGCACTATTGCGGGATGGATCGTGATGGGATCGCGGGATGGATCATGATGAGATCGCGGGACGGGCTGCGATTTGGATCGCGAATATGTTCCACTACATCAACCGTGTTATATACGCTTCCGCTTAGTGATATACAAGGGTATGTAGATTCACTCTCCCCTCTCATAGATGATCATCACCATGGATAGGTATTGCGTGTGCGTAGGAAAGTTTATGTTTGCCATGCGATGTTCCCCAACACTTCGCTCTGGTATTTCTTATTTTCTCCAGAAAAAATCATAATAAAGTTTCGACCAATTCCGAGAACTTTTATTTTCTGCAAAAAAAAAAACAACACCACGGTAATTCTACTGAAAACAACGTTAGTCTGGGTTAGTTCTAAATAAATCATATAAAGTGCATCAAAACCATATAAAAGTATTGTAAACATAGGCAAATATGGCATGCATACTTCATAAATTAGTGATACATTGGAGACATATCAGCGACGGGCAACGTAGAGCGGAGACAGGCGGTGTCAGGCGGAGATGGTCCGGGTCGGGCGGTGATGGCGTCGGGCGGGACGGCGGCGGGATCGAGAGGAGAACGACTGGAGTTGGGGATCAAGAGTGAGGATGAAAGGATAAGTTTTTTTACTGCGTCAGGTGCTGTTGAAACCGACTAGTGCTCGAGTGGGACTAATGGGCCTAATGTGCAACGTCGGGCCTAATGTACACCGCGAGCACTAAGCAAATAGCTATGGCGTTCGATGTTAGCCAACATTGGCACTCTTTGAAAATATTAGTGTCGGCGTTTGTGAGAAATGGCGCGCCACAAACCAGAGTTGTGGCTAGCCATTTCTTCACTAGTGAACAATGACAAAGGAAAAGATGCAAATGTATTTCAATCAAATCTCTAGGAGAGATGTGTCTTGAATTCCACACTAGGAATATTTTCCATGGATGAAGGTCTTGTGCACATGTAGCCTTCACCCCTTATGTGGCCTTGTAGTCCTTGGAGTCTTCACCCTTTTGGTGGTCTTCTCCTCTAGGAGGAATCCCTCAAGGAGTGATACATGAGAAAAGCTCTATGGTTTAGTTCTAATCTTTGCCAACCATGAAATAAGGAGGGGGGATATATATAGGCCCAAGGGATGAAGGGGAAAGTGAGGGTAAAAGGGGGAACTTACATGGTCTATGACCAACAACCGCACACACGTAGGTATTAGATGTATGATGTCATGTTCATGCACATGATGTCTGGCGTGGATTGGATTTGTGGCCGATCTATGGCTTTGCTTTTGGTGCCCTATGCTAGATTTCTGGTGGGTCGATGTGGTGTGAGATGTTCAGCCGTTGCAGCTCAGCCACACCTCCACTTAATCCTCTTCTTGATCCTTCTTCCATATTCACTTACATGCTTCCCTCACGGATAGGAGAAAAAATATCATGGTGTTACTCCTAGGGCTAAGCTAGATTGAGTCATGCATATTAGAAAAAGAATTCAATTTTTTAAGAAGCATTTACAAAGACCATTGTCACTAGGCCTAGCGCTATAGCCCCAATTTCCCTGGCCTTGTTTCCGCATCTAATCATGAATGATGTAGATGTTCTCTTGTATTTACACTCCTCATCATCATCCATGAATCTCATGAGGTTGGATGGTCAGGTAGTATACCATCCTCGAAGGGCACGAGTAGACACATGTAAAGGAGATGAATCACCTTTGTATGTCTGAAGTAGATGTTACTCGTGTCTCTTTGCAATGGATCTCTTGAAATGGTGATGTCCACAGGATGCTCTGCATCAGTGGGACATGACAATAGTACCATGGCACCATGCAATAGCTATAATACAAAAGATAAAGTTGCACCATGAGGATTTTGTGCATATTTTCTGCAAGAAGGGACTTTACATTGCAGCCTACAAGCATATCATATACCATGTACCAGGTCCTGAACTTTGGAGAAACACCCAAACACGGGACATATAACCCATGTATTTGGAGGAAAGAACAAAGAGCTGCTAGGAGTAAGGGACGGTTTGAGTTTCCAGCTCGAAGAAAAACCTCTAGGATAGGCACTGTGGCATGCAACAATTTCAAGAAACAAGGCCACATGTTTACAAATTGTGGTGAACCTGTGAAGTCGTAACTACAAATGAGAAAGAACAAACACAAGGTTACCCAATCAATTTCTAAGGTGCCAATTTGATTTCTCTAGTTATACACAAGTATTTATCACGTTACTTTATGTGAAAAAGAATAGAACCATGTTCCCTCGATCTTCATCATAGCACCTAGACCAAATGGATCTACATCTACCCTACCTCTAGCTTCTTTAACACATTGACTTGAAGAAAGAGCTAGTACTATAAGGTCCAACAGTTCCCCAAGGCCTCCTAGAGCACACCCAACTTCCTCTGGAAATACTCCACCTTAAGATGCCTCTACACCTGCTCCACCCCCATTAAGAGCTTTAGCAACAACAGGTTCAACAAAAAAGAACTGGTACCTCTACATCAAGAAAGAGAAGAGCTCCATCTACACGTACCAAAAATACAAGGTATTCTACTACCTCTCTAGCCATAAACATTAGGGCCGCAAGAGCAACTAGATGTCCATCTACACCCTTCAATGCACCTAGAGCCGCTAGTCCATTTCGTGTATAACTGGGGTCAAAGAGGAAGAGGATGCTAGATTGTAGGATGATGGAGTATTTTACTATAGTGTGAACTACTATCTTGTGTGTGATTTTGAAGATGAGGTTGGTAGCTATGATGTACTGAACTTAGGTGTGGGTGATGTCCAACCCGAGCATGTTTGTAATGACCTATGTTTGGCCGGTGCTGCTAAACTATGTTGGTATGTTGGTATGGACACCAAGAACTCGTTATTTTACACCTTTATGTAGTTTTGTATTGTTTCGAGTAGTTTTGTATGTTTCTATGGACAAATTATCTTGTTATTTCATAATTTCTTGTCCTATTGGCCACTATAGCAACATGCCTAATCGGAAGAAGTTTAAAATTGACAAAAGAATCTTTACTGATCACAAAGATCACAAAGAAGCTTGACTGTTCACAAAGATCACAAGTAGCTTGGCAGATCACAAGAAGCTTCAGATTGAGAAAAGCAACTTGACTGCCATAACAAGCTTGAGTGGTCACATCAAGCTTGACTGATCATAAAAACCCCATAGCAACATATTTGATTAAAAATATGCATTTGACCCCAAAAAACATTCAAACATTGGTTCATGACAAACATTCACGCATTGGTTCATAATCAAGATTCATACTTTAGTTCATCAGAATATTTCAAATATTCATACAATGGTTCAACACATTGATTCATTCCGTCCCAAGCATTCAAACATTGGTTCAACACAAAGATATATTTCATCACATTCATGCCTAGGTTCATCACAAAGAGAATAACAAGTGCTAAATAGATCAAGGGTACAGGAAAGACAACCACCACATAGTGATAGCTTGACCTCGAGAAAATCTCCCTACTCGCCCAGTGAAAGATTTGCTGGATATTCAACTAGACCCAATGGGGATCACGTGCCCAAACTTGTCATCGATGCAATGCGCCAAGATCCCATCTAATAGCCGGTGGTTCTACTCCCAGGAGTAGCCGATCTATGTTGGTGACCTCTACGGTCTCTACGCCCTGGACGAATGCTGCTCCACCACCTCCTCTTCCCCCATTAGCTCACGAAGTCCTAGATCCATCCTCCTAGGGTTTGGCACAATGGGGATTGGTTGGACACAACGGTTACCTTGGTGGAACAACTCACCAGCGACATGCAGTGGGATGGTGTTGGAAATATGCCGTACAGGCAATGATAAAATAGTTATTATTATATTTCTTGTTTCAAGATAATTGTTTATTATCCATGCCATGCTATAATTGTATTGAATGAAAGCATAGATACATGTGTGGATATATAGACAAAAAATGTCCCTAGTAAGCTTCTAGTTGATTAGCCATTTGATCAAGGATGGTTAAGGTTTTCTGACCATATGAAAGTGTTTTCACTTGATGACTGGATCACATCATTAGGAGAATGATGTGATGGACAAGACCCAAATTATGAATGTAGCATGTGATCGTGTCATTTTGTTGCTATTGTATTCTGCGTGTCAAGTATTCATTCCTATGACCATGAGATCATGTAACTCGCTGACACCGGAGGAATACCTTGTGTGTATCAAACGTCACAACGTTACTGGGTGACTATAAAGGTGCTCTACAGGTATCTCCGAAGGTGTCCGTTGAGTTAGCATGGATCAAGACTGGGATTTATCACTCCGTGTGACGGAGAGGTATCTCGGGGCCCACTCGGTAATACAACATCACATATAAGCCTTGCAAGCAATGTGACTTAAGTATTAGTCAAGGGATCTTGTATTACGGAACGAGTAAAGAGACTTGCCAGTAACGAGATTGAAATAGGTATAGGGATACCGACGATCAAATCTCGGGAAAGTAACATACCGAAGGACAAAGGGAATGTTGTACGAGATTATATAAATCCTTGGCACAGAGGTTCAATGGATAAGATCTTCGTAGAATATGTAGGATCCAATATGGAAATTCGGGTCCTGCTATTGGATATTGGCCGGGGAATGTCTCAGGTCATGTCTACATTGTTCTCGAACCCGCACGGTGTGCACACTTATGGTTCGGTGACGTTTCGGTATAGTTGAGTTATAGGTGTTGGTGATCGAAGGTTGTTCGGAGTCCCGGATGAGATCACGGACATCACGAGGGTTTCTGCAATGGTCCAGAAATGAAGATTGATATATTGGATGGTTTCATTTGGTCACCGGAAAGTTTTCGGGCATAACCGGGAGTGTACCGGGAGTGACGAATGGGTTCCGGGTTTTCACTGGGAGGGGCCCACCCACCCGGGAGTTAGCCCAATAGTCCTAGGGTGGCGCAATGGCCCTTAGTGGGCTGGTGAGGCCAGCCCAAGTGGGCTATGGCGCTACGAAAGAAAAAAAGAAAAAAAACAGGGATGTGGCAAGGGAGAGGAGGACTCCTCCTTCCCCAAACCGAATTGGAGTTGGAGTCCTCCTCTCCACTTCGACCGGCGCCCTAGGGGCTCCCTTGAGCCCCAAGGCCAGCGCCTCCCCTCCTCCTATATATACTAGAGGTTTTAGGGTTTTTGAGAGACAACTTTGCCACGTGCAACTCAAACCTATACCTCGTAGTTCTTCCTCTAGATCGGCTTTCTGCGGAGCTCAGGCGGAGTCCTGCAGGAATAGATCATTGCCATCACCACCATGCTGTCACGCTGCCGGAGAACTCATCTACTTCCCCGTCTCTCTTGCTGGATCAAGAAGGCGGAGATCGTCATCGAGCTATACGTGTGCTGAACGCGGGGTGTCGTCCGTTCGGTGCTAGATCGGGATGGATCGTGGGACGATGATGATTTGATTCCTGAAGCTGTACCACTAAATCAACCGCATTTCTTAACACTTCCCGGTTAGCGATCTACAAGGGTATGTGGATATGATCTTCCGCTCGTAGATGAACATCACCATGATAGGTCTTCGTGTGCGTATGAAATTTTTTGTTTCCCATGCAACGTTCCGCAACAGTGGCATCATGAGCTAGGTTCATTCGTAGATGTAATCTCGAGTAGAACACAAAAGTTTTTGTGGGCATTGATGTTTGATTTTCTGACCACCTTAGTGTTTTCTCGATTGGGCGGTATTGTTTGATTGAAGCGGCCCGGACCAACATTACTCGTACGCTTGCGAGAGACTGGTTTCATCGACCGACATGCAACTCGTTGCATAAAGATGACTGGCGGTTGTCAATTTCTTCAACTTTAGTTGAATTGGATTTGACCGAGGCGGTCCTTGGAGAGAGGTTAAATAGCAATTTGCACATCTTAGTTGTGGTTTTTGCATAAGTAAGATGCGATCATACTAGATACCAATAGCAACCACGTAAAACATGCAACCAACAAATTAGAGGACGTCTAACTTGTTTTCGTAGGGTATGCATGTGATGTAATATGGCCAAAGACATGATGTGATATATTGAATGTATGAGATGATCATGTTGTAATAGTTAATATCGACTTGCACGTCGATGCTACGACAACCGGCAGGAGCCATAGGGTTGTCTTTAAACTAACGTTTGTGTTTGCAGATGCGTTTACTATATTGCTAGGTTGTAGCTTTACTAGTAATAGCATACATAGCACGACAACCTCGATGGCAGCACGATGATGGAGATCATGATGATGGAAATCATGGTGTGGCGCCGGTGACGATGAAGATCATGCCGATGCTTTGGTGATGGAGATCAAGAAGCACAAGATCATGGCCATATCATGTCACTTATGAATAGCATGTGATGTTAATCCTTTTATGCACCTTATCTTGCTTAGAACGACAGTAGCATTATAAGGTGATCCCTCACTAAAATTTCAAGATAAAATTGTGTTCTCCCCGACTGTGCACCGTTGCGACAGTTCATCGTTTCGAGACACCCCGTGATGATCAGGTGTGATAGACTCAACGTTCACATACAACGGGTGCAAAACAGTTGCACACGCATAACACTCGGGTTAAACTTGACGAGCCTAGCATGTGTAGACATGGCCTTGGAACACGAGAGACCGAAAGGTCGAGCATGAATCGTATAGTTTATATGATTAGCATAGAGATGTTTACCACTGAAACTACACTCAACTCACGTGATGATCGGATTTGAGTTAGTGAATTTGGATCATGCCACACTCAAGTAACTAGAGGAATGTCTATTTGAGTGGGAGTTTATAACCTACAAGTATAGGGGATCAATTGTAGCCTTTCTCAATAAGTAAGAGTGTCGAACCCAATGAGGAGCTAAAGGTAGGACAAATATTCCCTCAAGTTCTATCGACCACCGATACAACTCTACGCACACTTTACGTTCGCTTTACCTAGAACAAGTATGAAACTAGAAGTACTATGTAGGAGTGATAGGATAGGCTTGCAAGAAAGTAAAGAACACGTAAATAAAACTAGGGGCTGGTTAGATAGAGAAACAACTACGAGTGTCTAACGAGTGTGGAAAAGTGGTGGTAGGAGTTGCGGAATTGTCCCTAAGCAATTGACTACGTTACTAGATCGATAGCAAGTATCATGTGGGAGAGGCCTCTGCTAGCATGTCATCCCTTACTTGGAATTCTATGCACTTATGATTGGAACTATTAGCAAGCGTCTGCAACTACTATCGTTCATTAAGGTAAAACCCAACCATAGCAATAAGATATATTGGTCCCCCTTCAATCCCATATGCATCAATTTTGATGCTAGGTTTGAAGCTTCTGTCACTCTAGCCTGCCAATACATAGTCATATCAACATACAACTAACCCTATCGTGTGATCCACGTGTGCGATCATATGATGGGCACCAAAGGACAGCAACATAACCATAAGCAAATTAAACCAATCATAGCAATTCATCAATCACCGATAGGATAACGATAATCTACTCAGACATCATAGGATAGCAACACATCATTGAATAATAATATGTAGCATAAAGCACCATGTTCAAGTAGATGGTACAGTGGGTTGCGGGAGAGTGAACCGCTGAATATAGATGGGGGAAGATGATGGAGATGTTGGTGAAGATGACAGAGGTGTTGGTGTAGATCGCCGTCACACGATGATGTCCCGGGGGGCGTTCCGGCGCCGCCGGGAGAGAGGGGGGAGAGAGCCCCCCTCCTTCTTCTTCTTCCTTGACCTCCTCCCTAGATGGGAGAAGGGTTTCCCCTCTGGACCATGGTCTCCATGGCGGCGGAGGGGCGAGAGCCCCTCCGAGATTTGATCTCTCTCTGTGTCCTTCTGTTTCTGCGCTCCCAGATTCTGCGTTTCACCGTTTCTTAAATTCCCGGAGATCCGTAACTCCGATTGGGCTGAAATTTTAACACGATTTTCTTCCGGATATTATATTTCTTGAGGCATAAGAAGGGCTCCAACCGCCTTAAGGAGAGGCCACAAGCCTGCCTGCCACGGGCCCACCCCCTCGCCGCGGCGACAGGGCTTGTGGGCACTCCGTGCATCGCCTCGCGTTGATTCTTCTTCCCAAAAATCATAAATATTACAAAAAAAATCCCCGTAAGTTTTTTATTACGTTTGGACTTCGTTTGGTATGGATATTCGACGAAACAAAAAACATGCAACAAACAGGAACTCACACTAGGCACTGGATCAATATGTTAGTCCCAAAAATAGTATAAAAAATTGCCAAAAGTATATGAAAGTTGTAGAATATTGGCATGAAAGAATCAAAAATTATAGATACGACGGAGACGTATGAGGAGTTTATTAGTAATTTGATTATTTAAACTCTAATTGTTTTGAACATAGTCTAAGTCCACTTCGCAATATTTTATGTTGTAGATCAATGGCTCACGCAGTAGCAACCCTAAATTTCAATACGTTCCTAGAGAAACCTAAGCTAAAAGATGATGGTAGCAACTTTGTAGATTGGGCTCATAATCTTAGGCTCATCCTACAAGCTGGGAAAAAGAATTATGTACTTGTTGTTGCGCTAGGAGATGAACTACCCGCTACGTCTGACCAAGTTGTTTTGAACGCTTGGCAATCACGTAAGGCGGACTACTCAGTAGTTCAATGTGCAGTCTTGTATGGCTTGGAACCGGGACTTCAACGGTGCTTTGAGCGTCATGGAGCATATGAGATGTTCTAGGAGTTGAAGTATATCTTTCGGAAGAACGCCCAGATCGAGAGGTATGAGACCTCCGATAAATTCTATGCTTGCAAGATGGAGGAGAATTCGTCTGTCAGTGAACATGTGCTCAAAATGTCTGGGTACTCAAACCGTCTAGCTGAGCCGGGGATTGAACTCCCACAAGAGGCTATCACTGACAGAATTTTTCAATCACTGCCACCTAACTACAAGAGCTTTGTGTTGAACTATAACATGCAAGGGATGAACAAGTCATCCGGCGAGTTATTCGCAATGCTGAAAGTCGCAGAGTCAGAACTCAAGAAAGAGCATCAAGTGTTGATGGTCAATAATACCACTGGTTTCAAGAGAAACGACAAAAGCAAGAAGGTAACTACAAGAAGAGTGGCAAAATTGTTGCCAATCCGACGAAGAAACCCAAGGCTGGACCTAAGCCGGAAACAGAGTGCTATTATTGCAAGGGGATGGGTCACTGGAAGCGCAACTGCCCCAAGTATTTGGCTGATAAGAAGGCGGCCAACGCCAAACCAGGTATATGTGATATACATGTTATTGATGTGTACCTAACCAACTCTCGTAGTAGTGCCTGGGTATTTGATACCGGTTCTGTTGCTCATATTTGCAACTCGAAACAGGAACTACGGAATAAATAAAGGTTGGCGAAGGATGAAGTGACGATGTGCGTGGGAAATGGTTCTAAGGTTGATACAATCGCCGTCGGCACAGTCTCACTTCAGTTGCCATCAGGATTAGTTATGAACTTAAATAATTGTTATTTAGTGCCTGCGTTAAGCATGAACATTATATCTGGATTTTGTTTATTGCGAGACGGCTACTCATTTAAGTCAGAGAATAATGGTTGTTCTAGTTTTTATGAGTAATAGCTTTTATGGTCATGCACCTAATGTGAGGGGTTTGTTCATATTGAATCTTGATTGTGATGACACACATATACATAACATTGAGACCAAAAGATGTAGAGTTAACAATGATAGCGCCACCTTTTTGTGGCACTGCCGCTTAGGTCATATTAGTGTAAAGCGCATGAAGAAACTCCATGCTGATGGGCTTTTGGAGTCACTTGATTTCGAATCACTTGACACATGCGAACCATGCCCCATGGGCAAGATGACTAAGACTCCGTTCTCCGAAACAATGGAGCATGCAAGTGACTTTGTGGAGATCATACATACTGATGTATGCGGTCCAATGAGTGTGCAGGCGCACGGCGGATATTTTTATTTTCTCACCTTCACAGATGATTTGAGTAGGCATGGATATATCTACTTGATGAAGCACAAGTTTGAAACGTTTGAAAAGTTCAAGCAATTTCAGAGTGAAGTTGAAAATCATCGTAACAAGAAGATCAAGTTCCTACGATCTGATCGAGGGGGTGAATATCAGAGTTTCGAGTTTGGTGCTCACGTAAGACAATGTGGAATTGTTTCACAGTTGACACCGCCTGGAACACCACCACGTAATGGTGTGTCCGAACGTCGTAATTGTACTTTGTTAGATATGGTGCGATCTATGATGTCTCTTACCGATTTGCCGTTATCGTTTTGGGGTTATGCATTAGAGACAGTTGCATTCACTTTAAATAGGGCACCATCAAAATCCGTTGAGACGACACCATATGAGCTATGGTATGGCAAGAGGCCAAAGTTCTCGTTTCTTAAAGTTTGGGGATGCGATGCTTATGTCAAAAAGATTCAGCCTGAAAAGCTGGAACCCAAAGCGGAAAAGTGTGTCTTCATAGGTTACCCAAAGGAGACAGTTGGATACACCTTCTATCTCAGATCCGAGGGCAAAGTGTTTGTTGCTAAGGACATAGCTTTTCTTGAGAAGGAGTTTCTCTCGAAAGAATTGAGTGGGAGGAAGATAGAACTTGATGACGTTGTGGAACCTCTGCTCCCTCTGGATGGTGGCGCAGGGCAGAGAGAAATCTTTGTCGAGGCAACACCGGTTGAGGAGGAAGCTAATGATGATGATCATGAAGCTTCGGATCAAGGTACAGTCAGACCTCGCAGGTCGACAAGATCACGTACTGCTCCCGAGTGGTACGGGAATCATGTCTTATCTATCATGTTGTTAGACAACAAGGAACCTGCGAATTATGAAGAAGCAATGGTGGCCCCGGATTCCAACAAATGGCTGGAGGCCATGAAGTCCGAGATAGGATCTATGTATGAAAACAAAGTGTGGACTTTAGAAGTATTACCTGAAGGTCGCAATGCTATTCAGAACAAATGGATCTTTAAGAAGAAGACGGACGCGGACGGTAATGTGACCATTTATAAAGCTCGACTTGTGGCAAAGGGTTCCTCACAAGTTCAAGGAGTTGACTACGATGAGACATTCTCACCCGTAGCGATGCTTAAGTCCGTTCGAATCATGTTAGCAATAGCTGCATTTTTCGATTATGAAATCTGGCAGATGGATGTCAAAACGACGTTCCTTAATGGTTTTCTTAAGGAAGAGTTGTATATGATGCAACCCGAAGGTTTTGTTGATCCAAAGAATGCTAACAAAGTATGCAAGCTCCAGCGATCCATTTATGGACTGGTGCAAGCATCTCGTAGTTGGAATAAGCGCTTTGATGAGGTGACCAAAGCATTTGGGTTTATACAAGTTGTTGGATAATCTTGTATTTACAAGAAAGTGAGTGGGAGCTTTGTAGCGTTTCTAATATTATATGTGGATGACATATTGCTGATTGGAAACAATGTGGAGATTTTAGAGAGCGTAAAGGATTACTTGAACAAATTTTTTTCAATGAAATACCTAGGAGAAGCTGCTTATATATTAGGCATTATGATCTATAGGGATAGATCGAGGCACCTAATAGGACTTTCACAGAGCACATACCTTGATAAAGTTTTGAAGAAGTTCAAAATGGAGGAGTCCAAGAAGGGGTTCTTGCCAGTATAACAAGGTATAAATTTGAGTAAGACTCAGTGTCCAGTAACTGCGGAAGATAGAGAAGAAATGAGTACCGTCCCCTATGCTTCAGCCATAGGGTCTATCATGTATGCAATGTTGTGCACAAGACTGGATGTCAGCCTGGCCATAAGTATGGCGGGCAGGTTTTAAAGTAATCCAGGAGTGGATCATTGAATGATGGTCAAGAATATTCTGAAGTACCTGAAAAGGACTAAGGAAATGTTTCTCGTTTATGGAGGTGACGAAGAGCTCGTCGTAAAGGGTTACGTTGATGAAAGTTTTGACACTGATCCGGATGACTCTAAGTCTCAAACCGGACACGTATTTATTCTTAATGGGGGTGCGGTAAGCTGGTGCAGTTCCAAGCAAAGCGTCGTAGCAGATTCTACATGTGAAGCGGAGTACATGGCTGCCTTGGAGGCAACTAAGGAGGGTGTGTGGATGAAGCAGTTCATGACGGATCTTGGAGTTGTGCCAAGCGCACTAAATCCAATAACTATGTTCTGTGAAAACACTTGTGCCATTGCTTTAGCAAAGGAACCAAGGTTTCACAAGAAGACAAGACACATCAAACGACGCTTCAACCTCATCTGCGACTACGTCGAAGGAGAGGACGTAAATATTTACAAAGTGCACACGGATCTGAATGTTGCAGATCCACTGACTAAACCTCTTCCACGAGCGAAGGATGATCAACACTAGAACTGTATGGGTGTTAGATTCATTCCAATGTAAATCGCATAGCAATGTGAGACTTGATTATTAACTCTAGTGCAAGTGGGAGACTGTTGGAAATATGCCCTAGAGGCAATGATAAAATAGTTATTATTATATTTCCTGTTTCAAGATAATCGTTTACTATCCATGCTATAATTGTATTGAATGAAAGCATAGATCCATGTGTGGATATATAGACAAAACAATGTCCCTAGTAAGCCTCTAGTTGACTAGCCAGTTTATCAAGGATGGTTAAGGTTTTCTGACGATATGCAAGTGTTGTCACTTGATGACTGGATCACATCATTAGGAGAATGATGTGATGGACAAGACCCAAATTATGAACGTAGCATGTGATCGTGTCATTTTGTTGCTATTGTTTTCTGCGTGTCAAGTATTCATTCCTATGACCATGAGATCATGTAACTCACTGACACCAGAGGAATACCTTGTGTGTATCAAATGTCACAATGTTATTGGGTGACTATAAAGGTGCTCTATAGGTATCTCCGAAGGTGTCCGTTGAGTTAGCATGGATCAAGACTGGGATTTGTTACTCCGTGTGACGAAGAGGTATCTCGGGGCCCACTCGGTAATACAACATCACATATAAGCCTTGCAAGCAATGTGACTCAAGTGTTAGTCACGGGATCTTGTATTACGGAACGAGTAAAGAGACTTGCGGGTAACGGGATTGAAATAGGTATAGGGATACCGATGATCAAATTTCGGGCAAGTAACATACCGAAGGACAAAGGGAATGTTGTACGGATTATATAAATCTTTGGCACAAAGTTTCAACCGATAAGATCTTCGTAGAATATGTAGGATCCAATATGGACATCCAGGTCCCACTATTGGATGTTGGCCGGGGAGTGTCTCAGGTCATGTCTACCTAGTTCTCGAACCCGCAGGGTCTGCACACTTAAGGTTCGGTGACGTTTCGGTATAGTTGAGTTATAGGTGTTGGTGACCGAAGGTTGTTCGGAGTCCCAGATGAGATCACAGACATCACGAGGATTTCTAGAAAGCTCCGAAAACGAAGATTGATATATAGGATGGTTTCATTTGGTCACCGAAAAGTTTTCGGGCATTACCGGCAGTGTACCGGAGTGACGAATGGGTTCCGGGTTTTCACCGGGAGGGGCCCACCTACCCGGGAGTGAGCCCAATAGTCCTAGGGTGGCGCACCAGCCCTTAGTGGGCTGGTGAGGCCAGCCCAAGTGGGCTATGGCGCTAGGAAAGAAAAACCAAAAAAAAGAGGGAGGTGGGAAGGGAGAGGAGGACTCCTCCTTCCCGAAATCGAATTGGAGTTGGAGTCCTCCTCTCCACTTCGGCCGGCACCCTAGGGGCTCCCTTGAGCCCCTAGGATAGCCCCTCCCCTCCTCCTATATATACTAGATGTATTAGGGTTTTTGAGACACAACTTTTCCACGTGCAACTCAAACCTATACCTCGTAGTTCTTCCTCTAGATCGGCTTTCTGCGAAGCTCGGGCAGACCCCTGTAGGAATATATCATCCCCATCACCGGCGTGCCGTCACGCTGCCGGAGAACTCATCTACTTCCCCGTCTCTCTTGCTGGATCAAGAAGGCAGAGATCGTCATCGAGCTGTACGTGTGCTGAATGCGGAGGTGTCGTTCGTTCGGTGCTACATCGGGACGGATCATGGGACGGATCGTGGGGGACGATGATTTGAATCACGAAGCTGTACTACTACATCAACTGCGTTTCTTAACGCTTCCCGCTTAGCGATCTACAAGGGTATGTGGATCCGATCTCCCTCTCATAGATGAACATCACCATGATAGGTCTTCGTGTGTGGAGGAAATTTTTTGTTTCCCATGCAACGTTTCCAACAGATGGATCACTGTTGGAGTTGAGCTCAAATAGATGGGGATGAGACAGAGCGGACTATGGGAGATGTGACTACTCGAGCTGTATTGATGAGATCCACCTAGACCGACTGGTTAATGGTTGTTAGGTCCTCTCCGTCTATCCCGATCAGATGGGTGGGGTTGTCGTGTCATAATATGGATCAGATTTGAACCAACTAACCGGCTAGGTTTGTGAAACGAAATATGCAAAAAATGAAATAGTTAGTTCTATGGAACACTTTCTTCAAAACATATAGTTTTATTCTAGAAATTCCATGATAAGACTATAAAAAGGATAAGGGCATCTCGAATGTTGACCCCCAAATCGTACACCATATCCGTTAGTCGACAGGTGGGAATTAGTTAGGAAAAAGTGATGCGGGAGGGAACCATGCAATCCTTAATCACAAAAATCCTATTTGTCTGGCTGAGATGAGAGATATGAGAGAGGGGGACCCTGCATGTGGTTGACTTTGGTTGGATGTGTGTGTTTGGTGTGCGGTTGAGAGAACAAAAATGAGATAGAAAAGAGAGAAGTACCATGTGGTTGCTTTTTTGGTTAAATGGATGTTCGGACTTCCGCATAACTCGTGCAAGTTGTTTCCAGTTTGCACGCAAACAAGCCTCTACACTGCTTCACGAATAGATAGGGGTCCTCATTGGATGACAAATTTTGATAACTATGATCCGGACATTATAATCCAAATGTATATATATAAGCTTTGATGGCCTACATTGAAGATTGAATATGCCCTAAGGACCAATTTTTTATGGTTGTGGAGACAAGCTGCCCTTACCGAGCTTATTCTAAAGTTCAATTTAAAATTTTATTTCAGCCTTCTAAAATAAAACTCAATAAGCTGGTAGGGGCAACTTATCTTCATGGCCGCGAATAAGCCACAAAAGAATTGTCCCTAAGATTCATAGTGTCGGTATTTCTTCTAAGAAGAATACCAGATTTATTTCAATTGGGAATTCGGCCGAATGCATGACAGAACCCACACATAAATTGAGACATGACCGAGATTTCCCGAACACAAGCATAACTTGTCCAAGAGAAAAGAACTAGTAAAACTGTTAGTAGCATATTAAGCAGGAGTAATATCACGTCTCTTCCAATGCAAATGTGCTTACATGAGGTGCTAAATATATTAAAAAGTTTAGCACCTAAAGCCCCCAATGCATTGGTGCTTAACTTGTCGTTGCTAAGAATGCTTCATTTAATGATTTTACAACTAAAGTTGTTCATGCATTGGTGGTTTTGTTTTCATTTAAGTGTTTTTCCTAGGTTCACGTGCTTAACATTGTTTCTTCCTTGGGTCACCATACTCATCTCTCTCTTATAAATTAGCTTGCTACATCAGATTTTTTGCCTACATAGCAGCCTTGGAGCAACTCCAACGCAATAACCCAAATGGACGGCGTTTTTGTCCACTTTATGTCCGTTTGGGTCGGTCAACCGCTCGGTGTCTGCCCTGTTTAAGATTTGGATCAGCAGTGGGGCCAATGCGCACGACCCATTTCATGTCTGCGTGCACATTTGAAAACGCTCGGCACCGTATATCGATACAATGGCCATGCCGGCACCATGCCACCATTCGACATACAATGTTGCACCATGCCAACGCCACACAATTCATGCTCGAGCACTTGCTAGTGGCCGGCACACATGCCATCACACAAAAAGGGGAGGGAGTTCGACCCAAAGCCATCTCGGCCGTGGTCACGCTAGCACACTTGCAGGCATACAAAAAAGGATGGCGCTCGCCACCACAGATCATTCGTCGTCGAACTTGAGCATGTCGGCCTGCATCTTCTCGAAGCATGACCTCTTCCTTGATGACACGGTGTTGAGATCAGCCTTCATGATCTCCACCCTTGTCATCATGCTAGCGAGAGCCATTTTTTCGTCTTGGTCTTGGCATTTGCAGCCTCGATCTCTAGCATCTTGGCTTGCTTTTCTGCCTCCATCTCAAGCATCCTAGCTTGCTTCTTCGCCTCCATCTCAAGCCACCTCCTTTGGATCTCAATGAAGGCGCTCATTTGCTCTTCCTTGTCTTGTCGGCGCTTCTCCTCCCTTGAATCCTTCTTGGTCACCATGCCCTCCACGTCTGCGATTAAGGCGATCGACGCCACATCCCGCTTGTCCTCTTTCTTGGAGTTGGTCTTTCCCCGTGGACATGGCTTCTCACCCTCCCCAACCTCCTCCACAGCTTCCTTCCCCCCATGCGCTATGAGGGCAGCATATTGGAGCTTAAACTTCTGCTCATCTTTGATGATCCTCCAACAATGAGAAAGGTTGAAGGACTTGCCTTTGCGTTGGACCTTGAATGAACCCAAAGCTTGGAATGCCTACAAATGAATTACACACAAGCATACTAGCAAATGAACATGAAAACAAAGAGGGGCCTATGCATGCATACCATGTCTTGCATGCTGATGCCGGTCATGGGATGTGCCATGAAGCTCTTATAAGTGGCACAAAACTTATTGCATTCTTGTTGGATCACCTTCCATCACTTTGAAGTGGACACCCACCCGCGCGTGCTTTGCATTTGGTACGGCGGAAACTTCTTGCGTTCGTGAAACTCACGATGGACACGAATCCAAAAGGTTCTTGCCTTTTGATCGGCGCCGACCTTGGGGTCTTGCCCAATGTCCCTCCAACACTCACAAAGGAGCTTGTTGTCACGCCCAAGATGCGACCCTATCCTCAATTTGGCATGAAGGCCTCGTCAGGGATAGAAGCACATCTCGTCGTGTCGCAAGAATGGATATCGTTACAAGTACATGTACTGAAAAGATGAGATATATTTAGAATTGGCTTACACTCGCCACAAGTTACATCAAAGTCACAACAGTACAATACATAATCATCATGAAGAAGAGCAGGGTCCGATTACGGACGAAAACAAACGAGAAAAGAAGAACGACGTCCATCCTTGCTATCCCAGGTTACCTGCCTCGAACCCATCCTAGATCGATGAAGAAGAAGAAGAATAAGCAACTCCAAATGAACAATCAACGCGCTCGCATCAAATTACCTTTACCTGTACCTCCAACTGGTGTTGTAGTAATCTGTGAGCCACAGGGGACTGAGCAATCTCATTTCCAAAGGTATCAAGACTAGCAAAGCCTAATGGGTGAGGTATGGTTAAGTGGTGAGGTTGCAGCAGCGGCTAAGCATATATTTGGTGGCTAAACTTACGAGTACAAGAATAAAGAGGGGGATGATCTACGCATAACGAACGTGAACTACTCATGATCATATGAATGATCCTGAACACCTACCTACGTTAGACATAACCCCACCGTGTCCTCGATCGGAGCAGGAGCTCACGAAAGAGACAGTCACGGTTACGCACACAGTTGGCATATTTTAGTTAAGTTAACTTCGAGTTATCTAGAACCAATGTTAAACAAAGTTTCCACGTTACCACATAACCGTGGGCACGGCTTTCCGAAAGATTTAACCCTGCAGGGGTGCTCCAACTAGTCCATCACAAATTACCACAGGCCGCATAGAAATCCTCAATCACGACACTCACGATCTCGTCGGATTCCTTAGTGGAAAACCTCAACTTTGGGATTATCCAAAGCATCACCGGAATCCTGATGCACAAGATATCTCATCAAAGGTAAAACTAATCCAGCAAGGCCACCCGACGTATCGACGATCCCGATAGGAGCCGCGTATCTCATTCTTAGGACACGACGGATAAGCGAAGCGTACGGTGGCCTGATAGAAATCTCCCGAGTTGCCCCGGGTTGGCCCCGCACGGTGCTCTGTTTTGGACCAGCACCATCAGCACTGGCCCCCCTGTATTATGTATAATTACTCCTCGGGTAGCGCTAACTCCCTATGCATTTCAGTGTTATCAAAATTATTATGCTGGTCAAAGAGTACCAATGTTGGGCCTTGCAAGACCAGCTTTAATCTAAAACGAATTATCAAGGGGGTCCCCATAACAACCCAGATCGTGTTATGAGCGCTCAATTATGGAACATAACACCGGTAGCCGAAATCTAAGGGGGCAAAGGTGGAACAAAACACCAGGCTAGAAAGGCCGAGCCTTCCACCTTTTACCAAGTATATAGGTGCATTAAATTAAATAGCATTAATATGGTGATATGACAAGGGACCCATGTTATCACATGGAAGCAACTGCACCTGCAACTAGCAACGCTAACAACATAGTTAAGCAAGTAGTAACATAGACATTCAGTGGTTTTCTAGGTTGAACAGGTTGAAGGTTGTCATGGCATTGTTGAGAAGCTGATATTTGACATGTGGTAGGCAACGAGACATAATCGATAGAAGCGGTAAAACTAGCATGGCAATGATAGTAATTGTATCGGGGAAATGGCCATCTTGCCTGAGATCCCGCTTGGAAGAAGAATGCCTCCGTGAAGCAGACGAACTGATGTAGTCGAATGGGTCCTCACAATCCGACACGCTTGCGGAACTCTAGCGAGACGAGGAAGACGGAAACAAGAATCAACACACGATATTCACCACATGATGCACAACACAAATGATGCATGAGCAGCTGAACACATGCAAGACACGGCATGACAATTCACACAATCAAACACTACACATTAAGTGAAGTTCAATATGCAACGAGTTGCATATTGACGAAACTCCACGTTTATTTATTTAGTTCTATCCCGATTAGATACACGGCAATATTAAATGTGGTTAAACATGGCAAGAGGTGAAGCGTAATTAAACTACCTATCTAGGCATTTTAAATGAGATCGGAAATGACATATAGCACCTCCGAGACGACCTCACATGTTAATTTACAATTCTGTCCAGATCTGAACTAACACATTTAATTAGTTGTTAAACAGCAGAACAAATAGGTTCACGTGATTCTACGCGTCGTTACGAGAAATTTACACATAGAGAACATCTCCAACGGAGCTACGGTTCAAAAGATACAAGCACCGCAAGATATGATGGCATGAATGCAAAATGTGTGCAACGACGATCACGAGCACTCCAAAACATACAACCAGCAAGAGAAAATGAAACCGCACAAGGTTCTAAGCAAGTTTCATGTAGGACACGATCAAATCGGAGCTACGGTTCAACAACTACGAGCAAAACAAGAAATCACTACAATCTGCCAAAATCAGCCACATAGCATTTCTACACCCCACAACTACGAGCTACACAACTCCAATCTACTCAAACAAGGCATGACACGAAAGAGGGAAAGAAGCACTACAACAAACAACTAACAACAACTAGCATGGCATCATGGAACACTGGGAAAAGAAGACACAAAATGGCATCTCACACACTATTTCAGACTGAGTGAAAATTACACTTCATGAAAGTGCAGTTTTCAATCTGAAGGCATATTGACAGAAGCAAAACCATAAGCTACGGGACTCCGAATGGCATGAAAATTCATAGCATAATAGAGAAACACAAGGTCTACAACTAACTCCATTGGACCAACCTCAAAAGAGCTACAGATCACAAGATAGAGGCAAGACAAGACAACAACAAAATATAACAGATCTCAGACTTAGAAATATTTCAGCATCTCTAAAACATCACTGTTTCTAGCAACTTGAGAGCAAGCAAACCACACCTAAACATGCATTTCTATTGCAACCAAAAATACCAGGGGCTAGACTAAACATCAAAGGGCAACTCTCTAGTTGACAACTCCGTCTAACGAAGCACGGAATAAATCCTACGAAATAGACAAGAGAGCAACATAGCATAATATCGCGCGAACTAACTTGCTCAAAAGCTAAAACTAAATACACAGAAAAATCCTATGGATTTTTCTACCCCGAAAACATATAAAACATGTGGGGTTGCAACACAAAAATATTATCACTCGTAAATGCAAGATAATAACCTATACACGGAAAAATAAACTAGCGGCAATCCCTACACGCAGAAATACCAACGTCTACTCTAAAATACATGGAAAAGCGGTTCCTAAAACATGGACATTTCTACTACGGCATTCGAGCAACCCGGGCACGCGCGAAAAATAAATGCGGACAACTATTCTATTGAGACAACACGCAAACCTAGGCATATGGCGGCTCAAACTACGGCAAACGAATATGCAAGTTTTATAATCGGATTCTACACGCAAAACTACACCAAAAACATATACAACTCATCGCAATCCGACTTACGGATTTAAAGTTACGAGCATTCTAAATATCGTCTATAATCTGGAATTTTATTAAATTCCGAAAATAAACCTAAACATTTAACGGGCTAGACAGAGGCGCAAAATAGAAAGGTGCGCTTGGGGCGAGGGATGGATCACCTTGGGGAAAAGCCTCTTGGGCCGGCCTGGCCGGGAGGAGGCCGAAGGGCCTCGGGGATTGACCGAGCTGGGCCACTGCGGGGGCGCGTGGCCTGGGCCGGCTCGGGGCCCAGCCGAGGCGGTAGGTGGCGCTGGCCACGGGGATTCGTCCCCCTCGACCAGGAAGGTGCTGGCGGCCGCTCCAGGCGGGGCGACGGCGCATGGCGGCGCGCGGGCTCGCGAGCAGGCGGGGCGCCGGGGACGGATCCGGGCGGGAGGCGGCCAGAGGAGCCGGATCCGGGAGGCTACAGGGCGGCGCAAGCTTCGGGCAGGCAGCGGCGAACAAGCAACGGGCGGCGCCGGAGCTGGCCGAGCTGACGACGGCGGGATCCGGCAGCGCGGAGGCGGGGCAAGGAACAACAGCGAGGAACGGAGGGAGGGGCGGCTCGGGCTCAGGGGCTGGCCATGGCGGCGGCGCACAGGAGGACGGGGACGACATGCGCGGGAGGAGGCAGCGTCCTCGGGAGCTGGGGTACCGCACGAGGCAGGGAGAGCCAGCGGCGGCGGTGGCGGATTCGGATGGGCCCGGAGGGCCTCGCGCGGGCCGGAGCGTGCCGGCGGCAGGGAGGAGAGAGAGGGCGCGGCTGGGGTAGGAGGGCGCGTTTTTCGAGGCAGATGGCTAGGGTTAGCCATTTTAGGCAGGGTAGGGCATCTATTTATAGGATGTGGCTAGGTTAGGTGGTATCTGGAGGTTTTCGACCCTCCGATCGCGATCGTACGGTCCGATCGGAGAGGCGGGCTAGCGTTTGTTGTGAAGAGTAGTTATCCGGAGACAAGGGGGGAAAACGGGCGACGCGGCAACGATATTTAAAACACCGACAACCATCCGACGGTAGACCGAATATGGTGCCGCTACGATCGACCGTTCGGTTACCACACGGACTCCGATGGCAACGAAATTTGACAGGCGGCCTAGCTATATTAAAATACGACCGCACGTCAAATCTCAACCCAATCAGAGAAATTTTTACGCACACTTTTAAAACAAGGTTTCGACGATGCCGCAGGCGCATGCGTGTGTGAACGGGCTCAGAACGAACAACGACGAGAACCGGCAACTAACAACGGATGCAACTTTTGAAAATTGGCGGCAACGAGATGTCAATGCAATGCAGATGATCCGCATGAATGCGATGATGATGCGACAAAAGAAAATAACCACACGACAAAAACGGAATAGAAGGGGAATCTTCTGGAACGTCGGTCTCGGGTTGTCACACTTGTCCACGGCCGCAATGTATGCCTTCCTTCGTCTGCTTTTGTGCTTCGGATGCACCTCAACGGCTTGGTTGGAGAGCTTGTCCTCGAACAAAGGCTCCCCGTCGGTGTCCACCTCATCCTCTTCCTCGAGGCCGTAGTCATCCGGAAACACGTGGTTGAGCGGGAAGCCGTCCAGGTCGAGGCCGAACTGATCTTGCATGAAGGTGGGCTGCATGCCAGCTTGGTCGTAGGTCGACGGCGTGAACGGCCCGCCTTGGCCGTCCTGGCTTTGAGTCTCTTCGGGGTCGTAGCCAGCCGCAGCCGCACCGCCTACGATCGTCGCATCACCTCAAAGATGATTGTCAGCATGAAGTGGTTGGCCCACTCATCGTTGACGGCCGCGGACATTTCATCGAATAGGTTGCGGGCGCTGGAGAGCATGTCGACTGACATCTCCCGCACGCGTTTCCTCGGCCCACCAAATGACGAGCCACCAACTACCAGTGTGGCGTTGAGGTTGATGGGCGCGGGCGCAGGGGTGGAAGGTGGCGCCATGCTCACCTCCGATGAGCATTCCCCGGAGAGGCAGGAGGCTTGCCGGTAGACATGAAAGCAGGGAATTGGCTGAGTCATCAGTGCGCGGGGAGACTCTGGCATCGCCATCCGAAGGAACGCAAACGAGCTTGTGCTGGCCGCGGCCACGACGGCGTCAGCACCTTCTTCTTCTTGGGCGCTGTGGCGGTCTGGCAGTGGGCGTGAGTCTTACCTTTGAGGGAGGGGGCGGTCGTGATGCCGGGCGAGGCGAGGGAGGCGAGGCCGGCGGCGACATCGAGGTCATCGTCCATGGCGAGCAGTCGGGAGCACACGCGGGCGGGAGGGTTTTGGGAAAGTGGAGGGGAATGATGGAGGCTTTGCCACCGACTAGCGGGTCAGGGGGAGTAGTTGGCACGCAACGCATGTCCGTCTCTTATCCGCGTCGACCCAAATCAGGCTTAAAAGTGGACAGGAAACGGGTCGACAGACGGACGAAAAACGAACACGCGTCCGTTTGGGTAGACGCGGTGGGACGACTTTTCTGTCAATCGCGATCTAAACGGACGCGTCCGAACGAAATGGATGTGCCCATTGGAACTTCATGAGTATCCAAGCGTTTGGTTGCTTGAGTAATTAGGAGTCTACTCCTAGGGTAGGGAACGGGGCTTCTTTCGGCGCGGAAGGAACAGCGAGCAACAGCTCGTAACCTCCTCCTACCTCCCATTTAAATTCCGCCAGCTCTTGGAAAAGATTAGGCGCAACCCAAGTGGCGACCTCCCATTTTTCTGCGGCCGGCCAAGAAAAATGACGCGTTCAAATAATCAAAATACTAGAAGTAATTATTCAGGGGGTCCAAGGCCGCGTTAACTCGACATATTTCAATCACGTAGTACTACTGCAGTAAACAATTAAGGCTAGCATAAAAAGCAGCTTACGGTGAGGACCTAATGATTAGGCAACGATAAACAAGTCGCGCGGCGCACATGGTGTGTACGCGAATCCTGCTGTTTCCCCGGCCATTGACGAAATCATTCGGGTACTCCTTTGTCGTAATCCGGCCGCGTACGACGCTAATCACGTTCACACCCCACGCGCTCTCGAGATAATTACCGCGGCGTACGAGTGGCAGCTGGATGCCTGTGCAGGAAATAATTTATGTGGTCTTTCTGCAGAACGGATTTATACAGAACTCTTCCGTGAGTTTGTCAAGCAAACAGGACATGTTCAGTAAAATGAATTGTACGTGAGCTGTGTTGCAGGATGCAACTCGCGGCAATCTGAAAGCTCCAGCTAATCATAGTCCATGAGTTGAACCGGGACCTGGCACAGTGGCACTGATTGAGCCATGAGAATGCTCCAACAGACAAGTCTACGGATACATGTCATATATACTCGCGCGTTACGGTACCACATCTGCACCAAACACTTGTATTACTATTATAATTTACGAACGATCAAGTCAGAATGGCAGATGCGAGATATTTGCGTCTGCTTTGGATCAGAATCAGAATGTGTTGGCGCTGCCTCTTGGTGGGAAGGCAACCAGTTGCGTTTGCAGCACAGTGTTGCGCGCCATGTGCTTTCCAATCAACCAGGATGCTGCTGTTGCCCCACCCCCCATCCAGCCGCAATTTTTTTTCCATCAAACCAAGCTTTGTTGTTCCTCGAAACAGATTTACGCCCACCATATTAACATAGAATCACTTTGAACATCTCCTGGGCAAACATCACATCAAGTCTAAAAACTAATGCAAACGATAGTTCGGGGAAGCGCGTATGACCCGTCATTGTTGAGTCCTTCGAAGTCGTCCTACTACACCCCTAGTATTTGAACCGTTGCATACCGAACGACACCTTCAAAAATAAATGTGACGGCAACAACGTGGCTGTCCAGACATGTCATAGGATTTTTTTCCGATACACGAAGAAACGTGGGGAATGGCTACTTCCGACGTCCTTTAGGAATGAGTGACGGCACCCGCAAGCGGCACCATGTCGGTGCCAAATGAGCCGGCATGGATTTCTTCCAACCCCAAAACACCACTACCCACATGATATGTAGCCCTCAATCCATCTTGCCATCCACTATCACGCGCAACCACTGTCTTGACTGAAAGGATCGATATGATGGCTCTTTTTTAAGAAATTAGGGTTAGCAACAAAAGGTTGTCTAGGTAAGCAACTAGGTGAACAACTTGGAGTAAGCGCTATAGCTTGTTTCCAATATTCAGCAGTTTGATCAAACCAAGCTTCCGCAATTTCCGAATCACCCTCTAGAATGGCATGTTCTCCTCGGTCGGAATAGGTAGTTCCTTCCCTTAAACTGTACTCGAGAGTTTCCTACCTCATACGGCTTAGAAATTGCTCTCTTAATTTCCTCTATCTTAACTGAATTCGATTTATCAAAAATTAACCCAATTTGTTCTTGGGTTAAGCAGAAGAAATTAATTACCTAAGTTTCAAACCCTAATTTTTATCAATAATTAGTTTGATCTTTTTTCCCACCTTCAGAAGAATGAAGCATAGATAGATATAGAGCCTTCGTTCAAATTTTCTGAAATGTAACTATGCCGGTTTCATATATGAAATCTCTATAGAATCCTTTAAAAAGACTTTTTTCCATACCATAAGAAAGAAAAAAGAACTTACTATCCTTTGGATCTGATACTACACCGTTGCTTAATCCCTTAGTGGATCGGCTCTATTAGATAAGCGGATTCCTAAATTTTGCCCCATATCATGGGATAAGTAAGCAATTTTTTTAGTTGTATCGACCCAATACGATGCTAACAACAACTACTAGCAAGCAAGCAAGAAAGGGATGCAACACGATAATATCTTACACAAAGTAAAGGCAAGAAATAACCACAAGTGGAGTTGGTGCAGACGAGGATGTGTTACTGAAGTTCCTTTCATTTAAGGGAAAGTACACCTCCGTTCGAGTGGTGTGGAGGCACAATACTCCCCCAAAAGCCACTAGGGCCATTGTATTCTACTCACGCCCTCACACAATGTAAGGGGCCGTGATTCCACTAGTGGTGCCTTGAAGGAGGCGACCGAACCTTTACAAACAAGGTTGGGGCAATCTCCACAACTTTGGAGGCTCCTAACACAATCACGAAGCTTCACCATAATGGATTGTGACTCCGAGGTGACCTCTTCCGTCTAGGGTCCTTAAACACCCAAGAGTAACAAGATCCACAAGGGATTGGTGGGGGCATCAAATTTCTCTTGGTGGAACTGTAGATCATGACTTTTGTCAAGGTGCACCCTTTCCCCCACCCTCCCTCTCGAGCCGCTCCAGCAAGCGTCGGGGGGGGGGGGGGGGGGAGGGGGAGGGAACGCTAACATGTAGCCCCCCTTCTGTCGTAGCGCCTCCTCCCCTCGCCGCTACCCCGATTTGCTGGCGGGCAAAGCGTGGCCAGTTTGGGCGATGGCAGGGCCTCCTCCTCCCCCGCCTGATGTTAGATGGCGTGTGCCGTCTGGGTCGAGCGGCGGCACGGCGGATGCTCAGGGCACGGTGGCAGGGGTGCGGTCTGCAGGTGGCGGCGCAAAGTGGCTGATGCGGGTGGGGGCGTGCTCTCTTCCTTGTGGCGGCGGCTCTGGGTGCGTCCTAGATCTCACGAAGCAAGGTTCGGTTGGCCTAGGCCTTTGTGATGGCAGGGCTTTGGCTCGCCGCAGGGGTTGGCTAACTTCGGTGGTTGCCCGTGCTACGACACTCCCTGGTGGTGGTAGGCGTGTCGTCCTGTTGGGAAACGTAGCATAAATTTAAAATTTTCCTACGCATGTTCAGATCTTCCTATGGAGAGACCAGCAACGAGAGAGGGGTAAGAGCATCTTCATACCTTTGAAGATCTCTAAGCGGAAGCGTTGCTAGAACGCGGTTGATGGAGTCGTACTCGCGGCGATTCCGATCTAGTGCCGAACAACGGCACCTCCGCGTTCAACACACGTGCAGCCCGGTGACGTCTCCCGCACCTTGATCCAGCAAGGAGGAGGGAGAGGTTGGGGAAGATGTCTAGCAACACGACGGCGAGGTGTCGGTGGAGAGACGAGGTCCCCCGGCAGGGCTTTGCCAAGCGCCGACAGAGAGGAGGAGGGAGAGGAGCAGGGCTGCGCCGAGAGAGAGATCAAAGAGTGGTTCTCAATGGCCAAAAGCCCTCTCTATTTATAGGAGGAGGGGGGAGGGCTGCGCCACCCCTAGGGTTCCCTCCCTAGGGGCCGGCGGCCACCAGATGGGAGAGGGGGGCGGCGGCTAGGGTGGGAGGGGGTGTGGCGCACCACCTGGTGGGCCTAAGGCCCACCCGCGCCTAGGGTTGCCCCCTCTCCCCACCACTTGCGCATTGGGCTGGGTGTGGGAGGCGCACCAGCCCACCTAGGGGCTGGTTCCCTCCCGCACTTAGCCCATCTAGCCTCTTGGGGTCGTTCCCCCCCTTCGGTGGTCCCTCGGGACCACCTCCAGTGGTCCCGGTGGTCCCGCTACGTTACCGGTGACGCCCGAAACACTTCCGGTGTCCAAAACCATCCGTCCTATATATCAATCTTTACCTCCGGACCATTCCGGAGCTCCTCGTGACGTCCGGGATCTCATCCGGGACTCCGAACAACTTTCGGTAACCTCGTACAACAATTCCCTATAACCCTAGCGTCATCGAACCTTAAGTGTGTAGACCCTACGGGTTCGGGAGACAGGCAGACATGACCGAGACACCTCTCTGGCCAATAACCATCAGCGGGGTCTGGATACCCATCGTGGCTCCCACTAGCTCCACGATGATCTCATCGGATGAACCACGATGTCAAGGATTCAATCAATCCCGTATACGATTCCCTTTGTCTGTCGGTATAGAACTTGCCCGAGATTCGATCGTCGGTATACCTATACCTTGTTCAATCTCGTTACCGGTAAGTCTATTTACTCGTTCCGTAGCACGTCATCGTGTGACTAACTCCTTAGTCACATTTAGCTCATGATGATGTTCTACCGAGTGGGCCCAGAGATACCTCTCCGTCACACGGAGTGACAAATCCCGATCTCGATTCGTGCCAACCCAACAGACACTTTCGGAGGTACCCGTAGTGCACCTTTATAGTCACCCAGTTACGTTGTGACGTTTGATACACCCAAAGCACTCCTACGGTATCTGGGAGTTGCACAATCTCACGGTCGAAGGAAAAGATACTTGACATTAGAGAAGCATTAGCATATGAACAATACGATCTAGTGCTAGGCTTAGGATTGGGTCTTGTCCATCACATCATTCTCCCAATGATGCGATCCCGTTATCAATGACATCTAATGCCCATGATCTGGAAACCATGATCATCTATTGACTAACGAGCTAGCCGACTAGAGGCTTGCTAGGGACACATTGTGATCTATTCATTCACACATGTATTACTGTTTCCTGTTAATACAATTATAGCATGAACGATAAACGATTATCATGAACAAGGAAATATGATAATAACCATTTTATTATTGCCTCTAGGGCATATTTCCAACAGTCTCCCACTTGCACTAGAGTCAATAATCTAGTTACATTGTGATGTATCGAACACCCATACCATTATGGTGTTGATCATGTTTTGCTCGTGGAAGAGGTTTAGTCAACGGGTCTGCAATATTCAGATTTGTGTGTACTTTACAAATATCAATCACTCCACTCTGGACATGGTCCTGGATGGAGTTGTAGCGGCGCTTGATGTGCTTCGTCTTCCGGTGAAACCTGGGCTCCTTGGCTATGGCAATGGCTCCAGTGTTATCACAGAAGAGTGTCATAGGACCCGACGCGCTGGGAACCACTCCAAGGTTGGTGATGAGCTCCTTCATCCAAATTCCTTCATGAGCCGCTTCTGAAGCAGCTATGTACTCCGATTCACATGTAGATGCTGCCACGACTTCTTGCTTGCTGTTGCACCAGCTCACTGCCCCACCATTCAACACATATACGTATCCGGTCTGAGACTTAGAGTCATCCGGATCTGTGTCAAAGCTAGCGTCGACGTAACCCTTTACGACGAGCTCTTCGTCACCTCCATAAATGAGAAACATTTCCTTAGTCCTTTTCAGGTACTTAAGGATATTCTTGACCGCTGTCCAGTGTTCCGTACCGGGATCACTTTGATACCTCCCTACCAAACTTAGGGCAAGGTTTATATCAGGTCTGGTACATAGCATGGCATACATTAGAGAGCCCACGGCTGAAGCGTAGGGGACAGAACTCATCTTCTCTCTATCTGCTGCCGTGGTCGGCGACTGAGTCTTACTCAATCTCATACCTTGCAAAACTGGCAAGAACCCTTTCTTTGAGTTTTCCATATTGAACTTCTTCAATATCTTGTCAAGGTATGTACTTTGCGAAAGACCTATGAGGCGTCTCGATCTATCTCTATAGATCTTGATGCCTAATATGTATGCAGCTTCTCCAAGGTCTTTCATTGAAAAACTCTTGTTCAAATAGGCCTTTATGCTCTCCAACATCTCTATATTATTCCCCATCAATAATATGTCATCCACATATAGTACGAGGAAAGCTACAGAGCTCCCACTCAGTTTCTTGTACAGACAGGCTTCTCCGTAAACCTGTATGAACCCAAACGCTTTAATCACCTCATTAAAGCGAATGTTCCAACTCCGAGATGCTTGCACTAGCCCATAGATGGAGCGCTGGAGCTTGCACACTTTGTTAGCACCCTTAGGGTCGACAAAACCTTCTGGTTGCATCATATACAACTCTTCCTTAAGGTTCCCGTTAAGGAACGCTGTTTTGACGTCCATTTGCCAAATTTCATAATCATAAAAGGCGACAATTGCTAACATGATTCGGGATGATTTCAGCTTCGCTACGGGAGAGAAAGTCTCTTCGTAGTCAACTCCTTGAATTTGTCGAAAACCCTTTGCGACAAGTCGAGCTTTGTAAACGGTTACATTACGGTTTGCATCGGTCTTCTTCTTGAAGATCCATTTATTTTCTATGGCTCTCCGGTCATCGGGCAAGTCCACCAAAGTCCATACTTTGTTCTCATACATGGATCCTATCTCGGATTTCATGGCCTCAAGCCATTTGTTGGAATCTGGGCCCGCCATCGCTTCTTCATAGTTCGAAGGTTCACCGTTGTCTAACAACATGATTTCCATCACAGGGTTGCCGTACCACTCTGGTGCGGAGCGTACCCTTGTGGACCTTCGCGGTTCAGTAGTAACTTGATCCAAAGCTTCATGATCATCATCATTAACTTCCTCTTCAGTCGGTGTAGGCGCCACAGGAACAACTTCCTGCGCTGCGCTACTTTCCTGTTCGAGAGGGGGTGTAATTACCTCATCAAGTTCTACCTTCCTCCCACTTACTTCTTTCGAGAGAAACTCTTTCCCTAGAAAGGATCCGTTCTTGGCAACAAAGGTTTTACCTTCGGATCTAAGATAGAAGGTATACCCAATAGTTTCCTTAGAGTATCCTATGAATACGCATTTCTCCGCTTTGGGTTCGAGCTTTTCTGGTTGAAGTTTCTTCACATAAGCATCGCAGCCCCAAACTTTAAGAAACGACAACTTAGGTTTCTTGCTAAACCATAGTTCATACGGTGTCGTCTCAACGGATTTAGACGATGCCCTATTTAAAGTGAATGCTGCAGTTTCTAATGCGTATCCCCAAAATGATAGCGGTAAGTCGGTGAGAGACATCATAGATCGTACCATATCTAATAAAGTGCGATTACGACATTCAGACACTCCGTTGCTCTGCGGTGTGCCAGGCGGCGTCAGTTGTGAAACGATTCCACACTTCCTTAGGTGTGTGCCAAACTCGTGACTCAAATATTCTCCTCCACGATCAGATCGTAGACATTTAATTTTTCTGTCACGTTGATTCTCAACCTCACTCTGAAATTCCTTGAACTTTTCAAACGTCTCAGATTTGTGCTTCATCAAGTAGATATACCCATACCTACTCAAATCATCGGTGAGAGTGAGAACATAACGATAACCACCGCGAGCCTCAACATTCATTGGACCACACACATCAGTATGTATTATTTCCAATAAGTCGGTTGCTCTCTCCATTATTCCTGAGAATGGAGTCTTAGTCATCTTGCCCATGAGGCATGGTTCGCATGTGTCAAATGATTCAAAGTCAAGAGACTCTAATAGTCCATCAATATGGAGCTTCTTCATGCGCTTAACGCCGATATGACCAAGGCGGCAGTGCCACAAGTATGTGGGACTATCATTATCAACTTTGCATCTTTTGGTACTCACACTATGAATATGTGTAACATCACGATCGAGATTCGTCAAGAATAAACCATTCACCAGCGGAGCATGACCATAAAACATATCACTCATATAAATAGGACAACCATTATTCTCTGACTTAAATGAGTAGCCATCTCGCATTAAGCAAGACCCTGATACAATGTTCATGCTTAAAGCTGGTACTAAATAACAATTATTAAGGTTTAAAACTAATCCCGACGGTAGATGTAGAGGTAGCGTGCCGACGGCGATCACATCGACCTTTGAACCATTCCCGACGCGCATTGTCACCTCGTCCTTGGCCAGTCTCCGCTTATTCCGTAGTTCCTGCTTTGAGTTGCAAATGTGAGCAACAACACCGGTATCAAATACCCAAGAGCTACTACTAGCACTGGTAAGGTACACATCAATAACATGTATATCACATATACCTTTAACGTTGCCGACCTTCTTGTCCGCTAAGTATTTGGGGCAGTTCCGCTTCCAGTGACCCTTTCCCTTGCAATAGAAGCACTCAGTCTCAGGCTTGGGTCCGTTCTTTTTCTTCTTCCCGGCATCTGGCTTACCAGGCGCGGCAACAGCTTTGCCGTCTTTCTTGAAGTTCTTCTTACCCCTGCCTTTCTTGAAACTAGTGGTCTTGTTGACCATCAACACTTGATGCTCCTTCTTGATTTCTACTTCTGCAGACTTGAGCATTGAGTACAACTCGGGAATGGTTTTCTCCATCCCTCGCATGTTGTAGTTAAGCACAAAGCCTTTGTAGCTTGGTGGGAGAGACTGGAGGATTCTGTCAATGATAGCATCATCCGGAAGTTCGACTCCAAGTGAAGTCAGACGACCGTGTAACCCAGACATTTTGAGTATGTGCTCACTGACAGAACTGTTCTCCTCCATCTTACAGCTGAAGAACTTGTCGGAGACTTCATATCTCTCGACACGGGCATGAGCTTGAAAAACTAGCTTCAGCTCTTGGAACATCTCATATGCCCCGTGTTGCTCAAAACGTCTTTGGAGCCCCGTTTCTAAACTGTATAACATGCCACACCTGACCAGAGAGTAGTCATCACTCCGCGCTTGCCAGACGTTTAGAATGTCCTGGGCTGCTGCGGGAGCGGGAGGGTCACCTAGCAGCGCATTAAGGACATAAGCCTTTTTAGCTGCTTCAAGGATGAGCTTCAGGTTGCGAACCGAGTCCGCATAGTTGCTACCATCATCTTTCAGCTTGTTTTTCTCTAGGAATGCGTTGAAGTTGAGGTTGACGTTGGACATCTACAATATTTGTAAAGACAACTTTCAGACTAAGTTCATGACAATTAAGTTCATTTAATCAAATTAGGTATGAACTCCCACTTAAATCGACATCCCTCTAGTCATCTAAGTCATACATGATCCATGTTGACTAACCCGTGTCCGATCATCACGTGAGACGTACTAGTCACCATGGGGAGCAACTTCATGCTGATCGTATTCAACCATACGACTCATGTTCGACCATTCGGTCTCTTGTATTCGAGGTCATGTCTGTACATGCTAAGCTCGTCGAGTTAACCTAGGTGTTTCGCATGTGTAAATCTGGCTTACACCCGTTGTATGCGAATGTTAGAATCTATCACACCCGATCATCACGTGGTGCTTCGAGACAACGAACCTTCGCAAGGGTGCACACTTAGGGGAATACGTTCTCGAAGTTTTAAGAGGGATCATCTTATTATACTACCGTCGTTTTAAGCAATAAGATGTAAAACATGATAAACATCACAATGCAATCATATAGTGACATGATATGGCCATTATCATCTTTGCTCTTTCGATCTCCATCTTCAGGCATCGCATGATCATCATCGTCACCGGCATGACACCATGATCTCCATCATCATGTCTCCGTGAAGTCGTCACGCCAACTACTACTATCACTACTACTATGGCTAACCGTTAGCAATGAAGTAAAAGTAGTAAGCACATGGCGTTGCATCTCATACAATAAATTAAGACAACTCCTATGGCTCCTGCAGGTTGTCATACTCATCGACATACAAGTCGTGAAACCTATTACAATAACATGATCATCTCATACATCATACATGCAACATCACAACTTTGGCCATATCACATCACATGTCAAACCCTGCGAAAACAAGTTAGACGTCCTCTAATTGTTGTTGCAAGTTTTACGTGGCTGATTTGGGTTTCTAGCAAGAACGCCTTCTTACCTACGTGACAGCCACAACGATGATATGCCAAAGCTATTTACCCTTCATAAGGACCCTTTTCATCAAATCCAATCCGACTAGAGTAGGAGAGACAGACACCCGCTAGCCACCTTTATGCACGATGTGCATGTCTGTCGGTGGAACCAGTCTCACGTAAGCGTACGTGTAAGGTCGGTCCGGGCCGCTTCATCCCACAATACCGTCGGAAAATAATAGGACTAGTAACGGCAAGCAAATTGACAAACCATCGCCCACAAATTTTGTGTTCTACTCGTGCATAGAATCTACGCATAGAAAACCTGGCTCGGATGCCACTGTTGGGAAACGTAGCATAAATTCAAAAAATTTCTACGCATGTTCAGATCTTCCTATGGAGAGACCAGCAACGAGAGAGGGGTAAGAGCATCTTCATACCTTTGAAGATCGCTAAGCGGAAGCGTTGCTAGAACGCGGTTGGTGGAGTCGTACTCGCGGCGATTCCGATCTAGTGCCGAACAACGGCACCTCCGCGTTCAACACACGTGCAACCCGGTGACGTATCCCGCACCTTGATACAGCAAGGAGGAGGGAGAGGTTGGGGAAGATGTCAAGCAACACGACGGCGAGGTGTCGGTGGAGAGACGAGGTCTCCCGGCAGGGCTTCGCCAAGCGCCGGCAGAGAGGAGGAGGGAGAGGAGCAGGGCTGCGCCGAGAGAGAGATCAAACGGTGGTTCTCAATGGCTAAAAGCCCTCTCTATTTATAGGAGGAGGGGGGAGGGCTGCGCCACCCCTAGGGTTCCCTCCCTAGGGGCCGGCGGCCACCAGATGGGAGAGGGGGGCGGCGGCTAGGGTGGGAGGGTGTGTGGCGCACCACCTGGTGGGCCTAAGGCCCACCTGCGCCTAGGGTTGCCCCCTCTCCCCACCACTTGCGCATTGGGCTGGGTGTGGGAGGCGCACCAGCCCACCTAGGGGCTGGTTCCCTCCTGCACTTAGCCCATCTAGCCTCTTGGGGTCTTTGCCCCCCTTCGGTGGTCCCCCGGGACCACCTCCGGTGGTCCCGGTGGTCCCGGTACGTTACCGGTGACGCCCGAAACACTTCCGGTGTCCAAAACCATCCGTCCTATATATCAATCTTTACCTCCGGACCATTCCGGAGCTCCTCGTGATGTCCGGGATCTCATCCGGGACTCCGAATAACTTTCGGTAACCTCGTACAACAATTCCCTATAACCCTAGCGTCATCGAACCTTAAGTGTGTAGACCCTACGGGTTCGGGAGACAGGCAGACATGACCGAGACACCTCTCTGGCCAATAACCATCAGCGGGGTCTGGATACCCATGGTGGCTCCCACTAGCTCCACGATGATCTCATCGGATGAACCACGATGTCAAGGATTCAATCAATCCCGTATACGATTCCCTTTGTCTGTCGGTATAGAACTTGCCTGAGATTCAATCGTCGGTATACCTATACCTTGTTCAATCTCGTTACCGGTAAGTCTCTTTACTCGTTCCGTAGCACGTCATCGTGTGACTAACTCCTTAGTTACATTGAGCTCATGATGATGTTCTACCGAGTGGGCCCAGAGATACCTCTCCGTCACATGGAGTGACAAATCCCGATCTCGATTCGTGCCAACCCAACAGACACTTTCGGAGGTACCCGTAGTGCACCTTTATAGTCACCCAGTTACGTTGTGACGTTTGATACACCCAAAGCACTCCTACGGTATCCAGGAGTTGCACAATCTCACGGTCGAAGGAAAAGATAGTTGACATTAGAGAAGCATTAGCATATGAACAATACGATCTAGTGCTAGGCTTAGGATTGGGTCTTGTCCATCACATCATTCTCCCAATGATGTGATCCCGTTATCAATGACATCTAATGCCCATGATCATCTATTGACTAAAAAGCTAGCCGACTAGAGGCTTGCGAGGGACACATTGTGATCTATTCATTCACACATGTATTACTGTTTCCTGTTAATACAATTATAGCATGAACGATAGACGATTATCATGAACAAGGAAATATGATAATAACCATTTTATTATTGCCTCTAGGGCATATTTCCAACACGTCCCCCGGCAAGATTCGGCCTTGGTCAGCATTTGGCGATGGTAGGAGCCGCGGGCTGCGCTTGGCATGGGTTGTTGACCTCGACGGTGCCTTCCGGTGATGGTTGACAACAGGGTGGCCGGAGTGGCACTTATCCATGGTGGTGTACGCCGCCTGGTGCAGAGATACGAGGGCTTGACTTGGTCAGCATGGGCCTTCTTCGTGTTCTGCTCTTTGTGTCGGTTGTTTTCTCATGGCACCGATACGATATCGGCTCTCCACGTGTTGTCTTTTCATCGAACGAATCAGCTTCGGTGCCAATAGGTTTAGCGACATTCGAGTTGCTCGTCAACGGCCGTTGGCAGTCACTAGGTTGCATCCACTCGGTCCACCAGGACCGACAGGGGAGGCACACTTGGGTGCCTCCTACTTTGGAGGTGCTAACCCAGACCTGGTGGCTGATGACGAGTTAGGAATGAAAGGTGGTCCCTTTCACTCCTACTACCGTGGTGGGGGTCGTGATGTGGATGGCCGATGGTGTCCGGGGCCATGGATGCCGGTGCGGTAGTCTCGGATGGTGGGCCTCATGGTTGGCTTCCCGATAGTCTCCGTGGTGGCGGTGGTGACTCTACTTCTTGGTCGTGTGGGCGGCAATGGGTGGAGTAGTGGGAGGCTCTGGTCTGCTCTGGTAGTGCCCAGATCTGGTGAGGATGGGTCAACTCTCATGGAGATGGTGATTGTGGCCCCATGTGATGGCGTTGGTGAGTGTTCGAGCGAAAGCTTCGCTATATGGCGCTGATGACAACGGCGCCTCTTGGTGTCGTGTTCTTCTTGGAGGCGTCGTTGTGGGTCTCGTTACGTCAGAGCTCCGGGTAAAAACCTATGTATGTTTGCTTGGACTCGACAACGGCAAAGCTTTGCACCGTGATGCGTCTCCAATGTATCTATAATTTTTTATTGTTCTGTGCTATAATATTATCATTGTAGGATGCTTTTGGTTGTTTATATACCAATTAATATTATTTTTGAGCACTAACCTATTAACGAAGTGCTTAGTGCGAGTTGCTGTTTTCTACATGTTTTTGACTTTTCACGTTCACAGTACCAAATGAAGTCCAATTGCCCCGAAACTATTTTATGATTTTTCATGACCAAAATAAGACCTCGAAGCTTCGAAAGGAGACTAGAGGCCACACAAGGGAGCCAGCACACAATAGGGCGCTCCCAGGGGGTGGTCGCGCCCTGATGTGTGGTGCCCCCCACGAGCCTCCTAGCGTCTCTCTTCGCTCTATAAATCCTCATTTATCCCAAAAACCCTAGAGAGCAACCCGAAACACTTTCTCCGCCGCCTCAAGCCTGTGTTCCGCATTGTGCCCATCTGAAGCCCTTTTCCGGTGCCCTGACGGAGGGGGGATCGATCAGGGAGGACGTCTACATCCACCTTGTTGCTCCCATGGTGATGTGTGAGTAGTTTAACATAGACCTAGGAGTCCGTAGTTAGTAGCTAGATGGCTATGTCTCTCTCTTGATCTTCAATACAACGATCATCACATCTTTGCTTTGATCTATCCGATGTAATCATTTTATGCGGTGCGTTTGTTGGGATCTGATGAATTGTTGGTTTATGTTCAGACTATTCATGATAAATATTTGAGTCTTTTATGAATTCTAATTATGATTCTTATTTGCATGATTATCATAGCTTCATAAATCTCTCCGATCTATTGAAATAGTTTGGCCAACTATATTGATATTTCTTCAAGGAGAGGGGTGTGTTGTAGTGGGTTCAATCCGTCGGGTTTCTATATCTCAGTGATAGAAGGGGACAAGATAGGTCTTTCTATTGTTTCTACTTAGGATAAAACGATGGGGTTATTTCATATTGATTGAGTTCTCTTTGTTTACATCATGTCATTGTTCTCCAAGCATTACTCTGTTTTACTTAATACTCTAGATGCATTCTGGATAGTGGCCGATGGGTGGAGTAATAGTAATAGGTGCAAGAAATAGTCGTGCTATTTGCTTGTGGACGTGATGTCTATATACACATGATCATTGATGTGAATATTACATAACTATGCACTTTTCTATCAGTTGCCCAATAATAATTTGTTTACCCACTCTGTGCCTACCATATGAGAGATGCCATTAGGAAAACTATTGTTCCCGTGTCTATACACTTATAAGTTTACAAATGCTACAATTACCTTGCTGCCTTTATTTACTTTGTAATTATGAACTATCTTCTATACATCTTACTTGCTTGTAAATAATGAGTCTAAGGGGATTAGCAACCCTCTTGCCTGTGTCGGGTGCAAGTGTTTGCTTCTTTGTGTGTAGTCACTAAAGACGGGGGCGGGTTGTTACTCCTATTGGTTCGATAAACCTTGGTTCTCTACCGAGGGAAATACTTACCTATATTGTGTTGCATCACCCGTTCCTCTTCACGGAAAACCCAGCGCAGATCGCAAGCATCGAGAAGGATTTCTGACGCCATTGTCGGGGAGTATCACCAACCTACTATCAAGTAAATTCGCACACAGAATCATTCACGTGTTATTCTTCTGTATTTGTTGTTATATTTAGCTTGCTTCATAAAAATCGAAAATACAAAAATATTTATCTTTGCTAGTTTCTAGTTTATTTATTTGCATGCTTGAAAGTTGATTTCATGTGTGAGTTTGAAATTAGTGGTGCTTCCGCAGCTAGCGCGGAAGCCCTTGAATACCTAACTTCACCTTTTGGTGAGAATGCTAAAAGAAATATTTAAAAAGTTGCTAAAGATAAACTTGATAATCTTGTGGGTGATGATCCTTCTAAGTGAGAACCTATTATGCAAACAAATAAATTCCACATAGGTAGTGGTAATATTATTGTAAAGACTGTGATTCAACATTTTTTTTCACTTGTGCAGGATCGTTACACTTCATAGGAGGCTCTATTTTTGCTAGAATTACAAGTTGTACGGATGCTATATCTTTGCATATAGTACAACTGGAAAGACAATTCGTGCACCTACATCCTTTCATACAATGGTTGTTTCTAGAATTCTCTAATATTCAGGAAGATTTTACTAAACGTCTAGCCACTATATTTCTTGTTCAAAAATTTAGTAATATCATGCAAGAGGCTAGAGATATATTTTCTCATTATAGATTTAACGGTGAGTGCCCACCCATAGAAGGGATTATTGATGATATGGAAGGAATAACAAAACTAAGATCCATAGACTATGTTGCTTATGATGTAAACCTTAGAAAGAAGGTTCCACCTAATGTCCTAGTTGATAAGATTTCTAAACACAATGATTAATTTTCTACAAAACTTGGATTGGGTTATGTGTTGGGTAATGTAGCATAAATTCAAAATTTTCCTAAGCATATTCAGATCTTCCTATGGAGAGACCAGCAACGAGAGAGGGGTAAGAGCATCTTCGTACCTTTGAAGATCGCTAAGCGGAAGCGTTGCTAGAACGCGGTTGATGGAGTCGTACTCGCAGCGATTCCGATCTAGTGCCGAACTACGACACCTCCGCGTTCAACACACATGCAGCCCTGTGACGTCTCCCTCACCTTGATCCAGCAAGGAGGAGGGATAGGTTGGGGAAGAACTCCAGCACCACGACGGCGTGGTGTCGATGGAGAGACGAGGTCTCCCGGCAGGGCTTCGCCAATGTCGGGACCCCGATCCTAAGCCATAGGAATCCAGCCTGTAACACATCGCGTCCCTTTGTGGTCTCACGCACGGTTAACTCCACGGCTGCAGCCTTACCTTAGCCGGGACCGTTTGCGTCTTTTGACTCACGTATGCGATAGTGTCGCTAGCATTCCAATGTCAAAGAACCCGGATCGACATGACTAGTCATAAACCAAAGTGGCAGTTCCGCACAAGGACAGGCATATATGACCCAACAAAGCAGGTGTCGGTCATCAACGAACGTAGACGAGTCGTAGCAAGCTACAAGGACTCCATTACATCGCGTGACATTTCCCCAATGGGGACAGACACAACAGCTAAGAAGGACACATGCCGGTCAACCAATGTGTCCAGAGCAGTAGCGAACTACCAAGGCTCGTTGGATCACAAAGGGGCATTTCCTTGTAAGGAGTGCTACTAAAGTCCACGACTAGGTATTCGAACCCCATACATATCCAGTAAGACACACGTACGCATGGCATACCGATATGTACAGATACATCGATGGCATCACAACATAACCATAAACATACAAGCTTTATTTCAGAGGCTCGGAAGAGCCACACACATAATATTACACATTAAGGGTCTCACGACCCATAATAGCAGTCATACAATACAAGCCAGCGGAAGAGTTATAAACTGTCTGGGTACAGACAGTGCAACTAGAAGGCACATGGCGTGACTATACTACAGAGCCGACGTAGGGCCAGATCGTAGCTGGGACACCAGCTACTCGTCGTCGTCGATGTCTACGAAGAACCCTCCATTAGGATCATTAGCGACTTCTGCAACATTTATTAAGCAAACATGAGTACGAAGGTACTCAGCAAGACTTTAGGATGACTAACTACTCATGCAAGGTATCAAGAAGGTATTGTGGGGTCTCATGCGGAAAGCCAGCGTTTGACTCGTGGCTAGACAACTTGATTTTTTGAAATTAGTTTTGACAACTTGATTTCTCGCACACGAGTCCACTAACACCACAACAATACACTATCGTGGAATCATTCCGTCTCCATATGGAAATGCCGTCCACGACACTCACGCTTATCTTGACAATTTTAGGAGTAGCCATTGAAGTTATCTATGAACAACATATGTCTCCAAGTAGTCCATATCCGCGGACGCGGCTATTCGAATAGATCATAACCCTGCAGGGGTGTACTTCGTCACACACGCTCCCGCCACTTATCGCCATGTGCACGTCATGCACCTCGGCAACCTTCAAGCGGAAGCCCAGCGAGGGAGTCGGCCACGACCGTTAACCACACTAGTACCTAGTCCAGGTTTATCGCCTATCTGAGAGTAACCCGTACGGAAGTCCGGCCGAGGTTTCCGCCACGGCCTCAAACGATGTGCGCAGGGTTCCCAAGCCCACCATCCGGGTGCCACTTGGTACACCGTGCCACTGCCTACCGCATCACGGTCCACCTCTCAGGTCAGCACCATGCACGGCCTCCAGCATTACTATAAACACCAGAAACTACTTGCAACTCCTGGACCGAGTACTACGCGATTAATAGGCCGAGCGGGGTCATATTTCAGGGCCCAGCATGTGGTAGTATCTAGTCTTGGATTACATACACGGAACTCAGTTCCTAAGGACGGTTCCAATGAAACAACCCGCCATGTACTCCTACACAGCCTTTCACCGGTACCTTTACCAAATCAAGTTCAACACACGACCTTTGCTTACCGAACACATTCCACATTTCTGTTCATCTCCCAGATGACAGACCATACACAACTCTAAGCATAGCATGCATAGCAGGGTAAGGCACATCATAGCTCAAGCAACTACCAGGTATGCTAGGTTGCAAGGTTCGGCTATTTACTGTGACAAGGTTAAGTCATGCAAAGGAAGTGGGTCCAACTATTGTGGCAAAAGCAGTTGAAGCATTTGATCCTAATGCATTAAATAGGTGCAGGAGCAAGAACATAGGTGTTATCGGGATGATCAAAAGGGGTGCTTGCCTTGTTGCTCAGAGGAGGATCGATATCCGTCGGGCGGATATTCGGTGGAATCCGAGGGTGCGGAGCCTACCGAAATAAACGGCAACATTCAATAACAATCATATGCAATCAAAATGATGCATGAGCATGGCATGAGAATGCAAAGTGATAAGTTATTATAATCAAGATGTTTTAGGTTTGGAGTTGATTTGAATCACATTCGAATAGCAATTCAAACGGGTATTCCCGGATACCGGTCTAATTGATTCGACCTGATGCTCAGATCAACCTAATGTTAACATGCATGAAATGTCGTGTTATGGTATTGATTTACATCTAGGGCAGTGTGTGATCATTGCATTTATAATGAAATTTGGATATTTTGCAAATTCCATTTATAAAGTGATTAAAAGAATTGAATTAATCCTTATTTCACAATTTAGTGTTCTGTAACTTTTTCAAACATAGTTGAAAATAGCATAATCAGAATCCTTGAATTTTTCTGATACTTTTTCATATATAAATTATTTTCATTGGATTTACAGATTAATTTCTATGATTTTTGCAATTTTTAGCAATTTCCTGAATTATTTTTATACTGGAAATTCCATTTATTGCATCAGGCTGACGTCAGCAGGTCAGCCGACCTGTGCAGGTCAAACCTGACAGGGGGGCCCACTGGTCAGCCTCTCTGGGACTAATCCCGCGCTGACCAGCCCCTAATTGGGGTTTGACCAGGCGTGGGGCCCTCTGTCAGCGACTCAGAGGAGGGCGATTAGGGCCTAATGGCCGGCCACGTCGACGGCCACCGGAGGGTGGTCGCCGGCGACCAAACCCGCGGCGGAGGGCTCGCCGGAGGCGACCTAGACGGCGCTGCACCGCCCGAAAACGCACGCGGTTAGCAGCTAAAGCAAGCTCGCGAAGCGACCGATCTGGCAGGACCAACTGGGGAGGCTAGGGTCGCCGGAAGAGGCGTCGGCGACGAGCCGGAGCGGCGGCCGAAGCTCGGGCGTCGTCGGGGGCTTGAATCAGAGGGATCCACGCTTAGATCTTAGCTGCTACGGCATCTACACGTCGTCCTGGAGCTGCTGGTGCTCTCGGGAGGACGAGCTGGACATCGGAGGAGAACCGAGGCAGGGAATGGATAGGGGAGGCTCTGGGGAGCTTATCCCCGCCGTCGCCAGCGCGAACCGGCGGCCAGGCAGGCACGCACGTGCGTGGCCGCGCCGGAGGAGGCGGCGGCCACCTCCTGCTGCCTACTGGCGCGGGGAAGGGGACGAGCGGCGAGGTGGGCTGGGCCTGGCGTGGGCGTCAGGTAAGTCTTTTCCTTTTTCTTTTTCTTCTGCTTTTGTTTTTTTTTTCTGTTTTGCTATTAATTGCTTTGCTAATTATTTCAGCTCCAAAACAAAAAGTAAAACTATTTAAACCTCCTGAAATATTTGTTATAATAACCCCACTCATTTCCAAGACTTTCAACATTTTTGGAAAATTATAGTTTCTGATTTCAAATTTTAAAATTTGAAACCAGTGGCTTTTGCATTTATTTAAAATGCTTAAAGTGTCAAGAATATAGTTTTCTCCAATGCTCAGTTACTTTCATGATTTATCAGAAAGTTTCAACATTTCTTGAGGCCATTTTGGGTTCATTGATTTTGAACTAGTTGAATTTTCCTTTAATTGAAAGGGTGGCTAGGGTTTAGAGTTTTTCCTTTGCCACTTTGTTGTTTTTGTTGAAACTTCTTAGATGCAAATGCAAAGAAGACATGAGCACAATGCTATCTAGCTTAAGGTTTAGGGATGTGACAACTCATCCCCACTCAAAAGAATCTTGTCTCGAGATTTAGAAGTCATCGGGAATAATGCAGGATATTCAAGTCGGAGACGATCCTCTCTTTCCCAAGTTGCCTCCTTTTCAGAATGATTTGACCATTGAACTTTAAGAAACTTGAGGTTTCGACGTCGAGTGGTACGCTCAGCTTGATCAAGAATACGCACGGGGTATTCTCGGTAAGAAAGGTTATCTTGGAGATCAAGCGTTTCGTGGTCCACTTCACGGATAGGATCCGAAAAGCAACGCCTGAGTTGCGAGACGTGGAAAACATCATGAACTTTGGAAAGATGCGGAGGAAGTTCCAACAGGTAGGCAACTTCTCCTCGTTTGGCAAGAATGCGAAAAGGTCCAATGTAACGAGGAGCCAACTTGCCCTTGATACCGAAACGATGGGTACCCTTCAAAGGTGTAACCCGAAGGTAAGCCTTCTCGTCAACTTCAAAGGTCACAGCCTTATGATGACGATCATACTGGCTCTTTTGACGAGACTGGGCTGTTTTCAACTTTTCACGAATAATGCGAACCTGCTCTTCTGCATCCTGGATCATGTCCGGGCCAAAGAGTTGCCTCTCTCCGGTTTCTGACCAATTAAGAGGTATTCGACATCTTCGTCCATAGAGAACTTCAAAAGGGGCTTTGCCCAAGCTTGATTGATAACTATTGTTATAAGCGAATTCGGCGAATGGAAGGCACTTCTCCCAATTCATACCGAACGAAATAACACAAGCTCGGAGCATATCTTCTAGGATTTGATTCACTCTTTCTACTTGACCACTTGACTGGGGATGGAAAGCAGTGCTAAAAGATAAGTGAGTCCCCATGGCATTCTGAAAACTTTCCCAGAAACGAGAAGTAAAGATACTTCCACGGTCCGAGTTAATTTCCAGGGGAACACCATGAAGAGACACTATTCGAGAGATATATAACTCTGCTAGCTGGCTAGCTGTTATACTCTCACGAACAGGAAGAAAATGAGACACTTTGGAAAGACGGTCAATGACCACAAAGATGGCATTATTTCCTTTCTTGGTCTTGGGAAATCCGGTAATGAAATCCATGCTAACTTTATCCCATTTCTATTCAGGAATAGCTAAAGGTTGAAGGGTGCCAGCAGGCCACTGATGTTCTGCCTTAACTCGACGACAAACATCGCAGTTAGCAACGAACTCAGCAATTTCTCTTTTCATCCTAGTCCACCAGAACCTCTGGCGTAGGTCCTGATACATCTTAGTACTACCAGGATGAATGGTGAGAGGGGAATCATGAGCCTCCTTAAGGATTAACTGCCTTAGATGTGGGTTCTTAGGAACCACTAAACGATTCTGAAAGGACACCACACCTTGATCATTCATGGAAAATTCTTTAGCGTTTCCGCTAAAAATATTCACCTTGATCCGTGATATACCCTTGTCACGCTTTTGGCCAGCTACAATTTGATCCTTAAGAGTAGGCTTCGCCACCAGGGTAGAAAGGAATCCTTGAGGAACAATATGAAGATTCAACTTCCGAAAGTCCTCATGGAGAAGTGGTTGACCTTGTTGTAGCATCAAATTGTTACAATAAGATTTACGACTTAGTGCATCGGCCATAACATTGGCCTTCCTCGGGGTGTAAGTTATCCCTAAGTCGTAATCCGAGATCAACTCAACCCACCGTCTTTGCCTGAGATTCAAATCCGGCTGGGTGAAGATATATTTCAGACTTTGGTGATCAGTGAATATTTCGCAACGATTACCCAGAAGGTAATGTCGCCAGGTTTTTAGTGCATGGACCACAGCTGCAAGCTCAAGGTCATGTGTGGGATAATTATCCTCATGTGGATGCAACTGTCGAGATGTGTATGCGATCACATGACGATCTTGCATGAGAATGCAACCTAATCCTTGTCGCGAGGCGTCGCAATAGATAACAAAGTCCTTAGAAAAATCTGGTGGTAGCAACACAGGTGCGGAGGTCAGGCGTCTTTTCAGTTCCTGAAAACTATGCTCACACTGTGGTGTCCACTCGAACTTTTTATCCTTCTTGAGGAGTTCAGTCAGAGGTTTTGCAACCTTGGAGAAATTCTCGACGAAGCGGCAACAATAGCTCGCTAGACCAAGAAAACTCCTAACTTGCTTAACCGATTCAGGTTGAGTCCAATCAAGGACAGCTTGAACTCTCTCGGGATTGACAGCAATACCCTTACCAGAGATTACGTGGCGTAGATAGGTCACTTCTGGTAACCAGAATTCACATTTTGAAAATTTGGCATAAAGGCGATGCTCTCGAAGTTTCATCAATACCAACCTTAGATGCTCGACATGCTCTTGTTCATTCTTGGAGTAGATGAGAATATCATCGAGGTATACTACGACGAATTTATCCAAATACTCCATAAAGATTGAATTCATCAGTCGAGAGAAGGTGGCTGGGGCATTGGTTAAACCGAAGGACATAACGGTGTACTCATATTGGCCATAACGAGTAACAAAGGCCGTTTTTGGAATGTCCCCGTTCTTAATCTTGATTTGATGGTATCCCAACCTCAAATCCATTTTGGAGAAGACTGAGGATCCAACGAGCTGATCGTACAGATCGTTGATCCTGGGGAGCGGATACTTGTTCTTTATGGTGACCAGGTTAACTGGTCGGTAATCTACAACCATCCGATCCGTTCCGTCTTTCTTCTTGACGAAGAGGACGGGACATGCCCAAGGAGAAGAGCTAGGACGAATGAAACCCTTGCTCAAGGCCTCATCTAGTTGCTTCTTAAGTTTGGCTAGCTCTAGGGGTGCCATCTTATAAGGTCTTCTGGCTATTGGGACAGTTCCCGGAACAAGGTCTATCACAAACTCTACATCTCTGTCAGGTGGAATTCCTGGCAGTTCCTCTGGAAAAACATCCGGAAAGTCACGGACTACCGGAATGTCTTCAAGTTCCGGAAGAGGGTTGGCATTTAGGGAGTAGAGCTGGCATTTGGCAACTCGAGTAGAGATATTTACTATCTCACCCGAGGGATGGGTAAGCTGGACATTTCTAGAGTGAGTATCAATCTTGGCATAGTGAGCTGACATCCAGTCCATGCCCAAGATGATATTAATATCCGAAGATTTCAATGCTATCAATGAGGCTAGAAAAACTAGCCTGTCTACTAGAATTTCATTGTCATAGGTTATCCTGGAGGTTTGCCATTTACTACCAGGGGTTTGGACAACCAATGGGATTGGCATATCACAAAATGACATGTTATGCAACTGTGCATAACTTTCTGAAATGAAGGAATGAGAAGACTCAGTGTCAAAGAGAACGGACGCTGGGTGATGATTAACAAGAAGCGTACCCAGCATGACGTCGGGATCCTCTACAGCTTCTTCTGCTGACACATAGTTCACACGGCCACGTGCAGGAGTTGGCTTCACATAAAACGCTTTGCCCGACTTGGCCTGCCCGACGGACTTTCCGGGTTGCTTGGCACCCACATTCTGAGGACACTCACGGGAATAATGCCCTGGTTCTCCACACTTGTAGCATATCACCTGGTTGGCACGTGGTGCAGCATTGCTAGCTGGACCACCATAAGCTTTTGCTGGAGGGTTGGCCTGATTCATCTGAGGCACCACGTAGGATGGCCTCGGAGTGTATCTTGGCGGTAGAGAACTGTTTGGAACCCACAGCCTGCGTTTTGGAAACGCGGAACCAGAAGACGAGCCAAAGTCACGGGAGTGCTTCCTTGTGGCTTCGAAGTCAGTATGACCAGTCTCCGCACTGATCGCTTTGTTGACCAGGGCTTGAAAGCTTGCACACTCATGGAGGCGCAGATCTCAACGGAGCTCAGGGCTCAGACCCTTACGGAATCTTGCTTGCTTCTTGGCGTCAGTAGACACCTCCTCTGTTGCATAGCGGGCGAGGTTACCGAACTCGCGGCTATAGGAATCCACAGACAACTTGCCCTGAGTGAAGGCACAAAACTCCTCTCTCTTTCTGTCCATCAGACCCTCTGGGATGTGGTGCAGACGAAAAGCTGCAGTGAAGTCTGCCCATGTGGCCACTGGTTCAGCGGGACGCATAGCTTCAAAATTCTCCCACCATAGATTGGCGGGTCCCTCCAGGAAATACGTAGCAAAGGTCACCTTGTCGGCCTCAGACACATTCGCAGAGCGAATCTTGCGTGAAATGCTGCATAGCCAGTCATCAGCGTCGAGGGGATCGACGGAATGATGAAACTTTGGAGGATTCAGCTTCACAAAGTCATTTAGGGATACTGCAGCATTCCTAGGCTGTCGAGCCGTATTCTGCTCAATACGCTCTAGCAGTCGGTTGGTCTCCCTTTTGTTTCTTTTTGCCTCAAGCATCACTTCTACCAGAGAGGGTGGGTGAGGCAGGTCTTCCTGCGATGCTTGACTACCCTCACCTTGCTCATGAGCTGGGGCACGGTTCAACCTGGTGAACACCATCCTGACAAACAAACTCATAGCTTAGACCAATATCATATCATTACTAGCTATGGATTAAGAATGTACTGAACACACGGAATGCGGAAATGAATATCCGAACAACATGGTAACAAGCAACTGCTATATATACACCATGGTTCATACACACCCTTACATAGTTCAGTACAAACTTACTCGAGGAGCAAACTACTGAAATGGTGGAACTACTCATCAGAGGCTTACAAGCTTCCTATACATTATTTATCTAGGCCTCCAGAATTCGTTTCACATTACTACCATACTCCACAAGTCACACAGGACTGTGAACGTACGGCTACTACCATACTATCCTTCCGCTCACAGCTCAGGCATCCGCATAGAACATCTCATAGAGATTACCTCCATGACCTGGAAGCTCAACCTGCGGATCAGGAAACACTCTAGCCTGAGATCCCTGGGATCCATAAGGACACGGATGTGGCCTTGGTCCCCTGACTGGTGGTAAGAGGGGTCCCCGAAGAGGTGTGACTCCTCCTATAGCTGGCCAGTCAACGTGGGCCGGAAGATGGGTCCTAACAGGGTTCAGCATCTCCATCTCTCCATACCCTGTCTGGACTACCGGTGCCAGCTGCGTCAAAGCTGTCCACAGGCGGGCACGGGTAGCGTAAAGCTCCATGCGGAGAGCACGAGCATCCCTGTCTCTGTTCTCTAGCATCTCAACAGTGGTCTGCAGAAGTGGTCCTCCACAGAAGAATCAAAATAGACTCCACTGAGGTATCCCTCTTCACCAGACTAAGAGGCCGGAACATAGCAGAACTCTGAATTCTGCAACAGTGCATGTCTCGCTCTCATGATAGTCAGCATTGAATAGGCAACATCTTGTACTGCCATGTCAACAGTGACTCCCAACCCATAGGACCAATGGATTGGCTTCTCCGCTCCAGGGTAATCTGGAAATACCCTAACAGTGCAGATGTACTGGCTCTGGTTGAAGTCTCGGTACTGTTCCTCCACTGTGTACTCGGGGTACCAGCGGTAACCGCACATCGACATCATCCTAACCAGCATGGCCGTATGACCCGGTACATCAATGCACCTGGTCAGACGTACCACCTGACGAGAAGGACGACCAGGCATCTGTAAATAGAGAGTAATGCAAAAAGCATTAGAGCTCTGAATGCAAAATTGGGCAGCATAACGGCTGTAAATGCTCAAAAACAAATTTTGAGACAACCCAAAAATGAAATAGCGTCACCACTCAACTATCAAGTTCAACTCTCTGATCATCAAACTTACTTCCTGCTTCCTAGGAATAAAAGAAACCCAATATCTCTCGACCCGCAGTCCTATAATCTACCGATCAAAAATCCGAGCCTAGGAGAAGATGAGTAACCTAGTCCTTAATTCCCGCAGAAAAGACGAGGATGACCAGAATAGAATACCTTGAGAAGAGAACAAGAGTGTTACGTTCCCTTCCACAAACAATTCCCTTATATATAACTAAAGCAATTCTAGACTCAACTTCGACCAGTTTGGCTTAGTAATCCTACAGTCAGTCAGGCTCTGATACCAACGCTGTCGGGACCCCGATCCTAAGCCATAGGAATCCAGCCTGTAACACATCGCGTCCCTTTGTGGTCTCACGCACGGTTAACTCCACTGCTGCAGCCTTACCTTAGCCGGGACCGTTTGCGTCTTTTGACTCACGTATGCGATAGTGTCGCTAGCATTCCAATGTCAAAGAACCCGGATCGACATGACTAGTCATAAACCAAAGTGGCAGTTCCGCACAAGGACAGGCATACATGACCCAACAAAGCAGGTGTCGGTCATCAACGAACGTAGACGAGTCGTAGCAAGCTACAAGGACTCCATTACATCGCGTGACATTTCCCCAATGGGGACAGACACAGCAGCTAAGAAGGACACATGCCGGTCAACCAATGTGTCCGGAGCAGTAGCGAACTACCAAGGCTCGTTGGGTCACAAAGGGGCATTTCCTTGTAAGGAGTGCTACTAAAGTCCACGACTAGGTATTCGAACCCCATACATATCCAGTAAGACACACGTACGCATGGCATACCGATATGTATAGATACATCGATGGCATCACAACATAACCATAAACATACAAGCTTTATTTCAGAGGCTCGGAAGAGCCACACACATAATATTACACATTAAGGGTCTCACGACCCATAATAACAGTCATACAATACAAGCCAGCGGAAGAGTTATAAACTGTCTGGGTACAGACAGTGCAACTAGAAGGCACATGGCGTGACTATACTACAGAGCCGACGTAGGGCCAGATCGTAGCTGGGACACCAGCTACTCGTCGTCGTCGATGTCTACGAAGAACCCTCCATTAGGGTCATTAGCAACCTCTGCAACATTTATTAAGCAAACATGAGTACGAAGGTACTCAACAAGACTTTAGGATGACTAACTACTCATGCAAGGTATCAAGAAGGTATTGTGGGGTCTCATGCGGAAAGCCAGCGTTTGACTCGTGGCTAGACAACTTGATTTTTTGAAATTAGTTTTGACAACTTGATTTCTCGCACACGAGTCCACTAACACCACAACAATACACTATCGTGGAATCATTCCGTCTCCATACGGAAATGCCGTCCACGACACTCACGCTTATCTTGACAATTTTAGGAGTAGCCATTGAAGTTATCTATGAACAACATATGTCTCCAAGTAGTCCATATCCGCGGACGCGGCTATTCGAATAGATCATAACCCTGCAGGGGTGTACTTCGTCACACACGCTCCCGCCACTTATCGCCATGTGCACGTCATGCACCTCGGCAACCTTCAAGCGGAAGCCCAGCGAGGGAGTCGGCCACGACCGTTAACCACACTAGTACCTAGTCCAGGTTTATCGCCTATCTGAGAGTAACCCGTACGGAAGTCCGGCCGAGGTTTCTGCCACGGCCTCAAACGATGTGCGCAGGGTTCCCAAGCCCACCATCCGGGTGCCACTTGGTACACCGTGCCACTGCCTACCGCATCACGGTCCACCTCTCAGGTCAGCACCATGCACGGCCTCCAGCATTACTATAAACACCAGAAACTACTTGCAACTCCTGGACCGAGTACTACGCGATTAATAGGCCGAGCGGGGTCATATTTCAGGGCCCAGCATGTGGTAGTATCTAGTCTTGGATTACATACACGGAACTCAGTTCCTAAGGACGGTTCCAATGAAACAACCCGCCATGTACTCCTACACAGCCTTTCACCGGTACCTTTACCAAATCAAGTTCAACACACGACCTTTGCTTACCGAACACATTCCACATTTCTGTTCATCTCCCAGATGACAGACCATACACAACTCTAAGCATAGCATGCATAGCAGGGTAAGGCACATCATAGCTCAAGCAACTACCAGGTATGCTAGGTTGCAAGGTTCGGCTATTTACTGTGACAAGGTTAAGTCATGCAAAGGAAGTGGGTCCAACTATTGTGGCAAAAGCAGTTGAAGCATTTGATCCTAATGCATTAAATAGGTGCAGGAGCAAGAACATAGGTGTTATCGGGATGATCAAAAGGGGTGCTTGCCTTGTTGCTCAGAGGAGGATCGATATCCGTCGGGCGGATATTCGGTGGAATCCGAGGGTGCGGAGCCTACCGAAATAAACGGCAACATTCAATAACAATCATATGCAATCAAAATGATGCATGAGCATGGCATGAGAATGCAAAGTGATAAGTTATTATAATCAAGATGTTTTAGGTTTGGAGTTGATTTGAATCACATTCGAATAGCAATTCAAACGGGTATTCCCGGATACCGGTCTAATTGATTCGACCTGATGCTCAGATCAACCTAATGTTAACATGCATGAAATGTCGTGTTATGGTATTGATTTACATCTAGGGCAGTGTGTGATCATTGCATTTATAATGAAATTTGGATATTTTGCAAATTCCATTTATAAAGTGATTAAAAGAATTGAATTAATCCTTATTTCACAATTTAGTGTTCTGTAACTTTTTCAAACATAGTTGAAAATAGCATAATCAGAATCCTTGAATTTTTCTGATACTTTTTCATATATAAATTATTTTCATTGGAGTTAGAGATTAATTTCTATGATTTTTGCAATTTTTAGCAATTTCCTGAATTATTTTTATACTGGAAATTCCATTTATTGCATCAGGCTGACGTCAGCAGGTCAGCCGACCTGTGCAGGTCAAACCTGACAGGGGGGCCCACTGGTCAGCCTCTCTGGGACTAATCCCGCGCTGACCAGCCCCTAATTGGGGTTTGACCAAGCGTGGGGCCCTCTGTCAGCGACTCAGAGGAGGGCGATTAGGTGGTGCGGCAGCCCCCCTAGATGGGAGGTGCAGCGGAAAGAGGCGGGAGGAGGGGGTGGCGCACCAACTGGTGGGCCTTAGGCCCACCTGGCTTAGGGTTTGCCCCCCCTTTTTCTCTCCCCTGCGCATTGGGCTGAGTGGGGAGGCGCACCAGCCCACTTAGGGGCTGGTTCCCACCCCCACTTGGCCCACCTTACCTCCCGGGGTCGTTGCCCCCATTCGGTGGTCCCCCGGGGCCACCTCCGGTGGTCCCGGTACGTTACCGGTAATGCCCGAAACACTTCCGGTATCCGAAACCATCCGTCCTATATATCAATCTTTACCTCCGGACCATTCTGGAGCTCCTCGTGACGTTCGGGATCTCATCCGGGACTCCAAACAAGTTTCGGTAATCTCGTATAACAATTCCCTATAACCCTAGCGTCATCGAACCTTAAGTGTGTAGACCCTACGGGTTCGGGAGACAGGCAGACATGACCGAGACACCTCTCTGGCCAATAACCATCAGCGGGGTCTGGATACCCATGGTGGCTCCCACTAGCTCCACGATGATCTCATCGGATGAACCACGATGTCAAGGATTCAATCAATCCCGTATACGATTCCCTTTGTCTGTCGGTATAGAACTTGCCCGAGATTCGATCGTCGGTATACCTATACCTTGTTCAATCTCGTTACCGGTAAGTCTCTTTACTCGTTCCATAGCACGTCAACGTGTGACTAACTCCTTAGTCACATTGAGCTCATGATGATGTTCTACTGAGTGGGTCTAGAGATACCTCTCCGTCACACGGAGTGACAAATCCCGATCTCGATTCGTACCAACCCAACAAACACTTTCGGAGGTACCCGTAGTGCACCTTTATAGTCACCCAGTTATGTTGTGACGTTTGATACACCCAAAGCACTCCTACGGTATCCGGGAGTTGCACAATCTCACGGTCGAAGGAAAAGATACTTGACATTAGAAAAGCTTTAGCATACGAACAATACGATCAAGTGCTATGCTTAGGATTGGGTCTTGTCCATCACATCATTCTCCCAATGATGTGATCCCGTTATCAATGACATCTAATGCCCATGATCAGGAAACCATGATCATCTATTGACTAACGAGCTAGCCAACTAGAGGCTTGCTAGGGACACATTGTGATCTATTTATTCACACATGTATTACTGTTTCCTGTTAATACAATTATAGCATGAACAATAGACGATTATCATGAACAAGGAAATATGATAATAACCATTTTATTATTGCCTCTAGGGCATATTTCCAACAGTCTCCCACTTGCACTAGAGTCAATAATCTAGTTACATTGTGATGTATCGAACACCCATAGCATTATGGTGTTGATCATGTTTTGCTCGTGGAAGAGGTTTAGTCAACGGGTCTGCAATATTCAGACCCGTGTGTACTTTACAAATATCTATTACTCCACTCTGGACATGGTCCTGTATGGAGTTGTAGCGGCGTTTGATGTGCTTCGTCTTTCGGTGAAACCTGGGCTCCTTGGCTATGGCAATGGCTCCAGTATTATCACAGAAGAGTGTCATTGGACCCGACGCGCTTGGAACCACTCCAAGGTCGGTGATGAGCTCCTTCATCCAAATTCCTTCATGAGCCGCTTCTGAAGCAGCTATGTACTCCGCTTCACATGTAGATGCTGCCATGACTTCTTGCTTGCCGCTGCACCAGCTCACTGCCCCACCATTCAACACATATACGAATCCGGTCTGTGACTTAGAGTCATCCGGATCTGTGTCGAAGCTAGCGTCGACGTAACCCTTTACGACGAGCTCTTCGTCACCTCCATAAACGAGAAACATTTCCTTAGTCCTTTTCAGGTACTTAAGGATATTCTTGACCGCTGTCCAGTGTTCCATATCGGGATCACTTTGGTACCTCCCTACCAAACTTATGGCAAGGTTTATATCAGGTCTGGTACACAGCACGACATACATTAGAGAGCCCACAACTGAAGCGTAGGGGATAGAACTCATCTTTTCTCTATCTGCTGCCGTGGTCGGCGACTGAGTCTTATTCAATCTCATACCTTGCAAAACTGGCAAGAACCCTTTCTTTGAGTTTTCCATATTGAACTTCTTCAATATCCTTTCAAGGTATGTACTTTGCGAAAGACCTATGAGGCGTCTCGATCTATCTCTATAGATCTTGATGCCTAATATGTATACAGCTTCTCCAAGGTCCTTCATTGAAAAAATCTGGTTCAAATAGGCCTTTATGCTCTCCAACATCTCTATATTATTCCCGATCAATAATATGTCATCCACATACAGTATGAGGAAAGCTACAGAGCTCCCACTCAGTTTCTTGTACAGACAGGCTTCTCCGTAAACCTGTATGAACCCAAACGCTTTAATCACCTCATTAAAGCGAATGTTCGAACTCCGAGATGCTTGCACCAGCCCATAGATGGAGCGCTGGAGCTTGCACACTTTGTTAGAACCCTTAGGGTCGACAAAACCTTCTGGTTGCATCATATACAACTCTTCCTTAAGGTTCCCGTTAAGGAATGCTGTTTTGACGTCCATTTGCCAAATTTCATAATCATAAAAGGCGGCAATTGCTAACATGATTCGGACTGATTTCAGCTTCGCTACGGGAGAGAAAGTCTCTACGTAGTCAACTCCTTGAATTTGTTGAAAACCCTTTGCGACAAGTCGAGCTTTGTAAACGGTTACATTACCGTTTGCATCAGTCTTCTTCTTGAAGATCCATTTATTTTCTATGGCTCGCCGGTCATCTGGCAAGTCCACCAAAGTCCATACTTTGTTCTCAGACATGGATCCTATCTCGGATTTCATAGCCTCAAGCCATTTGTTGGAATCCGGGCCCGCCATCGCTTCTTCATAGTTCGAAGGTTCACCGTTGTCTAACAACATGATCTCCATCACAGGGTTGCCGTACCACTCTGGTGCGGAGCGTGGCCTATTGGACCTTCGCGGTTCAGTAGTAACTTGATTCGAAGCTTCATGATCATCATCATTAACTTCCTCTTCAGTCGGTGTAGGCGCCACAGGAACAACTTCCCGCACTACGCTACTATCCTGTTCGAGAGGGGGTGTAATTACCTCATCAAGTTCTATCTTCCTCCCACTTACTTCTTTCGAAAGAAACTCTTTCTCTAGAAAGGATCTGTTCTTGGAAACAAAGGTTTTACCTTCGGATCTATCATAGAAGGTATACCCAATAGTTTCCTTAGGGTATCCTATGAATACGCATTTCTCCGCTTTGGGTTCGAGCTTTTCTGGTTGAAGTTTCTTCACATAAGCATCGCAGCCCCAAACTTTAAGAAACGACAACTTAGGTTTCTTGCCAAACCATAGTTCATACGGTGTCGTCTCAACGGATTTAGACGGTGCCCTATTTAAAGTGAATGCTGCAGTTTCTAATGCGTATCCCCAAAATGATAGCGGTAAGTCGGTAAGAGACATCATAGATCGTACCATATCTAATAAAGTGCGATTATGACGTTCAGACACTCCGTTGCGTTGTGGTGTGCCAGGCGGCGTCAATTGTGAAACGATTCCATACTTCCTTAGGTGTGTGCCAAACTCGTGACTGAAATATTCTCCTCCACGATCAGATCATAGACATTTAATTTTTCTGTCATGTTGATTCTCAACCTCACTCTGAAATTCCTTGAACTTTTCAAACGTCTCAGATTTGTGCTTCATCAAGTAGATATACCCATACCTACTCAAATCATCGGTGAGAGTGAGAACATAACGATAACCACCGCGAGCTTCAACGTTCATTGGACCACACACATCAGTATGTATTATTTCCAATAAGTCGGTTGCTCTCTCCATTATTCCTGAGAATGGAGTCTTAGTCATCTTGCCCATGAGGCACGGTTCGCATGTGTCAAATGATTCAAAGTCAAGAGACTCTAATAGTCCATCAGTATGGAGCTTCTTCATGCGCTTAACGCCGATATGACCAAGGCGGCAGTGCCACAATTATTTGGGACTACGATTATCAACTTTACATCTTCTGGTACTCACACTATGAATAAGTGTAACATCACGATCGAGATTCATCAAGAATAAACCATTCACCAGCGGAGCATGACCATAAAACATATCACTCATATAAATAGAACAACCATTATTCTCTAACTTAAATGAGTAGCCGTCTCGCATTAAGCAAGACCCTGATACAATGTTCATGCTTAAAGCTGGTACTAAATAACAATTATTAAGGTTTAAAACTAATCCCGATGGTAGATGTAGAGGTAGCGTGCCAACGGCGATCACATCGACCTTTGAACCATTCCCGACGCGCATCGTCACCTCGTCCTTGGCCAGTCTCCGCTTGTTCCGCAGTTCCTGCTTTGAGTTGCAAATGTGAGCAACAACACCGGTATCAAATACCCAGGAGCTACTACGAGCGCTGGTAAGGTACACATCAATAACATGTATATCACATATACATTTAACGTTGCCGGCCTTCTTGTCAGCTAAGTATTTGGGGCAGTTCCGCTTCCAGTGACCCTTTCCCTTGCAATAGAAGCACTCAGTCTCAGGCTTGGGTCCGTTCTTTTTCTTCTTCCCGGCATCTGGCTTACCGGGTGTGGCAACAGCTTCGCCGTCTTTCTTGAAGTTCTTCTTACCCTTGCCTTTCTTGAAACTAGTGGTCTTGTTGACCATCAACACTTGATGCTCTTTCTTGATTTCTACTTCTGCAGATTTGAGCATCGAGTACAACTCGGGAATGGTCTTCTCCATCCCTTGCATGTTGTAGTTAAGCACAAAGCCTTTGTAGCTTGGTGGGAGAGACTGGAGGATTCTGTCAATTATAGCATCATCCGGAAGTTCGACTCCAAGTGAAGTCAGACGACCGTGTAACCCAGACATTTTGAGTATGTGCTCACTGGCAGAACTGTTCTCCTCCATCTTACAGCTAAAGAACTTGTCGGAGACTTCATATCTCTCGACACGGGCATGAGCTTGAAAAACTAGCTTCAGCTCCTGGAACATCTCATATGCCCCGTGTTGCTCAAAACGCCTTTGGAGCCCCGTTTCTAAACTGTATTACATGCCACACCTAACCAGAGAGTAGTCATCACTCCGCGTTTGCCAGACATTCAAAATGTCCTGGGCTGCTGCGGGAGTGGGAGGGTCACCTAGCGGCGCATCAAGGATATAAGCCTTTTTAGCTGCTTCAAGGATGAGCTTCAAGTTGCGAACCCGGTCCGCATAGTTGCTACCATCATCTTTCAGCTTGTTTTTATCTAGGAATGCGTTGAAATTGAGGTTGAAGTTGGCCATCTACAATATTTATAAAGACAACTTTTAGACTAAGTTCATGACAATTAAGTTCATTTAATCAAATTAAGTATGAACTCCCACTTAAATCTACATCCCTCTAGTCATCTAAGTGACACATGATCCATGTTGACTAACCCGTGTCCGATCATCATGTGAGACGGACTAGTCACCATGGTGAGCAACTTGATGTTGATCGTATTCAACCATACGACTCATGTTCGACCTTTCGGTCTCTTGTATTCGAGGTCATGTCTATACATGCTAAGCTCGTCGAGTCAACCTAGGTGTTTCGCGTGTGTAAATCTGGCTTACACCCGTTGTATGTGAACGTTAGAATCTATCACACCCGATCATCACGTGGTGCTTCGAGACAACAAACCTTCGCAACGGTGCACACTTAGGGGAATACGTTCTCGAAATTTTGAGAGGGATCATCGTATTATGCTACCGTCGTTCTAAGCAATAAGATGAAAAACATGATAAACATCGCAATGCAATCATATAGTGACATGATATGGCCATTATCATCTTTGCTCTTTCGATCTCCATCTTCAGGCATCGCATGATCATCATCGTCAACGGCATGACAGCATGATCTCCATCATCATGATCTCCATCATCGTGTCTCCGTGAAGTCGTCACGCCAACTACTACTATCACTACTACTATAGCTAACCGTTAGCAATCAAGTAAAAGTAGTAAGCACATGGCGTTGCATCTCATACAATAAATTAAGACAACTCCTATGGCTCCTGCCGGTTGTCATACTCATTGACATGCAAGTCGTGAAACCTATTACAATAACATGATCATCTCATACATCATACATGCAACATCACAACTTTGGCCATATCACATCACATGTCAAACCCTGCAAAAACAAGTTAGACGTCCTCTAATTGTTGTTGCAAGTTTTACGTGGATGATTTGGGTTTCTAGCAAGAACGACTTCTTACCTACGTAAAAGCCACGACGATGATATGCCAAAGCTATTTACCCTTCATAAGGACCCTTTTCATCAAATCCAATCCGACTAGAGTAGGAGAGACAGACACCCGCTAGCCACCTTTATGCACGGTGTGCATGTTTGTCGGTGGAACCAGTCTCACGTAAGCGTACGTGTAAAGTCGGTCCGGGCCGCTTCATCCCACAATACCGCCGGAAAAGAATAAGACTAGTAGCGGCAAGCAAATTGACGAATCATCGCCCACTACTTTTGTGTTCTACTCGTGCATAGAATCTACGCATAGAAAACCTCGCTCGGATGCCACTGTTGGGTAACGTAGCATAAATTCAAAATTTTCCTATGCATATTCAGATCTTCCTATGGAGAGACCAGCAACGAGAGAGGGGTAAGAGCATCTTCGTACCTTTGAAGATCGCTAAGCGGAAGCGTTGCTAGAACGCGGTTGATGGAGTCGTACTCGCAGCGATTCCGATCTAGTGTCGAACTACGGCACCTCCGCGTTCAACACACGTGCAGCCCTGTGACGTCTCCCGCACCTTGATCCAGCAAGGAGGAGGGAGAGGTTGGGGAAGAACTCCAGCAGCATGACGGTGTGGTGTCGATGGAGAGACGAGGTCTCCCGGCACGGCTTCGCCAAGCACCGGCAGAGAGGAGGAGAAAGAAGAGCAGGGCTGCGCCGAGGGAGAGGGAAAAGTCTGATCCCTAATGGCCAAAAGTGCCCAATATATATAGGGGGAGGGGAGAGGGGGTGCCACCCCTAGGGTTCCCACCCTAGGTGGTGGGGCAGCCCCCCCAGATGGGAGGTGCGGCGGCCAGAGGGGGGAGGAGGGGGTGGCGCACCAACTGGTGGGCCTTAGGCCCACCTGGCTTAGGGTTTGCCCCCCTTTTCTCTCCCCTGCGCATTGGGCTGAGTGGGGAGGCGCACCAGCCCACCTAGGGGCTTGTTCCCACCCCCACTTGGCCCACCTTACCTCCCGGGGTCGTTGCCCCCCTTCGGTGGTCCCCCGGGGCCACGTCCGGTGGTCCCGGTGGTCCCGGTACGTTACCGGTGATGCCCGAAACACTTCCGGTATCCGAAACCATCCGTCCTATATATCAATCTTTACCTCCGGACCATTCCGGAGCTTCTCGTGACGTCCAGGATCTCATCTAGGACTCCGAACAACTTTCAGTAATCTCGTATAACAATTCCCTATAACCCAAGCGTCCTCGAACCTTAAGTGTGTAGACCCTACGGGTTCGGGAGACAGGCAGACATGACCGAGACACCTCTATGGCCAATAACCATCAGCGGGGTCTGGATACCCATGGTGGCTCCCACTTTCTCCACGATGATCTCATTGGATGAACCACGATGTCAAGGATTCAATCAATCCCGTATATGATTCCCTTTGTCTGTCGGTATAGAACTTGCCCAAGATTCGATCGTCGGTATACCTATACCTTGGTCAATCTCGTTACCGGTAAGTCTCTTTACTCGTTCCGTAGCACGTCATCATGTGACTAAATCCTTAGTCACATTGAGCTCATGATGATGTTCTACCGAGTGGGTGCAGAGATACCTCTCCGTCACACGGAGTGACAAATCCCGATCTCGATTCGTACCAACCCAACAGACACTTTCGGAGGTACCCGTAGTGCACCTTTATAGTCACCCAGTTACGTTGTGACGTTTGATACACCCAAAGCACTCCTACGGTATCCGGGAGTTTCACAATCTCACGGTCGAAGGAAAATATACTTGACATTAGAAAAGCTTTAGCATACGAACAATACGATCTAGTGCTATGCTTAGGATTGGGTCTTGTCCATCACATCATTCTCCCAATGATGTGATCCTGTTATCAATGACATCTAATGTCCATGATCAGGAAAGCATGATCATCTATTGACTAACGAGCTAGCCAACTAGAGGCTTGCTAGGGACACATTGTGATCTATTTATTCACACATGAATTACTGTTTCGTGTTAATACAATTATATCATGAACAATAGACGATTATCATGAACAAGGAAATATGATAATAACCATTTTATTATTGCCTCTAGGGCATATTTCCAACATTATGATCTTGATAAAGAACTAATAAAATACCTTTATCGAAACCTATACAATGAGGAGTTAACTATCACTTATGAAAAACCTAAAGAAGAGCCTCCTATTCCTCCGGAAGTAGACCTAACGGATCCTTGTGTTGTGCTATTCAGTCATTTCAATTATTTTTCTTACTAATTATAAAACTTGATGTTGAAAGGTGGGAATATGGTTATAGCATGACAGGACGTTTTCGAGATGAGAACACGTGAATCATATGCATTATTGGGAGGCAACCACATATAATGATAAAACTTGATAGTAGGTTGGTGATACTCCCCGGCAATGGCGCCGGAAATCCTTCCCAATGCTTGCGGTCTGCGCTGGGTTTTCTGTGAAGAGGAACGGGTGATGCAACACAATATAGGTAAGTATTTCCCTCAGTAGAGAACCAAGGTTTATCGAACCAATAGGAGTAACAACCAGCCCCCTTCTTTAGTGACTACAAACAAAGAAGCAAACACTTGCACCCCATGCAGGCAAGAGGGTTGCTAATCCCCTTAGACTCATTATTTACAAGCAAGTAAGATGTATAGAAGATAGTTCATAATTACAAAGTAAATAAAGGCAGTATGGTAATTGTAGCGTTTGTAAACTTATAAATGTATAGACATGGGAACCATAGTTTTTCCTAATGGCATCTCTCATATGGTAGGCATACAGTGGGTAAACAAATTATTAATGGGCAATTGATAGAAAAGCGCATAGTTATGTAATATTCACATCAATGATCATGTGTATATAGACATCACGTCCACAAGCAAATTGGACGACTATTTCTTTCACCTATTACTATTACTCCACTCATGGACTGCTATCCATCATGCATCTAGAGTATTAAGTAAAAAAGAGTAATGCATGGAGAATAATGACATAATGTAGACAAAGTAAACTCCAGCAATATGAATAAACCTCATCGTTTTATCCTTTATAGAAACAACACAAAGACGCATCTTGTCCCCTTCTATCACTCGGATATAGAAATTCACTAGTTTGAACCTACTACAATGCACCTCCCTCACCGAGGAAATATCAATCTAGTTGTCCAAAATATTTCAATAGACCGAGGAGAGTTACAAAGCTATCCTAATCATGCACATAAGAATCATATAAGTATTCAAAGAAGACTCAAATATTTATCATGAATAGTATGAACATAAACCCACAATTCATTGGATCCCAACAACTGCACCGCACAACATGAATTACATCATGTGAATCAAAACCAAGATGGGATGATCATTGTATTGAAGATGAAGAGAGGGAGAGAGACAAACAGAGATAGGGAGAGATAGAGATAGATAGATAGATAGATAGAGAGAGAGAGATTGACATCTAGGTACTAGCTATGGACCCGTAATCTATGGTGAACTACTCACGCATCATCATAATGACAACAAGGTTGATGAAGAGGCCCTCTGTGATCGATTCGCCCTCCGACAGGGTGCTGAAATGGAGCTCCAGATGGCCTCCCATTAGAACAGAGACTTGCAGCAGCTTAAAAAGTGTTTCATGACTGCCTTTGGGGGTTTTAGGTTATCTCAAAATTTATAAGTCACAGAACGGACTCGAGAGGGCCTCGAGGGCCCACAAGCCAATAGGGCGCCCCTAGACTGCGTCGGGTTGGCTTGTGAGTCCCTCGTGTGCCCCATCCTTCTTTGGACGCTTGGTGGTCTTCTTTTGGTCCAGAAAAAATCTCCAAAAAGTTTCAGGTCAATTGTACTTCATCTGGTATGGTAAATTTGGGAAGTGGAAAAATGCAGAAAACAACAACTAGCACTCAGCACTGGGTCAATAGGTTAGTGCTCAATTTTTTTATAAATTGGTAAATAAATACCCCAAAAGTGTTCTAAAATGATAATATATCAGTATGAAAAAATTATAGATACGTTGGAGATGTATCAAGCATCCCCAAGATTTATTCCTGCTCATCCTCGAGTAGGTAAATAATAAAAACAAATTTTTTGATGTGACATGCTATCCATAATGTAACCTTATGCATGTACACTTAATGAGAAACAATGGATTAACAAACATTAACATGGAAATACTTATAGGTATAAGTAGAAAAAACATTAGCCTTTCAAAGTATACGATCCTCAAAGATTGTTTTACCTCATTCATCTTATTATATTAGCAAGGCATGGCTCCATCTTCACAACATCAATACAAATGTCAAGAACAATGGTGTCCAAGTCACGCAATTGGACGTACTTATTCAATATGCATCAACTTTTTATTCTTCACAAAATACATGAGCATGAACCATTGGACATATCATAACGGTGGAATCTAATATGATGGTAGGTTTCAAAGGGGTAAAAAGTGGAGAAGATAGTCTCACATCAACTAGGCGTACCAAAGGGCTATGGAGATGCCCGTCGATAGATATTGATGCAAGGAGTAGGGATTGCCATGCAAAGGATGCATTAGAGCTATAAGTGTATGAAATCTCCACTGAAGATAAGTGGGGTGTGCATTCAACTTGCTTGCTCATGAGGACCTCGTGCATTTGAGGAATCCCGTAATCGGAATATACAAGCCATGTTTAAGAAAAAGTGATTAACACTAGCATATGAATGATGTAACACGAGACTCTCTATATGAAGAACAAGGTGCCACTTTGAGGCCCAAGTGTAGTAAAGGATAGTAGCAAAGTCCTTTCTCTCTGTTTCTCTCATTCATTTTTTTCATTTTTTTATTATGGTGGGCTCATATTGCCTCCCCCATTTTTATTTCCTCACTGGTACAATGCTATACTAATGATGGTCATCACACTTTTATTTACTTACAACTCAATATGAAAACTGGTAGGATGATATGAGTGTGTATGAATGCATGTGGGAGTGTATGAGGATGTGCAAAGATCTAGCATGACATGTATCAAAAATATGATGAACGGTGGCTTTGCCACAAATACTGTGTCGGCTCTATATGATCATGCAAAGAATTATGATGATGAACGAACTAGTTATGTGAAGTGATAATGGAATTTGCGTGGCAATATATCTCAGAATGGTTATGGAAATGCCATGATAGGTAGGTATAGTGGATGTTCTAAGGAGGATATAAGAAGGCTTATGTGCAACAGAGCATGCCATGTCCGAGGTTTGGATGCACCGGCAAAAGTTGCACCGATCCTCGAGGTGAGAATGTGTGATGCACGGTACCGAAGAGACTAGAACATATGAGGAGGTGAGATTGCGTATGTCCATGGTGTCACATTAGTCATGAAGAATTCATGTACTTATTGTAAAGTTTTATTAGTTTCATCACAAATCAAAGTACTATCGCATTCCCCAAGGGAGAGGGGTGGTAGGAATTAACTACCGCGCGGCTCCGACTCAAAACAACACTAGGATTTCAACAAGGAATAGAAATGCTCACACATCATCACCTTGCCCTTTTAATTTTTTAGATGAATAAGAAGTTTAAATATATTAATATCAACACCTCTCTGAATTAATAACAATGCACTCACACCTTTTTCATGTCACCACATCAATATCATTAACCCACAATTTCTCTAAATGTGCTACATGATGGTTTTAATTATCACTCATTGAACACCTATTATTTTTTATCTAATCTTATGACCCATGAAAATTACCCTCACTATTTATTTAACTCTCAAAAAAATATAAGTGAAGAATGAGAGCATAATATTTCCAAAAAATCTACATGCCACCATGGTCAAAAAGATATAAGTGAAGTACTAGAGCAACTGCTAAGCTCAAAAGATATAACTGAATCACCTAGAGTATTCTAACAAATTATGATGATTTGGTATATCTATAAAATAGGTGTGTCCATGAAACGATGATTGTGGAAAACCAAAAGTAAAAGCAAACAACGCTCCAAGAAAAACTCATATCATGTGACAAATAAAAATGTAGCTCCAAGTGACATACTACTGGATTGAGAAGAAAAGAGGGGATGCCTTCCGGGGCATCCCCAAGCTTAGACGCTTGAGTCTTCCTAGAATATTACCTCGTGGTGCCTCTGTCATCCCCAAGCTTAGGATTTTGCTGCTCCTCATTCCTTTATACATTGGGATAATACCCAAAACTGGAAAACTTCAATCACATAAAACTCAACAAAACATCATGAGATCCATTAGTATAAGAAACATATCATATACTTTCAGGTACAGCTATAAGTTAACTCTTATTTTATTTTAGAATGAGGTATTGTATTCTAAATTCTCCATGGCTTATACCCCCAATACAATCCATAGAATCATCAAAATAAGCAAACTATGCAAGCAAAACAAAATCTGATTGGAACAGAACAGTCCGTAGTAATCTATAATTAACCTATATGTCTGTAACTCCAATAATTCTGAAACATTAGGACGTTCCGGTAAGATCATAGAAATTCTGAACTGGACGTCAAATTTTCTGTTTTTGCACCGTATCAATTCTACCCATCATACAAATCATCCCAAAGGCTTAACTTGGCACAAACACTAATTAAAACATAAAAAAACAATCATTACAGAGGCAATAATCATTTTATAACAAACAAACATAATGTAAACGATAAAAAATGAAGATAACTATTGGGTTGCCTCCCAACATGCCCCTAGCTAGGAATATTGCATAGTTTCAAGTATTGTCATCTTTGAGAGTCCACCCATAAGTTTCTGTTAAGGTGGTCTAATTCTATTTCTTGGAAATTTTTCCATTCCTTTCTTTAATGTAAATTGGAACCTTATGCTTCCCTCTTTCATGTCAATGATTGCACCTATAGTTGTAGGAAGGGTCTTCCAAGTATAATTGGACAACTAGGATCGCAATCAATATCAAGCACACTGAAATCTACATGCACATAATTTTTATTTGCAATTATCAACACATAATTTATCCTACCCAAGGGTTTCTTAACGGTAGAATCCGCAAGTTGCAAGCTTAGGGAACATTCTTCAATATTAGAGAGACCAAGCACATCACATAAAGATTCAGGTATAGTTAAAATAGTAGCACCAAGGTCACACAAAACATTGCATTCTTATTTATTTATCTTAATTTTTATAGTAGGTTCCCACTCATCATCCAACTTTCTAGGAATAGAAAATTCAAGCTCAAGTTTCGCATCATAAGCTTTTACCATAGCTTCTACTATATGTTGAGTAAAAGCTTAATTTTGTTCACAAGCATTGGGTGAGATAGTAATGGATTCCAGCAAGGAAATACTTTCTACTAAAGGTCAATTATCATAGTTAAAGTCGTTGTAATAAAAAATAGTGGTACATCATTGGTTAAAGTTTTGATCTCTCCGAACCCACTTTTTTCAGTTTTAGCATTAAAATCACCACCCTCCAAACAAATGGGATGCTCCTTAACTAGAGCTGACTCATATCCAGTACCTTTATCATTAATATTCACAGAAGCAAACAAAGATTCAATAAGAGAAGTACCAATCATATTAAGATCTCCATCATGATTCATGTAAAAAGCTGGTGGAAGAGTTTTTTCTAGGAATTCCCACTTAGCTTTAAACTTAGTGGTCCTCTCCTTACTTTCATTAATAGAAACTTCGATAGATTTAATAGTCTCATTAAAATCAAGCATAGGACGAAAATATTTTTTAGGAGTTTCTACATCAAGAATAATTATATCATAGTACTGAAAACTTTTTGAGAATTAATTAATTCCTTAATTGTGTTCTCAAGATCATAGGTATCCTATTAAAATTTGCAGAAGAATTTTCATAAGAATTACCATAACCGCTAGGAACATTACCGAGAAATGGCCTAGCATTGAAAATACCCCTATAAGCATTTTTCTTGAAATTATTTCGCGATACAAAGTTCACATCGGTAGCATCATTATTTTTATCAATCAAGGTAGACAATGGCATATCATTGGTATCAACATGAGTATTTTGAGTAGCAACGAGATTCATAAGAGCATCCACTTTTTTAGTCAAAGTAGCAATTTCCTCAACATAATTTACCTTCTTACCGGTTGGATCTCTCTCGGTGTGCCATTGAGAATAATTGGTCATGATGTTGTCGAGATGTTTTTTGTCCTCTCCCAAGGTCACGTCTATAAAGGTACCACTTCCAGCTGAATCTAGAAGATTTCTAGACACAAAGTTTAGTCCAGCATAGAAGTTTTGGATAGTCATCCACAAGTTTAAACCATGAGTGGGGCAATTTCTTATCATCAGTTTCATTATCTCCAATGCTTGCACAACATGTTCTTGATATTGATGTTTAAAATTCATTATTTGATTTCTAAGCGAGATGATCTTAGGAGGAGGAAAATACTTGGCAACAAAAGCATCTTTACACTTATCCCATGTTCGAGTACTATTATGTGGTAAAGATGAAAACCAAGCTTTAGTTTTATCTTTTAGTGAAAACGGAAACAAATTTAATTTCACATTATCATTATCCATATCCTTTTTGTTTTGCATATCACAAAGTTCAACAAAGGTATTGAGATGTGAGGCGGGATCCTCATTAGGACTTCCCAAAAATTGCTCTTTCATGAAATATTTAGTAATGTAGCATTAATATCAAAAGCCTCCACACTAGTGGCGGGTCATATAGGAGTACTAACGAAATCATTTTTATTAGTATTTTATAAGTCAGACAACTTAGTAGTATCTTGAGACATGGTGACCGAACAAGCAAAGTAACAAGTAATACAAGCAAACTAGAGAGCGAAGATGCAATCTAGTGACAAGCTAAGAAAGCAAAAGTACATATTTTTATTTTTTAAGAGACACACTAAATATACTAGCAAATAAAAAGGAGAAAAAGTGAATTGAAATTTGTGTGGAGTTACTTGGTAGTTGGTGATGATATGCCTCGGCAATGGTGCGAGAAATCCTTTGTGTTGCTTGTGATTTGTGTTGGGTTTTCCGTGAAGAGGAGCGATTTATTGCATCACAATGTGGGTAAGTATTTCCCTCAATTATGAAACCAAGCTTTATCAAATCAATAGGAATATCAACCACATCCATCTTCAGCGGCTGCACACAGAAGAATAAACAACTTGCGCCCAACGCGGGCAAGAGGGTTGGCAATCCCCTTGTACTTGTTATTTGCAAGCGAGTGAGGTGTGTAGGTAATTTTAGATAGCAAAATAAAATAAAATAAAGTAAACGGCAGAAAGGTATTGAAGGTTTTGTAAATATGTTGTGAATAGACCCGTGGGGCATAGTTTTGCCTAATGGCATCTCTCATGAAAAATAGCATACAGTGGGTAAACAAATTACTCTTGGGCAATTGACAAAAAACCGGATAGTTATGCGATATTTGCGACAATTATCATGTGTATATAGGGATCACGTCCATAAACAAATAGAAAGACTCATACATGCACCTATTACTATTACTCCACTCATCGACCACTATCCAGCATGCATCTACAGTATTAAGTAAAACAAAGTAATGCATGGAGAATGATGACATGATGTAGACAAAGTAAACTCAAGCTATATGAATAAACCCCATATTTTTGTCCTTGGTTGGAGAAACACAATTACACATCCTATCCCCTTGTGTCACTGGGATATAGATATTCACCAGGTTGAAGCTACTATAATGCACCTCTCTCACCGAACAAATATGAATCTAGTTGGCCAAACTATTTCAATAGATCAGAGAGAATTACGAACCTATCATAATCATGCACATAAGAATCATATAATTCAGAGAAGACTCAAATATTTATCATAATTAATCTGAACATATACCCACAATTCATCGGATCCCAACAAATGCAACGCACAAAAGGAATTACATCATGTGGATCAAAGCAAAGATGCGATGATCATTGTATTGAAGATCAAGAGAGAGAGATTGCCATCTAGGTACCAGCTATGGACCGTAGGTTTGTGGTGAACTACTCAGATATCATCATGAGGACAGCAAGGTTGATGAAGAGGCCCTTCATGATTAATACCCCCTCTGGCAGGGTGCCGGAACGAAGCTCCAGATGGCCTTGCATCAGAATAGAGACTTGTGGAGGCGTAGAAAGTGTTTTGGAACTACCTTTTGGGTTTTCAGGTTATCTAAGAATTTGTAAGCCACAAAACTGAGTCGGGTGGGCCTCGAGGGCCCCAGAAGCCAATGGGGCACCCCCAGGTCGCGTCGGGTTGACTTGTGGGGCCCTCACGTGTCCCCCAGCCTTCTTCCGATGCTTGCTGGTCCTCTTTTGGTCCAGAAAAATCTCCAAAAAGTTTCATGTCAATTGGGCTTCGTTTGGTATGGTAAACCTAAAAAGTGGAAAACATGCAAAAAACAACAACTGGCACTAGGTACTGGGTCAGTAGGTTAGTGTTCAAAAATAATATAATTTGGTAAATAAATCCGCCAAAAGTATTCTAGAATGATAATACATCAACATGGAGGAATCAAAAATTCTAGAGACGTTTAGGACGTATCATGCACCTGGGGAAAATTGTGACAGCCCGAGACCGATGCTCCAGAAGATTCCCCTTTTATTTCGTTCCCCTCGTGTGGTTCGTTCGGTAGTTGCATTCATCATTGCATCATGCGCATCATCTGCATTGCATCAGCACTCTGTTGTCGCCAGTTTTCAAAACCTGCATCCGTTATTAGTTGCCGATTCTCCCCGTGTTCATCGTTGACCGTTTTGAGCCCGACCGCACACGCATGAGCCCGCGACATCGTTAAAATATTGTTTTTAAAAGTGTCCAGAAAATATTCTTGGATTGGTTTGAAGTTTGGCCCTGGTCTTATTTTAATATAGGTATTTTGCCTGCCAAATTTCGTCTCAATCAGAGTCCGTTTGATACCCGAAAGGTCGACCGTAACAGCACAGTCATCGGGTTATCGTCGGACGTTTTCGGTGTTGTAAATCTCTGTCGCCGGGTCGCACCATTATCCTCTCATCTCCGCCTAGCCCCTCTACACGGCCTAACCTATCCCACCTGACCCTAGGACGTTTCCGGAGCGTTCGATCGAGATCGGAGGGTCCGAAAACGCCCAAAGTAGCAAACCCTAGCCTCTTTCTTTAAATAGACAACCTCCCGTGCCTAAAATGGCAAACCCTAGCCGTCTTCCTCGAAATCTGCACCCACCAACCCAGCCGCCGCCACCTCGTCACCCTGCCTCCCACCAGCGCCGTCGGCCTGCTTTAGCCCGCGCGAGACCCACCCGAGCCCATCCGGGGCCCGAGCCACCGCAGCCGCCGCCGCAAGCTAGTGCCCAGGAAGCAGCCGCACTCGAGCTCCCGCCGCCGCACCCTCCAGCCGCCTCGCATGCCCGCCGCCTCGCCGGTAGGTCGCCGCCGGACCGCCCGTCGTGCTCCTCCGACTGTCAGGTCGCCGTCGCCTCTCTCTCCATCTTCTCCTCTCTATCTTATCCTTCTGTGTCCTCCCGATCTGCAGCCGCCATGGAGGCAAGCTCCACCGGAATGCGATGGATCCGTCGGGAACGGAGCCCCCATGGCCAGATCCGGACGACCTCCACCGCCCCGGAGTTCCCCCACCGCCTCGCCAGAGCTCCGCTCGCCTGCAACCCAACCTCCAGCGCCGCCGGCCTCTGCTGCGTGAGGTTGGGGACGGGGAGCTGCAGCGCCTCGCTTGCTTGGGGTGCGCCCCAGCCCCGTTGACCGATGTGCCAGCCTGGGCCCCGAGCCTGGCCCAGCCGGCCCAGCAGCCCCGGCCCAGTCAACTGATCCTCCGCGGCCCACCTCTTTTCCCCGGCCCACCATCTCTAGCGCCTCCTCCTCCGACCGGGCTCGGCCCACGAGGTGAACCCCCGTGCCGCTACCCATTGCCCCGAGCGTGTTTTGCTATATTGCGCCGCTGCATTTTTCGGCCCAATAGATAGATCGGGCCCGTTAGATTTTTTTTAGGTTTTTTGAATTTCATTTAATTTCAGAATATAAGCATATTTTAAAACCCCCGTAATTTCTATTCCATGCGTCAGATTCCGACGAGTTAGATATGTAACTTGGCTAGAATTTCGCGTAGATTAATAATTTTCATCTTTAATGCATGATAAAAATACTTAAAAGTGTTGTTTGCATCGGTTTACAGGTTGACGTGTTAGAAACGGTTTAGCCCATAATTATTTAACCGTAGCTCCGTTGGAGATGAGCCATATATGTAAATGGACTAGAATGACGAGTGGAATCACGTGAATCACTTTGTTTTTCCCTTTAACAAACATAAAATGTTATTAGGACACATTTGGACATATTTAGAATTAACGAGTGGGGTCATTTCGGAGATGCTATATGTCATTTCCGGCCTCATTTAAAATGCCTAGATAGGTAGTTTAATTTGTGCTTCACCTCGTGCCATTTTTAACAACATTTAATATTGTCGTGTACCTAAATGAGAATGAACAAATAATTAAACCCGGAGTTCCATCAATATGCAACTTGTTGCATATTGAGCTTCACTTAACGTGTAGTGTTTGATTGATGTGAATTGCCATGCCATGCGTGCATATTTGAAACTCGACATGCATCATATTAGGGTGTGCATCATATCATGCATATGCCGTGGTGAATCTCGTGTGTTGATTCTTGTTTCCGGTTTGCTTCGCCTCGGTAGAGTTGCTCAAGCGTGTCGGAATGTGAGGACCCGTTCGACTACATCGGTTCGTCTGCTTCATGGAGTCGTTCTTCTTCCAAGAGGGATCTCAGGCAAGATGACCATTTCCCTTGATAAAATTACTATCATTTCCATGCTAGTTGTTTCGCTTCTATCGTTATGTCTCGCTGCCTACCACCTGTTAAATGTCAGCCTCTCAACATTGCCATGAAAACCTTCAACCTGATCACAACCTAGCAAACCACTGATTGGCTATGTTACCACTTGCTTAACCATTTGTTAGTGTTGCTATTTGCAGGTGTAGTTGCTTCCATGTGATAACATGGGTTCCTTGTTATATCACCATATTAAATGCTATTTAATTTAATGCCCCTATATACTTGGTAAAAGTTGGAAGGCTCGGCCTTTCTAGCCTGGTGTTTTGTTCCACCTTCGTCGCCTTAGTTTTGGTTACCGGTGTTATGTTCCATAAATGAGCGCTCCTAACATGCTTGGGGTTGTTATGGGGACCCCTAGATTCTCGTTTTGGGATAAAGCTCGTCTGGCAGGGCCCAACATTGGTACTATATTTGCCCAACATAATAATTCTGTTAATACTGAAAAACATAGGGCGTCATGAACCCGAGGAGTAATTCAACATAATACAGGGGGGCCAGTGCTGATGGTGTTGGTCCCAAACGGGCAGACTGCGGGGCCACCGCGAGGAAACTCGAGGTTTGGTTTTACTCATAGGCTTTTCCATCCGTTGTGTCCTGAGAACGAGATACGCGGCTCCTATCGGGATCGTCGACACGCCGGGCGACCTTGCTGGACTTGTTTTACCTTTCTCAAGCGTCTTGTGCGAGGGATTCCGAGGATGCTTTGGGCTATCTTGAGGTTGATGTTTCCAATAGGAACCCGAGGAGATCACAGGTCTCCCTCATTGAGGTCATTCCATCGCAGCGTGTGGTTGTTTGTGATGGACTAGTTGGAGCACCCCTGCAGGGTTAAATCTTTCGGAAAGCCGTGCCCGCGGTTATGTGGCAACGTGGAAACTTTGTGTAACATCCGGTTCTAGATAATTTGAAGTAACTTAATTAAAACTTGCCAACTGAGTGCCTAACTATGACTGTCTCTTTTGTGAGCTCCTTCTCCGATCGAGGACATGGTGGGGTTATGTCTGACGTAAGTAGGTGTTCAGGATCATTCATTTGATCATCAGTAATTCACGTCCGTTATGCTAGATCACCCCCTCTTATTCTTGTACTGGTAAGTTAGCCACTCAATAAATGCTTAGTTCCTTGCTGCAGCCTCACCACTTAACCTTACCTCACCCAATAAGCTTTGCTAGTCTTGATACCTTTGGAAATGAGATTGCTGAGTCCCCTATGGCTCACACATTACTACAACACCAGTTGCAGGTACATCTAAAGGGTTACCTGACGCAAGCGCGTTGATTGTTCATTTTGAGTTTCTTCTTCTTCATCATCAATATAGGATGGGTTCCAGGCCGGCAGCCTGGGATAGCAAGGATGGACGTCATTCTTTTATCCTTTGTTTTCGTTCGTAGACGGACCCTGCTCTTCTTCATGATGATTGTATGTACTATACTAATGTGTCTCTAATGTAGCTTGTGGCGAGTGTAAGCCAACTCCTTATACTCATCTTTTCAGTACATGTACATGTAACGACATCCATTCTTGCAAAACGACGAGATGCGTTTCTATCCCTGTCGAGGCCCTCGCGTCAAAATAAGGATAGGACCGCATCTTGGGCGTTACGAAAATGGTGCTGAAGAAAATCCTCAACCCCAACAAATTCATCAACCTGGCCATCCAAGAGTGACAAATGAATTGCAGATTGACAAAATCCTCAACGACATCAATGCACCAGGTCACCTCACTTGCTCAAAAGCTTCACATTTGTCTAACTTTTGTGGGCACTTTGCTTTTGTATCTATCACAGAGCCCACCAACATTGATGAAGTATTTATGGATTCCAAGTGGATTAAAGCTATGCAAGAGTAATTGCATCAATTCAAGCTCAACAACATGTGGGAACTTGTCAAGCGGCCTGGTCCTCGTAAGCACAACATCATCGGTACCAAGTGGATCTACCGCAACAAGGAAGGCGAAAAGGGTCAAGTGGTGAGGAATAAGGCTCGTCTTATAGCACATGGCTACACATAGGTTGAGGGAATTGAGTTTGATGAAACTTTTGCACCTGTTGCTAGAGTTGAAGCTATTTGAATATTGATTGCTTATGCTAGCCATCACAATATCATCTTATATGAAATAGATGTGAAAATTGCATTCCTTGATTATAAGCTTGAGGAAGAAGTATATGTTGCTCAGCCCTCAGGTTTCGAAGATCCTAAGCATCCTCACAAAGTCTTCGGACTCAACAAGGCCCTCTATGGCCTCAAGTAGGCCCCTCGGACGTGGTAGGATGCTCTAAAGGAACTTCTCATGAAGATAGGCTTCAAACCCGTTTCACTCGACCCAACTCTTTTCACAAAATCCTATGATAATGAATTATTTGTGTGCCAAATATATGTGGATGATATTATATTTGGTTGTACTAACAAACGTTATAGTGATGAATTTGGCTACATGATGAGTGATTAATATCAAATGTCCATGATGGGGGAGTTGAAATTCTTCTTAGGCCTTCAAATTCGTCAACAACGCAATGTCATCTTCATATCTCAAGAGAAATACCTCACATATGTCCTAGAGAAATTAGGCATGCAAGATTGCAAAGGCGCCAAGACACCTATGCCCACTAAAGGGCACCTCCGCACTAACGAAAATGGTAATGATTTTTATCAGAAGGTATATCGCTCCATGATTGGCTCTTTATCGTACCTATGTGAATCTAGGTTAGATATTATGCTTAGTGTTTGCATGTGTGCCCGCTTCCAAGCAACACCGAAGGAATCACACCATAAGGTTGTGAAGCATATTCTTTGATATCTAGATCAACACCAACGCTTGGATTATGGTACCCCTAAGGGCTCGGGTCTTGATCTTATTGGATATTCTGACTCTGACTATGCTGGTGATCGTGTGGACCGCAAGTAAACATCACGCACATGCCATTTCCCCGGACGATCGTGATACTTCTCCAACGTACCTATACTTTTTGATTGTTCCATGTTGTTATATTATAATTCTAGGATACTTTTTGGGAGTTCATCTACCATTTATTTATGTCTTTTAGGTTTACAGTACCAAACGAAGTCCAATTGCCACGAAAGTTTTTAGTGATTTTTTTCTAGACCAAAAGAAGACTAGGAAGCTTTGGGAGGAGGCGATAACCCTCACGAGGGAGGCATGAGCCAACAAGGCATGGTCAGGTCCTAGGGCGCGCCATGTTCCCTCGTGCTCCCCTCGGTTGCCTCCTGGTGTATCTCTTCGTCCTATAAATTCACAAATATCCCAAAAATCCTACAGAGCCACCCCAAAGTCATTTTCCACCGCCGCAAGTCTTTGTTCCACCATGTGCCCATCTGGAGCCCTTTTCGGTGCCCTGTCCGAGGGGGAATCAATCACATAGGGCCTCTACCTCATCCTTGCTGCTTCCATGATGATGTGTGAGTAGTTCACCATGGACCTACGGGTCTGTAGTTAGTACCTAGATGCCTCTCTCTCTCTTGATCTTCAATACAATGATCATTGCATCTTCGCTTTGATCTATCCGATGTAATTATTTTGTGCGGTGTGTTTGTTGGGATCCATTGAATTGTGAGTTTATGTTCAGATTATGCATGATTTACATTTGAGTCGTATTTTAATTCTAAGTATGATTCTTAAGTGCATGATCATTATAACTTCGTAAATCTCTTTGATCTATTGATTTGCTTTGGACAAGTAGATTGATCTTTCTTCATTGAGAGGGGTGCGTTGTAGTGGGTTCAATCTAACGAATTTTTATATGCCATTGGAAAAAGGGGACAAGATACATCTTTGTATTGTTTCCACTAAGGATAAAATGATGGGATTAGTTCATGTTAATTTAATTCTCTTTGTGTACATCATGTCATCTTTCTCCAAGCATTACTTTGTTTTACTTAATACTCTAGATGCATGTTGGATAGCCATCGATGGGCGGAGTAATAGTAATAGGTGTAGGAAGGAGTCGGCCTATTTGCTTATGGTTGTGATGCCTATATACACATGATCATTACCGTGAATATCACATAACTATGTGCTTTTCTATAAGTTGCCCAACAATAATTTGTTACACACCGCATGCTCACTTTGATGAGAGATGCCACTAGGGAAAACTATGGCCCCTGGGTCTATTCAGTTACAAGTTTACAAACGCAAAAATTCCTCGCTGCATTTATTTACTTTTCACTTTGCAACTTTCAACCACACTACTTACTTGCTTGTAAATAACGAGACAAGGAGATTGACAACCCTCTTGCCTGTTTTGGGTGCAAATGTTTGCTTCACTTGTGTGCAGTAGCTGAAGACGGGGATTGGTTGTTACTCCTATTGGTTCGATAAACCTTGGTTCTCTACTGAGGGAAATAATTACCTACATTGTGATGCATCACCCATTCCTCTTCATGGAAAACCCAACGCACATCACAAGTATCACGAAGGATTTGTGGCGTCGTTGTCGGGGAGAATCATCAACCTACTATCAAGTAACTTCAAACAAATTATTCTCTTGTTCTTGTTTCTATTTGTTGTTAATTTTTTCTTGCTCCATAAAAATCAAAAATAAAAAAATATTTATGTATGCTAGTTGCTAGTTTACTTCTTTGCCCGCTTCATTTGCTAGTTTACTTGTCCTGCTTGTTACTTTGCTTGCTCGGTCACATGTCTCAAGATACTATTAAGTTGTGTGACTTCTCAAATACTAATAAAAATGATTTTATTAGTACTCCAATAAAATCCATCACTAGTGCGGAGGCTTTTCCTATAAATGATGCATTGTTGAATCTTCTCATGAAAGACAATTTTCAGGAAGTCCTAATGAGGATCCCGTTGCTCATCTTAATACCTTTGTTGAACTTTGTGACAAGCAAACTAAAAAGGACATGGAAAATGATATTGTGAAATTAAATTCATTTCCTTTTTATTTAGGAGATAAAGTTAAATCTTTGTTCTCATCTTTACGATGTAATATTATTGGAACATGGGATAAGTGTAAAGATGTTTTTATTACCTAGTATTTTCCTCCTGCTAAGATCATCTCCCTTAGAAATCATATTATGGATTTTACGCAACATGACCAAGAACATTATTCACAAGCTTGTGAGAGGATAAAAACAGTGATTAGAAATTACCCTGCTCATGGTTTAAACTTGTGGATGATTATCCAAAACTTATATGCTGGACTGAACTTTGTATCTAGAAATCATCTAGATTTTTCCGCAGGTGGTACCTTCATGGAGGTGACCATAGGAGAGGCCACCAAACTTCTGTACAACATCATGACCAACTACTCTCAATGGCATACCGAAAGAGCTCCAACTCGTAAGAGGGTAAACTCTGTTGAGGAAGTCGCTACTTTGAGTGAAAAAGTTGATGCTCTTATGAATTTGGTTCCTAATAAGAATGCTCATGTTGATCCTAATGACATGCCCTTGTCTAATTTTATTGATCAAAATGATAATGCCATGGATGTGAATTTTATCTCGCGAAATAATAATAATGCTTATAGTGGTATTTTCAATGCTACGCCATATCCCGATAACTCCTCTAATGGTTATGGGAACTCTTATGGCAATTCCTATGGAAATCCTTCTACGAATAATAATAAGTTGTCCTTTGATCTTGAAAACACCATTAAATAATTCATTAATTCTCAAAAAAATCAATACTATGGTATAAGAAAAGTTTCATAAAATTGACGATTTAGATAGAAATATGGAGAGGTTTACTCTTAATGTAGAAACTATTAAAGGTAAAACTTTGCCACCAAAGCATGAATTTAATAAGACTATAAAATATATCCAAATATATGTATGAATGAAAATAGATAGAGGACCACCAAGTTGAAAGCTAAGCGGGAATTCCTAGAGAGAGCTCTTGCACCCAGTTTTTACCGGAATCATGATGAAGATCTTAAAGTACTAGATACTTCTCCTACTGAATTTTTGTTTAATTCTCCAAAAATAAATGATAATGGGATTGGAGACGAGTCAACTCTAGTAAGATAGTATCCCAATTGCTTGGAGGGTGATAATTCTAATGCTACAACAGAAAAATGTGGGTTTAGAGAGATTAAAACTTTAACTAGTGATGAGCCCACTATCCTGGATCACAAGGATTTTAATTATGTTAATTCCTCTTTGGTAAAATGTATTTCCTTGTTGCATTCCATTATTAGCTCACCCAATCCTTATGAATAAAATAAAGCTTTTACTCAACATATAGTAGAAGCTATGGTAAAACCTATGATGAAAGACTTGAGTTAGAAGTCTCTATTCCTAGAAAATTGTATGATGAATGGGAACCTACTATTAAAATTAAGATGAATGAATATGAATGAAATGCCTTGTCTGATCTAGGTGATAGTGTTTAAACTATACCTTAATATTTATGTGATGTTCTCGGTCTTACTAATATTCATGAGTGTTCCCTTAATCTACATCTTCGGACTCTACTGTGGCAGCCCAAGACCGACGTTCTAGAAGATTCCCCTTTTATTCCGTTTTCGTCGTGTGATTATTTTTATTTGTCGGATCATCATCGCATCATGCGCATCATCCGCATTGCACCGGCATCCCGTTGCCACCAGTTTTCAAAGTTGCATCCGTTATTAATTGCCGGTTCTCGTCGTTGCCCGTTCTCAGCCCAACCATACATGCACGCGCCCACGGCATCGTCAAAACCCTCTTGTAAAAGCGTGTTTAAAACTTTCTCTGATTGGGTTAAAACTTGGCGTGCAGTCTTATTTAGTTGTAGATAGGCCGCCTGTCAATTTTCGTCGCAATCGGAGTCCGTGTAGTACCCGAACGGTCGTCCGTAGCGGCACCGTATCCTGTCTATCGTCGGACATTTTTCGATGTTTTAAAAATCATGTTGTCGGGTGCCCGTTTCCCTCTCATCTCCGGCTAGCCTACTCTACATGGCCACTTAGCCTTCCCCCGTTCGAAACCGTCCGATTTAGATCGCGCGGTCGAAACTGGGGCGAAATTCTGCTAAACCTAGCCCCCCATCGTTATAAATAGCCCCCATGCCATCTTTAGACACCCTCCCTCTCTCCTCCTCGTTTTCCGCGCCACCCCACAAACCATAGCAACTCCTCTCTCTCCTCTCAGCCGCAGCCTGCTCCGGCCCGCAGCAGGCCCTCTCGGGCCCATCTACCCGCCGGCAACCCTGCTGCTTCCCGCGAGCAGCTCCCTCCTCCCGCAGCCCTGCTGCTTCCCACGAGCAGCTCCCTCCTCCCGCAGCCCTGCCCGAGCAGCAGCTGGAGCGCCGCCCCTCGCGGTCGCCGCCCCGCCGCCGGTGACCTCCGGGCCATACCCCGCGCTAGACCCTTTCCTCCTCGTGCTCTCTTTTCTCCTCTCTCCCTCGTCTAATACCTCTCCTTGTCCCTCCTTGTCGTAGGACACCAGCCACCATGGAGACGCCGACTCGAGCTCCGCCAAGACCTGTGCCGGATCTGCGCTCCCCCGCCATGGATCTGCCCCCAAGGCTCTGTCCTGAGCCTCCCCATCGCCTGTGGCCGGCCTCCTTGTCGCGAGCACGAGGCGTGTGCACGTTGTCAGCGAGCGAAGGGAGGAGGACGACGGTGCGTTGACCGCGCCCTACCAGGCCGCCCCATCGCCTCGGCCACCCTCTCCATGCGATGGGCCCAGCTCGCCCCGCTGGGCCAATCGACCTCGTCAGCGCCCCAAGGCCCACCAACGAGCTTCCCCGTCGTCCTACCAGCCCCGCCTCCGTATGGGCCTAAGGTCGCGAGGTGAGCGTTGGCCTGCCCTTCCCCGCGCCTATATGTCGCCCGTGCATTACATAGCTATGTGGCGCTTAGTTCCACACCCGGACCAGCTTCTAGATTAGGCCCGCTAGAATATTTTAGGATTTCACCGGATTTATTAATTTCAAAAATATGTCGTATTTTAAAACACCCGTAGATTTTAAATGGTGTATCGGATCGGGGCGATTTATATATGAAACTTGTGTAGTTTTTCACGTAGATTCATAATTTGCAACTTGCATGCATGTTTGGAGTAGTTTGACCCGCTGAATGCCTAGTTTTGTGTGCTGTCCTAATATGTTAATTACCCCATATTTATTTTCGTGCGTGTCCGGATTGCTCGAACTCTGTGGATGAAATGCTCATGTTTGTAGGGACATTTTGCCATGTATTTTGGAGTAGTTTCTTGTATTTTTGCATGTAGGATTCCATCGCTAGTTTGCTACATCATGTTTAGGAGATATTCTCGCATATTCGTGTGGCGTTATTTTATTTTGCAACCCCTCATGTTATATATGTTTTCGGAGTAGGAAAATCCATAGTATTTAGCTGTGCATTTAGTTTTAGCTTTTGAGCAAGTTAGTGCGCGTGATATTTTTGCCATGATGCCCTCTTGTTTATTTTGTGGGATTTAATCCGTGCATGATATGAAGGAGTTCTCAACTAGAGATATGCCCTTGGATGTGTAGGCTAGCCTCTGGTAATTTTGGTTGCAATAGAAATCCATGTCTAGGTGTTGTTTGCTTGCTCTCAATATGCTAGGAAATAGTGCTTATTTGGAGATGCTGAAATATTTCTAAGTCTGAAATCTGATATATTTGTTTGCTGTCTTGTCATGATTTTATCTGGTGATCTGTAGCTCTTTTGAGGTTGGTGCAATGGAGTTAGTTGTAGTCCTAAAGATTCTCTATCATGCTGTGAATTTTCATGCCATTTGGAGTCTTGTAGCTTATGGTTTTGCTGTTGTCAATATGCCTTCAGATCGAAAACTGCACTGTCATAAACTGTTATTTTCACTAAGTCTGAAACTGCGTGTGAGCAACCATTTTGTGAGTTCTTCTCCTAGTAATCCATGCTTACATGCTATATGTTATTAGTAGTATGTTGTAGTGCATCTTGCCCTCTATTGCCTCATGCCGTGTTTGAGCATTTTGGATTTGTCTAGCTAGTTGTTCGAGGGTGTATAAAATGCTATGTGGCTGATTTTGGCAGATTGTAGTCATTTCTTGTTTAGCTTGTAAATGTTGAACCGTTGCGCCGTTTAGATCATGTCCTATATGAAACTTGCTTAGAATCTTGTGTAGTTTCATAATTTGCTGCTTCCTTCTTGGTTTGGGATGCTTGTGACTGTCGTTGCACTCATTTTGCATTCATGCCATTATATCTTGCGGTGGTTGTATCTTTTGAACCGTAGCTCCGTTGGAGATGTTCTCTATGTGTAAATTGATTGTAACGACGCGTAGAATCACATGAACCTACTTATTTTTCTGTTTAACAAATATTAAAACATGTTAATTCAGATGTGGACAGAATTACAAATTGACGTATGATGTCATCTCGGAGATGCTATATGTCGTTTCCGACCTCATTTAAAATGCCTAGATAGATAGCTTAGTTACGCTTCACCTCTTGCCATGTTAACCAACATTTAATATTGTCGTGTACCTAATCGGGATAGAACTAAATAATTCGTATGTGGAATTTCGTCAATATGCACCTCGTTGCATATTGAACTTCACTTAATGTGTAGTGTTTGGTTGTTGTGAATTGACATGCCATGCCCTGCATATCTTTAGCCTCTCATGCATCACTTGTGTTGTGCATCGTGTGGTGTATATCGTGTGTTGATTCTTGTTTCCGGTTTTCTTCGTCTCGATAGAGTCCCGCAAGCGTGTCGGAAAGTGAGGACCCGTTCGACTACATCGGTTTGTCTGCTTCACGGAGTCGTTCTTCTTCCAAGCGGGATCTCAGGAAAGATGACCATTTCCCCAGATACCATTACTATCATTGCCATGCTAGTTTTTAATGCTTCTATCATTATTGTCTCGCTGCCTACCACCTGTTAAATATCAACCTTCCAACATTGCCATGAAAACCTTCAACCTAATCACAACCTAGCGAACCACTGATTGGTTATGTTACCACTTGCTTAACCATGTGTTAGTGTTGCTACTTGCAGGTGTATTTTCTTCCATGTGATGACATGGGTTCCTTGTCATATCACCATATTATTGTTAAATAATTTAATGCACCTATATACTTAGTAAAAGGTGGAAGGCTTGGCCTTTGAAGCCTACTGTTTTTGTTCCACCTTAGCCCCCTTAGTTCGGCTACCGTTGTTATGTTCCATAATTGAGCGCTCCTAACACGATCCGGGTTGTTATGGGGACCCCCTTGATAATTCGTTTTAGATTAAAACTGGTCTGGCAAGGCCCAACATTGGTACTATATTTTCCCAACATAATAATTTTGTTAATAACTGAAAGCATAAGGCGTCATGAACCCGAGGATTAATTCTACATAAAACAGGGGGCCAGTGCTGATGGTGTTGGTCCCAAACGGACTGCCTGCGGGGCCACCGCGAGGAAACTCGAGGTTTGGTTCTCGTAGCTAGTTCCATCCGGTCGTGTCTTGAGAACGAGATACGCAGCTCCTATCGGGTTCGTCGACACGTCGGGCAGCCTTGCTGGATTAATTTTACCTTTGACAAATGTTTTGTGCATCAGGATTCCACTAAGGAGTCCGACGAGATCACGAGCTTCGCGATCGAGGATTTCTATGCGGCTTGTGGTAATTTGTGATGGATTAGTTGGAGCACCCGTGCAGGGTTAAATCTTTCGGAAAGCTGTGCCCGCGGTTATGTGGCAACGTGGAAACTTTGTTTAACACTGGTTCTAGATAACTTGAAGTTAACTTAACTAAAATATGCCAACTGAGTGCGTAACCGTGACTGCCTCTTTCGTGAGTTCCTTCTCCAATCGAGGACACGGTGGGGTTATGTCTGACGTGGGTAGGTGTTCAGCATCATTCTTTTGATCAATAGTAGTTCACGTCCGCTATACGTAGCTCTTCCCCATCTTTACTCTTGTACTCGTAAGATAGCCACTAAGTAAATGCTTAGTCGCTTGCTGCAGCCTCACCACTTAACCATACCTCACCCATTAAGCTTTGCTAGTCTTGATACCTTTGCAAATGGGATTGTTGAGTCCCCTGTGGCTCACATATTACTACAACACCAGCTGCAGGTACATGTAAAGGTTACTTGACGCGAGCGCGTTGATTGTTCATTTGGAGTTGCTTCTTCTTCTTCTTCTTCATCGATCTAGGATGGGTTCCAGGCCGGTAGCCTGTGATGGCAAGGAAGGACGTCGTTTTCTTTTCTCGTTTGTTTTCGTCCATAGTCGGACCCTACTCTTCTGCTTGATGTTTATTTATTGTACTAATGTGACTCCGATGTAGCTTGTGGCTAGTGTAAGCAAATTCCATATACTGTTCTCTTCAGTACATGTATTGTAATGATATCCATTCTTGTGAAACGACGAGATGCGCTTCTATCCGTGTCGAGGCCCTCGTGCCAAAATAAGGATAGGATCGCATCTTGGGCGTTACATCTACTCTCAAGAAACCTTTGGGAAGAGTAAATTATGTTCTCATAATTGCTAATATAAATTATGTGCGTGTAAATTTCATAGTTCTTGATATTGATTGCAACCCAACTTGCCCAATAATATCTAGGAGATCTTTTCTACAAACTATAGGTGCATTAATTGATATGACAAATGGAAATATATGGTTCTGATTCCCATTAAAGAAAGGATTGGAACAGTTAACTAGAAAGATAATAAAACCACTTTATGAATCTATCATGAGGGCTAAATTTGCATGGAGTGTCAAAGAAGACAACAATTGAATCATTTGCATTATGCCTAGCTAGGGGCATAAAACAATAGCGCTAGTTGGGAGGCAACCCAATAGTTAACTTTATTTTTTTACTTTCTATTTGTGTGTGATAACATGATTGTTATCTATCTAACAATTGTGTTTTTGTGTTGAATTTAGTATTTGTGCCAAGTAAATCCTTTGGGATGATTTGAATAATAGTAGAATTGATGCGGTGCAAAAACAGAAACTTTAGCGTCCAGTACAAAATTTCTCTGATTTTACTGGAATGTATTTTTGATCAGAATTTCTATACACAATATTGATATACCAATTACTGAGGTTGTCCTAATGTTTCAGAATTTTTGGTGTTACATAAGTACGACACTTAACTATATCTTTATAGTCTATTCTGTTTTAGACAGATTCTATTTTTGCTTGCATAGATTGCTTGTTTTGATGTTGCTATGGATTATATCAGGGGGTATAAGTCATGGAGAAGGTAGAATATAGTACCTTATGCAATAAAAAGATATGGACTAATTTATAACAATACCTAAAGTACTTGTTATTCTTATTATACTAACGGATCTCACGAAGTTTCTATTGAGTTTTTTGTGCTGAAGTTTTCAAGTTTTGGGTGTTATCGCGGTGGAAGAAGGAATAAGTAGTGGAAAGAGCCTAATCTTGGGGATTCCCAAGGCACACCAAGGTAAAATTCTAGGAAGACTCAAGCATCTAACCTTGGGATGCCCTTGAAGGCATCCCCTCTTTTGTCTCAATCCATGGGTATGTCACTTGGAGCTACATTTTTATTCATCGCATGATATGAGTTCTGCTTGGAGCATCGTTTGCTTTGGTTTTATTTTTGTTTCAGTTTTACACAATCATCAATCTGTGAATACATCCACTTGACGGGAACACTCGATCACCATGGTTTATTAGAATACTCTTTGTGCTTCACTTATATCTTTTGAGCTTAGTAGTTGCTCTAGTACTTCACTTATATATTTTGGAGCACGGTGGTGTATAGATTTGTTTGAGAGTTAATAGACAGCGACGGGAATTTGCATGGATTATTAGATCAATTCAAAAATAATAGTTATCCAATGAGTGCATAACCAAAACCACATGTAGCACATAAAAGAGAAATCATGGTTAACGATATTAATGTGGTAATGTGAAAAAGTATGAGTGGATGATCATTGGTTAATATAGGTATCGTGAATTAGAGGTGTTAACTGGTTGTTCATCCAAATATTTTTATGGTACGGTGATTATGTGTGAGCATACTTATTCCTCGTTGAAATCCTAGTGTTTTTGAGTCGGGGGCGCGTGATGGTTAAGTCCTACCAACCTCCTCCCTAGGGGCATTTGAGTACTGGTTTGCTTCGAGAGAGCTAATAAAATATTGTAATAAGTATGTGAGTTCTTCATGACTAATGTGAATCCATGGATATATGCACTCTCACCTCCGCATATTAGCCTCTTCGGCACCGTGCATTTTCCATTCCCACCTCGAGGATCGGTGCAGCTTTCGCCGGTGCATCCAAACCCCATGACATGATACGTTGTGTTGCACATAAGGCTCATTATATCTTCCTCAAAACGGCCACCATACCTACCTATCATGGTATTTCCATAGCCATTCTGAGATATATTGCCATGCAACTTCCACCGTCACATCATATGACTCATACTTCCATTGTCATGATGCTTTGCATGATCATATAAATGGACATAGTATTTCTGTCAAAGCCACGGTTCATCTTTTTTATACATGTTACGCTTGATCGTTGCACATCTTGGTACACTGCTAGAGGCATTCATATATAGTCATATAATCCTACCATTTTTTCATACCAAGTTGTAAGTAAATATAAGTGTGATGTTCATCATTATTTAGGGCACTCTCTTAGTGAGGAAAGGTTGACGGAGTCAATGTTTCCCCCATAAGTCGGGAAGAGACTCACGGCAAAAGATAAAAATAAATTAAGAGAAAAAAAGAGAGAAATAAAAAAATAAAATTATGGATAAAATAAAAAATAAAAATAAAAAGAAATAAATAAATGAGAGAAAAGAGAGAAGGGACAATGCTACTGCCTCTTATTCCACACTTGTGCCTCAAAGTGGCACCATGTTCTTCATATAGAGAGTCTCTTGTTTTGTCACTTCCATATGCTAGTGGGAATTTTTCATTGTAGAACTTGGCTTGTATATTCCATTGACGAGCTTCCTCAAATGCCCGAGGTCTTCATGAGCAAGCAAGTTAGATGCACACCCCTTAGCTTCAGTTGATCTTTCATACACTTATAGCTCTATTGAGATTACATACACTTATAACTCTAGTGCATCTGCTGCATGGCAATCCCTACTCCTTGCATTCATATCTATTGATGGGCATCTCCATAGCATGTTGATACGCCTAGTTGATGCAATACTTTCTTATCCACTTTCACCCCTTTGAAACCTAACACCATATTCTATTCCACCCTTATGCTATATCAATGGTTTAGGTTCATATATTTGACAAGTAATAAAGGCCGAAGCGGGTTAAAAAGTACGATCCAATTGCTTGACTTGACACCATGGTGATTATCATTTGTATTTGTGTGGTGAGATGTAATAGCCCGGAACCAATGCACCAGAAGATTCCCTTTTTATTCCATTGCCTTCGTGTGATTCGTTTGGTTGTCGCATTCATCATCACATCATTCGCATCATCCGTATTGCATCAACTCTCCATTGTCGTCATTTTTCAAACTTGCATCCGTTCGTAGTTGCTGGCCCTCTTCCTTTTTGTCATTGACCATTTGAGACTAACCACACACGCCCGCGGCCATGGCATCGTTAAAATATTGTTTTCAAAAGTGTGTATAAAACATTCCTGGATGGGTTGAAAGTTGGTGTGTGGTCTTATCTTATTGTAGGTAGGACGCGTGCCATATTTTGTCGCATTCGGAGTTTGTTTGATACCCGAACATTAAACCTATAGCGGCACTATAGCCGGTCAAATAGCACACGATTTTGATAATTAAAAACATGTCACCGGGCTGCCCCTTTTCTCTCTCATCTCTGCCTAGCCTCTCTACACACTACACCGACCTGCTCGCAACCTAGTCTGAAACTCCCCCGATCCTGAACCCGACGGTCGTGACCGTTGGTTCCGAATCAACCCCGTAATACCCCAAACCATCATCGGTTTTCCAATTGGACTCCCCTAGCCCATTATCTCAACCCTCCGATCTAAATTGAAGGGTCCTTACCCTAGTCTACTTTGCTATATGTAGGCCATCTAAATCTAAACCTAGACCTAATCCGAAAAATCCTCCCCTTGTCCAATCACTGATGCCACCCACACCTGTTCGCCTCCCACCTCGGGATCGCCCCTACCAGATCCACCCGCCAACCATCAGTTGCAACCATAGCTTCCTCCTGCAAGACGCCCCAGCTAACCTCATCCCCTCCCTCATGGACGCGTCCGGATGCCCGCAACTCCCTTCATCTGTGCATAGTAGAAGCAACTAGGAACTAGGAATATGAGCTACTTCTCGGCCTCGAGGAAGCTCAGCCGTCATTCAAGCCTTGCCGACAGGGACGGGGATAGGGGGACGAGCAGGGGCTTGCCCCCCCCCCCCAACGATCGACACAAACTGAAATATGTTGTGTATATTTAACTCATATGAGCAATTGCCCCCGCCCATCAGCGGCCATATCCAAATCCTACCTGTGCCACTACTCGCAGGCTAGTAGTAGTAGGAGCGCCCAGATACCTCACCCTCGAGCGAGCTCTCCCTCGCCTCGCTGGATGTTGCCCACAACCAGGAGCCGTGTCGGCAGCCATGGCAATCGTCGGTCGTCATCGCGCTCCCTGTGCTCCTCTCCTTCCTCCTCTCCCTCCCTTGACCTATCTCCTTGTCCTTGTTCCCCTGATGTATAGAATAACACCGCAACTATGATGTCATGACTAGCCCGATGGAGCTCCATGCCGTCGTTGTCGTGGTCGACCTCGACGAGCCCCCCATCGGGAATAGAGTAGACGCCCCAGATCCGCCTCTCTCAACTTCGCTCATGCCCTTGGGGACCCCTCGGACCTTGCCGCCATGCCTTGAGAGCCGTCGTGCCTGGCTCAGCCTCTGCATCGATCAGGGGAGGATGACGACTCTGCCCCAACCGTGTGCCTCACCCTGGACTGTTGTGCTATCCCAACAAGGTGAGGAACTGCGAACCCACATATTTCCGCCCGCCCGCCGATGCTCAGGAGCTTTCTCAGCCGTCGTTGCTTGCTCCTCTCGCCGTCAAGAATCTTCGTGACCCCATGGCCAACGCTCGAGATTTTTGGCTAATGTTTAAGTAGACTCTAACACGCCTTTATATCAGAACTCGTAGCTAGCTCACCTCATTAGCACCACTAGCTCCTACCCACGCGACCAAGGATCGTATCCCTAGGAGCACCTTTTATTTTTTTCTTGTTTCGATCTTTTATGATGAGCATGTGAGGCGCTATTCCATTTCGGGCTGCGTTGTTCCAGTGATATTCAGCCCAGTATTGTTTTTTCTTGTCATGCGAATTTTTTATTGTCGAGGGAATTCATGTTTTACAAAAAAGTCCCTCATGATCATGTATTTAATAACTCCCAAACCATGCATCATACGTAAAAACTTTATATATGTAAAATGTTGAGAAATTTGCGTAAATTAATAATATCCTACTTTCACACATGTTTAAAATATTTGAACTTGCTGTTTGCATTGTTTGTGTGATGCCATATTAAAATGATTTAATTAATAGCAAAATAACCATGCATCGGATTTAAAAACTTTATACATGAAAAAATCTTAGAATTTTGTGTAGTTTCACAATATCCAAATTTTAACCATGTTTAAAATGTTTAAACTTGATGTTTAACTAAATTTGTGTAAATGCCTTGTTAAAATGACTTATTTCACAACTAATTAACCGTAGCTATGATGAAAAGGATCCACATATGTAACTAGGCTAGAAAAATGTGTAGAATAACATAGTGTCATTTATTTTGCTATTTAACAACTCCAAAATTTTGTTAGAGGGAGAACAGTACCGAAATCTTAATTTGCATATGGGGACTTTTCGGAATTGTTATTCGTTGTTCCAACCTTATTTAAACTTGCCTAGAATTTCATGTAGTTCTATAATATCTTATGGCATCCATGCTTTAACATGTTTGTTTTTTCATTTTCATGCATTTTGCATCCATGTCATTTTATCTTGTGTTGGTCATATCTTTTAGATCGTAGCTCCGTTTTAGATGATCAATATATGTAAATCAACTAGAATGACGTGTAGAATCACATGGTCCACTTTATTTTATTTAAAAAAAATATGAAATGTGTTTAGTTCAGATTTGGACCAATTTCGAAATTAACATATGGGGTCATTCCGAAAATGTTATATGTTGTTTCCGACCTCATTTAAAATTCCTAGATAGTTTAGTTTATTTATTCTTCACCTCTTGCCATATTTAACAACATTTACTATTGTCGTGAACCTAAACGGGAGAGAACTAAGTAATTCAAATATGGGTTTTCGTCAATATGTGCACCGTTGCATATTGAACTTCACTTGATGTGTAGAAGTTGATTGTTGTGGCTTGCCATGCCGTGCGTAATTAAACCGGACATGCATCATATGTGTTTGTGCATCATATCATGCATATGTTGTGGTGTTTATCGTGTGTTGATTGTTTGTATCTGGATTGTTTCTTTCCTATAGAGTCCTGAACTGTGTCGGAGTGTTAGGATTCGTTCGGCTATGTTGGCTCATCTACTTCACGGATTCGTTCTTCTTACAAGCGGGATCACATGAAAGATGATCATTTCCCTAGATACCACTACTATCATTGCTATGCTAGTTGTCTTGTTTCTATTGCAATGTCTTGTTGCCTACCACCTGTTATGTCAAGCCTCCCAACACTGCAATGAAAACCGTCTAACCCCTCCACATCCCTTGTAATGCCCAAGATGCGATCCTATCCATATTTTGGCGCGAGGGCCTCGACAGGGACATAAATGCATCTCGCCATTTCTTAAGAGTGGATATCCTTACAAGTACATGTACAACAAAGATGAGTATAAGAAGTTAGCTTACACTCTCCACAAGCCAAATAAATATTACATCAATACAGCAATATACAATCATCATGAAGAAGAGCAGGGTCAGACTACGGACGAAAACAAACGATAAAAGAACAACGTCCATCCTTGCTATCCAAGTTTGTCAGCCTCTAACCCATCCTAGATCGATGATGATGATGAAGAAGAAGAAACTCCAACTAGCACAATCAGCACGCTCACGTCAAAGTATCACTTTACCTGTACCTGCAATTGGTATTCTAGTAATCTGTGAGCCACACGGGACTCAGCAATCTCATTTCGAAAGGTATCAAGACTAGCAAAGCTTAATGGGTGAGGTATGGTTAAGTGGTGAGGCCGCAGCAAGCGAACACACATTTATTTGAGGTGGAAAACTTATGAGTACAAGAATAAGAGGGGGGTGATCTGCGCATAAATGGGCGTGATCTAATAATGATCAAATGAATGATCCTGAACACCTACTTACGTCAGACATAACCCCACCGTGTCCTCGATCGGAGAAGGAGCTATCGAAAGAGAAAGTCACGGTTACACACTCAGTTGGCAATTTTTTAATTAAATTTACTTCAAGTTATCTAAAACCGGATGTTAAATAAAGTTTCCAAGTTAACCACATAACCGTGGGCACGACATTCCGAAAGGTTTAATTCTGCAGGGGTGCTCCAACTAGTCCATCACAAACTACCACACGCTGCGATGGAATGACCTCGATCAGGGAAGCCCGTGATCTCCTTGAGTTCCTATTGGAAAATCTCAACCTCGAGATAGCCCATAGTATCCTTGGAATCCCTCGCACAAGACGCCCGAGAAAGGTAAAACAAGTCCAGCAAGGCCGCCCGGTGTGTCGACGATCCCGACATGACGGATGAGCATTATGTATGGTGTCCGGATAGAAATTCTCCGAGTTGCCCCGGGTGGCCGTGCAGGTGGCTCTGTTTGGGACCAATACCAGCAGCACTGCCCCCTGTATTATGTTGAATTACTCCTCGGGTTCATGATGCCCTATGTTTTTCAGTATTAACAGAATTATTTTGTTGGGCAAATAGAGTACCAATGTTGGGCCTTGCCTGACAAGTTTTATCCCAAAACGAAAATCTAGAGGTTCCCCATAACAACCCCAAGCATGTTAGGAGCTCTCATTTATGGAACATAACACCGGTAGCCAAAACTAAGGCGACGAAGGTGGAACAGAACATCAGGCTAGAAGGCCAAGCCTTCCACCTTTTACAAAGTATGTAGTAGCATTTAATTAAATAGCAATAATATGGTGATATAACAAGGAACCCATGTTAGCACATGGAAGCAACTGCACCTGCAACTAGCAACACTATCAAAAGGCTGAGCAAGCGGTAACATAGCCAAACAGTGGTTTGCTGGGTAGTGGAAAGATTAGAAGTTTTCATGGTAATGTTGGGAGGCTGATATTTAACAAATGGTAGGCAGCGAGACATAGGGAAAGAAACGAGACAACTAGTATGGCAATGATAGTAATGGTATCCAGGGAAAAGGTATCCAGGGAAACGAACCAACGTAGTCAAACGGATCCTCACATTCCGATACCGTTGCGGAACTCTATCGAGATGAAGCAAACCGAAACAACAATCAACACACAATATTCACCACATCACATGCATGATAGGGTGAACAACCTAAATGTATGCAGGTCCATATCAATTATGCAAGGCATGGCATGGCAATTCACAACAACCAACACTACACATTAAGTGAAGCTCAATATGCAACGAGTTGCATATTGACGAAACTCCACATACGAAATATTTAGTTCACTCACGTTTAGGTACACGTCAATACTAAATGTTTTTAAACATGGCAGGAGGTGAAGCATAATTAAACTACCTATCTAGGCATTACAAATGAGGACGGAAATGACATATAGCATTTCTGAAACGACCCCACTCATTAACTTTGAAATCTGTCCAGATGCGTAATAACCACATTTTATATTTGTTAACCGGCAAAACAAAGTGGTTCACGTGATTCTACTCGTCGTTCTAGTTCACTTGCATATATGGGTCATCTCCAACGGAGCTACGATTAATTAACTACGAATTAAACGGTTCTTAACATGTTGTCATGCAAACCAACGCAAACAACACGGTTAACTATTTTAAATATGCATGGGAGTTGGGAAATATTAATCTATGCGAATTTCTACACGTTTTACATATGTACGCCTTTTGCATATGACACACAGTTTAAAAGTTACATACGTTTTGAAATAGGCATCTCACTTGAAATAGATAAATTCACAGGTTAAATGATAAAATCGCTAGAGAGAAAAAATATCAACGCGGGCCGATTTGACTACGAGCCAAAATAGTGTAGCATGCGCGACATAGCTATGCGACTCCATGGCGAAGGATAGTGGCAGGGAGTGGGATCACCTGCGTGGGCCTCTTGGGACGATAGATTTGGAGAGGAGGGCGGCGGGCCGGCTCACTCGAGTGACTGGCCTTGGCCAGCTGGTTGCTGGGCCTCAGCAGGGAGGTCAGCCAAGCGTAGCTGCGCTCAATGGGGCGCGGCTCCTGCCCGTTCGATCCCGAGCGGAAGCAACCGCGACTACAGCTGCCTGCAGGGCCTCGCTGGCCGGACGTCGGGGTGCAGGGGACCAGACTGGGGACGGGGACGGGCGCCGGGGTCAGATTGAGGGGCGGCAAGTCCGTTCCCAATGGTGGCGAGGGCTGGTGGCGCGTGTGGTTCCGGTGACGACCGACGAGCTCGAGGCCGATGACGACATGGGGACCTACGGGGCGCAGAGGGCATGATGGTGAGAGAAGGGGCCGACAAGAGGGGTGGGGGAGAGGGAGGGGCGCGGCGGTGCTGTCCTGCTTTGGCGGTCGCCGGTGGCGGAAGGCGGTGGAGCGAGGTCGGCCTCGTTGGGGGCACGGGTGCAGAGGAGCTTGGGGCACCTCCCATGGCTGCGGGAGCTCGGGCCAAGAGGCGGCTGGACCCGGGCCGAGGGTGGGCCTCAGATGGGCTCGGCGGGCCCGACGACTGGAGGAGAGAGGAGGTGGAAAGAGGGGCTGTTGGTGGCGGCTAAGGTTAGGGTTAGCACGGATTTTGAGGAGAGGCCGGATCTGGGTGTCTATTTATAGGCAGGGGGTTAGGGTTAGGGTTTTAAACGCCGATTTCGATCGTAGGTTCGCAATCGGACGGTCTTGGCTGCGCCCTAGGGCTAGGTGGGCTTAGTGGTTGTGTAGAGTGGTGGTGGGCTAAGAAGAGAGGGAGGATATGCGGCCTGGCAATGAGATTTTAAATAGCGAAAAACGTCCATCGATAAACCGATGATGGTGCCGCTACGGTCGACCGTTTGAGTATCAAACAGACTACGATTTCAACAAAATTTTACAGGCGGCCTACCTACATTATAATAATACAACACCAGAAGTTTCCACCCAATCCGATAAAGTTTTATACACACTTTAAAAACAAGATTTTTAACAACGCCGCGGGCGCGTGCGTTTGCGGTTAGTCACAAAACGGACAATGAAAAAACAGAGAGAACCTGCAGGTAATAAAGGATGTAAGTTTTGAAAACTGGCAGCAACGAGTGCCGATGCAATGCGGATGATGCGAATGATGCGATGATGAATGCGACACACAATCTAATCGCACAGCGGTAATGGGATAGGAGGAGAATCTTCTGGTGTGTCGGTCTCGGGCTGTCACAACTCTCCTACACTAACAAGAGATCTCTCCCCGAGATCTAAAAATGAAAGGGGGAAAGAGTATGAGAAAGGCAAGAGGTAAAACTTGGTTGCTTCTTTAACAAAGGAGTGAAACCAAAGATCCTTGATGGTTGCAAAGAGATGAAGAATGACATAAGGAACAAGCAATAATTCAATAGAAATTTCGGCAGCACTTCGTTAGGAAAGTGGGGCAAAATTTGATAAGATGGAAAGATCTTGAGAAGATTCACAACAAACTAACTAAATTGAGAAGCAAGGAAAGAACATGATCTTGATATAACAAGATTATAGATTGAAGAGAGCAACATCACCACAACTCCGGAACAAGAGAATATAAACTAGATCATAGGGAAGAAATGATTAATAGAGAATGACAACTACTATCACAATTGAATTTGGCAAGCATCCTTGCGAGAAGAATTGAATGGAGTTGTTGGAAAACTAATAACGAGAAGAACAAGCTTGTTGTGGACTTATGAAAACCATCCCAAATTAATGAGGTGACAACCATCCACTACTCGAAACATGGATTGATTGGGAGCAACAAGATATCAAAAACTTCAAACACCAAGAGGATACATTGGGAACTTGGATCGACGATAATCACCATAATAGCAATAATACTTAAACAAGGATTTAGGTTAGATCCAATCCAAGACAAGATCAACGAAGAAACCATGGGTTAAGATAACTCATGATCAAGGAATTGGCAGGTTTAAATATCTCATTCTTGAAACAAATTCTCTTCGAGACTCCTCCACTAACAAGAATGCTATAACACCACCTCAAAGGATAAAGGAGGAGGAATTCCACTTTTAAATGCAAGAGAAAGAATACTTGAGGTTCTCCAACAAGAATATTTACGAACACCTTGAGAATGAATGAAACCTATGAAGAACCACTATGATGCACATCCGTCTACAAAAGAATAGTGCAAAGATATGAAGGGTGAAAACAATAAGATTCATGCCCTGCCATGACTTAGATTAAGATTCACGTAGAGATACTTGAGAATACTTGGAACTCCGGAAAAGAAAAGATGAGCACTTGAGGAAAGAATTGATATCATGAGCCACTCCGGAAGAAGAATTGAAATTAGTTGACGAAACAAGAATAAGAATTAGCATAGCACTTATTCTTCTTGAAAAGATTGGGGAGAGAGATATCAGCAAAAAACATAAAGAAGTCTTGGAAGAAACACCTATAATAATTCACAAATGAATAAAGATACCAAGAATGAATGGAGATACAAGATAGCGAAGAGATAATGATCCACCTGAGAGAAAACTTGAACAAGGCACCGAAATACAGAGATACGAACGAGGAGACAACAATTGAGAAGAATTGAGACCGAAAGCTGAAAACTAAGAACAAAGAAATCTTCTGAAATGATGGCCTTCGGAGGATCGAGAATGACAACAGCACTAAAATGCATCGGGCAGATATGGAAGGAATTTCTCATGATCAGAAACAATTGAGAGGATACCACAAAGCTGAAATGACAATCTTGAAAAGAACAAACAAGATTTGAGAGAACACTCCTTTGAACTTGCAAGCTGACAATGATGACGAGAAACAACACCAAGAATATTGAGACACTCCAAAATAATAAAGAATGAAAGGTTGAGCCAATGATGAAATAAATTTAGATCAATCTTGAAGAAGCAATGGTCAGGATTATGAAAACTTGATGAGGTTGAGAACCTCGAAATAATTGAAAGGATTGAAACAAACAACTTTTGAGATATGTTCAGTATTCCTGATAGAATAGAGAGAGATGACAACACGAAAGACTTGATAAGAATTTCCAGCACAGGAATCACTGAACAGAAGAAAAGGATATGATGAACACCGAGAGCTTGAATTGAATCCACCAGAAAAGAGAACAAGAATGAAGAATGATGAACTTGAAACTCCTGAGGATCTTCACAATCAATTACCTGATACAACACAGAAGAGAAGATAGCGGAAGCATCCATGAATTGAACTCTACTTAGATGATAACTGGAAAATTGAAGAAAAGGGGAGGGAGGGAAGGGAAAAATAAAGACAACTTCAGGAAGATGAGACGAACTCCGGAAAGAAATGAGAGATTGATCTTGCAACTCTTGAAAATGATAGAATTGACTTTAAGAGAAGCACACCGGATGAAAAAGAATTAACACGACGACTACGGTTGGGAAGAATTGAAAAGAAGACTTGATTGACCAACCGAATTTGCATTCCCAGAAAAAATATAAGAATACCTCTTGGAAAGTTATGAATTCACCACTTGAAATTGAAGCAACTCGAATTACCATACTCCAACAAAACAAAGGATGAGGCTTACGAAATAAGACGGAACAAATTCATGACAAAGATTTCGTCCGATATTTTCGTGGACAGGATCGCACGGGCTCTATCCTACAATAGCCATCATGTACAAGGCAGTGCAGACGACATACAAAGCATCCTTGAGTCGTAGCAAGCTACAAGGACTCTTTAAGACACAACGAGAACCGTTGTAAGACGACCGTGAACAAACGAATCCACTAGATGTCGAACCCCAACCTCACATCATGCATCTGTTGGAAGATTTGTTCGATAAGTAACTAACTGAATTCCCACCTAGGAACTCCTGAAATTTCTGGTCATGCAATCGGGTCCGTGGATACAAGGAGGAATTCATCAATAAAATCCTAGCATCTAACCCGTCCCGTCTATCACATCCATCAACACATAACACAAATCTCGGAACCTCGGCTATCTTAGACCCTCGTAATCACACGATACTAAGTATGGCGTTACCCCCAAACACTCTGCACCAGTATAGGGGATGCCGGGCTTATCTCGCCACTACTAGTACCGAAGCAATTTTGAAAATCCTTCGTCTTGAGATACCAAGAAATCTGAATGATAACGATGTGCTAAAAAATCCCCTGGAGCTCAACTCACGAGAAGGAATCAAGTCAGACACGAGGCACCATGACAGAACTCCGTCACATCGACATCATATAGATTCCAAAAATATCCTTGTGATCTTAAAAAAATTTGAGTGAGAAGAAGAGCAAAATTAAAATTATTACGTCAAGATTCCTCACCAGAGCATAGAAGAGGAGAAAAAAGAATCCTACTCTCTGATATATAACTAGACTCAAAGCACATTTTTACAAGACACGACTCGGCCAAGTTCGATCAATCAAGGGGGCTCCTAGGTCAGTACTGCTCTGATACCAACTTGTAACACCCAAGATGCGATCCTATCCTTATTTTCACGCGAGGACGTCGACTGGGATTGAAACGCATCTCGTCATTTTGCAAGAATGGAGATCAGTACAAGTACATGTACTGAAAAGATGAGTACAAGGAGTTGGCTTACACTCACCACAAGCCACATCAATATCTCATCAATACAACAATATACAATCATCATGAAGAAGAGGAGGGTCCGACTACAGACGAAAATAAACGATAAAAGAACGACGCCCATCCTTGCTATCCAAGGTTGCCAGCCTGGAACCAATCCTAGATCGATGATGAAGAAGAAGAGGAAACTCCAAATAGCACAATCAGCGCGCTCACATCAAAGTATCACTTTACATGTACCTAGAACTGTTGTTGTAGTAATCTGTGAGCCACACGGGACTCGGCAATCTAATTTCCAAAGGTATGAAGACTAGCAAACCTTAATGGGTGAGGTATGGTTAAGTGGTGAGGCTGCAACAAGCAAATAAGCATTTATTTGAGGTGGCTAACTTACGAGTTCAAGAATAAGAAGGGGACGATCTGCGCATAAACGGGCGTGACCTAATAATGATCAAATGAATGATCCTGATGACCTACTTACGTCAGACATAACCTCACCATGTCCTCAATCGGAGAATGAGCTCGCGAAAGAGACATTCCCGGTTACGCACTCAGTTGACAAGTTTTTTCAATTAATTTACTTCAAGTTATCTAGAACCGGATGTTACATAAAGTTTCCAAGTTTGCCAGCTAACCGCGGGCACGACTTTTTGAAAGATTTAACCCTGTAGGGGTGCTCCAACTAGTCCATCACAATGTCACATCCCTAACCCTTAAGCAAGATAGCATTGTGCTCATGTCTTCTTTGCATTTGCATCTAAGAAGTTTCAACAAAAACAACAAAGTGGCAAAGGAAATACCCAAAACCCTAGCCACCATTTCAATTAAAGGAAATCTCAAACTAGTTCAAAATCAATGAACCCAAAATGGCCTCAAGAAATGTTCAAACTTTCTGATAAATCATGAAAGTAAATGAGCATTGGAGAAAACTATTTTCTTGACACTTTAAGCATTTTAAATAAATGCAAAAGCCACTGGTTTCAAACTTTAAAATTTGAAATCAAAATCTATAAATTTCCAAAAAAGTTGAAAACCTTGGAAATGAGTGGGGATATTATAACAAATATTTCAGGAGGTCTAAAATAGTTTTTACTTTTTGTTTTGGAGCTGAAATAATTAGCAAAACACTAGTTAGCAAAACAGAAAAAAAACAAAACAGAAAAAAATGGGAAACCTTACCTGTCGCCTAAGCCTGGCCCGGCCCATCTCCCCGCTCGTCCCCTCCCTCGCGCCAGTAGGCAGCAGGAGGTGGCCGCCGCCTCCTCCGGCGCGGCCACGCACCTGCGTGCCTGCCTGGCCGCCGCCTCGCGCTGGCGACGACGGGGATAAGCTCCCTAGAGCCTCCCCTATCCATTCCCCGCCTCGGTCCTCCTCCTCCTCCCGGATCTCCTCCTCGTCCTTGCTGCCGCCATTAGAGCCGAGCTCGAGCTCGAGCTGCCCGTGCCCCTGGCCATAGGATTCCCTCCCAGAGCACGCCTTTAGCTCCGCCTCGTCGCCCTGGTCATCTCTGCAGAAGCCGAAGCTTCCTCGAGCCCTGCAACGCCCGCAACGCCTTCGTCTTCCACCTCCGGCCGCCGGACCTCTCCCGTCGATTCGTCGCCCCCAGGCCTTCCCCGAGCCGTCTAAGCTCTGCTCTGCACTCGCCGTGAGCACGCGGTCGTTTCCCCTAAGTTTTCCTCGTCGATCCCCTCCTCTAGCTCTAGTTTCACCGGAGCCCGACGAGGACCGCCAGTGGCGCTCGTCGCCGGTAGCCCTCCGATGATCAGCTCGTCCTTCCGAGGGCACCAGCAGCTCCCGGACGACGCGTAGATGCCGTAGCAGCTAAGAACCGAGCGTAGATCCCCCTGATTCAAAGAACCCGATGACGCCCGAGCCTTGGCCGCCGCCAAGCTCGTCGCCGGCGTCATCTCCGGCCAGATCAGCCCCGGCTAGGCGTAGAAATGAAGCTGCGGGAGACGTGCCGTTCCTCTGGTGCTCTCCGCGCTACATTTCGCCCCCTGTGCGCCGTTTCCGAGCCCCTCCGCCGTGCTGGTGGTCGCCGGAGGCTCCCCGCCGGCGAGGACGACCTCGCCGCCGGTGGATGTCGACGTGGCAAGCTAACCCAGCCGATTAGTGACCTAATCACTCGCTGACAAGTGGGCCCAAGGCCAAGTCAAACCTCAGTTAGGACTCGTCAGCGCGGGATTAGTCCCAGAGAGGCTGACCAGTGGGGCCCCCCTGTCAGGTTTGACCTGAACAGGTCGGCTGACCTGCTGACGTCAGCCTGAGGCAATAAATAGAATTTCCAGTTTAAAACTAATTCAGGAAATTGCTAAAATTTGTAAAAATCATTGAAATTAATCTGTAACTCCAATGAAAATAATTTATATATGAAAAAGTATCAGAAAAATTCAAGGATTCTGATTATGCTATTTTCAACCATGTTTGAAAAAGTTACAGAACCCTAAATTGTGAAATAAGGAATAATTCAATTCTTTTAATCACTTTATAAATGGAATTTGCAAAAATATTCAAATTTCATTATATATGCAATGATCACACACTGCCCTAATTACAAATCAGTATCATAACATGACATTTCATGCATGTTAACATCAAGTTGAACCGAGCATCAGGTCGAATCAATTAAACCGGTATCCGAGAATACCCGTTTGAATTGCTATCCAAATGTGTTTCAAATCAACTCTAAACCTATTACATGTTGAAAATAATAACTTATCACCTTGCATTCTCATGCCATGCTCATGCATCATTTTGAGTGCATATGATTGTTATTGAATGTTGCCATTCATTACGGTAGGCTCCGCACCCCCGGATTCCACCGAATATCCGTCTGACGGATATCGTTCCTCCTCTGAGCAACAAGGCAAGCAACCCTTTTGATCATCCCGATAACTCCTATGTTCTTGCTCCTGCACCTATTCATTGCATTAGGATCAAATGCTTCAACTGCTTTTGCCACGATAGTTGGACCCACTTCCTTTGCATGACTTAACCTTGTCACAGTAAATAGCCGAACCTTGCAACCTAGCATACCTGGTAGTTGCTTGAGCTATGATGTGCCTTATCCTGCTATGCATGCTATGCTTAGAGTTGTGCATGGTCTGTCATCTAGGGGATGAACAGAAATGTGGAATGTGTTCGGTGAGCAAAGGTTGTGTGTTGAACTTGATTTGGTAAAGGTACCGGTGAAAGGCTGTGTAGGAGTACATAGCGGGTTGTTTCATTGGAACCGTCCTTAGGAACTGAGTTCCGTGTATGTAATCCAAGACTAGATACTACCACATGCTGGGCCCTGAAATATGACCCCGCTCGGCCTATTAATCGCGTAGTACTCGGTCCAGGAGTTGCAAGTAGTTTCTGGTGTTTATAGTAATGCTGGAGGTCGTGCATGGTGCAGACCTGAGAGGTGGGCCGTGATGCGGTAGGCAGTGGCACGGTGTACCAAGTGGCACCCGGATGGTGGGCTTGGGAACCCTGCGCACATCGTTTGAGGCCGTGGCGGAAACCCCGGCCGGACTTCCGTACGGGTTACTCTCAGATAGGCGATAAACCTGGACTAGGTACTGGTGTGGTTAACGGTCGTGGCCGACTCCCTCGCTGGGCTTCCGCTTGAAGGTTGCCGAGGTGCATGACGTGCACATGGCGATAAGTGGCGAGAGCGTGTGTGACGAAGTACACCCCTGCAGGGTTATGATCTATTCGAATAACTGCGTCCGCGGATATGGACTACTTGGAGACATATGTTGTTCATAGATAACTTCAATGGCTACTCATAAAATTTGTCAAGATAAGCGTGAGTCTCATAGACGGCATTTCCGTATGGAGACGGAATGATTCCACGATAGTGTATTGTTGTGGTGTTAGTGGACTCGTGTGCGAGAAATCAAGTTGTCAAAACTAATTTCAAAATGCAAGTTGTCTAGCCACGAGTCAAATGCTGGCTTTCCGCCTGAAACCCCACAATACCTTTTGATACCTTGCATGAGTAGTTAGTTGTCCTAAAGTCTTGCTGAGTACCTTCGTACTCATGTTAGCTTAATAAATGTTGCAGAGGTTGCTAATGACCCTAATGGAGGGTTCTTCGTAGACATCGACGACGACGAGTAGCTGGTGTCCCAGCTACGATATGGCCCTACGCCGGCTCTGTAGTATAGCCAGGCCATGTGCCCTCTAGTTGCACTATGTACCCTCTAGTTGCACTATCTGTACCCAGACAGTTTATAACTCTTCCGCTGGCTTGTAGTTGTATGACTGTTGTTATGGGTCGAGAGACCTTAATGTGTAATATTATGTGTGTGGCTCTTCCGAGCCTCTTAAATAAAGTTTGTATGTTTATGGTTATGTTGTGATGCCATCGATGTATCTATACATATCGGTATGCCATGTGTACGTGTGTCGTACTTGATATGTATGGGGTTCGAATACCTAGTCGTGAACTTTAGTAGCACTCCTTACAAGGAAATGCCCCTTTGTGATCCAACGAGCCTTGGTAGTCCGCTACTGCTCCGGACACATTGTTTGACCGGCATGTGTCCTTCTTAGCTGCTGTGTCTGTCCTCTTTGGGGAAATGTCATGCGACGTAATGGAGTCCTTGTAGCTTGCTACGACTCGTCTACGTTCGCTGATGACCGACACCTGCTTTGTTGGGTCATGTATGCCTGTCCTTGTGCGGAACTGCCACTTTGGTTTATGACTAGACATGTCGATCCGGGTTCTTTGACATTGGATTGCTAGCGACACCTATCGCATAGGTGAGTCAAAAGACGCAAACGGTCCCGGCTAAGGTAAGGCAGCAGCCGTGGAGTTAACCGTGCGTGAGACCACAAAGAGATGCGATGTGTTACAGGCTGGATTCCTATGGCTTAGGATCGGGGTCCCGACAGCGTTGGTATCAGGGCCTGACTGACTGTAGGATTACTAAGCCAAACTGGTCGAAGTTGAGTCTAGAATTGCTTTAGTTATATATAAGGGAATTGTTTGTGGAAGGAAACGTAAGACTCTTGTTCTCTTCCCAAATTATTCTATTCTGGTCATCCTCGTCTCTTCTGCGGGAATTAAGGACTAGGTTACTCATCTTCTCCTAGGCTCGTGTTTCCGATCGGTAGCTTATAGGACTACGGGTCGAGAGATATTGGGTTTCTTTTATTCCTAGGAAGCAGGAAGTAAGTTTGATGATCAGAGTGTTGAACTTGATAGTTGAGTGGTTATGCTATTCCATTTTGGGTTGTCTCAAAATTTGTTTTGAGCATTTACAGCCGTTATGCTGCCCAATTTTGCATTCAGATCTCTAATGCTTTTGCATTACTCTCTATTTACAGATGCCTGGCCGTCCTTCTCGTCAGGTGGTACGTCTGACGAGGTGCATTGATGTGCCGGGTCATACGGCCATGCTGGTCAGGGTGATGTCGGTGTGCGGTTACCCCTGGTACCCTGAGTACACAGTGGAGGAACAGTACCGAGACTTCAACCAGAGCCAGTACATCTGCACTGTTAGGGTATTCCCAGACTACCCTGGAGCGGAGAAGCCAATCCATTGGACCTATGGGTTGGGGGTCACCGTTGACATGGCAGTACAGGATGCTGCCTATTCAATGCTGACTATTATGAGAGCGAGACATGCACTGCTGCAGAATTCAGAGTTCTGCTATGTTCCGGCCTCTCAGTCTGGTGAAGAGGGATACCTTAGTGGAGTCTATTTTGATTCTTCTATGGAGGATCCACTTCTGCAGTCCACTGTTGAGATGCTAGAGAACAGAGACAGGGATGCTCGTGCTCTCCGCATGGAGCTTTATGCTACCCGTGCCCGTCTGTGGGTAGTTTTGACGGAGCTGGCACCGGTAGTCCAGACAGGGTATGGAGAGATGGAGATGCTGAACCCTGTTAGAACCCGTCTTCCGGCCCACGTTGACTGGCCAGCTATAGGAGGAGTCACACCTCTTCGAGGACCCCTCTTACCACCAGTCAGGGGACCAAGGCCACATCCGTGTCCTTATGGACCCCAGGGATCTCAGGCTAGAGTGTTTCCTGATCCGCAGGTTGAGCTTCCAGGTCATGGAGGTAATCTCTATGAGATGTTCTATGCGGATGCCTGAGCTGTGAGCGGAAAGATAGTATGTTAGTAGCCGTACGTTCACAGTCCTGCGTGACTTGTGAAGTATGGTAGTAATGTGAAATGAATTCCGGAGGCCTAGATAAATAATGTATAGGAAGCTTGTACGCCTCTGATGAGTAGTTTCACAATTTCAGTAGTTTGCTCTACGGTTAAGGTTGTACTGAACTATGTAAGGGTGTGTATGAACCATGGTGTATAAATAGCAGTTGCTTGTTACCATGTTGTTCGGATATTCATTTCCGCATTCCGTGTGTTCAGTACATTCTTAATCCATAGCTAGTATTGATATGATATTGGTCTAAGCTATGAGTTTGTTTGTCAGGATGGTGTTCACCAGGTTGAACCGTGCCCCTGCTCATGAGCAAGGTGAGGGTAGTCAAGCGTCGCAGGAAGACCTGCCTCACCCACCTTCTCTGGTAGAAGTGATGCTTGAGGCGGAAAGAAACAAAAGGGAGACCAACCGACTACTAGAGCGTATTGAGCAGAATACGGCTCGATAGCCTAGGAATGCTGCAGTGTCCCTCAATGACTTTGTGAAGCTGAATCCTCCAAAGTTTCATTATTCCGTCGATCCCCTCGACGCTGATGACTGGCTGTGCAGCATCTCACGCAAGATTCGCTCGGCGAATGTGTCTGAGGCCGACAAGGTGACCTTTGCGGCGTCTTTCCTGGAGGGACCCGCCAATCTGTGGTGGGAGAATTTTGAAGCTATGCGTCCCGCTGAACCAGTGGCCACGTGGGCAGACTTCAGTGCAGCTTTTCGTCTGCACCATATTCCAGAGGGCCTGATGGACAGAAAGAGAGAGGAGTTCTGTGCCTTCACTCAGGGCAAGTTGTCTGTGGATGCCTATAGCCGCGAGTTCGGTAACCTCGCCCGCTATGCAACAGAGGAAGTGTCTACTGACGCCAAGAAGCAAGCAAGATTCCGTAAGGGTCTGAGCCGTGAGCTCCGTCGAGACCTGTGCCTCCATGAGTGTGCAAGTTTTCAAGCCCTGGTCAACAAAGCGATCAGTGCGGAGACTGGTCATACTGACTTCGAAGCCACAAGGAAGCACTCCCGTGACTTTGGCTCATCGTCTGGTTCCGCGTTTCCAAAACGCAGGCTGTGGGTTCCAAACAGTTCTCTGCCGCCAAGATACACTCCGAGGCCATCCTACGTGGCGCCTCAGACGAATCAGGCCAACCCTCCAGCAAAAGCTTATGGTGGTCCAGCTAGCAATGCTGCACCACGTGCCAACCAGGTGATATGCTACAAGTGTGGAGAACCAGGGCATTATTCCCGTGAGTGTCCTCAGAATGTGGGTGCCAAGCAACCCGGAAAGTCCGTCGGGCAAGCCAAGTCAGGCAAAGCTTATTATGTAAAGCCAACTCCTGGACGTGGCCGTGTGAACTATGTGTTAGCAGAAGAAGCCGCAGAGGATCCCGACGTCATGCTGGGTACGCTTCTTGTTAATCATCACCCAGCGTCCGTTCTCTTTGACACTGGGTCATCTCATTCCTTCATTTCAGAAAGTTATGCACAGTTGCATAACATGTCATTTTGTGATATGCCAATCCCATTGGTTGTCCAAACCCCTGGTAGTAAATGGCAAACCTCTAGGATAACCTATGACAATGAAATTCTAGTAGACAGGCTAGTTTTTCTAGGCTCATTGATAGCATTGAAATCTTCGGATATTAATATCATCCTGGGCATGGACTGGATGTCAGCTCACTATGCCAAGATTGATACTCACTCTAGAAATGTCCAGCTTACCCATCCCTCGGGTGAGATAGTAAATGTCTCTACTCGAGTTGCCAAATGCCAGCTCTATTCCTTAAATGCCAACCCTCTTCCGGAACTTGAAGACATTTCGGTAGTCCATGACTTTCCGGATGTTTTTCTAGAGGAACTGCCAGGAATTCCACCTGACAGAGATGTAGAGTTTGTGATAGACCTTGTTCCGGGAACTGTCCCAATAGCCAGAAGACCTTATAAGATGGCACCCCTAGAGCTAGCCAAACTTAAGAAGCAACTAGATGAGGCCTTGAGAAAGGGTTTCATTCGTCCTAGCTCTTCTCCTTGGGCATGTCCCGTCCTCTTCGTCAAGAAGAAAGACGGAACGGATCGGATGGTTGTTGATTACCGACCAGTTAACCTGGTCACCATTAAGAACAAGTATCCGCTCCCCAGGATCAACGACCTGTACGATCAGCTCGCTGGATCCTCAGTCTTCTCCAAAATGGATTTGAGGTTGGGATACCATGAAATCAAGATCAAGAACGGGGACATTCCAAAAACGGCCTTTGTTACTCGTTATGGCCAATATGAGTACACCGTTATGTCCTTCGGTTTAACCAATGCCCCAGCCACCTTCTTTCGACTGATGAATTCAATCTTTATGGAGTATTTGGATAAATTCGTCGTAGTATACCTCGATGATATTCTCATCTACTCAAAGAATGAACAAGAACATGCCGAGCATTTAAGGCTGGTATTGATGAAACTTCGAGAGCATCGCCTTTATGCCAAATTTTCAAAATGTGAATTCTGGTTACCAGAAGTGACCTATCTAGGCCACGTAATCTCTGGTAAGGGTATTGCTGTCAATCCCGAGAGAGTTCAAGCTGTCCTTGATTGGACTCAACCTGAATCGGTTAAGCAAGTTAGGAGTTTTCTATTGGGGAACGTCGCATGGGAAACAAATAATTTCCTACGCGCACGAAGACCTATCATGGTGATGTCCATCTACGAGAGGGGATGAGTGATCTATGTACCCTTATAGACCGTACAGCAGAAGCGTTAGAGAACGCGGTTGATGTAGTGGAACGTCCTCACGTCCCTCGATCCGCCCCGCGAACAATCCCGCGATCAGTCCCACGATCTAGTACCGAACGGACGGCACCTCCGCGTTCAGCACACGTACAACTCGACGATGATCTCGGCCTTCTTGATCCAGCAAGAGAGACGGAGAAGTAGAAGAGTTCTCCGGCAGCGTGACGGCGCTCCGGAGGTTGGTGATGACCTTGTCTCAGCAGGGCTCCGCCCGAGCTCCGCAGAAACGCGATCTAGAGGAAAAACCGTGGAGGTATGTGGTCGGGCTGCCGTGGAAAAGTCGTCTCAAATCAGCCCTAAAACCTCCGTATATATAGGTGGGAGGGAGGGGGCCTTGCCTTGGGGCTCAAGGAGCCCCAAGGGGGTCGGCCGAGTCCAAGGGGGAGGACTCTCCCCCCCAAACCGAGTTGGACTAGGTTTGGTGGGAGGGAGTCCCCCTCCCTTCCCACCTCCTCCTTTTTTTTCTTTCTCTCTTGATTTTCTTCTCCTTGGCGCATAGGGCACTTGTGGGCTGTCCCACCAGCCCACTAAGGGTTGGTGTGTCTCCCCCAAGGCCTATGGGCTTCCCCGGGGTGGGTTGCCCCCCCGGTGAACTCCCGGAACCCATTCGTCATTCCCGGTACATTCCCGGTAACTCCGAAAACCTTCCGGTAATCAAATGAGGTCATCCTATATATCAATCTTCGTTTCCGGACCATTCCGGAAACCCTCGTGACGCCCGTGATCTCATCCGGGACTCCGAACAACATTCGGTAACCAACCATATAACTCAAATACGCATAAAACAACGTCGAACCTTAAGTGTGCAGACCCTGCCGGTTCGAGAACTATGTAGACATGACCCGAGAGACTCCTCGGTCAATATCCAATAGCGGGACCTGGATGCCCATATTGGATCCTACATATTCTACGAAGATCTTATCGTTTGAACCTCAGTGCCAAGGATTCGTATAATCCCGTATGTCATTCCCTTTGTCCTTCGGTATGTTACTTGCCCGAGATTCGATCGTCAGTATCCGCATACCTATTTCAATCTCGTTAATCGGCAAGTCTCTTTACTCGTTCCGTAATACAAGATCCTGCAACTTACACTAAGTTACATTGCTTGCAAGGCTTGTGTGTGATGTTGTATTACCGAGTGGGCCCCGAGATACCTCTCCGTCACACGGAGTGACAAATCCCAGTCTTGATCCATACTAACTCAACCAACACCTTCGGAGATACCTGTAGAGCATCTTTATAGTCACCCAGTTACGTTGCGACGTTTGATACACACAAAGCATTCCTCCGGTGTCAGTGAGTTATACGATCTCATGGTCATAGGAATAAATACTTGACACGCAGAAAACAGTAGCAACAAAATGACACGATCAACATGCTACGTCTATTAGTTTGGGTCTAGTCCATCACGTGATTCTCCCAATGACGTGATCCAGTTATCAAGCAACAACACCTTGTTCATAATCAGAAGACACTGACTATCATCGATCAACTGGCTAGCCAACTAGAGGCATGCTAGGGATGGTGTTTTGTCTATGTATCCACACATGTAAATGAGTCTTCATTCAATACAATTATAGCATGGATAATAAACTATTATCTTGATACACGAATTATAATAATAACTATATTTATTATTGCCTCTAGGGCATAATTCCAACAGTCTCCCACTTGCACTAGAGTCAATAATCTAGCCCTCACATCACCATGTGAATTACATTGTAATAAATCTAACACCCATACAGTTCTGGTGTCGATCATGTTTTGGCCGTGGAAGAGGTTTAGTCAGCGGGTCTGCTACATTCAGATCTGTGTGCACTTTGCATATATTTACGTCCTCTTCCTCGACGTAGTCGCGGATGAGGTTGAAGCGTCGTTTGATGTGTCTGGTCTTCTTGTGAAACCGTGGTTCCTTTGCTAAGGCAATGGCACCAGTGTTGTCATAGAACAAGGTTATTGGATTCAGTGCGCTTGGCAGCACTCCAAGATCCGTCATGAACTGCTTCATCCAGACACCTTCCTTAGCCGCCTCCGAGGCAGCCATGTACTCCGCTTCACATGTAGAAACTGCTACGACGCTTTGCTTGGAACTGCACCAGCTTACTGCACCCCCATTAAGAATAAATACGTATCCGGTTTGCGACTTAGAGTTGTCCGGATCTGTGTCAAAGCTTGCATCGACATAACCTTTTACGGCGAGCTCTTCGTCACCTCCATACACGAGAAACATCTCCTTAGTCCTTTTCAGGTACTTCAGGATATTCTTGACCGCTGTCCAGTGATCCACTCCTGGATTACTCTGGAATCTACCTGCCATACTTATGGCCAGGCTAACATTCGGTCTAGTGCACAGCATCGCATACATGATAGAACCTATGGCTGAAGCATAGGGGACGGAGCACATATGCTCTCTATCTTCATCAGTTGTTGGGCACTGAGTCTTACTCAATCTCGTACCTTGTAAAACTGGCAAGAACCCTTTCTTGGACTGTTCCATTTTGAACCTCTTCAAAACTTTATCAAGGTATGTGCTTTGTGAAAGTCCGATCAGGCGTTTTGATCTATCCCTATAGATCTTAATGCCTAGAATGTAAGCAGCTTCTCCTAGGTCCTTCATAGAGAAACTTTTATTCAAGTAACCTTTTATGCTCTCCAAAATCTCTACGTTGTTTCCAGTCAGTAATATGTCATCCACATATAATATTAGAAACGCCATAGAGCTCCCACTCACTTTCTTGTAAATACAAGATTCTCCAACCACTTGTATAAACCCAAATGCCTTGATCACCTCATCAAAGCGTTTGTTCCAACTCCGAGATGCTTGCACCAGTCCATAAATGGATCGTTGGAGCTTGCACACCTTGTTAGCATTCTTAGGATCGACAAAACCTTCGGGTTGCATCATATACAACTCTTCCTTAAGGAAACCGTTAAGGAACGCCGTTTTGACATCCATCTGCCAGATTTCATAATCGAAAAATGCAGCTATTGCTAACATGATTCTGACGGACTTAAGCATCGCTACGGGTGAGAAGGTCTCATCGTAGTCAACTCCTGGAACTTGTGAAAAACCCTTTGCCACAAGTCGAGCTTTATAAACGGTCACATTACCGTCAGCGTCCGTCTTCTTCTTAAAGATCCATTTGTTCTGAATAGCCTTGCGGCCCTCACGTAGTATCTCCAAAGTCCACACTTTGTTCTCATACATGGATCCTATCTCGGACTTCATGGCTTCTAGCCATTTGTTGGAATCTGGGCCCACCATTGCTTCTTCATAATTTGCAGGTTCATTGTTGTCTAACAACATGATTGAAAAGACGGGATTACCGTACCACTCTGGAGCAGCGCGTGATCTCGTCGACCTGCGTGGTTCAACAGAAACTTGAACTGGAGTTTCATGATCATCATCATTAACTTCCTCCTCAACCGGCGTCGCAATGACAGAGGTTTCCCCTTGCCCTGCGCCACCATCCAGAGGGATGAGAGGTTCGACAACCTCGTCAAGTTCTATATTCCTCCCACTCAATTCTCTCGAGAGAAACTCCTTCTCGAGAAAAGCTCTGTTTTTAGCAACAAACACTTTGCCCTCGGATTTGAGATAGAAGGTGTACCCAACTGTCTCTTTCGGGTAACCTATGAAGATGCACTTTCCGCTTTGGCTTCCAGCTTTTCAGGCTGAAGCTTTTTGACATAAGCATCACATCCCCAAACTTTAAGAAACGACAACTTTGGCCTTTTGCCATACCACAGTTCGTATGGTGTCGTCTCAACGGATTTTGATGGTGCCCTATTTAAAGTGAATGCAGTTGTTTCTAATGCATAACCCCAAAATGATAACGGCAAATCAGTAAGAGACATCATAGATCGCACCATCTCTAACAAAGTACGATTACGACGTTCGGACACCCCATTACGCTGTGGTGTTCCAGGCGGTGTTAACTGTGAAACAATTCCACATTTTCTTAAGTGATCACCAAACTCGAAACTCAGATATTCACCCCCACGATCAGACCGCAGGAACTTGATCTTCTTGTTACGATGATTTTCCACTTCACTCTGAAATTGCTTGAACTTTTCAAATGTTTCAGACTTGTGTTTCATTAAGTAGACATAACCATATCTACTCAAATCGTCAGTGAAGGTGAGAAAATAACGATATCCGCCGCGTGCCTCCACGCTCATTGGACCACACACATCGGTATGTATGATTTCCAATAAGTCACTTGCATGCTCCATTGTTCCGGAGAACGGAGTCTTAGTCATCTTGCCCATGAGGCATGGTTCGCACGTGTCAAGTGAATCAAAGTCAAGTGACTCCAAAAGTCCATCAACATGGAGTTTCTTCATGCGCTTTACACCAATATGACCCAAGCGGCAGTGCCACAAAAATATGGCGCTATCATTGTTTACTCTAACTCTTTTGGTCTCATTGTTATGTATATGCGTATCGCTATCAAGATTCAATATGAACAATCCTCTCACATTCGGTGCATGACCATAAAAGATGTTACTCATAGAAATAGAACAACCATTATTCTCTGACTTAAAAGAGTAACCGTTTCACAATAAACAAGATCCAGATATAATGTTCATGCTCAACGCAGGCACTAAATAACAATGATTTAAGTTCATCACTAATCCCGAGGGTAGCTGAAGTGACACTGTGCCGACGGCGATTGCATCAACCTTGGAACCATTTCCTACGCGCATCGTCACTTCATCTTTCGCCAGCCTTCGTCTATTCCGCAGTTCCTGTTTCGAGTTGCAAATATGAGCAACAGAACCGGTATCGAATACCCAGGCACTACTACGAGAGCCGGTTAAGTACACATCAATAACATGTATATCAAATATACCTGATTTTTCTTTGCCCGCCTTCTTATCTGCCAGATACTTGGGGCAATTGCGCTGCCAGTGACCCATACCCTTGCAATAGTAGCTCTCCGTTTCAGGCTTAGGTCCAGCCTTGGGTTTCTTCGGCGGATTGGCAACAGGCTTGCCGCTCTTCTTCGAATTGCCCTTCTTGCCTTTGCCGTTTCTCTTGAAACTAGTGGTCTCATTCACCATCAACACTTGATGCTCTTTACGGAGTTCAGACTCTGCGACTTTCAACATCGCAAACAACTCGCCGGGAGACTTGTTCATCCCTTGCATGTTGTAGTTCAACACAAAGCCTTTATAGCTTGGCGGCAGTGATTGAAGGATTCTGTCAGTGATAGCTTCTTGCGGGAGTTCAATCCCCAGCTCAGCTAGACGATTTGAGTACCCAGACATTTTGAGCACATGTTCACTGACAGATGAGTTTTCCTCCATCTTGCAAGCATAGAATTTATCGGAGGTCTCATACCTCTCGATCCGGGCGTTCTTCTGAAAGATAAACTCCAACTGCTGGAACATCTCAAATGCTCCATGACGCTCAAAGCGACGTTGAAGTCCCGGTTCTAAGCCATACAAGACTGCACATTGAACTATTGAGTAGTCCTCCTTACGTGCTAACCAAGCGTTCTTAACATCCTGATCAGCCATAGCAGGTGGTTCATCTCCTAGCGCAGCATTAAGGACATAATCCTTCTTCCCAGCTTGTAAGATTAGCTTAAGATTACGAGCCTAGTCTACAAAGTTGCTTCCATCATCTTTCAACTTAGCTTTCTCTAGGAACGTATTAAAATTCAGGATGACTGTCGCGTGAGCCATGATCTACAACACAAATATATTCGAAGTGGACTTAGACTATGTTCAAGATAATTAGAGTTCAACTTAATCAAATTATATGCTAAACTCCCACTCAAAAAGTACATCTCTCTAGTCATTTGAGTGGTTCATGATCCACCTACACTATCCCAAGTCCGATCATCACGTGAGTTGAGTATAGTTTCAGTGGTAAGCATCCCTATGCTAATCATATCAACTATATGATTCATGATCGACCTTTCGGTCTCATGTGTTCCGAGGCCATGTCTGCACATGCTAGGCTCGTCAAGCTTAACCCGAGTGTTCCGCGTGCGCAACTGTTTTGCACCCGTTGTATGTGAACGTTGAGTCTATCACACCCGATCATCACGTGGTGTCTCGAAACGATGAACTGTAGCAACGGTGCACAGTCGGGGAGAACACAATTTCGTCTTGAAATTTTAGTGAGAGATCACCTCATAATGCTACCGTCGTTCTAAGCAAAATAAGGTGCATAAAAGGATTAACATCACATGCAATTCATAAGTGACATGATATGGCCATCATCACGTGCTTCTTGATCTCCATCACCAAAGCACCGGCATGATCTTCTTGTCACCGGCGCCACACCATGATCATCCATCAACGTGTTGCCATCGGGGTTGTCGTGCTACTCATGCTATTACTACCAAAGCTACTTTCTAGCAAAATAGTAAGCGCATCTGCAAGCACAAACGTTAGTATAAAGACAACCCTATGGCTCCTACCGGTTACCGTACCATCGACGTGCAAGTCGATATTTCTATTACAACATGATCATCTCATACATCCAATATATCACATCACATCGTTGGCCATATCACATCACAATCATACCCTGCAAAAACAAGTTAGACGTCCTCTAATTTTGTTGTTGCATGTTTTACGTGGTGACCAAGGGTATCTAGTAGGATCGCATCTTACTTACGCAAACACCACAACGGAGATATATGAGTTGCTATTTAACCTCATCCAAGGACCTCCTCGGTTAAATCCGATTCAACTAAAGTTGGAGAAACCGACACTTGCCAGTCATCTTTGAGCAAAGGGGGTTACTCGTAACGATGAAACCAGTCTCTCGTAAGCGTACGAGTAATGTCGGTCCAAGCCGCTTCAATCCAACAATACCGCGGAATCAAGAAAAGACTAAGGAGGGCAGCAAAACGTACATCACCGCCCACAAAAACTTTTGTGTTCTACTCGAGAAGACATCTACGCATGAACCTAGCTCATGATGCCACTGTTGGGGAACGTCGCATGGGAAACAAAAATTTTCCTACGCGCACGAAGACCTATCATGGTGATGTCCATCTACGAGAGGGGATGAGTGATCTACGTACCCTTGTAGACCGTACAGCAGAAGCGTTAGAGAACGCGGTTGATGTAGTGGAACGTCCTCACGTCCCTCGATCCGCCCCGCGAACAATCCCGCGATCAGTCCCACGATCTAGTACCGAACGGACGGCACCTCCGCGTTCAGCACACGTACAGCTCGATGATGATCTCGGCCTTCTTGATCCAGCAAGAGAGACGGAGAGGTAGAAGAGTTCTCCGGCAGCGTGACGGCGCTCCGGAGGTTGGTGATGACCTTGTCTCAGCAGGGCTCCGCCCGAGCTCCGCAGAAACGCGATCTAGAGGAAAAACCATGGAGGTATGTGGTCGGGCTGCCGTGCAAAAGTCGTCTCAAATCAGCCCTAAAACCTACGTATATATAGGTCGGAGGGAGGGGGCCTTGCCTTGGGGCTCAAGGAGCCCCAAGGGGGTCGGCCGAGTCCAAGGGGGAGGACTCTCCCCCCCCCAAACCGAGTTGGACTAGGTTTGGTGGGAGGGAGTCCCCCTCCCTTCCCACCTCCTCCTTTTTTTTCTTTCTCTCTTGATTTTCTTCTCCTTGGCGCATAGGGCACTTGTGGGCTGTCCCACCAGCCCACTAAGAGCTGGTGTGTCTCCCCGAAGGCCTATGGGCTTCCCCGGGGTGGGTTGCCCCCCCCCCCCCCGGTGAACTCCCGGAACCCATTCGTCATTCCCGGTACATTCCCGGTAACTCCGAAAACCTTCCGGTAATCAAATGAGGTCATCCTATATATCAATCTTCGTTTCCGGACCATTCCGGAAACCCTCGTGACGTCCGTGATCTCATCCGGGACTCTGAACAACATTCGGTAACCAACCATATAACTCAAATACGCATAAAACAACGTCGAACCTTAAGTGTGCAGACCCTGCGGGTTCGAGAACTATGTAGACATGACCCGAGAGACTCCTCGGTCAATATCCAATAGCGGGACCTGGATACCCATATTGGATCCTACATATTCTACGAAGATCTTATCGTTTGAACCTCAGTGCCAAGGATTCGTATAATCCCGTATGTCATTCCCTTTGTCCTTCGGTATGTTACTTGCCCGAGATTCAATCGTCAGTATCCGCATACCTATTTCAATCTCGTTTATCGGCAAGTCTCTTTACTCGTTCCGTAATACAAGATCCCGCAACTTACACTAAGTTACATTGCTTGCAAGGCTTGTGTGTGATGTTGTATTACCGAGTGGGCCCCGAGATACCTCTCCGTCACACGGAGTGACAAATCCCAGTCTTGATCCATACTAACTCAACCAACACCTTTAGAGATACCTGTAGAGCATCTTTATAGTCACCCAGTTACGTTGCGACGTTTGATACACACAAAGCATTCCTCCGGTGTCAATGAGTTATATGATCTCATGGTCATAGGAATAAATACTTGACACGCAGAAAACAGTAGCAACAAAATGACACGATCAACATGCTACGTCTATTAGTTTGGATATAGTCCATCACGTGATTCTCCCAATGACTTGATCCAGTTATCAAGCAACAACACCTTGTTCATAATCAGAAGACACTGACTATCATCAATCAACTGGCTAGCCAACTAGAGGCATGCTAGGGATGGTGTTTTGTCTATGTATCCACACATGTAAATGAGTCTTCATTAAATACAATTATAGCATGGATAATAAACTATTATCTTGATGCAGGAATTATAATAACTATATTTATTATTGCCTCTAGGGCATAATTTCAACATTTTCTTGGTCTAGCGAGCTATTGTCGCCGCTTCGTCAAGAATTTCTCCAAGGTTGCAAAGCCTCTAACTGAACTACTCAAGAAGGATAAAAAGTTCGAGTGGACACCACAGTGTGAGCATAGTTTTGAGGAACTGAAAAGACGCCTGACTTTCGCACCTGTGTTGCTACCACCAGATTTTTCTAAGGACTTTGTTATCTATTGCGACGCCTCGCGACAAGGATTAGGTTGCATTCTCATGCAAGATCGTCATGTGATCGCATATGCATCTCGACAGTTGCGTCCACATGAGGATAATTATCCCACACATGACCTTGAGCTTGCAGCTGTGGTCCATGCACTAAAAACCTGGCGACATTACCTTTTGGGTAATCGTTGTGAAATATTCACTGATCACCAAAGTCTGAAATATATCTTCACCCAGCCGGATTTGAATCTCACGCAAAGACGGTGGGTTGAGTTGATCTCGGATTACGACTTAGGGATAACTTATACCCTGGGGAAGGCCAATGTTATGGCCGATGCACTAAGTCGTAAATCTTATTGTAACAATTTGATGCTACAACAAGGTCAACCACATCTCCATGAGGACTTTCGGAAGTTGAATCTTCATATTGTTCCTCAAGGATTCCTTTCCACCCTGGTGGCGAAGCCTACTCTTAAGGATCAAATTATAGCTGGCCAAAAGCGTGACAAGGGAATATCACGGATCAAGGGGAATATTTTTAGTGGAAACGCTAAAGAATTTTCCATGAATGATCAAGGTGTTGTGTTCTTCCAGAATCGTTTAGTGGTTCCTAAGAACCCACATCTAAGGCAGTTAATCCTTAAGGAGGCTCATGATTCTCCTCTCACCATTCATCCCGGTAGTACTAAGATGTATCAGGACCTACGCCAGAGGTTCTGGTGGACTAGGATGAAGTGAGAAATTGCTGAGTTCGTTGCTAGCTGCGACGTTTGTCGTCGAGTTAAGGCAGAACATCAAAGGCCTGCTGGCACCCTTCAACCTTTAGCTATTCCTGAATGGAAATGGGATAAAGTTAGCATGGATTTCATTACCGGATTTCCCAAGACCAAGAAAGGAAATAATGCTATCTTTGTGGTCATTGACCGTCTTTCCAAAGTGGCTCATTTTCTTCCTGTTCGTGAGAGTATAACAGCTAGCCAGCTAGCAGAGTTATATATCTCTCGAATAGTGTCGCTTCATGGTGTTCCCCTGGAAATTAACTCGGACCGTGGAAGTATCTTTACTTCTCGCTTCTGGGAAAGTTTTCAGAATGCCATGGGGACTCACCTATCTTTTAGCACTGCTTTCCATCCCCAATCAAGTGGTCAAGTAGAAAGAGTGAATCAAATCCTAGAAGATATGCTCCGAGCCTGTGTTATTTCGTTCGGTATGAATTGGGAGAAGTGCCTTCCATTCGCCGAATTCAAGCTTGGGCAAAGCCCCTTTTGAAGTTCTCTATGGACGAAGATGCTGAACCCCTCTTAATTGGTCCAAAACCGGAGAGAGGAAACTCTTTGGCCCGGACATGATCCAGGATGCAGAAGAGCAGGTTCGCATTATTCGTGAAAAGTTGAAAACAGCCCAGTCTCGTCAAAAGAGCCAATATGATCGTCATCATAAGGCTGTGACCTTTGAAGTTGACGAGAAGGCTTACCTTCGGGTTACACCTTTGAAGGGTACCCATCGATTCGGTATCAAGGGCAAATTGGCTCCTCGTTACATTGGTCCTTTTCGCATTCTTGCCAAACGAGGAGAAGTTGCCTACCAGTTGGAACTTCCTCCGCATCTTTCCAAGGTTCATGATGTTTTCCACGTCTCGCAACTCAGGCGTTGCTTCTCGGATCCTATCCGTGAAGTGGACCACGAAACGCTTGATCTACAAGATAACCTTTCTTACCGAGAATACCCCGTGCGTATTCTTGATCAAGCTGCGCGTACCACTCGACGTCGAAACCTCAAGTTTCTTAAAGTTCAATGGTCAAATCATTCTGAAAAGGAGGCAACTTGGGAAAGAGAGGATCGTCTCCGACTTGAGTATCCTGCGTTATTCCCGACGACTTCTAAATCTCGGGACGAGATTCTTTTGAGTGGGGGTGAGTTGTCACATCCCTAACCCTTAAGCAAGATAGCATTGTGCTCATGTCTTCTTTGCATTTGCATCTAAGAAGTTTCAACAAAAACAACAAAGTGGCAAAGGAAATACCCAAAACCCTAGCCACCATTTCAATTAAAGGAAATCTCAAACTAGTTCAAAATCAATGAAGCCAAAATGGCCTCAAGAAATGTTCAAACTTTCTGATAAATCATGAAAGTAAATGAGCATTGGAGAAAACTATTTTCTTGACACTTTAAGCATTTTAAATAAATGCAAAAGCCACTGGTTTCAAACTTTAAAATTTGAAATCAGAATCTATAAATTTCCAAAAATGTTGAAAACCTTGGAAATGAGTGGGGATATTATAACAAATATTTCAGGAGGTCTAAAATAGTTTTTACTTTTTGTTTTGGAGCTGAAATAATTAGCAAAACACTAGTTAGCAAAACAGAAAAAAAAACAAAACAGAAAAAAAATGGGAAACCTTACCTGTCGCCTAAGCCTGGCCCGGATCATCTCCCCGCTCGTCCCCTCCCTCGCGCCAGTAGGCAGCAGGAGGTGGCCGGCGCCTCCTGCGGCGCGGCCACGCACCTGCGTGCCTGCCTGGCCGCCGCCTCGCGCTGGCGACGACGGGGATAAGCTCCCCAGAGCCTCCCCTATCCATTCCCCGCCTCGGTCCTCCTCCTCCTCCCGGATCTCCTCCTCCTCCTTGCTGCCGCCATTAGAGCCGAGCTCGAGCTCGAGCTGCCCGTGCCCCTGGCCATAGGATTCCCTCCCAGAGCACGCCTTTAGCTCCGCCTCGTCGCCCTGGTCATCTCTGCAGAAGCCGAAGCTTCCTCGAGCCCTGCAACGCCCGCAACGCCTTCGTCTTCCACCTCCGGCCGCCGGACCTCTCCCGTCGATTCGTCGCCCCCAGGCCTTCCCCGAGCCGTCTAAGCTCTGCTCTGCACTCCCCGTGAGCATGCGGTCGTTTCCCCTAAGTTTTCCCCGTCGATCCCCTCCTCTAGCTCTAGTTTCACCGGAGCCCGACGAGGACCGCCGCTGCCGCTCGTCGCCGGTAGCCCTCCGATGATCAGCTCGTCCTTCCGAGGGCACCAGCAGCTCCAGGACGACGCGTAGATGCCGTAGCAGCTAAGAACCGAGCGTAGACCCCCTAATTCAAAGACCCCGATGACGCCCGAGCCTTGGCCGCCGCCAAGCTCGTCGCCGGCGTCATCTCCGGCCAGATCAGCCCCGGCTAGGCGCAGAAATGAAGCTGCGGGAGACGTGCCGTTCCTCTGGTGCTCTCCGCGCAGCATTTGGCCCCCTGTGCGCCGTTTCCGAGCCCCTCCGCCGTGCTGGTGGTCGCCGGAGGCTCCCCGCCGGCAAGGACGACCTCGCCGCCGGTGGATGTCGACGTGGCAAGCTAACCCAGCCGATTAGTGACCTAATCACTCGCTGACAAGTGGGCCCAAGGCCAAGTCAAACCTCAGTTAGGACTCGTCAGCGCGGGATTAGTCCCAGAGAGGCTGACCAGTGGGGCCCCCCTGTCAGGTTTGACCTGAAGAGGTCGGCTGACCTGCTGACGTCAGCCTGAGGCAATAAATAGAATTTCCAGTTTAAAACTAATTCAGGAAATTGCTAAAATTTGTAAAAATCATAGAAATTAATCTGTAACTCCAATGAAAATAATTTATATATGAAAAAGTATCAGAAAAATTCAAGGATTCTGATTATGCTATTTTCAACCATGTTTGAAAAAGTTACAGAACCCTAAATTGTGAAATAAGGAATAATTCAATTCTTTTAATCACTTTATAAATGGAATTTGCAAAAATATTCAAATTTCATGATATATGCAATGATCACACACTGCCCTAATTACAAATCAGTATCATAACATGACATTTCATGCATGTTAACATCAAGTTGAACCGAGCATCAGGTCGAATCAATTAAACCGGTATCCGAGAATACCCGTTTGAATTGCTATCCGAATGTGATTCAAATCAACTCTAAACCTATTACATGTTGAAAATAATAACTTATCACCTTGCATTCTCATGCCATGCTCATGCATCATTTTGAGTGCATATGATTGTTATTGAATGTTGCCATTCATTTCGGTAGGCTCTGCACCCCCGGATTCCACCGAATATCCGTCTGACGGATATCGTTCCTCCTCTGAGCAACAAGGCAAGCAACCCTTTTGATCATCCCGATAACTCCTATGTTCTTGCTCCTGCACCTATTCATTGCATTAGGATCAAATGCTTCAACTGCTTTTGCCACGATAGTTGGACCCACTTCCTTTGCATGACTTAACCTTGTCACAGTAAATAGTCGAACCTTGCAACCTAGCATACCTGGTAGTTGCTTGAGCTATGATGTGCCTTATCCTGCTATGCATGCTATGCTTAGAGTTGTGTATGGTCTGTCATCTGGGAGATGAACAGAAATGTGGAATGTGTTCGGTGAGCAAAGGTTGTGTGTTGAACTTGATTTGGTAAAGGTACCGGTGAAAGGCTGTGTAGGAGTACATGGCGGGTTGTTTCATTGGAACCGTCCTTAGGAACCGAGTTCCGTGTATGTAATCCAAGACTAGATACTACCACATGTTGGGCCCTGAAATATGACCCCGCTCGGCCTATTAATCGCGTAGTACTCGGTCCAGGAGTTGCAAGTAGTTTCTGGTGTTTATAGTAATGCTGGAGGCCGTGCATGGTGCTGACCTGAGAGGTGGGCCGTGATGCGGTAGGCAGTGGCACGGTGTACCAAGTGGCACCCGGATGGTGGGCTTGGGAACCCTGCGCACATTGTTTGAGGCCGTGGTGGAAACCCCGACCGGACTTCCGTACGGGTTACTCTCAGATAGGCGATAAACCTGGACTAGGTACTGGTGTGGTTAACGGTCGTGGCCGACTCCCTCGCTGGGCTTCCACTTGAAGGTTGCCGAGGTGCATGATGTGCACATGGCGATAAGTGGTGAGAGCGTGTGTGACGAAGTACACCCCTGCAGGGTTATGATCTATTCGAATAGCCGCGTCCGCGGATATGGACTACTTGGAGACATATGTTGTTCATAGATAACTTCAATGGCTACTCATAAAATTTGTCAAGATAAGCATGAGTGTCGTGGACGGCATTTCCGTATGGAGACGGAATGATTCCACGATAGTGTATTGTTGTGGTGTTAGTGGACTCGTGTGCGAGAAATCAAGTTGTCAAAACTAATTTCAAAATGCAAGTTGTCTAGCCACGAGTCAAATGCTGGCTTTCCGCCTGAAACCCCACAATACCTTTTGATACCTTGCATGAGTAGTTAGTTCTCCTAAAGTCTTGCTGAGTACCTTCGTACTCATGTTTGCTTAATAAATGTTGCAGAGGTTGCTAATGACCCTAATGGAGGGTTCTTCGTAGACATCGACGACGACGAGTAGCTGGTGTCCCAGCTACGATCTGGCCCTACGTCGGTTCTGTAGTATAGCCAGGCCATGTGCCCTCTAGTTGCACTGTCTGTACTCAGATAGTTTATAACTCTTCCGCTGGCTTGTAGTTGTATGACTGCTATTATGGGTCGAGAGACCTTAATGTGTAATATTATGTGTGTGGCTCTTCCGAGCCTCTTAAATAAAGTTTGTATGTTTATGGTTATGTTGTGATGCCATCGATGTATCTATACATATCGGTATGCCATGCGTACGTGTGTCGTACTTGATATGTATGGGGTTCGAATACCTAGTCGTGAACTTTAGTAGCACTCCTTATAAGGAAATGCCCCTTTGTGATCCAACGAGCCTTGGTAGTCCGCTACTGCTCCGGACACATTGGTTGACCGGCATGTGTCCTTCTTAGCTGCTGTGTCTGTCCTCTTTGGGGAAATGTCACGCGACGTAATGGAGTCCTTGTAGCTTGCTACGACTCGTCTACGTTCGCTGATGACCGACACCTGCTTTGTTGGGTCATGTATGCCTGTCCTTGTGCGGAACTGCCACTTTGGTTTATGACTAGACATGTCGATCCGGGTTCTTTGACATTGGATTGCTAGCGACACCTATCGCATACATGAGTCAAAAGACGCAAACGGTCCCGGCTAAGGTAAGGCGGCAGCCGTGGAGTTAACCGTGCGTGAGACCACAAAGAGATGCGATGTGTTACAGGCTGGATTCCTATGGCTTAGGATCGGGGTCCCGACACACAAACTACCACACGCTGCGACGGAATGACCTTGATCAGGGAAACCCGTGATCTCCTTGGGTTCCTATTGGAAAACCTCAACCTCGAGATAGCCCAAAGTATCTTCTGAACCCCTCGCACAAGACGCTCGAGAAAGGTAAAACAAGTCCAGCAAGGCCGCCCGGCATGTCAACGATCTCGATAGGAGCCGTGTATCTCGTTCTCAGGACACGACGGATGAGAAATACATACGGTGGCCGGATAGAAATCCCCCGAGTCGCCCCGGGTGGCCCCACAAGTGGCTGTGTTTGGGACCAACACCAGCAACACTAGCCCCCACTGTATTATGTTGAATTACTCCTCGGGTTCATCATGCCCTATGTTTTTCAGTATTAACAGAATTATTATGTTGGGCAAATATAGTACCAATGTTGGGCCTTGCTACACGAGTTTTATACCAAAACAAAATCTAGGGGGTCCCCATAACAACCCTAAGCATGTTAGGAGCACTCATTTTGTTAGGGAACGTTGCATGGGAAACAAAAAATTTCCTACGCACATGCAATACCAATCCATGGTGATGATCATCTACGAGAGGGGAGAATGAATCTACATACCCTTGTAGATTGCTAAGCGGAAGCGTTAAGTAACGCAGTTGATCTAGTGGAACGTTTCTGCATGCAAGTCGTCGTCGTCCCACGATCCGTCCCGATCTAGCACCGAACGAACGGCACCTCCGCGTTCAGCACCCGTACGGCTCGATGACATCCTCGCCTTATTGATCCAGCAAGAGGGGCAAAGTAGTAGATGAGTTCCGGCAGCACGACGACGTGGTGTGGTGGTGGTGAAACTATTTCCGTAGGGCATCGCCAAGCACAACGGAAACAATGACGGAGGATGAACTAGTGGGGCGGGGTTGCCGGCACACGGCTTTGGGCAATCTTGATGTGTTCTAGATGCTAGCCCTGCCCCTCTATTTATATGCTGAGCCCTGGGGTCGTTTCTTGGAGAAAAAAACCTCCTCAAAGTCGGTTTGGCACGAAAGGCAAGAGTCCTCCTCGGACTCCAGGACCAAACGCCACGGTCCTTGCCGTCTGGCCCCAAACGCCAGGGTCCCTGGAGTATGGCATGTGGACTTTGTAGAACTCCTTTTGCACCTTCCTAAAGCCTCGTGGGCTTTACACCTTGGCCGAAATAAAGGTGTTCTCGTACCCAAACATTTCGGGAATCATCTGAAACACAGTTCGGTGAATTCCTAAACCATTCGGAGACAAAACTCTATTATCGCATATATCAATCTTTACCTCTGGACTATTCTGGAGTACCTCATCATATCCGTGATCTCATCCGGAACTCCAAACAACCTTCGGTCACCAACATAACAACTCAACTATACTTATATCGTCACCGAACCTTAAGTGTGCAGACCCTACGGGTTCGAGAACTATGCACACATGAACGAGACACTCTCTGGCCAATATCCAATAGCGGGACCTGGACGTCCATATTGGTTCCTACATATTCTATGAAGATCTTATCGGTTAAACCTCTATGTCAAGGATTCACACAATCCCGTATATCATTCCCTTTGTCCTTTGGTATGTTACTTGCACGAGATTCGATCGTCGGTATCTCCATACCTGTTTCAATCTCGTTACAAGAAAGTCTCTTTACTCGTTCCGTAATACAAGATCCCGTTGCTAACTCTTTAGTCACATTGCTTGCAAGGCTTGTTTGTGATGTTGTATTACCGAGTGGGCCCCGAGATAACTCTCTGTCACAAGGAATGACAAATCCCAGTCTTGATCCATGCTAACTCAAGGAACACCTTTGGAGATACCTGTAGAGCACCTTTATAGTCACCCAATTACGTTGTGACGTTTGATACACATAAGTCATTCCTCCGGCGTCAGTGAGTTACATGATCTCATGGTCATAGGAATGTATACTTGACATGCAGAAAACAATAGCAACAAAATGACACGATCATATGCTACGTTTATAGTTTGGGTCTTCTCCATCACATCATTCTCCTAATGATGTGATCCCGTCATCAAGTGACAAGACTTGTTTATGGCTAGGAAACCTTAACCATCCTTGACCAACATGCTAGTCAACTAGAGGCTCACTAGGGACATTGTTTTGTCTATATATCCACACATGTATTTATGTTTCCATTCAATTCAATTATAGCATGGATAATAAAGGATTATCTTGAAACAAGAAATATAATAATAACTATTTTATTATCGCCTCTAGGGCATATTTTCAACAGTCTCCCACTTGCACTAGAGTCAATAATCTGGCTTCACATCTCTATGTGGTTTACAATGTAATGAATCTAACACCCATACAATTCTGGTGGTTATCATGCTTTGCTCGTGCAAGAGGTTTGGTAAGCGGATCTGCAACATTCAGTTCCATGTGCACTTTGCAAATAATTATGTCCTCCTACTTGATGTAATCACGAATGGTATTGAATCACCGCTTTATGTGTCTGGTCCTCTTATGAAAACTTGGTTCCTTGGCTAGAACAATGGCACCAGTGTTGTCACAGAACAATGGCACCAATGTTGTCACTTGGCACTACTCCAAGATCTGACATGAACTACTTCATCCAAACACCCTTCTTAGCCGCCTCCCACGAAGATATGTACTCCGCTTCGCATGTAGAATCAGCTACGATGGTTTGCTTGGAACTGCACCAGCTTACCGCACCCCCGTTAAGAATAAATACATATTCGGTTTGATACTTAGAGTCATTCGGATCAGTGTCGAAGCTTGCATCGACGTAACCCTTTACGATGAGCTCTTCGTCACCTCCATATATGAGAAACATTTCTTTAGTCCTATTCAGGTACTTTAGAATATTCTTGACCGCCGCCCAATGTTCCACTCGTGGATCACTTTGAAACCTGCCTGCCATACTTATGGCCAGGCTGACATCCGGTCTTGTGCACAACATTGCATACATGATAGACCCTATGGCTGAAGCATAGGGGATGACACTCATGTTTTCTCTATCTTCCGCAGTTACTGGACATTGAGTCTTACTCAACTTTATACCTTGTAACACAAGCAAGAACCCCTTCTTGGATTGTTCCATTTTGAACTTCTTCAAAACTTTATAAAGGTATATGCTTTGTGAAAGAGCTATGAGGCGCCTTGACCTATTTCTATAGATCTTTATGCCCAATATGTAAGCAGCTTCTCCCAAGTCTTTCATTGAAAAACTTTTATTCAAGTAATCCTTTACACTTTTCAAAAACTCCACATTGTTTCCAATCAGCAATATGTCATCCACATATAATATTAGAAACGCTATAGAGCTCCCACTCACTTTCTTTTAAATACAAGCTTCTCCAAAAACTTGTATAAACCCAAACGCCTTGATCACCTCATCAAAGCGTTGATTTCAACTCCGAGATGCTTGCACCAGTCCATAAATGGATCGCTGGAGCTTGCACACTTTGTCAACATTCTCTGGATCGACAAAACCTTCGGGTTGCGTCATATACAACTCTTCCTTAAGATACACGTTAAGGAACGCCATTTTGACATCCATCTGTCAGATTTCATAATCGAAAAATGCAGCTATTGCTAACATGATTCGAACGGACTTAAGAATCGCTACGGGCAAGAATGTCTCATCATAGTCATCTCCTTGAACTTGTGAAAAACCCTTTGCCACAAGTCGAGCTTTACGAACGGTCACATTACCGTCCGCGTCCGTCTTCTTCTTAAAGATCCATTTGTTCTGAATAGCCTGCGACCTTCAGGTAATACTTCCAAAGTCCATACTTTGTTTTCATACATAGATCCTATCTCGGATTTCGTAGCTTCTAACTATCTATTGGAATCTGGGCCCACCATTGCTTCTCCATAACTCGTAGGCTCATTGTTGTCCAACAACATGTTTGGCAAGACATGATTCCCGTACCACTCAGGAACAATACGTGTTCTTGTCGACCTGCGAGGTCCGATAGTGACTTGATCTGAAGCTTCATGATCATCATCATTAGCTTCCCCTTCAACTGGTGCTGCCTGGACAGAAATTTCTTTCTGTCCTGCGCCACCATCTTGTTGAAGGAGAGGTTCTGGAACCTCATGAAGTTCTATCTTCCTCCCACTCAATTCTTTCGAGAGAAACTCTTTCTCAAGAAAAGCTCTGTTCTTAGCGACAAATAGTTTGCCCTCGGATCTGAGATATAAGGTATACCCAACTATCTCTTTCGGGTAACCTATGAAGACGCATTTTTCCGCTTTGGGTTCCAACTTCTCAAGTTGAAGCTTTTTGACATAAGCATCACATCCCAAAACTTAAGAAATGACAACTTTGGCTTCTTGCCATACCATAGCTCATATGGTGTCGTCTCAACAGATTTTGATGGTGCCCTATTTAAACTGAATGCAGCTGTCTCCAATGCATAGCCCCAAAAAGATAATGGAAAATCGGTAAGAGACATCATAGATCGCACCATATCTAATAAAGTAAGATTACGACGTTCGGACACACCATTACACTGTGGTGTTCGAGGCGGTGTCAACTGTGAAACGATTCCACATTGTCTTAAGTGAGCACCAAACTCGTAACTTAGATATTCACCTCCTCGATCAGATCGTGAGAACTTGATCTTCTTGCTATGATGATTTTTATCTTCACTCTGAAATTGTTTGAACTTTTCAAATGTTTCAGACTTGTTCTTCATCAAGTAGATATAGCCATACCTACTCAAATCGTTAGTGAAGGTGAGAAAATAATGATATCCACCATGCACCTCTATGCTCATTGGTCCGCACACATCAGTATGTATGATCTCCAATCAATCAATTGCACGCTCCATTGTTCTACAGAACAGAGTCTTAGTCATCTTTCCCATGAGGCATGGTTCGCACGTGTCAAGTGATTCAAAATCAAGCGACTCAAAAAGTCCATCAGCATGGAGTTTCTTCATGCGCTTAACACCAATATGACCTAAGCGGCAGTGCCACAAGAAAGTGGCGCTATCATTGTTAACTCTACATCTTTTGGTCTCAATGTTATGGATATGAGTGTCATCACAATCGAGATTCAATATGAATAAACCCCTCACATTGGGTGCATGACCATAAAAGATATTACTCATATAAATAGGAAAACCATTATTCTCTTATTTAAATGAGTAACCGTCTCGCAATAAGCAAGATCCAGATATAATGTTCATGCTCACTGCAGGCACCAAATAACAATTATTTAAGTTCATAAATAATCCCGATGGTAACTCTAGTGAGACCGTGCCGACGGCGATCGCATCAACCTTCGAACCATTTCCCACGCGCATCGTCACTTCACCCTTCCCGAGCCTTCTTTTATTCCCTAGTTCCTGTTTTGAGTTGCAAATGTGAGCAACAGAATCGGCATCAAATACCCAGGCACTACTACGAGAGCTGGTGAGGTACACATCAATAACATGTATATCATACGTACCTTGTTTGGCGTGGGCCACCTTCTTATCGGCCACATACTGGGGGCAGTTGCGCTTCCAGTGACCAGTCCCCTTGCAATAATAGCACTCAGTTTGTGCCTTAGGTCCAGCCTTGGGTTTATTTGTCGGAGGGGAAACAACTTTGCCACTCTTCTTGGAGTTACCCTTCTAGCTTTTGACATTTTTCTTGAAACTAGTGGTCTTATTGACCATCAACACGTGATGTTCTTTCTGGATTTCTGACTGAGCGACTCTCAGCATCGCAAATAACTCGCCGGGTGACTTATTCATCCCTTGCATTTATAGTTCAACACGAAGCCCTTATAGCTCGCTGGCAGTGACTGAAGAATTCTGTCACTGATAGCTTCTTGCGGGAGTTCAATCCCTAGCTCATCTAGACGGTTAGAGTACCCAGACATTCTGAGCACGTGTTCACTTACACACGAATTCTCCTCCATTTTGCAAGCATATAATTTATCAGAGGTCTCATACCTCTCGATCCGGGCATTCTTCTCAAAGATAAACATCAACTCCTCGATCATCTCATATGCTCCATGACGTTCAAAACGTCTTTGAAGTCCCAGTTCTAAGCCATACAAAACTGCACATTGAACTAGTGAGTAGTCATCCTTACGTGTCTGCCAAGCGTTCAAAACATCTTGATCTGCCGTAGTGGTTGGTGCATCACCTAGCGCAGCATCAAGCACATGTTGCTTTTGGCCAGCTGTGAGGATAAGCCTCAGATTTTGAGCCCAATCAACAAGGTTGCTTCCACCATCTTTCAGCTTAGCTTTCTCTAAGAACGTATTAAAATTCAGGGTTGCTACTGCGCGAGCCATTGATCTACAACATAAAATATTGCAAAGATTACTGACTATGTTCAAGATAATTGAGTTTAGCTAATCATATTACTAATAAACTCCCACTCAAATAGACATCCCTCTAGTCATTCGAGTGTCGCATCATTCAAATTCACTAACTCAAGTCCGATCATCACGTGAGTTGAGTATAGTTTAAGTGGTAAACATCTCCATGTTAATCATATCAACTATATGATTCATGCTCGACCTTTCGGTCTCTTGTGTTCCGAGGCCATGTCTGTACATGCTAGGATCGTCAAGTTTAACCCGAGTGTTCGGCGTGTGCAACTGTCTTGCACCCGTTGTATGTGAACATTGAGTCTATCACATCCAATCATCACGTGGTGTCTCGAAACAACGAACTATCACAACGGTGCACAGTCGGGGAGAACACAATTTTATCTTGAAATTTTAGTGAGGGATCACCTTATAATGCTACCGTCATTCTAAGCAAAATAAGGTGCATAAAAGGATTAACATCACTTGCAAATCATAAGTGACATGATATGGCCATGATCTTGTGCTTCTTGATCTCCATCACCAAAGCACCGGCATGATCTCCATCGTCACCGGCGCCGCACCATGATCTCCATCACTGTGTCGCCGTCGAGGTGGTCGCGCTATCTATGCTATTACTACTAAAGCTACTACCTAGCAATATAGTAAACACATTTGCAGGCACAAACGTTAGTTTAAAGACAACCCTATGCCTCCTACCGGTTGCCATAGCATCGACATGCAAGTCGATATTTAACTACTATAACATGATCATCTCATACATCCAATATATCATATCATGTCTTTGGCCATATCACATCACATGCATACCCTACAAAAACAAGTTAGACGTCCTCTAATTTGTTGATGCATGTTTTACGTGGCTGCTATAGGTATCTAGTATGATCGCATCTTACTTACGCAAAGCCACAGTGGTGATGTGCAAATTACTATTTAATGTTCTCCAAGGACCGCCTTGGTCAAATCCAATTCAACTAAAGTTGAAGAAACAGACACCCGTCAATCATCTTTATGCAAAAAAGTTGCATGTCTGTCGATGAAACCGGTCTCTCGTAAGCGTACGAGTAATGTTGGTCCGGGCCGCTTCAATCCAACAATACCGCCGTATCAAGAAAATACTAAGGAGGGCAGCAAATTGAACATCAACGCCCACAAACTCTTTTGTGTTCTACTCGACATATCATCTACGCATGAACCTAGCTCTGATACCACTATTGGGAAACGTTGCATGGGAAACAAAAAAATTCCTACACACACGCAATACTTATCCATGGTGATGATCATCTATGAGAGGGGAGAGTGAATCTACAAACCCTTGTAGAGCGCTAAGCGGAAGCGTTAAGTAACGCGGTTGATGTAGTGGAACTTTACGTGATTCAAATTGCCTCTGTCCCATGATCCGTCCCGATCTAGCACCGAACGGACGACGCCTCCATGTTCACCACACGTAAGGCTCGATGACGTCCTTGCCTTCTTGATCCAGCAAGAGGGGCGAAGTAGTAGATGAGTTCCGGCACCATGATGATGACCCACAAGTATAGGGGATCAATCGTAGTCCTTTCTATAAGTAAGAGTGTCGAACCCAACGAGGAGCAGAAGGATCTGACAAGTGGTTTTCAGCAAGGTACTATCTGCAAGCACTGACATTATCAGTAACAAGCGATTGTATGGTGAGGTGATTCATAGCAAGCAACAAGTAACAAAAGTAGCAACGGTGTAGCAAAGTGGCCCAATCCCTTTTGTAGCAAGGGACAAGCCTGAACAAACTCTTATAGGAGGAAAAACGCTCCCGAGGACACACAAGAATTTCTGTCATGCTAGTTTTCATCATGTTCATATGATTCGCGTTCGTTAGTTTGATAGTTTGATATGTGGGTGGACCGGCGCTTGGGTACTGCCCTTACTTGGACAAGCATCCCACTTATGATTAACCCCTCTTGCAAGCGTCCGCAACTACGCAAGAAGAATTAAGACAAAGTCTAACCATAGCATTAAACTAGTGGATCCAAATCAGCCCCTTACGAAGCATCGCATAAACTCGGGTTTAAGCTTCTGTCACTCTAGCAACCCATCATCTACTTACTACTTTCCAATGCCTTCCTCTAGGCCCAAATAATGGTGAAGTGTTATGTAGTCGACGTTCACATAACACTACTAGAGGAAAAACAACATACAACACATCAAAATATAGCATGACTACTTATAGCATGACTTATCCCATGACTACTTATAGCATGACTTATCCCATGCCCTCGGGAACAAAATTAACTACTTTTAGTCGAACGAATACCAAATTCACATGACTACTTATAGCTTGACTTATCCCATGCCCTCAGGAACAAAAGTAACTACTCACAAAGCATAATCATATTTATTACCATAGAGGTAATGAGTAGCATCAAGGATCTGAACATAAACTCTTCCATCAGATAATCCAACTAGCATCAAGTACAAAGAGTAATTAACACTACTAGCAACCTTACAAGTACCAATCGGAGTCGCGAGATGGAGATTGGTTACAAGTGATGAACTAGGGTTTCGAGATGAGATGGTGCTGATGAAGATGTTGATGGTGATGAGTCCCCTCCGATGAGAGGAGTGTTGGTGATGACGATGGCGATGATTTCCCTCTCTGGGAGGGAAGTTTCCCCGGCAGGATCGTCCTGTCGGAGCTCTAGATTGGTTTTGCTCAAGTTCCGCCTCATGGCGGCGGCGAATCCTCCGAAAAGCTCCCTTCTAATTTTTTTTCCGGATGAAACCCTTCATATAGCAAAAGATGAGCGTCGGAGGGGTAACAGGGGGCCCACAAGCCCCCAAGCCCGACCAGGGGGTAAGGCCGGGCCTGGCAGGCTTGTGGCCTCCAGGTGGCACCCCTCTGGTACTTCTTTCGCCCAGTATTTTTTATATATTCCCAAAACGTTCCACGTTGATTTTCACGGCTTTTAGAGTTGCGCAGAATAGGGATCTCAAAGTTGCTCCTTTTTCAGGCGAGAATTCAAGCTGCCGGCATTCTCCCTCTTCATGTAAACCTTGCAAAATAAGAGAGAAAAGGCATAAGTATTGTACCTCGAAGTGTAATAACAGCCCAAAAGGCAATAAATATCAACATGAAAGCATGATGCAAAATGGACGTATCAACTCCCCCAAGCTTATACCTCGCTTGTCCTCAAGCGAAAGCCTAGATCAATAAACATGACCACATGTTTAGGGAGAGAGGTGTCGACAAAACAAGATACGAACATGTAGGCATCATGATCAAGTTTAGAACAGCAATACCAACATATCATCTCTCATGCTAACGTGAAAAATTCTTCACAAAGTAAAGCATGAATCAAGAACCTTACCGAGAATCGACAACCGACAGCCTTTAGTCATTGAAGCAATTGCAATTTATCACAACATCAGAAAGAGTCAAATAAGAGCTTGTAAAGCAAATCCACATACTCAATCATCTTTTCGTTCTCTACAATTTCTAATACTCACGTGGTACTCATGAGATCAAAGTGTTAGCTGGACACAGAGAAAGATAGGGGCTTATAGTTTTGCCTCCCAACTGCTTACCTCAAGGGTAATGTCAACAATAATAATTCATGCATACTTACCGCCAAGTTGACATATGAATATAGATCTTTCCCTAGCATGTGACGTTAGCCCAGATAAAGGCGAAACAAGGAATTGGTGAAGATCACCATGACTCTTTCAAGGGAAAAAAGTAAAGGTACAAGATAGGCCCTTCGCAGAGGGAAGCAGAGGTTGTCATGCGCTTTTGAGGTTTGGATGCGTGTCCTCTTAGTGTGGAGGAATGTCACTTTATATTGTCTCCTGTGATAAAGAACTTTAATATGCAGTCTGTCGCTTTTATGTCTTCCTCATCACAGGTTCGTACAAAGATTATTTTCCACACACTAATAGATCATACATATTAGGGAGCAATTTTTATTGCTTGCACCAATGATAACTTACTTGAGGGATCTTATTCAATCCATAGGTAGGTATGGTGGACTCTGATGGCAAAACTGGGTTGAAGGTTTATGGATGCACAAGTAGTATATCTACTTGTTGTGGGAGTTTTGGCTAATATGAGGTGGAAGCAATCATCACATGCTACGGGATCTCAAATCATATAACATTGTTCGGAACCAAGAAAACACAATTCATTATGTTGTCTTCCTTGTCCAACATCTACTTCTAAGCATGAAATAGTTTAGTGAGTGTTCACAATCATAGATGGTGTCAAGGATGATATATTTATACGTGAACCTCTCCTTATTTATCACTTCCTATTAATTGCAACAATGATCAAGGTCTACGTTTGTCTACCCTCAACAAGTGTCAATCGTCATCCTTTTTATATGTGAAGCCATCACTTCCCATAAGATCACTACATGTTCTTTCATGCTTTTGTTCTTTCTCGATCTTTTGATCATGGCAAGAGGCAAAGCCCTTCAACTAAGACACTCTTTATTATATGGCTCACGAGCTCGAATACATCGGGGTGACACAAAGAAAAACTCAAGACTAAAACTCTAAGACTTTTATTCTACTAGATGAAGAGAAAACTGTAAAGGAATAAACTAAAACAAAGGTAAAGGCAAAAGATATGATGGTGATACGATATCGGGGCAACTCCCCCAAGCTTGGCACAAGCCAAGGGTATTGCCCATACCCATGCTCAGTTGTCTTCCTTTGGAGGTGATGGTGGTCGAGTTGTTGAAGAGGTCTTGAGCTTGTTTAATTTCCACTTGAGCATAAAATTCTGCTCCCTCAGATCGTCATTTTCCTCTTCAAGCTTCAACACCCTTTGGCATAATTCCCGCTTACTTTCCTACAAGAAACGAGAAGGGATAAACAAAGTCTTGGGCTTCTTCCTTGAGTCGGGGAGGCTCGACTTCTTGAACTCCACATGCATGTCTCCAATTTGAGTTAGAGGAGCCTCCTCCTCGTCGGAACTCGTTTGCTCCATCCCCTTGGGATCATAATCTTCTTCCTCATCAGTGGTCCAGCCATAAGGATCCAAGTCCCCATAGACCTTGGGGTTAGCAAGGTAATCTGCCACATAGATCCCCCCTCTGAATCTTGGGAAGACATCTTGCCCTAATTCTGCGGCCGAAAACAGGCTCCAAACGAAAACAGAGGGAATTTGCATGATACAGAGGTCAGAATTTCGGGAGAATATATAATGACTTTTTCCAGACCAGAAGGAGTACTTGATACGTCTGAAACGTATCTATAATTTTTGAAGGTTTCATGTTGTTATCTTGTCATCTTTGGATGTTTGATGTACCTTTTATATCTTTTTTGGGACTAACTTATTAATTCAGTGCCAAGTGCCAATTCCTGTTTTTCTGTGTTTTTGGCTCTTTTCAGATCTGATTTTGGAACAGAGTCCAAACAGAATAAAATCCCTGAAATGATTTTTTCCCGAACGGAAGAAGATCAGGGGCGTGTGGGCCATGCGAGGAGGGCTACACGGAGCCCACAAGCCCCCAGTCCGCCACTAGGGGAGGCGGTGATGGGCAGGCTTGTGGCCACCGTGGCGCCCCCTGTCCTAGATCTTGCGCCTATATATTCCCCAAAATCAAAAAAGTCACGGGAGCCTCGAAAATAATTTTCCACCGCCGCAAGCATCCGTTTCCGCGAGATCTCATCTAGAGACCCTTCCCGGCGCCCTGTCGGAGGGGACTTTGGAGTTGGAGGGTTCTTCATCATCATCATCGCCCCTCCAATGACTCGTGAGTAGTTCACTTCAGACCTACGGGTCCGTAGTTAGTAGCTAGATGGCTTCTTCTCTCTCTTGGCTCTTCAATACAAAGTTCTCCATGATCTTCATGGAGATCTATCCGATGTAATCTTCTTTGGCGGTGTGTTTGTCGAGATCCGATGAATTGTGGATTTGTGATCAGATTATCTATGATATATATTTGAGTCTTTGCTGATTTCTATATGCATGATTATATATCCTTGTAAGTCTCTCCGAGTCTTTGGTTTTGTTTGGCCAACTAGATCTATGATTCTTGCAATGGGAGAAGTGCTTGGTTTTGGGTTCTTACCATGTGGTGACCTTTCCCAGTGACAGTAGGGGCAGCAAGGCACACATTGAGTAGTTGCCATCAAGGGTAACAAGGTGGGCTCTATCGTTGATACGAGATTGTCCATCTACATCATGTCATCTTGCTTAAGGCGTTACTCTGTTCTTTTGGACTTAATACACTAGATGCATGCTGGATAGCGGTCGACGTGTGGAGTAATAGTAGTAGATGAAGAAAGTATCGGTCTACTTGTTTTGGACGTGATGCCTATAGATATAATCATTGCCATAGATATTGTGACGACTTTGCGCGGTCCTATCAATTGCTCAACAATAATTTGTTCACCCACCGTCTACTTGCTTTCATGAGAGAAGCCACTAGTAAACACTACGGCCCCCGGGTCTATTCACATCTATCGTTTGCACCTCCGCTTTTACTTTTCTTTATTACTTTGTTTCTTTCGCTTCTCACTTTGCGAACAATCTATAAGGGATTGACAACCCCTTCATAGCGTTGGGAGCAGGTACTTTGTGTTTGTGCAGGCACTTGTGATACTCCTTCACTGGATCGATACCTTGGTTCTCAAAACTGAGGGAAATACTTACCACCGCTGCGCTACATCACCCTTTCCGCTTCGAGGGAACACCAATGCAAGGCTCCAAGGCCACGGGGAATTCCTTTGCATATTTGCCTAGGAATTCCCTAAAGGCGTAGCCATAGCAGAAGGATGCTTGGTGCCGTTGCTGAGGAGAATCAAGACAAGAACAGTCTCCCGTCAGCACGTGTTTCTGGTGCCGTTGGAAGGTCTTTTGTTGCAGTAGCAGAAGTATTTCTGGATCCTTTGCCGGGGAGGAGGGATCTATCCAAGTAGGTCTCACAAACTCATCTCCTGCATTTACTTTTTTGCCAGTTGCCTCTCGTTTCCCTCTCCCCACTTCACATTTGCCGTTTTCATTTGCCTTTCTCCTTTGCCGTTTTCTTTTGCCTTTGTCGTTTTCCTTGGCCGGTTTTCTTGCTTGCTTGTGTTCTTGTTTGTTTGTGGAAGTCATCATGGCTGAAAACACCAAACTTTGCGACTTCTCGAGCACTAATAATAATGATTTTATTAGTACTCCGATTGCTCCCGCCACTAGTGCAGAATCGTATGAAATCAACGCAGCTTTGCTAAATCTTGTTATGAAAGAGCAATTCTCTGGCCTTCCTAGTGAAGATGCCACATCCCATCTCAATACCTTCATTGAGCTTTGTGATATGCAAAAGAAAAGATATGTGGATAATGACGTGATTAAGTTGAAACTTTTTCTTTTCTCGTTGCGAGATCGCGCAAAAACTTGGTTTTCTTCTTTGCCTAAAAATAGTATCGATTCTTGGGATAAGTGCAAAGATGCTTACATATCCAAGGATTTTCCGCTGGCTAAGATCATCTCCTTACGTAACGATATCATGAATTTCAAGCAACTTGATCATGAACACGATGCACAATCTTGGGAGAGGATGAAGCTTATGATTAGAAATTGTCCCGCTCATGACTTGAGTTTGTGGATGATTATACTAATCTTTTACGCTGGCTTGAATTTCGCTTCTCGCAATATCTTGGACTCCGCCTCAAGTGGAACATTCATGGAAATCATGTTAGGAGATGCTACAAAACTCCTGGACAATATCATGACTAACTACTCTCAGTGGCACACTGAAAGGTCGCCTGCTAGCAAAAAGGTGCATGCTATAGAAGAAATTAACTCGCTTAGTGCTAAGATGGACGAGTTGATGAATTTGGTTGCTAGTATAAACGCTACCGTAGATCCTAATGACATGCCACTATCTTCCTTGATTGAGAGTAGCAACGCTAGTTTGGACATGAATTTTTTTGGTAGGAACAATTTTGGCAATAACAATGCTTTTAGAGGAAACTATGTTCCTAGGCCTTTTCCTAGTAACTCCTCTAACAATTATGGCAATTCCTACAACAACACTTATGGAAATCACAACAAATTACCCTCTGATTTAGAGAGTAATATCAAAGAGTTCATCAACTCTCAAAAGATTTTCAATGCGTCCACAAAGGAAAAACTACTCAAAATAGACAATTTGGCTAAGAGCGTTGATAGGATCTCTTGTGATATTGATGCTTTGAAAGTTAGAGGCGCTCCTCCCAAGGTCAACTTGGATGAAACTTTGAAAGCCATGCGTGTCTCCATGAATGAGAGCAAAGAAAGAACCGCCCAAATTCGCGCTAGGCATGAATGGTTTAAAAGGGTGCGTTCTAGTGATGCAAATCACGAAGATCTTAAAGTGCTTGGTGTGTCTCCTCTGGAATCTTTGTTTTCGCGTGTCAAACCTATTTATGGAGGGGCTGGATATGAATCCACTTTGGTTGAAAGACGCCCCAATGATTCGGAGTCCACCTATCTTGATGATAAAGGTGTGGAGAGTGGAGTAGAAGAAATCAAAATTATGGGTAGAAATGAAACTCCCACTTTGGATTTCAAGGAATTCAATTATGATAATTGCTCCTTGTTTGAATGCATTTCTTTGATGCAATCCATTGCAAACTCTCCACATGCTTATAGCCAAAGCAAAGCCTTTACCGCGCATATCGTATATGCTATGCTGAAATCTCTTGAAGAGAACCTTGAACTAGAAGTCTCTATACCTAGAAAACTTCATGATGAGTGGGAACCTACTATCAAAATCAATATAAAAAACTATGAGTGCAATGCTTTGTGTGATTTGGGTGCTAGTGTTTCCGCGATTCCAAAGTCTTTATGTGATATTCTTGGTTTTCATGAGATTGAAGGAGTGTTCTCTTAATTTGCATCTTGCGGATTCTACTGTCAAGAAACCCATGGGAAGGATCGATGATGTTCTTATTGTTGCAAATAAGAACTATGTACCCGTGGATTTCATTGTACTTGACATAGATTGCAATCCTTCATGTCCCATTATTCTTGGTAAACCTTTCCTAAGGACTATTGGTGCTATCATCGATATGAAGGAAGGGAATATTCGATTTCAATTTCCTTTAAAGAAGGGCATGGAGCACTTTCCCAGAAACAAAATAAGATTGCCTTATGAATCTATGATGAGGGCTACCTATGGTTTGAGCACCAAAGATGACTATACGTGATTCCATCACCTTTTGCCTAGCTAAGGGCGTTAAACAAAAGCGCTTGTTGGGAGGCAACCCAACGAATCTATCCTTTTTCTTTCTGTTTTGTGTTTTCGACACTTTCATAATTCTATTATGATTGTGTTTTCTGTGTTTCTTTTTGCGTTTGTGCCAAGCAAAACCGTTATGATTAGTCTTGGGGATGATCGTTTGGTCATGCTGGAAAAGACAGAAACTTTCTGCTAACGAAAAGAATTTTAATTTCTTTTCTGTAAGAGCTTTTGAGTTGATTCTTTTTGCTCCTGATTTCTACACAAATTCTTCAGACTTCCATAAGTTTTCAGAATTTGTGAAGTACCAGAGGTATACGGAATATACAGATTTCTACAGTCTGGTCTGCTGTTAACAGATTCTGTTTTTGTTGTGTTGGTTGCTTATTTTGATGAAACTATGGATAGTATCGGGGGGGTATTAGACATGGAAGATTGAAAATACAGTAACCCAACGTCAGAACAAGTAGAATTTAAGTTTGCTATAGTACCTAAGGAAGTGGTGGTTCGCTTTCTTATACTAATGTTATCACGAGTTTCTGTTTAAGTTTCATGTTGTGAAGTTTTCATGTTTTGGGTGAAATACTTATGGACAAAGAGATAAAGAGTGGCAAGATCTCAAGCTTGGGGACTCCCAAGGCACCCCAAGAGATTCAAGGATTCCGTAAAAGCCTAAGCTTGGGGATGCCCCGGGAGGCATCCCCTCTCTCGTCTTCAATCCATCGGTAACGTTACTTGGGGCTATATTTTTATTCACCACATGTTATGTGTTTTTGCTTTGAGCGTCTTGTATCATAGGAGTCTTTTATTTTTATTGTGTCACAATCATCCTTTCTGCACACCTAGTGAGAGAGACATGCACTCACCGTGATTTTATCGAGCTTCACTTATATCTTTTGGTAGACAATTCAGCTGACATGTGCTTCACTTATATCTTTTGAGCTAGATACTTTTGCTCTATGTGCTTCACTTATATATTTTAGAGCACAGAGGTGCGTGGCTTGGTAGTTGATCTATGCTTTGAAAGTAGACTCAAAAGGGGTAGTTATCCAAAGGGATACGAAAACTTCCACCTTCATGTGCATTGAATAGTTAGAGAAGTTTGATTCATCTCAATTAGTTTTGAGTTGTGGCTATGGTAATATTGAAGTTATGCTAGTAAGGTGTTGTGGATCTAGAAATACTTGTGTTGAAGTTAGTGATTCCCGTAGCATGCACGAATGGTGAAACTCTATGTGATGAAATCTGAGCATGATTAGTCTATTGATTGTCATCCTTTGGGTGGCGGTCGGGATCGCGCGATGGTTTATACCTACCAACCCTTCCCCTAGGAGTATGCGTTGAATGCTTTGTTTCGATTACTATAAAACTTTTGCAACAAGTATATGAGTTATTCATGACTAATGTTGAGTCCATGGTTGTCGGGACCCCGATCTTGAGTCATAAGAACCTAGCCTGTAACACATCACATCACTTTGCGGCCTCACGCACGGTAAACTCCACGGCTGCCACATTACCTTGGCCGGGACCGTTTGCGTCTTTTGGCTCACGAATATGAATATGTTGCTAGCGTTCAAACGACAAAGAACCGGGTCGACATGACTAGTTATAAACCCAAGCGGTACATCTGTACAGGACAGGCATACATAACTCAGCAAAGCAGGTGTCGTCGATCAACAGCGTGTGTAGACGAGTCGTAACAAGCTACAAGGACTCCATTACACCGCGTGACATTTCCCCGAGGGGACAGACACAGTAGCAAAGAAGGATACACGCCAGTCAATCAATGTGTCTAGAGCAGTAGCAAGCTACCAAGGCTCGATAGAAGCACAAAGAGGCATTTCCCTGTAAAGAGTACTACTAAAGGCACACAACTAGGTGTCGAATCCCACACATATAATGCATTTCATAACATACACACAATATGCACGATATGTGTAGATACAACGTGGCATCACAACATAACTCTATGACTCAAGCTTTTATTAAGGACTCATAAGAATCAACATAGTGTGATATTACAAACAGGGGTCTCGTGACCCGACACTCAAGTCATACAAACAACAAGCGGAAGCAAAACATGTCTGGGTACATACATCTACTAAAAGTGGCTAGAAGAGCCTGAAAAGCAACTACGACCCTACCAAAGGAGCCAGACCTCCGTCTGGGATTCCCAAGCTATTCCGGTCAACATCCAACACATCGCGTAGAACCTTTTAACGACCGTGAGTACAAAGGTACTCAACAAGTCTTACATCAGAACTATCTACATATGCATCATGTTTCAATGAAAGGATTGTGTGGTTTGATTTCAGCAAGCCAGCTTTGACCCTTGGCTAACCTGTACTACGACTACAAGTTCTTTCTTTGAGGTGGGATAGCGCACACGAGTCCACATATTCACCAATCAATACACCACTATGGATTCACACTCGTCTCCCTATGAGAAAGCCTTTCATAGAACTCACACTTATCTTGCATGTTTAAAGTATCCATTTAAATTGTCTATGTACCACGTAATGTTTCCAAGTAGTCCATATCCGAGGACGCGACTATTCGAACAGATTAAATCACCCTGCAGGGGTATACTTCTTCACACACGCTCCCACCACTTATCACCATGTGCACGTCATGCATCTCGGCAACCTTCAAGCGGAAGCACTGGCATGGGTGTCGGCCACGACCGTTAACCACACAAGACCCTAGTCCAGGTTTATTGCCTATTTGAGACTGAACCTGCAAGGAAGTCCAGCCCAGGTTTCCTCTACGACCCCAAACGATGTGCGCAGGGTTCCCAAGCCCACCATCCGGGTGCCACTTGTTACACCGTGCCACTGTGTATCTACCACAGAGAAGCTTACCCCGTCGGGCAGAGCTCAACACGGCCGCCAACACTTTTCCTACAAACACCAGAAACTAGTTGCAACTCCTGGACAGAGATCTATGCGTTTTATAAGCCAAGAGGGTCAATTAAGTATCCCAATGTGTGGTAGTATCTTGTCTTGGATAACATACACAGAACTCAGTTCTTAAGGACGGTCCCAATGAGACAACCCACCATGTACTCCTACATGGCCTCTCATCGCTACCTTTACCAAATTGGATTCACACTTTTACTCTCACACTTTAGGACATGAACACAACCATTCCGATTCATCATCCAGATGGATCAGACTCGACAGGACTCTAAGCATAGCAGGCTTTGTAAACAAGCATGGATGAGTAAGCACAACAAGGCTCAAGCAGTTGCTACTCATGCTAAGTGGTTTCAACTATTTACTGTGACAAAATCAGGTCATGCAGAGGAATGGGTTCAACTACCGATAACATGTACAGTTGAATCGTGTTTGTCCTAATGCAGTAGAAGAGAGCAGGAGCGAGAGAGTGGGTTTATTTCAATATGCTCAAGGGGGTTTGCTTGCCTGACACGTCTGAAGATAGCAATGAGTCTGTCACATCCCTAACCCCTTAAGCAAGTTAGTCTTTTGCTCATGTCTTCTTTGCATTGCATCTAAGTAATCTTCAACAAGAACAAAGAAAGAGGTGAAGGAAAAACTCAAACCCTAGCCACTTCTTCAAATAAAGGAAATCTCAAAACTAGTTAAAATCAATGAACCCAAAATGGCCTCAAGAAATGTTCAAACTTTCTGATAAATCATGAAAGTAAATGAGCAATGAAGAACACCATTTTCTTGACACTTTAAGCATTTTAAATAAATGCAAAAGCTACTGGTTTCAAGTTTTAAATTTGAAATCAGAAACTTTAAATTTTCAAAAAATGTTGAAGACTTTGGAAATAGTTAGAAATATTCCAACAAATATTCAGGTGTGCTTAAAATAATTTTTTACAAACTTTTTAGGAGCTGAAATAATTAGCAAGTTAATGAATTAGTAAAACAGAAACAAATCAAAAAAAACAAAAGAGAAAGAATGAGAAAACCTTACCTGTCGCCTGAGGAGGCCCAGCCCACCAGGGGCAGGGTCGTCTTCTTCCTCTGCCTTCTGGCAGAGGGGAGATCGACCACGGCGGCCCCCTCCACCTCCTGCTTCGCCGTGGCGAGCTCCAGAGCCCCCTGGGACAGCGCGACAACGGGTTTATCCTCCCCGAGGCTGACCCTATCCATTCCCCAGCGCCAGTTCCCCCCCTCCTCTCGGATGTTTCCTCCCTCCTTCTGCCGCCATTACCACGAGCTCGAGCTCGAGCCGCGGCGCCTCTAGCCACGGGAACCTCCCTCCGGGTAGTCCAGCAGCTTCGCCTCGTCGAGCTAGTCCTCCCTGCAGAAGACGAAGTCTCCCCGAGCTCTGCATCGCCCCCAACGCCATCGTCTTCCACCTTCGGCCGCCGGCAAATCGACGGTGAAACGCCGGCAACAGCCCTTCCCCGAGCCGTCTATGCCCTGCCCTGCACTCCCCGTGAGCATGCGGTCATTTCCCCTCGGATCCGAGCCCCCTAGCCACTGGACCTTCGAACCCGTACTCCGGCCGCCGCCCCGGCTCGTCGCCGGCTTACTCCGGCCACCTATAGCCCTCCCTGAGGCCAGCAGTGGATGTGGTCGAGCCTGGAGATCACTCCAGTGCTCTCAGCTTCCTGTTCCGAGCACCACAGCACATTCAGCATGTCTCCGGCGAGGTTCCGCCGCGGTTTTGGTCGCCGCCGGCCAACCTCCGGCGAGGGCCGACGTGGCCAAGCTAATCCAGTAATTAAAACGCTTAAACCCTCGCTGACAGTGGGCCCAAGGCCAAGTCAACCCAGTTAAGGGGCTGGTCAGCGCGGGATTAGCCCCAGAGAGAGTGACCAGTGGGTCCCCCCTGTCAGGTTTGACCTGAACAGGTCGGCTGACCTGCTGATGTCAGGCTGACGCAATAAAGAGAATTTCCAGTATAGAAATAATTCCAGAAATGTTTAAAAACTTCAAAAATTCATAGAAATTAATTTGTAACTCCAATGAAAATAATTTATATATGAAAAAGTATCAGAAAAATTCAAGGAATCTGAATATGCTATTTTCAATCATGTTTGAAAAGGTTATAGAACCCAGACATGTAGATTAATGATTAAGTCAATTCTTATAATTACTTTATAAATGGAATTTGGAAAATATTCAAATTTCATTATGAAATGACATGATCACACACTGTCCTAATTACAAATCAGTACCTTAACATGACATATCATGCATGCTAACATCAATTTGATCTGAGCATCAGGTCGAATCAATTAAATCGGTATCCGAGAATACCTCATTTGAATTGATAATTGAATGTGATTCAAATCAATTTCAAACCTAATACCTGTTGATTATATTAGTTATCACCTTGCATTCTCATGCCATGCTCATGCATCATCTTGTTTGCATATGATTGTTATTGATTGTTGCCATTCATTTCGGTAGGCTCCACACCCTCGGATTCCACCGAATATCCGTCTGACGGATATTGTCCCTCCTCTGAGCAACAAGGCAAGCAACCATTTTGATCATCCCGATAAATCCCATGTTCTTGCTCCTGCACTTATTTATTGCATTAGGATCAAATGCTTCAACTGCTTTTTCCACGATTAGTTGAACCCACTTCCTTTGCATGACCTAACCTTGTCACAGTAAATAGCCGAACCTTGCAACCTAGCATACCTGGTAGTTGCTTGAGCCTTGATGTGCCTTATCCTGCTATGCATGCTATGCTTAGAGTTGTGTATGGTCTGTCATCTGGGAGATGAAAAGAATTGTGAGAATGTGTTCGGTAAGCAAAGGTTGTGTGTTGAACCTGATTTGGTAAAGGTATCGGTGAAAGGCTGTGTAGGAGTACATGGCGGGTTGTTTCATTGGAACCGTCCTTAGGAACTGAGTTCCGTGTATGTAATCCAAGACTAGATACTACCACACGTTGGGATACTTAATTGACCCTCTCGACTTATTAATCGCTTAGTACTCGGTCGAGGAGTTGCAAGTAGTTTCTGGTGTTTATAGTAATGCTGGAGGCCGTGCATGGTGCTGACCTGAGAGGTGGGCTGTGATGCGGTAGGCAGTGGCACGGTGTACCAAGTGGCACCCGGATGGTGGGCTTGGGAACCCTGCGCACATCGTTTGAGGCCGTGGCGGAAACCTCGGCCGGACTTCCGTACGGGTTACTCTCAGATAGGCGATAAACCTGGACTAGGTACTAGGGCGGTTAACGGTCGTGGCCGACTCCCTCGCTGGGCTTCCACTTGAAGGTTGCCGAGGTGCATGACGTGCACATGGCGCTAAGTGGCGAGAGCGTGTGTGACGAAGTACACCCCTGCAGGGTTATGATCTATTCGAATAGCCGCGTCCGCGGATATGGACTACTTGGACACATATGTTGTTCATAGATAACTTCAATGGCTACTCATAAAATTGCCAAGATAAGCGTGAGTGTCGTGGACGGCATTTCCGTATGGAGACGGAATGATTCCACGATAGTGTATTGTTGTGGTGTTCGTGGACTCGTGTGCGAGAAATCAAGTTGTCAAAATTATTTAAAATGCAAGTTGTCTAGCCACGAGTCAGACGCTGGCTTTCCGCATGAAACCCCACAATACCTTATTGATACTTTGCATGAGTAGATAGTTATCCTAAAGTCTTTCTGAGTACCTTCGTACTCATGTTTGCTTAATAAACGTTGCAGAGGTTGCTAATGACCCAAATGGAGGGTTCTTCGTAGACATCGATGAGGACGAGTAGCTGGTGTCCCAGCTACGATCTGGCCCTACGTTGGATCTGTAGTATAGTCAGGCCATGTTCCTTCTAGTTGCCCTGTCTGTACTCAAACAGATTAAACTCTTCCGCTGGCTTGTAACTGAATGACTGCTATTATGGGTCATGAGATCCTTAATGTGTAAAATTATGTGTGTGGCTCTTCCGAGCCTCTTAAATAAAGGTTGTACGTTTATGGTTATGTTGTGATGCCATCGATGTATCTATACATCTCGGTATGCCATGCTTACGTGTGTTGTAGTTGATATTTATGGGGTTCGATTACTTAGTCGTGAACTTCAGTAGCACTCCTCACAAGGAAATGCCCCTTTGTGATCCAATGAGCCTTGGTAGTTCGCTACTGCTCCGGACACATTGGTTGACCGGCATGTGTCCTTCTTAGCTGCTGTGTCTGTCCCCTTTGGGAAAATGTCACGCGATGTAATGGAGTCCTTGTAGCTTGCTACGACTCGTCCACATTCGCTGATGACCGACACCTGCTTTGTTGGTTCATGTATGCCTGTCCTTGTGCGGTACCGCCACTTTGGTTTATGACTAGACATGTCAATCCGGGTTCTTTGACAATGGAATGCTAGCGACACTATTGCATACGTGAGTCAAAAGACGCAAACGGTCCCGGCTAAGGTAAGGCTGCAGCCGTGGAGTTAGCCGTGCGTGAGACCGCAAAGGGATGCGATGTGTTACAGGCTGGATTCCTATGGCTTAGGATCGGGGTCCCGACAGCATTGGTATCAGAGCCTGACTGACTGTAGGATTACTAAGCCAAACTGGTCGAAGTTGAGTCTAGAATTGCTTTAGTTATATATAAGGGAATTGTTTGTGGAAGGGAACGTAAGACTCTTGTTCTCTTCTCAAGTTATTCTATTCTGATCATCCTCGTCTTTTCTGCGGGAATTAAGGACTAGGTTACTCATCTTCTTCTAGGCTCGTATTTCTGATCGGTAGATTATAGGACTACGGGTTAAGAGATATTGGGTTTCCTTCATTCCTGGGAAAAATGGAGTAAGTTTGATGATCAGAGAGTTGAACTTGATAATTGAGTGGTTACGCTATTCCATTTTGGGTTGTCTCAAAATTTGTTTTTGAGCATTTACATCCGTTATGCTGCCCAATTTTGCATTCAGAGCTCTAATGCTTTTGCATTACTCTCTATTTACAGATGCCTGGCCGTCCTTCTCGTCAGGTGGTATGTCTGACCAGGTGCATTGATGTACCGGGTCATACGGCCATGCTGGTCAGGGTGATGTCGGTGTGCGGTTACCGCTGGTACCGCGAGTACACTGTGGAGGAACAGTACCGAGACTTCAACCAGAGCCAGTACATCTGCACTGTTAGGGTATTCCCAGACTACCCTGGAGCTGTGAAGCCAATCCATTGGTCCTATGGGTTGGGGGTCACCGTTGACATGGCAGTACAGGCTGCTGCCTATTCAATGCTGACCATTATGAGAGCGAGACATGCACTGCTGCAGAATTCAGAGTTCTGCTATGTTCCGGCCTCTCAGCCTTGTGAAGAGGGATACCTCAGTGGAGTCTATTTTGATTCTTCTATGGAGGATCCACTACTGCAGTCCACTGTTGAGATGCTAGAGAACAGAGACAGGGATGCTCGTGCTCTCCGCATGGAGCTTTATGCTACCCGTGCCCGTCTGTGGACGGCTTTGACGCCACTGGCACCGGTAGTCCAGACAGGGTATGGAGAGATAGAGATGCTGAACCCTGTTAGGACCCATCTTCCGGCCCACGTTGACTGGCCAGCTATAGGAGGAGTCACACCTCTTCGGGGACCCCTCTTACCACTAGTCAGGGTACCAAGGCCACATCCGTGTCCTTATGGATCCCAGGGATCTCAGGCTAGAGTGTTTCTTGATCCGCAGGTTGAGCTTCCAGGTCATGGAGGCAATCTCTATGAGATGTTCTATGCGGATGCCTCAGCTGTGAGCGGAAGGATAGGATGGTAGTAGCCGTACGTTCACAGTCCTGCATGACTTGTGAAGTATGCCGGTGATGTGAAATGAATTCCGGAGGCCTAGATAAATAATGTATAGGAAGCTTGTAAGCCTCTGATGAGTAGTTTCATAATTTCAGTAGTTTGCTCTTCGGTTAAGGTTGTACTGAACTATGTAAGGGTGTGTATGAACCATGGTGTATATATAGCAGTTGCTTGTTACCATGCTGTTCGGATATTCATTTCCGCATTCCGTGCGTCCAGTACATTCCTAATCCATAGCTAGTATTGATATGATATTGGTCTAAGCTGTGAGTTTGTTTGTCAGGATGGTGTTCACCAGGTTGAACCGTGCCCCTGCTCATGAGCAAGGCGAGGGTAGTCAAGCGTCGCAGGAAGACCTGCCTCACCTGCCTTCTCTGGTGGAAGTGATGCTTGAGGCAGAGAGAAACAAAAGGGAGACCAATCGACTGTTAGAGCGTATTGAGCAGAATACGGCTCGACAACCTAGGAATGCCGCAGTGTCCCTCAATGACTTTGTGAAGCTGAATCCTCCAAAGTTTCATCATTCTATCGATCCCCTCGACGCTGATGACTGGCTATGCAGCATCTCACGCAAGATTCGCTCTGCGAATGTGTCTGAGGCCGACAAGGTGACCTTTGCGGCATATTTCCTGGAGGGACCCGCCAATCTGTGGTGGGAGAACTTTGAAGCTATGCGTCCCGCTGAACCAGTATCCACATGGGCAGACTTCAGTGCAGCCTTTCGTCTGCACCATATTCCAGAGGGCCTGATGGACAGAAAGAGAGAGGAGTTCTGTGCCTTCACACAGGGCAAGTTGTCTGTGGATGCCTATAGCCGCGAGTTCGGTAACCTCGCCCTCTATGCAACGGAGGAGGTGTCTACTGACGCCAAGAAGCAAGCAAGATTCCGTAAGGGCCTGAGCCCTGAGCTCCGTCGTGATCTGCGCCTCCATGAGTGTGCAAGCTTTCAAGCCCTAGTCAACAAGGCGATCAGTGCCGAGACTGGTCATACTGACTTCGAAGCCACAAGGAAGCACTCCCGTGATTTTGGCTCGTCTTCTGGTTCCGCGTTTCCAAAACGCAGGCTGTGGGTTCCGAACAGTTCTCTACCGCCAAGATATACTCCGAGGCCATCCTACGTGGTGCCTCAGACGAATCAGGCCAACCCTCTAGCAAAAGCTTATGGTGGTCTAGCTAGCAATGCTGCACCACGTGCCAACCAAGTGATATGCTATAAGTGTGGAGAACCAGGGCACTATTCCCGTGAGTGTCCTCAGAATGTGGGTGCCAAGCAACCCGGAAAGTCCGTCGGGCAGGCCAAGTCGGGCAAAGCTTACTATGTGAAGCCAACTCCTGCATGTGGCCGTGTGAACTATGTGTCAGCAGAAGAAGTTGCAGAGGATCCCGACGTCATGCTGGGTACGCTTCTTGTTAATCATCACCCAGCGTCCGTTCTATTTGACACTGGGTCTTCTCATTCCTTCATTTCAGAAAGTTATGCACAGTTGCATAACATGTCTTTTTGTGATATGCCAATCCCATTGGTTGTCCAAACCCCTGGTAGTAAATGGCAAACCTCTAGGATAACCTATGACAATGAAATTCTAGTAGACAGGCTAGTTTTTCTAGCCTCATTGATAGCATTGAAATCTTCTGATATTAATATCATCTTGGGCATGGATTGGATGTCAGCTCACTATGCCAAGATTGATACTCATTCTAGAAATGTCCAGCTTACCCATTCCTCGGGTGAGATAGTAAATGTCTCTACTCGAGTTGGCAAATGCCAACTCTATTCCTTGAATGCCAATCCTCTTCCGGAACTTGAAGACATTCCGGTAGTCCGTGACTTCCCGGATGTCTTTCCAGAGGAACTGCCAGGAATTCCACCTGACAGAGATGTAGAGTTTGTGATAGATCTTGTTCCGGGAACTGTCCCAATAGCCAGAAGACCCTATAAAATGGCACCCCTGGAGCTAGCCGAACTTAAGAAGCAATTAGATGAGGCCTTGAACAAAGGTTTCATTCGTCCTAGCTCTTCTCCTTGGGCTTGCCCCGTCCTCTTCGTCAAGAAGAAAGACGGAACGGATCGGATGGTTGTAGATTACCGACCAGTTAATTTGGTCACCATAAAGAACAAGTATCCGCTCCCCGGGATCAACGACCTGTACGATCAGCTCGCTGGATCCTCAGTCTTCTCCAAAATGGATTTGAGGTTGGGATACCATCAAATCAAGATCAAGAACGGGGACATTCCAAAAACGGCTTTTGTTACTCGTTATGGCCAATACGAGTACACCGTCATGTCCTTCGGTTTAACCAATGCCCCAGCCACCTTCTCTCGACTGATGAATTCAATCTTCATGGAGTATTTGGATAAATTCGTCGTGGTATACGTCGATGATATTCTCATCTACTCGAAGAACGAACAAGAACATGCCGAGCATCTAAGGCTGGTATTGATGAAACTTCGAGAGCATCGCCTTTATGCCAAATTTTCAAAATGTGAATTCTGGTTACGAGAAGTGACCTATCTAGGACACGTAATCTCTGGTAAGGGTATTGCTGTCAATCCCGAGAGAGTTCAAGCTATCCTTGATTGGACTCAACCTGAATCGGTTAAGCAAGTTAGGAGTTTTCTTGGTCTAGCGAGCTATTGTCGCCGCTTTGTCGAGAATTTCTCCAAGGTTGCAAAGCCTCTAACGGAACTCCTCAAGAAGGATAAAAAGTTCGAGTGGACACCACAGTGTGAGCATAGTTTTCAGGAACTGAAAAGACGCCTGACTTCCGCACCTGTGTTGCTACCACCAGATTTTTCTAAGGACTTTGTTATCTATTGCGACGCCTCGCGACAAGGATTAGGTTGCATTCTCATGCAAGATCGTCATGTGATCGCATACGCATCTCGTCAGTTGCGTCCACATGAGGATAATTATCCCACACATGACCTTGAGCTTGCAGCTGTGGTCCATGCACTAAAAACCTGGCGACATTACCTTCTGGGTAATCGTTGCGAAATATTCACTGATCACCAAAGTCTGAAATATATCTTCACCCAACCGGATTTGAATCTCAGGCAAATACGTTGGGCTGAGTTGATCTCGGATTACGACTTAGGGATAACTTACACCCCGGGAAGGCCAATGTTATGGTCGATGCGCTAAGTCGTAAATCTTATTGTAACAATTTGATGCTACAACAAGGTCAACCACATCTCTATGAGGACTTTCAGAAGTTGAATCTTCATATTGTTCCTCAAGGATTCCTTTCTACCCTGGTGGCGAAGCCTACTCTTAGGGATCAAATCATAGCCGTGCAGGCCTATGATAAGGGTATATCCCGGATCAAGGAGAATATCGCTAGCGGCAACGCTAGGGATTTCTCCATCAATGAGAAAGGTGTTGTGTTCTTTCAGAACCGTTTAGTGGTTCCTAAGAGCAAACGTCTGCGACAATTGATCCTTAAGGAGGCTCATGATTCTCCTCTCACCATTCATCCCGGTAGTACTAAGATGTATCAGGACCTACGCCAGAGGTTCTGGTGGACTAGGATGAAGAGAGAAATTGCTGAGTTCGTTGCTAACTGCGACGTTTGTCGTCGAGTTAAGGCAGAACATCAAAGGCCTGCTGGCACCCTTCAACCTCTAGCTATTCCTGAATGGAAATGGGATAAAGTTAGCATGGATTTCATTACCGGATTTCCCAAGACCAAGAAAGGAAATAATGCTATCTTTGTGGTCATTGACCGTCTTTCCAAAGTGGCTCATTTTCTTCCCGTTCGTAAGAGTATAACAGCTAGCCAGCTCGCAGAGTTATATATCTCCCGAATAGTGTCTATTCATGGTGTTCCCCTGGAGATTAACTCGGACCGTGGAAGTATCTTTACTTCTCACTTCTGGGAAAGCTTTCAAAATGCCATGGGGACTCACTTATCTTTTAGCACTGCTTTCCATTCCCAATCAAGTGGTCAAGTAGAAAGAGTGAATCAAATCTTAGAAGATATGCTCCGAGCTTGTGTTATTTCGTTCGGTATGAATTGGGAGAAGTGCCCTCCATTCGGCGAATTCTCTTATAACAATAGTTATCAATCAAGCTTGGGCAAAGCCCCTTTTGAAGTTCTCTATGGACGAAGATGTCGAACACCTCTTAATTGGTCAGAAACCGGAGAGAGGCAACTCTTTGGCCCGGATATGATCCAGGATGCGGAAGAGCAGGTTCGCATCATTCGTGAAAAGTTGAAAACAGCCCAGTCTCGTCAAAAGAGCCAATATGATCGTCATGATAAGGCTGTGACCTTTGAAGTTGACGAGAAGGCTTACCTTCGGGTTACACCTTTAAAGGGTACCCATCGATTCGGTATCAAGGGCAAATTGGCTCCTCGTTACATTGGTCCTTTTCGCATTCTTGCCGAACGAGGAGAAGTTGCCTACCAGTTGGAACTTCCTCCACATCTTTCCAAGGTTCATGATGTTTTCCACGTCTCGCAACTCAGGGGTTGCTTTTCGGATCCTATTCGTGAAGTGGACCACGAAACGCTTGATCTCCAAGATAACCTTTCATACCGAGAATACCCCATGCGTATTCTTGATCAAGCTGAGCGTACCACTCGACGTCGAAACCTCAAGTTTCTTAAAGTTCAATGGTCAAATCATTCTGAAAAGGAGGCAACCTGGGAAAGAGAGGATCGTTTCCGACTCGAGTATCCTGCGTTATTCCCGACGACTTCTAAATCTCGGGACGAGATTCCTTTGAGTGGGGGTGAGTTGTCACATCCCTAACCCCTTAAGCAAGTTAGTCTTGTGCTCATGTCTTCTTTGCATTGCATCTAAGAAATCTTCAACAAGAACAAAGAAAGAGGTGAAGGAAAAACTCAAACCCTAGCCACTTCTTCAAATAAAGGAAATCTCAAAACTAGTTAAAATCAATGAACCCAAAATGGCCTCAAGAAATGTTCAAACTTTCTGATAAATCATGAAAGTAAATGAGCAATGAAGAACACCATTTTCTTGACACTTTAAGCATTTTAAATAAATGCAAAAGCTACTGGTTTCAAGTTTTAAATTTGCAATCAGAAACTTTAAATTTTCAAAAAATGTTGAAGACTTTGGAAATAGTTGGAAATATTCCAACAAATATTCAGGTGTGCTTAAAATAATTTTTTACAAACTTTTTAGGAGCTGAAATAATTAGCAAGTTAATGAATTAGTAAAACAGAAACAAATCAAAAAAAACAAAAGAGAAAGAATGAGAAAACCTTACCTGTCGCCTGAGGAGGCCCAGCCCACCAGGGGCAGGGTCGTCTTCTTCCTCTGCCTTCTGGCAGAGGGGAGATCGACCACGGCGGCCCCCTCCACCTCCTACTTCGCCGTGGCGAGCTCCAGAGCCCCCTTGGAGAGCGCGACAACGGGTTTATCCTCCCCAAGGCTGACCCTATCCATTCCCCAGCGACAGTTCCCCCCCTCCTCTCGGATGTTTCCTCCCTCCTTCTGCCGCCATTACCACGAGCTCGAGCTCGAGCCGCGGCGCCTCTAGCCACGGGAACCTCCCTCCGGGTAGTCCAGCAGCTTCGCCTCGTCGAGCTAGTCCTCCCTGCAGAAGACGAAGTCTCCCCGAGCTCTGCATCGCCCCCAACGCCATCGTCTTCCACCTTCGGCCGCCGGCAAATCGACGGTGAAACGCCGGCAACAGCCCTTCCCCGAGCCGTCTAAGCCCTGCCCTGCACTCCCCGTGAGCATGCGGTCATTTCCCCTCTCTTTCCCCTCGGATCCGAGCCCCCTAGCCACTGGACCTTCGAAACCGTACTCCGGCCGCCGCCCCGGCTCGTCGCCGTCTTACTTCGGCCACCTATAGCCCTCCCTGAGGCTAGCAGTGGATGTGGTCGAGCCTGGAGATCACTCCAGTGCTCTCAGCTTCCTGTTCCGAGCACCACAGCACATTCAGCATGTCTCCGGCGATGTTCCACCGTGGTTTTGGTCGCCGCCGGCCAGCCTCCGGCGAGGGCCGACGTGCCCAAGCTAATCGAGTACTTAAAACGCTTAAACCCTCGCTAACAGTGGGCCCAAGGCCAAGTCAACCCAGTTAAGGGGCTGGTCAGCCCGGGATTAGCCCCAGAGAGGCTGACCAGTAGGTCCCCCTATCAGGTTTGACCTGAACAGGTCGGCTGACCTGCTGATGTCAGGCTGACGCAATAAAGAGAATTTCCAGTATAGAAATAATTCCAGAAATGTTTAAAAACTTCAAAAATTCATAGAAATTAATCTGTAACTCCAATGAAAATAATTTATATATGAAAAAGTATCAGAAAAATTCAAGGAATCTGAATATGCTATTTTCAATCATGTTTGAAAAGGTTATAGAACCCAAACATGTAGATTAATGATTAAGTCAATTCTTATAATTACTTTATAAATGGAATTTGGAAAATATTCAAATTTCATTATGAAATGACATGATCACACACTGTCCTAATTACAAATCAGTACCTTAACATGACATATCACGCATGCTAACATCAATTTGATCTGTGCATCAGGTCGAATCAATTAAATCGGTATCCGAGAATACCTCGTTTGAATTGATAATTGAATGTGATTCAAATCAATTTCAAACCTAATACCTGTTGATTATATTAGTTATCACCTTGCATTCTCATGCCATGCTCATGCATCATCTTGTTTGCATATGATTGTTATTGATTGTTGCCATTCATTTCGGTAGGCTCCGCACCCTCGGATTCCACCGAATATCCGTCTGACGGATATTGTCCCTCCTCTGAGCAACAAGGCAAGCAACCATTTTGATCATCCCGATAAATCCCATGTTCTTGCTCCTGCACTTATTTATTGCATTAGGATCAAATGCTTCAACTGCTTTTGCCACGATTAGTTGAACCCACTTCCTTTGCATGACCTAACCTTGTCACAGTAAATAGCCGAACCTTGCAACCTAGCATACCTGGTAGTTGCTTGAGCCTTGATGTGCCTTATCCTGCTATGCTTGCTATGCTTAGAGTTGTGTATGGTCTGTCATCTGGGAGATGAACAGAATTGTGAGAATGTGTTCGGTAAGCAAAGGTTGTGTGTTGAACCTGATTTGGTAAAGGTACCGGTGAAAGGCTGTGTAGGAGTCCATGGCGGGTTGTTTCATTGGAACCGTCCTTAGGAACTGAGTTCCGTGTATGTAATCCAAGACTAGATACACCACACGTTGGGATACTTAATTGACCCTCTCGACTTATTAATCGCTTAGTACTCGGTCCAGGAGTTGCAAGTAGTTTCTGGTGTTTATAGTAATGCTGGAGGCCGTGCATGGTGCTGACCTGAGAGGTGGGCTGTGATGCGGTAGGCAGTGGCACGGTGTACAAAGTGGCACCCGGATGGTGGGCTTGGGAACCCTGCGCACATCGTTTGAGGCCGTGGCGGAAACCTCGGCCGGACTTCCGTACGGGTTACTCTCAGATAGGCGATAAACCTGGACTAGGTACTAGGGCGGTTAACGGTCGTGGCCGACTCCCTCGCTGGGATTCCGCTTGAAGGTTGCCGAGGTGCATGACGTGCACATGGCGATAAGTGGCGAGAGCGTGTGTGACGAAGTACACCCCTGCAGGGTTATGATCTATTCGAATAGCCGCGACCGCGGATATGGACTACTTGGAGACATATGTTGTTCATAGATAACTTCAATGGCTACTCATAAAATTGCCAAGATAAGCGTGAGTGTCGTGGACGGCATTTCCGTATGGAGACGGAATGATTCCACGATAGTGTATTGTTGTGGTGTTCGTGGACTCGTGTGCGAGAAATCAAGTTGTCAAAATTATTTAAAATGCAAGTTGTCTAGCCACGAGTCAGACGCTGGCTTTCCGCATGAAACCCCACACTACCTTATTGATACTTTGCATGAGTAGATAGTTATCCTAAAGTCTTGCTGAGTACCTTCGTACTCATGTTTGCTTAATAAACGTTGCAGAGGTTGCTAATGACCCAAATGGAGGGTTCTTCGTAGACATCGACGACGACGAGTAGCTGGTGTCCCAGCTACGATCTGGCCCTACGTTGGATCTGTAGTATAGTCAGGCCATGTGCCTTCTAGTTGCCCTGTCTGTACTCAGACAGATTAAACTCTTCCGCTGGCTTGTAACTGAATGACTGCTATTATGGATCATGAGATCCTTAATGTGTAATATTATGTGTGTGGCTCTTCCGAGCCTCTTGAATAAAGGTTGTATGTTTATGGTTATGTTGTGATGCCATCGATGTATCTATACATATCGGTATGCCATGAGTACGTGTGTCGTACTTGATATGTATGGGGTTCGATTACTTAGTCGTGAACTTCAGTAGCACTCCTCACAAGGAAATGCCCCTTTGTGATCCAATGAGCCTTGGTAGTTCGCTACTGCTCCGGACACATTGGTTGACCGGCGTGTGTCCTTCTTAGCTGTTGTGTCTGTCCCCTTTGGGGAAATGTCACGCGATGTAATGGAGTCCTTGTAGCTTGCTACGACTCGTCTACATTCGCTGATGACCGACACCTGTCCTTGTGCGGTACTGCCACTTTGGTTTATGACTAGACATGTCGTTCCGGGTTCTTTGACATTGGAATGCTAGCGACACTATTGCATACGTGAGTCAAAAGACGCAAACGGTCCCGGCTAAGGTAAGGTTGCAGCCATGGAGTTAGCCGTGCGTGAGACCGCAAAGGGATGCGATGTGTTACAGGCTGGATTCCTATGGCTTAGGATCGGGGTCCCGATAGAGTCTTCATCAATGTCAACGATCACATCGTCGGAACCATCGTCTACCGAGAGGGAACAACACCGGCAAACAAGAAAGGAACAACAATTATTTCACAGAAATGCAACACTATGATGCATGATCAAGAAATGGATATGAAATGTGGCAGGGCCAATATAGCTACCATTTCTTAGGTTGAAGCTGGGTTTGAATCAGGATTCAAACATCACTTCAACAAGGTATTTTACGGATACCCTTTTAATTGATTCGACCTGATGCTCAGGTATAACTTGTTTTTAACATGCATGAGGATGGCATTTTGGGGTGCTGAGTTTCCTAGATCATTGTTTGGTCATAGTAATTGAAGTGGAATTCAAATAGGAATCAAATTCCAACTCCAAACTATTTATTAAATTTACCCTATTCATCATTTTATCTATTTGGTGTTGTTAACTTTCTCAAACCAGCATTAAAATGCCATAATCACATTCTTTGGATTTTTCTGATCCTTTTTCATATATAAATTATTTTCATCCGAGCTATATTTTAATTTGTATGATTTTTACAAGTTTTAGAAATTTCCTGGATTTAAATTAAGTCAAAAAAGCGATCACTGCGTCACTGTGATGTCATCACTGCATCAGCAGTCAACAGCTCCTCGGTGAGGTCAAACCTGACCAGTGGGGTCCACTAGTCAGTGACCCAGGTGCTAATCCCGCGCTGACCCACACTAAGTGAGGTTTGACTCACGAGTGGTGCCCTCTGTTAGTGGCTCTCGGGGAGGGGGGTTAATAGGTTAATTAGGCTCGCCACGTCAGGGTCTGCCGGAGCCTGGCCGGCGGCGACCACGGGCGTGGCGGAGGCTCGCCGGAGTTGTGCTAGAATGCGCTACAGGGGTCCATTTGCGATGCGGCTTGCGGCTACGGGATGCTGGCGAAGCGGCCGTTCTCGCAGGGGGTAGCAAGAGGGCTAGGGTGGCCGGAAGAGGTGCCGGCAACGAGCGTGCGTGGCGGCCGGAAGTGGAACTCATCGGGGAGATGCTCTGGAGGGGGATTTCAAGCGGGAGAGAGAGGGGAAAGCATCAGAGGCTCACAGGGGTTCCATTCCTGGCATCGGCGAGGTTTGAGGAGCTCTCTGGCAGCGGATCGACGGCGGCAGATCTCGGTGACCGGAGATGGGGAAGACGGCGGTGGCTGCTCGATTCAAGGGTTTCGGCTCGATTCTCTTGGTCAACAGGGGCTGCTTGTAGAGGCAGAGGTGAAGAGCATGTCAGGGAGGCAAGGGGTGGTCGGAGCTGCGAGGACGGCGATGGCCTGCTCAAGTCGAGCTCGGCCATGGCGGGGAGAGAAGAGAGGGAACAGAGAAGAGAGGGAGAAATGGAGAGAAGGAGGAGGAGATCGGGACGGCTCTTCTCAGCCTATCCCACTCACCAAGTCGGCAGGGAGGCCAGGCAGGCAGGAGGCGTGGCGCTCTCGCGAGCTCTCCGTCCCCTCCTTCTCCTCTGCCTTCTGGCAAGCGGTATAAGACATGGGTGCCCCTGGTGGGCTGAGCCAATGGGGTGAGCGCCAGGTAAGTCTTCCCTCTATTTTTTTTCTTTTTCTGCTTTGTTTGTTTTCTCACATTTAAGTTTAGGGTTAAAATAAAATGTTTAGATATTTTATAAAACCATGATTATAATTGTGGGGTATATTTGGAATATTTCCAATCCCATATATAGTTTTCAACATTTTATAAAACTAAGAAATATTTGAAATCAATTATTTAATTGATTTCAGTGGATTTTGAGTTTAAAATAAAATGCCAAAAATATTTTTTAAAAGAAAACCAACCCTGAATTATGTTTTCCAAGATTTATCAAAAATGATGGACTTTTATGAAGGCCATTTTGGGTTCATTAATTTGTCACAAGTTTGAATTTTTTTGATTATAGAGTTGTTGGAGTTTTGCTTTGATTTCACTTCTTTCTTGAGTTCAATTCATTTTCTTAGAATGCAAAGAAAGAAAACATGAGCTCAAACTTGCTAGGCTCTACTAGAGATTTCAGGGATGTGACAATGGTTTAGATGCACTTTCACCTTCCACCATCACTATCTTCTTAGTGCCGTGCAACTTTCGCCGGTGCACAAAACCCACCATTAGCCTCCCTCAAAACAGCCACCATACCTACCTACTATGGCTTTTTCAAAGTCATTCCGAGATATATTCCTATGCAACTACCACCATGACATGTGCCACCATGTCTACATTGCATCGCACGATCGTAAGATAGCTAGCATGATGTTTACACTAATGTCCATGCCATGCTAGATCATTGTCATGGTACACTACCGAAGGCATTCCATATAGAGTCATTGTTGCTCTAAGTTTTGAGTTGTAAGTGTGATGATCATCATTAATGGAGCATTGTCCCATGTGACGAAATAAAAGAGGCCAAAGAAGCCCACCAAAATAAAAAAATAAAAAAAAGAGGCCAAAGAGCCCACCAAAAAAAAACAATGAGAGAAAAAGAGAGAAGGGACAATGCTACCACCTTTTCCACACTTGTGCATATTAAGCACCATGATCATCATGATTGAGAGTCTCTCGTTTTGTCACCACCATATAGCTAGTGGGAAATTTTCATTATATAACTTGGCTTGTATATTCCAATGATAGGCTTCCTCAAAATTGCCTTAGGTCTTCGTGAGCAAGCAAGTTTGATGCACACCCACTAGTTTTCTTTAAGAGCTTTCACATACTCTTAGCTCTAGTGCATCATTTGTATGGCAATCCCTACTCATTTACATTGATATCTATTGATGAGCATCTCCACAGCTCATTGATATGCCTAGTTAATGTGACTATCTTCTCCTTTTTTGTCTTGCAACCTCCACCACACTCATGTATTGCGTGAGAGTTGAAAAGGTTTGAGAAAGTAAAGGTGTGAAACAATTACTTGGCCAATACGGGCTTGTGCATGATTTAAATTCGTTGTGCAATGATGATAGAGCATAGCTAGACTATATGCTTTTGTAGGGATAACTTTCTGTTGGCCTTGTTATTTTGAAAGTTCATGATTACCTTGCTAGTTTGCTTGAATTATTATTGTTTCCACGTCAATAGCAAACTATTGTTTTGAATCTAATGGATCTGAACATTCACGTCCCTACTCGAGGAGTTACAAAGGATATCTATGCTAGGTAGCATGAAAGCATCAAAAATTCATTCTTTATCACTTCCCTACTCGAGGACGAGCAGGAGTTAAGCTTGGGGATGCTTGATACGTCTCAAACGTATCTATAATTTTTGATGGTTCCATGCTGTTATCTTGTCATCTTTGGATGTTTTATGTACCTTCTACATCTTTTTTGGGACTAACTTATTAATTCAGTGCCAAGTGCCAGTTCTGTTTTTTCTCTGTTTTTGGCTCTTTTTAGATCTGATTTTGGAACGGAGTGCAAACGGAATAAAATCCCCAAAATGATTTTTTCCCGGACGGAAGAAGATCAGGGGGCCTGTGGGCCGAGCCAGGAGGGCTACAGGGAGCCCACAAGCCCCCACTCCGCCACCAGGGGGAGGCGGCGGTGGGCAGGCTTGTGGCCACCCTGGCGCCCCCCTGACCTAGATCTTGCGCCTATATATTCCCTAAAATCAGGAAAAAAAATCAGGGGAGCCTTGAAAATACTTTTCCGCCGCCGCAAGCTTCCGTTTTCACGAGATCTCATCTGGAGACCCTTCCCGGCGCCCTGCCGGAGGGGACTTTGGAGTTGGAGGGCTTCTTCATAATCATCATCGCCCCTCCAATGACTCGTGAGTAGTTCACTTCAGACCTACGGGTCCGTAGTTAGTAGCTAGATGGCTTCTTCTCTCTCTTGTATCTTCAATACAAAGTTCTCCATGATCTTCATGGAGATCTATCCGATGTAATCTTCTTTGGCGGTGTGTTTGTCGAGATCCAATGAATTGTGGATTTGTGATCAGATTATATATGATATATATTTGAGTCTTTGCTGATTTCTTATACGCATGATTTGATATCCTTGTAAGTCTCTCCGAGTCTTGGGTTTTGTTTGGCCAACTAGATCTATGATTCTTAGAATGGGAGAAGTGCTTGGTTTTGGGTTCTTACCATGTGGTGACCTTTCCAAGTGACAGTAGGGGCAGCAAGGCACACATTGAGTAGTTGCCATCAAGGGTAACAAGGTGGGCTCTGTCGTTGATATGAGATTGTCCATCTACATCATGTCATCTTGCTTAAGGCGTTACTCCGTTCTTTTGGACTTAATACACTAGATGCATGCTGGATAGCGGTCGACGTGTGGAGTAATAGTAGTAGATGCAGAAAGTATCGGTCTACTTGTTTTGGACATGATGCCTATAGATATAATCATTGCCATAGATATCGTCATGACTTTGCGCGGTTCTATCAATTGCTCGAAAGTAATTTGTTCACCCACCGTCTACTTGCTTTCATGAGAGAAGCCACTAGTAAACACTACGGCCCCCGGGTCTATTCACATCTATCGTTTACACCTCCGCTTATACTTTGCTTTGTTACTTTGTTGCTTTCAGTTCTCACTTTGCGAACAATCTATAAGGGATTGACAACCCCTTCATAGCGTAGGAAGCAGGTTCTTTGTGTTTCTGCAGGCACTTGTGATACTCCTTCACCGGATCGATACCTTGGTTCTCAAAACTGAGGGAAATACTTACCACCGCTGTGCTACATCACCCTTTCCGCTTCGTGGGAACACCAACGCAAGGCTACAAGGCCACGGGGAAATCCTTTGCATATTTGCCTAGGAAGTCCCTAAAAGCGTAGCCGTAGCGGAAGGATTCGTGGTGTCGTTGTTGAGGAGAATAAAGACAAGAACAGTCTCCCGTCAGCACGTGTTTCTGGCACCGTTGGAAGGTCTTTTGTTGCAGTAGCAGTACTCCGCACGAAAACGGAGTCCGGGAGGTGCACGAGGTGGCCACAAGCCCTCCAGGCCCGGCCAGGGGGGTAGGCCGGGCCTAGGTGGCTTGTCGCCTCCTCGTGCACTTTCCGGACTGCTTTAAATTTTTCTATTTTTTCCAATATTCCAAAACGGAGGAAAATTGCTACGGGAAAGGTTTTGGAGTCGGTTTACTACCCAATCACATACCTCTTTGTTTTCGGAGTCTGAAACAGGCTGATACATATCCCTTATGTAGTCCTCCGGAGTTATGTTATTGATAATGTTGCTTTCAACATTTATGGGAGTACCTGAGATGTAATGCTTGATTCTCTGCCCGTTTACAACTCTCAGACAATTACTTTACTTGTTGTTGATCTTGATAGCACCGGAATGATATACTTCCTCAACAATATAGGGACCTTCCCATTTAGAGAGAAGCTTGCCTGCAAAGAATCTTAGACGAGAGTTATATAGCAAGACATAATCGCCTACATTGAACTGACGCTTTTGTATCCTCTTATCATGCCACCTCTTAACCTTTTCTTTGAATAACTTGGTAGATGACATGCAAACACGACTGCTAAAAACATCAACTAGCTAATGTCATATGTCTGAGTTCTCCATTCATCAAGCGAGCTAATGTGAAATAACCTCTTCTCACGAGCAAGTTTGAAATCAAAGTTGAGCTCTTTGATTGCCTAATAAGCTTTATGCTCTAGCTCAAGAGGTAGATGACATGCTTTACCGTACACCATTTTGTACGGAGACATGCCCATGGGATTCTTATAGGCAGTTCTATAAGCCCACAGTGCATCATCAAGCTTCTTAGACCAATTCTTTCTAGACCTGTTGACAGTCTTTTGCCGAATCAGTTTAATCTCTCTATTTCTTAGCTCTACTTGACCACTGGACTGAGGGTGATAGGGAGACGCAATTCTATGGTTGACGTCGTACTTAGCAAGCGTTTTACGGAAAGCACCATGAATGAAATGTGAACCACCGTCGATCATTAGATATATAGGGACTCCAAATCTAGGGAAAATAACTTCTTTCAGCATCCTGATAGAAGTGTTGTGATCAACACTACTAGTGGCGATAGCTTCTACCCACTTAGTGACGTAATCAACATCAACTAGGATATGAGTATACCCGTTGGATTTCGGAAAAGGTCCCATATAATCAAAGCCCAAAACATCAAATGGTTCAATGACAAGTGAATAGTTCATAGGCATTTCCTGACGTTTACCGATATTACCTATTCTTTGACATTCGTCACAAGACAAGACAAACTTACGGGCATCCTTGAAGAGAGCGGGCCAATAGAAACCTGATTGCAATACCTTGTGTGCAGTTCTATCTCCCGCATGGTGTCCTCCGTAGGCCTCGGAGTGACACTTCTGCAGAATCTGTCCCTGTTCATGTTCAGGTACACAACGTCTAATAACACCATCTACTCCTTCCTTATAAAGGCGAGGATCATCCCAAAAGTAATGTGTCAAGTCAAATAAGAATTTCTTCTTTTCCTGGTACGTGAAACTAGGTGGTATATATTTGGCAACAATATAGTTTGCATAATCAACATACCACGGTGCACTACGTGAAGCATTGATGACGTTCAATTGCTCATCGGGAAAGCTATCATCAATAGGTTGTGGGTCATCAAGAATGTTCTCCAACCTAGACAAGTTATCTGCTACTGGGTTATCAGCACCCTTCGTGTCGACAACGTGCAAATCAAATCTTGTAGCAAGAGCACCCATCTGATAAGTCTAGGTTTAGCGTCTTTCTTCTCCATGAGGTACATAATAGCATCATGATCAGTGTGAATAGTGACTTTGGAATCAACTATGTAAGACCTGAACTTTTCACATGCAAACACGACTGCTAAAAACTCCTTTTTCGTAGTAGCATAGTTTCTTTGGGCACTGTCTAGAGTTTTACTAGCGTAGTGAATAACATTCCACTTCTTATCAACTCTTTGCCCTAGAACGGCACTAACAGCATAATCACTAGCATCACACATGATTTCTAAAGTCAAGTTCCTATCACGTGGTTGAACAATAGGTGAAGTTATCAAGGCCTTCTTAAGTATTTCGAAGGCTTCCTCACAATCATCGTCAAAATCAAAAGGAATATCCTTTTGCAAGAGATTGGTAAGAGGCCTAGAAATCTTAGAGAAGTCTTTAATGAACCTTCTATAGAAACCAGCATGACCAAGGAAACTTCTTATACCTTTGATATCTGTGAGGTATGACATTTTCTCGATTGCATCAACTTTAGCCTTATCGACTTCAATACCTCTTTTAGAAATTTTATGTGCTAAGACGATGCCTTCATTAACCATAAATTGGCACTTCTCCCAATTCAAGACAAGATTGGTGTCTTTACATCTCTGCAAGACTCGATCAAGGTTGCTGAGGCAATCACTAAAACCTCAACAATCTTTTCACAAAAGTCAGAGAATATAGCCATCATACATCTTTGAAATGTGGCAGGTGCATTACATAAGCCAAAATGCATACGTCTATAAGCAAAGGTACCAAAAGGGCAGGTGAAAGTGGTTTTCTCCTGATCAGATTGTGCAACTGGTATTTGGGAGAAACCAGAATAACCGTCTAGAAAGCAGAAGTGTGTGTGTATAGACAGTCTTTCTAGCATTTGGTCGATAAAAGGCAAAGGGTAATGATCTTTCCTAGTGGCTTTATTAAATTTTCTAAAATCGTTCACCATCCTATAGCCAGTAATAATCCTGTGTGGGATCAATTCATCATTATCATTAGGGACAACGGTAATGCCTCCCTTCTTAGGGACGCAATGCACCAGACTCACCCAATCACTATGAGCAACAGGATAGATAATACCTGCTTCCAGGAGCTTTAGTATTTCTTTTCTTACTACTTCTTTCATCTTGGGATTTAATCTTCGTTGATGATCAGCAACTGGCTGGGAATCAGGATCAGTCTTAATCTTGTGCTGGCATAGAGTGGGACTAATGCCCTTAAGATCATCAAGAGTATATCCAATAGCAGCATGGTGCTTCTTCAGAGTTTTTAGTAATTTCTTTTCTTCATGCTCTGAGAGGCTAGGACTAATTATGATAGGATATATCTCTTTTTCATTAAGATATGCATACTTAAGAGTATGAGACAACTGTTGAAGCTCGAACACCTGATCACCCTTTGGTGGGGGTGGATCCCCAAGCAGTTCAACATGCAGATTATTCTTAAGGATAGGATATTGTTCTAAGACAACTCTATCTATCTCATCCCTTTCATCCATATGCATATCATTTTCATGCTCTAGCAAGTATTGCTCTAAGGGATCAGTAGGAGGCACATCAATAGAAGCTAAGGCAATAGTTTCATCCCTACTGGACAACTCTTTTTCACGAGGTTGTCTACCAAACTTGGAGAAATTGAACTCGTGTGACACACCTTCAAAGCCAATAGTGACAGTTTGCTTCTCACAATCAATATGAGCATTGGCAGTATTGAGAAAAGGTCTGCCAAATATGATGGGACAAAAGCTATCTTGGGTGGTAGCAAGAACGAGGAAATCAGCAGGATACTTCATTTTACCACACAAGACTTCAACATCCCTAACAATTCCCACAGGGCAGATAGTATCTCTATTGGCAAGATGAATAGTGACATCAATAGGCTCTATCTAAATAGGTGCAATCTCATCTTTGATTTCATCATATAAGGTTTGAGGTATTGCACTAACACTAGCACCCACGTCACATAAACCATGATAGCAATGATCTCCTATCTTAACAGAAACAACAGGCGTGCCAACAACAGGCCTATGTTTGTCTCTTGCGTGAGGTTTAGCAATTCTAGCAGCATCTTCACAGAAGTGAATATTATGTCCCTCAACATCGTCGGACAGAAGATCTTTGATAATAGCAATGCTTGGTTCAACTCTAATTTTCTCACGGGGTGTAGGTGTTCTAATGTAACCTCTACGTATCACAGTTGAAGCTTTAGAATGATCATTTATCCTTACAGGGAAAGGTGGTTTCTCAATGTAAGCACTGGGAACAACGGGATCATTATAGGCAATGACTCTCTCTTCAACTGGATTGGGTTTAACTACATTGACTTCTAAAGGAGGATGATATTTAAACCACTTCTCTTTGGGGAGAGCAACATGAGAAGCAAATGATTCACACAGAGAAGCTACTATCCCAAAGTCAAGTCCATACTTAGCGCTAAAGTCACAAAAAGTATTTGTTTCAACAAAGGATTTAACGCAATCAAACTAGAAATTCATACCTGACTCCTTACCTTCTTCAAGCTCCCAATCTTCAGAGTTGCGTTTACTTCTCTCCAATTCTATTTGATGTCAATAGCTCTCTTCATAAAAGAACCGGTACAAGAAGTGTCAAGCATGGTGCGATCATCCTGAGAAAGCCGAGCATAGAAGTTCTGAATGATAATTTCTCTCGAGAGCTCATGGTTGGGGCATGAATATAACATTGACTTAAGCCTCCCCCAAGCTTGAGCGATGCTTTCTCTGTCACGAGGCCAAAAATTATAAATATAATTCCGATCACGATGTACTAAATGCATAGGATACAACTTTTGATGAATTCCAATTTCAACCGATTGTAGTCCCATGATCCAGTACCATCACATAGCCTATACCATGTCAACGCCTTATCCTTCAAAGATAAAGGAAAGACCTTCTTCTTGACCTCATCCTCGGGCAAACCTGCAAGCTTAAATAAACCACATACCTCATCTACATACATTAGATGCAAGTCTGGATGTGATGTTCCATCTCCTGTAAAAGGATTAGCCAGCAGTTTCTCAAGCATACCCGAAGGAAATTCAAAGAAAATATTTTCAGTAGGTGTAGAAGGTTAGGGGGGCAACTATTTGTGCTTCCATTCGAGGTAAAGATACCCCGAACAAGCCCCTCAAAGGATTAGTATCCATAGTGACAAGTGACAATAAATTTCAGCATACTATATGAATGTTTCGTTACCAAGTTCCACTTACCAAAGGCGCTTCACTCCCCGGCAACGGCGCCAGAAAATAGTCTTGATGACCCACAAGTATAGGGGATCAATCGTAGTCCTTTCGATAAGTAAGAGTGTCGAACCTAACGAGGAGCAGAAGGATCTGACAAGTAGTTTTCACCAAGGTACTATCTGCAAGCACTGAAATTATCGGTAACAAGCGATTGTATGGTGAGGTGGTTCGTAGCTAGCAACAAGTAACAAAAGTAGCAACGGTGTAGCAAAGTGGCCCAATCCCTTTTGTAGCAAGGGAAAAGCCTGAACAAAGTCTTATAGGAGGAAAAACGCTCCCGAGGACACACGGGAAGTTCTGTCATGCTAGTTTTCATCATGTTCATATGATTCGCGTTCGTTACTTTGATAGTTTGATATGTGGGTGGACCAGCGCTTGGGTACTGCCCTTACGTGGAAAAGCATCCCACTTATGATTAACCACTCTCGGAAGCATCCGCAACTACGAAAGAAGAATTAAGACAATGTCTAACCATAGCATTAAACCAGTGGATCCAAATCAGCCCCTTACGAAGCAACCCATAAACTAGGGTTTAAGCTTCTGTCACTCTAGCAACCCATCATCTACTTACTACTTCCCAATGCCTTCCTCTAGGCCCAAATAATGGTGAGGTGCTATGTAGTCGACGTTCACAAAACACCACTAGAGGAAAAACAACATACAACACATCAAAATATCGAATGAATACCAAATTCACATGACTACTTATAGCATGACTTATCCCATGTCCTCAGGAACAAAAGTAACTACTCACAAAGCATAATCATATTCATGAACAGAGAGGTAATGAGTAGCATCAAGGATCTGAACATAAACTCTTCCATCAAATAATACAACTAGCATCAACTACAAAGAGTAATTAACACTACTAGCAACCTTACAAGTACCAATCGGATTCGCGAGACAGAGATTGGTTAGAAGTGATGAACTAGGGTTTGGAGATGAGATGGTGCTGATGAAGATGTTGATGGTGATGAGTCCCCTCCGATGAGAGGAGTGTTGGTGATGACGATGGCGACGATTTCCCCCTCCGGTGAATTCCGAAACCATTCCGGAACCATCTGAAACCCCTTTCGGTGAATTCCGAAACCATTCCGGAACCAAATACTATTATCCCATATATCAATCTTTACCTTTGGATCATTCCGGAGTACCTCGTCATATCCGTGATCTCATCCGGAACTCCGAACAACCTTCGGTCACCAACATAACATCTCAACTATACTTATATCGTCAACGAACCTTAAGTGTGCAGACCTTGCGGGTTCAAGAACTATGCAGACATGACCGAGACACTCTCTCGCCAATATCCAATAGAGGGACATGGATGTCCATATTGGATCCTACATATTCTACGAAGATCTTATTGGTTGAACCTCTATGTCAAGGATTAACACAATCTTGTATATCATTCCCTTTGTCCTTTGGTATGTTACTTGCCCGAGATTCGATCGTCGGTATCTCCATACCTATTTCAATCTCGTTACCGGAAAGTCTCTTTACTCGTTCCATAATACAAGATCCTGTGGCTAACTCTTTAGTCACATTGCTTGCAAGGCTTGTTCGTGATATTGTATTACCGAGTGGGCCCCGAGACACCTTTGGAGGTACCTGTAGAGCACCTTTATAGTCACCCAGTTATGTTGCGACATTTGATACACACAAGGCATTCCTCCGGCGTCATGGAGTTACATGATCTCATGGTCATAGGAATGTATACTTGACATGCAGAACACAATAACAACAAAATGACACAATCATATGCTAAGTTTATAGTTTGGGTCTTGTCCATCACATCATTCTCCTAATGATGTGATCCCATCATCAAGTGACAACACTTGTCTTTGGCTATGAAACCTTAACCATCCTTGACCAACAGGCTAGTCAACTAGAGGCTCACTAGGGACATTGTTTTGTCTATATATCCACACATGTATTTATGTTTCCATTCAATACAATTATAACATGGATAATAAACGATTATCTTGAAACAAGAAATATACTAATAACTATTTTATTATTGCCTCTAGGGCATATTTCCAACAAATTTGTGGAACGTAACACCGGTAGTGAAAACTAGAGTGCCAAAGCTGGAACAAAACACGAGGCTAGAAGGCCAAGCCTTCCACCTTTTACCAAGTATATAGGTGCATTTAATTAAATAGCAATAATATGGTGATATAAGAAGGTACCGATGTTAGCACATGGAAGCAGCTGCAGCTACAACTAGCAACGCTATCAAAAGGCTGAGCAAGCGGTAACATAGCCCAACAGTGGTTTGCTAGGTAGCGGAAAGATTAGAGGTTTTCATGGCAATGTTGGGAGGCTGATATTTAACAGGTGGTGGGCAGCGAGACATAGCGAAAGAAATGAGACAACTAGCATGGCAATGATAGTAATGGTATCTAGGGAAAAGATCATCTTACCTGTGATTCCGCTTGGAAGAAGAACAACTCCATGAAGGAGATGAACCGACGTAGTCGAACGGATCCTCACATTCCGACATGCTTGCAGACCTCTATCGAGACGAAGCAAACCGAAACAACAATCAACACACAATATTCACCACATCACATACACTATAGGGTGCACAACCTAATATGATGCATGTCCATATCAATTATGCAAGGCGGGGCATGGCAATTGACAACAATCAACACTACCCATTAAGTGAAACTCAATATGCAACGAGTTGCATATTGACGAATCTCCACATACGAATTATTTAGTTCACTCTCGTTTAGATACACGTCAATATTAAATGTTATTAAACATGGCAGGAGGTGAAGCATAATTAAACTACCTATCTAGGCATGAAAAATGAGGCCAGAAACGACATATAGCATTTCGGAAACGACCCCACTCATTAACTTTGAAATCTATCCAGATTTGTTCTAACCACATTTTATGTTTGTTAACCGGCAAAAAAGTGGTTCACGTTATTCTACTCGTCGTTCTAGTCCATTTACATATATGGCTCATCTCCAACGGAGCTACGATTAATTAACTACGAACTGAAGCAGTTTTAACACGTTGTCACGCAGTCCAACAAAAACAACATGGTTAACAGTTTTAAATATGCATGTGAGTTGGAAAATATTAATCTACGCGAAATTTTGCAAGTTTACATATCTATGCCTTTTGCGTACAACGCGCGGTTTAAAGTTACCGACATTTTGAAATAGGCATCTAATGTGAAATAGACAAATTCGCACGTTAAATGACAAAGTCGATACACGGGAAAAATCTCAACATGGGCCGAAATAGTGCAGCATGCGCGATTTAGCTATGCGACACCGTGGCGAAGGATAGTGGCAGGGAGTGGGCTCACCTGAGTGGGCCTCTTGGGTTGGCACATCTGGCGAGGAGGGCGACGAGCCGGCTCACTCGGGCGACAAGGCCTTGGCCAGGTAGTTGCTGGTCCTTGATACGTCTCCAACGTATATATAATTTTTTATGGTTTGATGCTATTATCTTGTGAAACTTTGGATGTTTTGCATGCCTTTTATATATTTTTTGGGACTAACTTATTAACTCAGTGCCAAGTGCTAGTTCCTGTTTTTCCATGTTTTTGGCCCCTTTCAGAGGAGATATTGAAACGGAGTCCAAACGGAAGAAAATCCCCGAAAAGATTTTTTTGGAACGGAAGAAGATCGGGGAACTTGGGAGCCAAGGCAGGGGAGCCCCAGGGGCCCCACAAGCCCCCACCCCGTGGCCAGGGGGACGCTACATCCAGGCTTATGGGCCCCCTGGATGTCCCCTGACCTAGGTCTTTCGCCTATATATTCCCATAAATTCCAGAAAAAATCAAGAGATCATCGCAATCGCTTTTCATCCGCCGCAAGCTTCTGTCTCCGCAAGATCCCATCTAGGGAATGTCCTGGTGCCTTGCCGGAGGGGGATTCGAACACGGAGCGCTTCTTCATCAACACCATGACCTCTCGATGATGCGTGAGTAGTTCACCATAGACCTACGGGTCCATAGCTAGTAGCTAGATGACTTCTTCTCTCTCTTGGATCTTTAATACAAAGTTCTCCATGATCTCATGGAGATCTATCCCATGTAGCCTTCTTTTGCAGTGTGTTTGTCGAGATCCGATGAATTGTGGATTTATGATCAGATTATCTATGAATCTTATTTGAGTTTCTTCTGATCTCTCTTATGCATGATTTCATATCCTTGTAATTCTCTTCGAGTTCTGGGTTTTGTCTGGCCAACTAGATCTATGATTCTTGCAATGGGAGAAGTCCTTGGTTTTGGCTTCATACCGTGCGGTGACCTCACCCAGTGACAGAAGGGGTAGCAAGGCACACATCGTGTTGTTTCCATCAAGGGTAAAAAGATGGGGTTTTCATCGTTGGTTTGAGATTATCCCTCTACTTCATGTCATCTTGCTTAAAGCGTTACTCTGTTCGTCATGAACTCAATACACTAGATCCATGCTGGATAGCGGTCGATGTGTGGAGTAATAGTAGTAGATGCAGAAAGTATCGGTCTACTTGTCTCGGACGTGATGCCTATATGCATGATCATTGCCTTAGATATCGTCATGACTTTGCTCGGTTCTATCAATTGCTCGACAGTAATTTGTTCACCCACCGTGATACTTGCTATTTTGAGAGAAGCCTCTAGTGAACACTAGGGCCCCCAGGGTCTACTCCACACCATATTTTCAGCCTTACACTTTTTACTTCGTTGCACTTTCCGGCTTCAGATCTCACTTTGCAAACAATCTTGAAGGGATTGACAACCCCTTTGAACCGTTGGGTGCAAGCTTGTTTGTGTTTGCGCAGGTACTCTAGACTTGACGAGACCCTCCTTCTGGATCGATACTTTGGTTCTCAAACTGAGGGAAATACTTACTGCTCCTATGCTGCATCACCCTTTCCTCTTCAAGGGAAGAACCAACCCAATCCCAACCTCTGTCAACGTGTCAATTTCTAGTGCTGTTGTCTGTGGGATAGCAGAAGAATTTCTGGCGCCGTTGCCGGGGAGGAAGATCAAGTCATGAACTCATCCAAGTAGGTGTCACAAACTCATCTCTTGCATTTACTTTGTTTTCCAGTTGCCTCTCGTTTTCCTCTCCCCCACTTCACCAATTGCCTTTTTCATTTTCCTTTTTCGTTTGCCTTTTCCGTTTGCCTTTTTTCTCGCTTGCTTTCTGTTCGCTTGTGTGCCATGTGCCTTCAATATGCTTGCATCTTCGCTTGCTGAAAATCTATTGATATGGATCCTCATCCACTTGCTAATCTCTTTAAGAGATCCAATTATGTTGATCCAATTGCTAGTGAGTTGAATGCACTTGACTTTCTTTATGGAGTTTTGCTTGAGATATGCGAATCTGAAAATTGTGAGTAAGAAATTTATGAAGTGATTCACGAGGGCTCCTTGGATGAAAAGCATGATTGCAATGGTTTCACTATAAATTCTATTAGTGACAATCATGCCAAAAATATACAAAACCCTAAGCTTGGGGATGCTAGTTTTGCTATGTCCACTACTGGTTCCAATGATCATGATTGGGGTAATGATTTTTCTTATGATCTTGAAAAAAATTTTAAGCCTCATGATGAATATGATGTTTGCAATATTATTGAAAGTGGGTTTGGAGACGTCATGACTTTAGTTGATGATAATCCCACTATTTTTGAAGAGCATCAAATTTGCATGCATGTGGATCATGAAAAGAATATCCTTTGTGATAGCTATATTGTTGAATTTAATTAAGATCCCACATGTAATTGCTATGAGAGAGGAAAATATTGTGGTAGAAACTTTCATGTTACCAAATTACCTCTCGTTATGTTGAGATTGCTATTGTCTCTTTCTTCTTCCTTGCATTTGGTAACTATTGATTGTCTTGACAATCTGTTTTCCTATAAAATGCCTATGCATAGGAAGTATGTTACACTTAGATGTGATTTTCACATGCTTTATGATTCTCTCGTTGTGCTTCAATTCTTATCTTTTGTGTGAGCATCATTGAATTATCAATGCCTAGCTAAGGGCGTTAAACAATATCGCTTGTTGGGAGGCAACCCAATGAATTTATCTTTTTCTTTCTGTTTTGTTGCGTCCACACCATCATTATTCTCTTGTCATTGTGTTTTTTGTGTTTGTTTTTTGTGTTTGAGCCAAGCAAAACCTTTATGACTAGTCTTGGTAATGGTTGTTTGATACTGCTGGAAAAAGACAGAAAGTTTTCGCTCACGAGATGATTTTCAATTTTTATTAAGAAAGAGCTTTTGAGTTGATTCTTTTTGATGCTGATTGATATGTTTTCCCCAGGCCGTCGTAATTTTCAGATTTTTTGAGGTACCAGAAGTATACGAAGTATACAGATTGCTACAAACTGGTATGTTTTTGACAGATTCTGTTTTTGTTGAGTTGACTACTTGTTTTGATGAAACTATGGTTAGTATCGGGGGTACTAGCCATGGAAAAGTGAGAATACAGTAGCCCATCATCAATATAGATGGAATTCAAGTTTGCTATAGTACCAAAAGAAGTGGTAGTTTCTTTTCTTGTACTAATGTTATCACAGGTTTCTGTTTAAGTTTTGTGTTGTAAAGTTTTCAAGTTTTGGGTGATGTTCTCATGGACAAAGAGATAAGGAGTGGAAAGAGCTCAAGCTTGGAGATTCCCAAGGCATCCCAAGCCAAATTCAGGGACACCGAAAAGCCTAAGCTTGGGGATGCCCCGGGAAGGCATCCCCTCTTTCGTCTTCAATCCATCGGTAACATTAATTGGAGCTATATTTGTATTCACCACATGATATTTGTTTTGCTTGGAGCGTCTTGTATCTTAGGAGTCTTTTCTTTTTGTTGCGTCACAATCAGCCTTGCTGCACACCTTTTTGAGAGAGATACATGCACTCATTGTGATTTTGCTAGAATGCTCATAGTTCTTCACTTATATCTTTTGAGCTAGATACTTTTGCTCTAGTGCTTCACTTATATCTTTTGAGATAGATACTTTTGCTCTTGTGCTTCACTTATATCTTTAGAGCACGGCGGTGCATGACTTGGTAGTTGGCTTATGCTATGAAAGTAGTCCCAAATGTGCTAGGTACCCAAAGAGGATGCAAAAACCTCCATCTTCATGTGCATTGAGTATAAAGAGAAGTTTCGCTTCCTCTCAATTAGTTTTGAGACGGGGATTCGGTAATATTGAGAGTTATGTTAGTAGGGTGTTGTCAATCTAGAGATACTTGTGTTGAAGTTAGTAATTCCCGTAGCATGCACGTATGGTGAACCGCTATGTTAGGAAGTCGGAGCATAATTGATCTATTGATTGTCATCCCTTATGTTAAGGTCGGGATACGCGATGGTTTACACCTACCAACCCTTCCCCTCGGAGAATGCATTTAGCACTTTGTTTTGATTACTAATAAAAACTTTCGCAATAAGTATGTGAGTTCTTCATGACTAATGTTAGCCCATGGTATAGATGCACTTTCACCTTCCACCATTGCTAGCCTCTCTAGTGCCGCGCAATTCTCGCCGGTACACAAACCCACCAAATCCCTTCCTCAAAACAGCCACCATACCTACCTACTATGGCATTTTCATAGCCATTCCGAGATATATTGCCATGCAACTCCCACCGTTCCGTCTCATGACTTGTTCCGTCACTCTCATATTGGCATTGCATGATCGTAAGATAGCTAGCGAGATGTTTCCACGTCATACGCCATGCTAGATCGTTGCACATCCCGGTACACTGCCGGAGGCATTTCCTATGGAGTCATCGTCATTGTGATATTTGAGCTGTGAGTAAATAAAAGTGTGATGATCATCATTATTAGAGCATTGTCCCATGTGAGGAGAAAAAGAGGCCAAAGAGCCCAAAAACAGAAAAAAAGAGAAAAGAAAGAAAAAGAGAGAGGCCTAAGAGCCCAAATGAAAAAAAGAGAAAAAGAGAGAAGGGACAATGCTACTATCTTTTTCCACACTTGTGCTTCATGTTAGCACCATGTTCTTCACGATTGAGAGCTTCTTGCTCTATCACTACCATATGCTAGTGGGAATCTTCGTTTTATAACTTGGCTTGTATATTCCAAGGATGGGCTTCCTCAAAATTGCCCTAGGTCTTCGTGAGAAAGCAAGTTGGATGCACACCCACTAGTTTTCTTCTTGAGCTTTCACATACTTATAGCCCTAGTGCATCTCTTGTATGGCAATCCCTACTCATTCACATTGATATCTATTAATGGGCATCTCCATAGCCTATTGATACGCCGAGTCAATGTGACCATCTCCTCCTTTTTGTCTCACAACCACCACCACACTCTATTCCACCTATAGTTCTATATCCATGGCTCGCGCTCATGTATTGCGTGATAGTTATAAAAGGTTTGAGAAAGTAAGAGTGCGAAAACAATTACTTGGCCGATTCCGGGGTTGTGCATGATTTACATTAGTTGTATGAGGATGATGGAGCATAGCCAGACTATATGATTTTGTAGGGATAACTTTCTTTGGCCTTGTTATTTTGAAAGTTCATGATTACTTTGCTAGTTTGCTTGAAGTATTACTATTTTCATGTCAATAGCAAACTATTGTTTCGAATCTTACGAATCTGAACATTCATGTCACGTGAAAGAAGTTGCAAAGGACAACTATGCTAGGTAGCATTCCACATCAAAATTTCATTCTTTATCACTTCCCTACTCGAGGACGAGCAGGAGTTAAGCTTGGGGATGCTTCATACGTCTCCAATGTATCTATAATTTTTTATGGTTTCATGCTATTATCTTGTCAAACTTTGGATGTTTTGCATGCCTTTTATATATTTTTTGGGACTAACTTATTAACTCAGTGCCAAGTGCCAGTTCCTGTTTTTTCCATGTTTTTGACCCCTTACAGAGGAGATTTTGAAACGGAGTCCAAATGGAAGAAAATCCCCGAAAAGATTTTTTTGGAACGGAAGAAGATCGGGGAACTTGGGAGCTAAGGCAGGGGAGCCCCAGGGGCCCCACAAGCCCCCACCCCGCGACCAGGGGGCGCGCCATCCAGGCTTGTGGGCCCCCTGGACGTCCCCTGACCTTGGTCTTTCTCCTATATATTCCCATAAATTCCAGAAAAAAATCAAGAGATCACCGCAATCACTTTTTCCGCCGCCGCAAGCTTCTGTCTCCGTAAGATCACATCTGGGGCTCGTCCTGGTGCCCTGCCGGAGGGGTGATTCGGACACGGAGGGCTTCTTCCTCAACACCATGACCTCTCCGCTGATGCGTGAGTAGTTCACCATAGACCTACGGGTCCATAGCTAGTAGCTATATGGCTTATTCTCTCTCTTGGATCTTCAATACAAAGTTCTCCATGATCTTCATGGAGATCTATCCGATGTAATCTTCTTTCGCGGTGTGTTTGTCAAGATCCGATGAATTGTGGATTTATGATCAGATTATCTATCAATCTTATTTGAGTTTGTTCTGATCTCTCTTATGCATGATTTCATATCCTTGTAATTCTCTTCGAGTTGTGGGTTTTGTCTGGCCAACTAGATCTATGATACTTGCAACGGGAGAAGTGCTTGGTTTTGGGTTCATACCGTGCGGTGACCTCACCCAGTGACAGAAGGGGTAGCGAGGCACGCATCGTGTTGTTGCCATCAAGGGTAAAAACATGGGGTTTTCATCATTGGTTTGAGATTATCCCTCTACTTCATGTCATCTTGCTTAAAGCGTTACTCTGTTCGTCATGAACTCAATACACTAGATCCATGCTGGATAGCGGTCGATGTGTGGAGTAATAGTAGTAGATGCAGAAAGTATCGGTCTACTTGTCTCGGACGTGATGCCTATATGCATGATCATTGCCTTAGATATCGTCATGACTTTGCGCGGTTCTATCAATTGCTGGATAGTAGTTTGTTCACGCACCGTGATACTTGCTATTTTGAGAGAAGACTCTAGTGAACACTATGCCCCCCAGGGTCTACTCCACACCATATTTTCAGCCTTACACTTTTTTACTTCGTTGCACTTTCCGGCTTCAGATCTCACTTTGCAAACAATCTTGAAGGGATTGACAACCCCTGATGGGGTTATAGTCCTAGGGTAGGGTCATAGGCCTGCCCTGTAGGTCCTACCCAAGGACTAGCCCTCGCAAAGGACTAGACCCTTAGTCAGCTCCGACTGAATTAAGGAATCCCTGTCATCCAGTCGGTAACATACCCTCGGTCCTCCAGTCCGCGACTAGCATTCGGAGCATATCAGGCTAACCGACTGTATACCACTTGGTACATCGTAACCCCCCTGGAGGGAAACGGTCGTACGTTTCCAGGTGCATTTATTAGCATTTAGGGCGTACGTTACCTGTAACGTACACATTCAATCGCCACTACTCCACCCGTGTACCAGAACCGTTGTGGAGGGCAGCGCACTCTATATAAGCCACCCTCCCCCACCGGTAAAGGGGTTGGCAACTCATTGTATTCCCTATTCCACTCGACAACAAAGCTCCCTGAGCACTGAGACGTAGGGCTATTACCTCCACTGCAGAGGGGCCCGAACTCATACATCCTCGCTGTAGCTGGGACTCTGCCCATCCTTTTCGTACCCTACACATCTACTGTCAGGCTTATACCCACGACAGTTGGCGCCCACCGTGGGGCAGGCATCTAAGCGACTTCCGGCGAGTTTGCGACTACTTCCTTTAGTTATGTCATCCGGTGGAGGTTTGAGCATGGGTCACCAGATCTTCTTTGGCGCTCTCTCCTTCATCCTCGACGATTTGGCGTGGCTTCGGGATGCTCCTCTCAACGTCGAGGCGCTTCCCCGTCGCGGGGCTACGCACTTCCGTGCCGGCGCTCGGGGAATTCTTCTTCTCCAACAGTCGACTCCAGTGTCGACCTGCACCGCCGTCACACGCCGCAGCAAGCGGTCCCGCCGTCCACGGCTCCAGCGTTGGGTGCAGCATGCCCAGGCGCGCCAGAACGCATCTTCTCAAGTGGCGGTTCTTGAGTCCGTTGTGGTTGCCCCGCTGTCCCAGCACTCGGACTCGGTTCCGACTGAGTTTCCTTCCGAGTATGCAGGTCGTGGGCCCGCAGCAGAAGTACACATGGCCAACTCCCATGAAGATCCCCGTCAAGCTGGCCGCAGCGAGCGCGAGGTCGGTGAAGCATCCGGTGCGCGCCATCCACACTCGCCATCCGGTGCGTTTTGCCAGTCGGCACACTCGGCGGAGCAACGTGGAGTTGTTTCGCACGCCCCTCCTCAACTTGGCTGCGGCTGGCAAGATAGCCGATTCCCTCCAGCCGACTGATTCATAGGCAGGAAGGGGGATCGAGCAGATCCGAGCCCTGTTGCACACGGCACAGCAGCAGAATTCGGCGGTCTCCCAGTCACACAACCGGATCTATAATAGTTCCGTTCATGCGAATACGCATCGGTCGGTTCACAGCCCTAGTTCCCATCAGCGCCATAGGGGAGGCAGTCGATCCATGATTCATGAAGATCGCCGCTGCTCACGCACCCCTCTGCGGGGTGGGCCCTATGGGTCCCGACATCATGATGATCGGCGTTCAGTCGGCGACACTTACGACCCAAGACCCGACGCAAGAGGGCGTATTGCCCAGCAAAGAGTCGACAGGGGTCGAGCTCACCGTGATGGTCGCGATATGGACCGTCCAAGTGGAAGCAGGACCATCATGTCCGGTCCCGAGTGTTTTAGTCGAGCCATCCGCTCCGCTGACATCCCGCCCAACTTCCGATTGGCAGCGGGAATCAGTAAGTTTACAGGAGAGTCCAAGCCAGAAACATGGCTAGACGACTACCGAGTGGCAGTCCAGATCGGAGGACGCGACGACCACGTCGCCATGAAGCACCTCCCTGTGATGCTCGACGGCTCGGTGCGAGCGTGGCTGAATCAATTAGCCCCCTCGAGCATCTACAGTTGGGCGGATCTGGCCCGAGTGTTCATCCGGACCTTCGAAGGGACGTGCAAGCGCCCTGCGGGCCTTGTGGAGCTCCAGCACTGCGTCCAGAAGCCAAACGAGCCCCTGCGCGACTTCATCCAGCGTTGGACGACTCTCTACCACACGGTGGAGAACGTCACCGGGCATCAAGTAGTCTGCGCCTTCAAGGCAGGCGTGCGGTACAGGGAGGTGTACCTAAAGTTTGGCCGAACAGGCGACATCTCCATGAGCAAGATGATGGAGATAGCAGCTCGCTACGCCAATGGCGAAGAAAAGGACCGCATCCAAAGCGGCAAGCACAAGACAGTCGGCGACGGAGAAGGAAGCAACACTCGGAAGCAAAAGCAAAAAGCTCCATCCACTCCGCAGGCAAAAGCTGCAGTCGTAACCAATGCCAAGTTCAAAGGCAAAGGGAAGGTGCAATATACCCCCAAGAAGAAGTTGTTCAATAATCCCATCCTAGACCAACCATGCCCGGTTCATACGAAGATGGACGAAGAGGGCAACCCCATATATCCCAAGCATACCACTCGGCAGTGCCGACTCCTGATCCAGGGATTCGACGAAGGGCAACCGAGTGAGAAGGTCAGTGAACAAGATGAGGAGGATAAGGAGGATCCGTTCCCCCAAGTCCATGCGACATTCATGATTTTTGCTGATGTCGAAAGCAAGAGTCGACTGAAGCTCGTGAACAGGGAGGTCAACATGGCCGTTCCGACCAGCCCCAAGTTCCTTAAATGGTCTCAGACTGCGGTCACCTTTGACCAGTCGGATCATCCAGCGCATGTTCCCACCCCAGGAAGACAGGCTCTGGTCGTCGACCGAGTGGTGGTAGGAGTCCGACTGCGCAAAGTCCTCATGGACGACGGCAGCGGTTTGAACATCATGTACGCCGACACTCTCAAGGGAATGGGCATTCCGATGTCCAAACTCAGCGAGAGCAGTATGCAGTTCCACGGAGTCGTCCCTGGACGGAAGGCCAAATCACTCGGCCAGATCGCGTTGGACGTCGTTTTAGGCTCCGACAAGAACTTTCGCAAGGAAAAGCTCACATTTGAGGTGGTGGATTTCCAGAGCGCTTACCACGCAATCTTGGGCCGCCTAGCGTATGTGAGCTTCATGGCCCGTCCATGCTACGTATACTTGAAGCTGAAGATGCCGGGTCCAAAGGGCATGATCACCATCACGGGCAATCGGCAGCGAGCCGAAGAGTGCTTGCAGCAAGGATCAAGAATCGCCGACCAGCAGATGGCCGTCCTCGAGCTCGACGAGTACAAGAAAACAGTCGACCCCGCCGGCCTGATGCGCTCAAAGAAGCCAGCTTCAGAATCCGCATTCCAGTCGGCGGGAGAGACGAAGAAGGTGAGCATCCACCCGACGGACGACACTGCTGCCCCGACGAACATCTCCACCACCCTCGATCCTAAATAGGAAGCCGAGCTCACCGAATTCCTCCGTGAGAACTGGGACATCTTCGCATGGAAACCTTCTGACATCCCAGGTGTACCCCGGGAGTTGGCTGAGCACCGACTACATGTAGATCCCGTCGCTCGGCCTGTCCGAGAGTGCTTGCGCCGGTCCGCCGTGCACAAGAGGAAAGCAAATGGGGAAGAGGTGGCCAAGCTGCTGGCAGCCAACTTCATTCGCGAGGTTCACCACTCCGAGTGGCTCGCCAATGTTGTCATGGTGCGCAAGAAGGACAAGTCATTCCGGATGTGCATCGACTTCAAGCACCTCACTAAGGTCTGCCCGAAGGACCATTTTCCGCTCCCCAGCATAGATCAAATTGTCGATTCAACTGCGGGGTGCGAACGTTTGTCATTTCTTGATGCCTACTCGGGCTATCATCAGATCCGTCTGTACGGTCCCGATGAATTAAAGACAGCCTTTATCACCCCATTCGGGTGCTTCTGCTACATCACTATGCCATTTGGTTTGAAGAATGCAGGAGCTACCTTTATGCACATGATCCAAAAATGCCTTGTTGACCAGATCGGTCGAATTGTGGAGGCATATATGGATGATATCGTAGTCAAGTCACGCAAAGGTTCCGACCTGCTGACTGACTTGGCAGAAACATTCGCCAACCTTCGTAGGTACGATATCAAGCTCAACCCCGCCAAATGTTCATTCGGTGTTCCCAGCGGGAAGTTACTCGGTTTCTTCGTTTCCGAACGAGGGATCGATGTCAACCCCGAAAATATCGGGACCATCGTTCAAATGGAGAGGCCGGTCAGAATACATGACGTTCAACGGCTCACAGGTTGCCTAGCGGCTTTGAGCAGGTTCATCAGTTGACTCGGCGAGAAAGCACTTCCTCTGTACCGACTAATGAAGAAAGCAGATACTTTCGAGTGGACAGACGAAGCCCAAGTCGCATTCGACGACCTCAAAGTCCTACTTTCCACCCAGCCGGTTCTTACTGCTCCGCTCAGTAAAGAGCCCCTTCTTCTGTCCATCGCGGCTACAAATCAAGTCGTCAGTACTGTTCTTACAGTCGAACGAGAAGAAGATGGCAAAGCATACAAAGTTCAGCAGCCAGTGTACTACATCTCCGAGGTCCTGACTCCTTCCAAGCAGAGGTATCCCCACTATCAAAAACTTATCTACGGGATTTACATGACTGCGAAGAAGGTGGCTCATTATTTCCAAGACCACTCGGTATCTGTCGTTTCCGATGCTCCGTTGTCGGAAATTCTCCATAATCGAGATGCGTCAGGCCGAGTGGCGAAGTGGGCGATGGAGATGTTGTACTGCGATATCAAGTTCGAGGCCAAGAAAGCTATTAAGTCTCAAGCCCTGGCTGACTTCATAGCAGAATGGGTAGAACAACAGCAACCGACCCACATCTACTCGGCCCATTGGACAATGTTCTTTGATGGGTCCAAGATGTTGAATGGCTCCGGCGCTGGCGTTGTGATCATATCGCCAAAGGGCGACAAACTCAAGTATGTGCTGCAGATACACTTTGATTCCTCCAACAACGAGGCAGAGTATGAAGCTCTCCTGTACGGGTTGCGTATGGCCATCTCACTCGGTGTCCGTCGCCTGATGGTCTACGGCGATTCGGATTTGGTGGTCAATCAAGTGATGAAAGAGTGGGACGTCGGGAACCCCACCATGACCACATACTGCAATGCAGTAAGAAAGCTCGAGAAGAAGTTTGAAGGTCTAGAACTTCACCATGTTCCGAGACTAAAGAATCAAGCAGCTGATGAGTTGGCAAAACTCGGATCCACTCGGAGACGAGTCCTGAGTGATGTCTGCCTCGAGAACCTTCACCTCCCTTCAGTCAAAGAAGATCCTTTTACAGAAGAGCCAGTACAACCAAAGAGTTCAACAGATCCGACTGAAGTCGATGTACCTGTTGTGGTTGATCTGGTTATGGAGATTCTTGCTGCCATCCCCGAGTGGACTGTGCCAATCATTGCATATATCCTGAGACAGGAACTACCAGAAGACGAAGCCCAGGCCAGGCAGATAGTCCGCAGGTCGAAGGCATTCACTGTCATTGATGGTCAATTGTACAAGGAGAATGTTTCAGGCGTTCTCCAACGTTGCATCTCCCCATAGGAGGGGCAGTTGATCCTGGAAGAGATTCACTCGGGAACCTGTGGTCATCACGCCTTTTCAAGAGCAATCGTCGCCAAAGCATTCAGGGCTGGTTTTTTCTGGCTGCAGGCGAATGAGATGGCTAAAGATATGGTCGACCGATGCGAGGGCTGTCAGTTCTACTCCAACAAGTCCCACAAGCGAACTTCTGCGTTGAAGACAATCCCGCTTGTCTGGCCATTTGCACTTTGGGGATTAGATACAGTCGGACCATTCAAGACAGGCCAAGGAGGCTACACTCATCTGTTGGTGGCAGTCGACAAGTTCACAAAATGGATAGAAGCCAAGCCCATCAAGAAACTCGACGCCTCAACAGCCGTCAAGTTTGTCAGGGACATCATCTCCAGATTCGGAGTACCTCACAGCATAATCACGGATAACGGGACAAACTTTGACTCGGACAGATTCAAAGGTTTTTGTGCAAGCCAAGGTATCCGAGTGGATTTTGCTTCCGTAGCACACCCTCAATCCAATGGACAAGCAGAGCGGGCGAATGGACTTATTCTTCAGGGTTTGAATCCCCGACTCCTGCGAGAGATGGGCCATGCCGCTGGCGCATGGGTCACCGAGTTACCTTCAGTACTTTGGGGTCTTCGCACAACCCCGATCAGATCTACAGGGCGATCGCCGTTCTTCCTCGTTTATGGAGCAGAAGCGGTCCTTCCGAGTGACTTGCTTCATAATGCTCCATGAGTCGAACTCTTCTCCGAAGCTGAAGCAGAACAAGCAAGGCAAGATGGAGTGGACCTTCTAGAGGAGGAGCGCGAGATGGCATTGACTCGCTCAACCATTTATCAACAAGATCTATGGCGGTTTCATGCATGTTCCAAGCAGGCGACCTGGTGCTCCGAGTGGATCAGCAAAGACCTCACAAGTTAGCCCCGGCCTGGGAAGGACCCTTCATCATCTCCAAGGTGCTGAACAACGGAGCATACATACTCTACAACATCGAGAGGGAGACAGACGAGCCGCGTGCATGAAATGGAGACCTCTTGAAGCGCTTCTACACGTGATCGTCGACTGAAGCAGTGTAAAGAACTAGTATTGACGAAATAATACAGAGCGGATTCAGTTTTTGCAGACTCAGAATTCTTCCGCAGTTGCAGACTCCGGTCACACACAAAAAAAACCTAGTTGCGATTCAGAATCGCCTAAGTTATAACTTTCTCCGAGTGTGCACTAAGCGTCGCACTCGGAGACTTAGCTGTGATCAAGAATCACCTAAGTACTAACTTTCTCCGAGTGTGCACTAAGCGTCGCATTCGGCGACTTAGCTGTGATCAGGAATCACCTAAGTAATAACCTTCTCCGAGTGTGCACTACACGTCGCACTCGGGGACTTAGCTGTGATCAAGAATCACCTAAGTTCTAACTTCCTCCGAGTGTGCACTAAGCGTCGCACTCGGAGACTTAGCTGTGATCAAGAATCACCTAAGTACTAACTTTCTCCGAGTGCACACTAATCGTCGCACTCGAGGACTTAGCTGTGATCAAGAATCACCTAAGTTCTAACTTTCTCCGAGTGTGCACTAAGCGTCGCACTCGAGGACTTAGCTGTGATCAAGAATCACCTAAGTTCTAACTTTCTCCGAGTGTGCACTAAGCGTCGCATTCGGGGACATAGCTGTGATCAGGAATCACCTAAGTAATAACCTTCTCCGAGTGTGCACTACACGTTGCACTCGGGGACTTAACTCTGATCAAGAATCACCTAAGTTCTAACTTCCTTCGAGTGTGCACTAAGCGTCGCACTCGGAGACTTAGCTGTGATCAAGAATCACCTAAGTACTAACTTTCTCCGAGTGCACACTAAGCGTCGCACTCGAGGACTTAGCTGTGATCAAGAATCACCTAAGTTCTAACTTTCTCCGAGTGTGCACTAAGCGTCGCACTCGGGGACTTAGCTGTGATTAGGAATCACCTAAGTTATAACCTTCTCCGAGTGTGCACTAAATGTCGCACTCGGGGACTTAGCTGTGATCAAGAATCACCTCAGTAATAACTTTCTCCGAGTGTGCAATAAGCGTCGCACTCGGGAACTTAGCCGTGATCAAGAATCACCTAAGTAATAACCTCCTCCAAGTGTACACTAAGCGTCGCACTCGGGGACTTAGCTGTGATCAAGAATCACCTAAGTAATAACTTCCTCTGAGTGTGCACTAAACGTCGCACTCGGAGACTTTGCTGTGATCAAGAGTCACCTAAGTAATCACTTCCTCCGAGTGTGCACTAAGCGTCGCACTCGGAGACTTAGTTGTGATCAAGAATCACCTAAGTACTAACATTCTCCGAGTGCACACTAAGCGTCGCACTCGAGGACTTAGCTGTGATCAAGAATCACCTAAGTTCTAACATTCTCCGAGTGTGCACTAAGCGTGGCACTCGAGGACTTAGTTGTGATCAAGAATCACCTAAGTTCTAACTTTCTCCGAGTGTGCACTAAGCGTCGCATTCGGGGACATAGCTGTGATCAGGAATCACCTAAGTAATAACCTTCTCCGAGTGTGCACTACACGTCGCACTCGGGGACTTAGAAGTGATCAAGAATCACCTATGTTCTAACTTCCTCCGAGTGTGCACTAAGCGTCGCACTCGGAGACTTAGCTGTGATCAAGAATCACCTAAGTACTAACTTTCTCCGAGTGCACACTAAGCGTCGCACTCGAGGACTTAGCTGTGATCAAGAATCACCTAAGTTCTAACATTCTCCGAGTGTGCACTAAGTGTCGCACTCGGGGACTTAGCTGTGATTAGGAATCACCTAAGTTATAACCTTCTCCGAGTATGCACTAAATGTCGCACTCGGGGACTTAGCTGTGATCAAGAATCACCTCAGTAATAACTTTCTCCGAGTGTGCACTAAGCGTCACACTCGGGGACTTAGCCGTGATCAAGAATCACCTAAGTAATAACCTCCTCCGAGTGTACACTAAGCGTCGCACTCGGGGACTTAGCTGTGATCAACAATCACCTAAGTAATAACTTCCTCCGAGTGTGCACTAAACGTCGCACTCGGGGACTTTGCTGTGATGAAGAGTCACCTAAGTAATCACTTCCTCCGAGTGTGCACTAAGCATCGCACTCGGAGACTTAGTTGTGATCAAGAATCACCTAAGTACTAACTTTCCCCGAGTGCACACTAAGCGTCGCAATCGAGGACTTAGCTGTGATCAAGAATCACCTAAGTTCTAACTTTCTCCGAGTGTGCACTAAGCGTCGCACTCGAGGACTTAGCTGTGATCAAGAATCACCTAAGTTCTAACTTTCTCCGAGTGTGCACAAAGCGTCGCATTCGGGGACATAGCTGTGATCAGGAATCACCTAAGTAATAACCTTCTCCGAGTGTGCACTACACGTCGCACTCGGGGACTTAGCTGTGATCAAGAATCACCTAAGTTCTAACTTCCTCCGAGTGTGCACTAAGCGTCGCACTCGGAGACTTAGCTGTGATCAAGAATCACCTAAGTACTAACTTTCTCCGAGTGCACACTAAGCGTCGCACTCGAGGACTTAGCTGTGATCAAGAATCACCTAAGTTCTAACTTTCTCCGAGTGTGCACTAATCGTCGCACTCGGGGACTTAGCTGTGATTAGGAATCACCTAAGTTATAACCTTCTCCGACTGTGCACTAAATGTCGCACTCGGGGACTTAGCTGTGATCAAGAATCACCTCAGTAATAACTTTCTCCGAGTGTGCACTAAGCGTCGCACTCGGGGACTTAGCCGTGATCAAGAATCACCTAAGTAATAACCTCCTCCGAGTGTACACTAAGCGTCGCACTCGGGGACTTAGCTGTGATCAAGAATCACCTAAGTAATAACTTCCTCCGAGTGTGCACTAAACGTCGCACTCGGGGAATTTGCTGTGATCAAGAGTCACCTAAGTAATCACTTCCTTCGAGTGTGCACTAAGCGTCGCACTCGGAGACTTAGTTGTGATCAAGAATCACCTAAGTACTATCTTTCTCCGAGTGCACACTAAGCGTCGCACTCGAGGACTTAGCTGTGATCAAGAATCACCTAAGTTCTAACTTTCTTCGAGTGTGCACTAAGCGTCGCACTCGAGGACTTAGCTGTGATCAAGAATCACCTAAGTTCTAACTTTCTCCGAGTGTGCACTAAGCGTCGCATTCGGGGACATAGCTGTGATCAGGAATCACCTAAGTAATAACCTTCTCCGAGTGTCCACTACATGTCGCACTCGGGGACTTAGCTGTGATCAAGAATCACCTAAGTTCTAACTTCCTCCGAGTGTGCACTAAGCGTCGCACTCGAAGACTTAGCTGTGATCAAGAATCACCTAAGTACTAACTTTCTCCGAGTGCACACTAAGCGTCGCACTCGAGGACTTAGCTGTGATCAAGAATCACCTAAGTTCTAACTTTCTCCGAGTGTGCACTAAGCGTCGCACTCGAGGACTTAGCTGTGATCAAGAATCACCTAAGTTCTAACTTTCTCCGAGTGTGCACTAAGCGTCGCATTCGGGGACATAGCTGTGATCAGGAATCACCTAAGTAATAACCTTCTCCGAGTGTGCACTACACGTCGCACTCGGGGACTTAGCTGTGATCAAGAATCACCAAAGTTCTAACTTCCTCCGAGTGTGCACTAAGCGTCGCACTCGGAGACTTAGCTGTGATCAAGAATCACCTAAGTACTAACTTTCTCCGAGTGCACACTAAGCGTCGCACTCGAGGACTTAGCTGTGGTCAAGAATCACCTTAGTTCTAACTTTCTCCGAGTGTGCACTAAGCGTCGCACTCGGGGACTTAGCTGTGATTAGGAATCACCTAAGTTATAACCTTCTCCGAGTGTGCACTAAATGTCGCACTCGGGGACTTAGCTGTGATCAAGAATCACCTGAGTAATAACTTTCTCCGAGTGTGCACTAAGCGTCGCACTCGGGGACTTAGCCGTGATCAAGAATCACGTAAGTAATAACATCCTCCGAGTGTACACTAAGCATCGCACTCGGGTACTTAGCTGTGATCAAGAATCACCTAAGTAATAACTTCCTCCGAGTGTGCACTAAACGTCGCACTCGGGGACTTTGCTGTGATCAAGAGTCACCTAAGTAATCACTTCCTCCGAGTGTGCACTAAGCGTCGCACTCGGAGACTTAGCTGTGATCAAGAATCACCTAAGTACTAACTTTCTCCGAGTGCACACTAAGCGTCGCACTCGAGGACTTAGCTGTGATCAAGAATCACCTAAGTTCTAACTTTCTCCGAGTGTGCACTAAGCGTCGCACTCGAGGACTTAGCTGTGATCAAGAATCACCTAAGTTCTAACTTTCTCCGAGTGTGCACTAAGCATCGCACTCGGAGACTTAGTTGTGATCAAGAATCACCTAAGTTCTAACTTTCTCCGAGTGTGCACTAAGCGTGGCACTCGAGGACTTAGTTGTGATCAAGAATCACCTAAGTTCTAACTTTCTCCGAGTGTGCACTAAGCGTCGCATTCGGGGACATAGCTGTGATCAGGAATCACCTAAGTAATAACCTTCTCCGAGTGTGCACTACACGTCGCACTCGGGGACTTAGAAGTGATCAAGAATCACCTATGTTCTAACTTCCTCCGAGTGTGCACTAAGCGTCGCACTCGGAGACTTAGCTGTGATCAAGAATCACCTAAGTACTAACTTTCTCCGAGTGCACACTAAGCGTCGCACTCGAGGACTTAGCTGTGATCAAGAATCACCTAAGTTCTAACATTCTCCGAGTGTGCACTAAGTGTCGCACTCGGGGACTTAGCTGTGATTAGGAATCACCTAAGTTATAACCTTCTCCGAGTGTGCACTAAATGTCGCACTCGGGGACTTAGCTGTGATCAAGAATCACCTCAGTAATAACTTTCTCCGAGTGTGCACTAAGCGTCGCACTCGGGGACTTAGCCGTGATCAAGAATCACCTAAGTAATAACCTCCTTCGAGTGTACACTAAGCGTCGCACTCGGGGACTTAGCTGTGATCAAGAATCACCTAAGTAATAACTTCCTCCGAGTGTGCACTAAACGTCGCACTCGGGGAATTTGCTGTGATCAAGAGTCACCTAAGTAATCACTTCCTTCGAGTGTGCACTAAGCGTCGCACTCGGAGACTTAGTTGTGATCAAGAATCACCTAAGTACTATCTTTCTCCGAGTGCACACTAAGCGTCGCACTCGAGGACTTAGCTGTGATCAAGAATCACCTAAGTTCTAACTTTCTTCGAGTGTGCACTAAGCGTCGCACTCGAGGACTTAGCTGTGATCAAGAATCACCTAAGTTCTAACTTTCTCCGAGTGTGCACTAAGCGTCGCATTCGGGGACATAGCTGTGATCAGGAATCACCTAAGTAATAACCTTCTCCGAGTGTCCACTACATGTCGCACTCGGGGACTTAGCTGTGATCAAGAATCACCTAAGTTCTAACTTCCTCCGAGTGTGCACTAAGCGTCGCACTCGAAGACTTAGCTGTGATCAAGAATCACCTAAGTACTAACTTTCTCCGAGTGCACACTAAGCGTCGCACTCGAGGACTTAGCTGTGATCAAGAATCACCTAAGTTCTAACTTTCTCCGAGTGTGCACTAAGCGTCGCACTCGAGGACTTAGCTGTGATCAAGAATCACCTAAGTTCTAACTTTCTCCGAGTGTGCACTAAGCATCGCACTCGGAGACTTAGTTGTGATCAAGAATCACCTAAGTTCTAACTTTCTCCGAGTGTGCACTAAGCGTGGCACTCGAGGACTTAGTTGTGATCAAGAATCACCTAAGTTCTAACTTTCTCCGAGTGTGCACTAAGCGTCGCATTCGGGGACATAGCTGTGATCAGGAATCACCTAAGTAATAACCTTCTCCGAGTGTGCACTACACGTCGCACTCGGGGACTTAGAAGTGATCAAGAATCACCTATGTTCTAACTTCCTCCGAGTGTGCACTAAGCGTCGCACTCGGAGACTTAGCTGTGATCAAGAATCACCTAAGTACTAACTTTCTCCGAGTGCACACTAAGCGTCGCACTCGAGGACTTAGCTGTGATCAAGAATCACCTAAGTTCTAACATTCTCCGAGTGTGCACTAAGTGTCGCACTCGGGGACTTAGCTGTGATTAGGAATCACCTAAGTTATAACCTTCTCCGAGTGTGCACTAAATGTCGCACTCGGGGACTTAGCTGTGATCAAGAATCACCTCAGTAATAACTTTCTCCGAGTGTGCACTAAGCGTCGCACTCGGGGACTTAGCCGTGATCAAGAATCACCTAAGTAATAACCTCCTTCGAGTGTACACTAAGCGTCGCACTCGGGGACTTAGCTGTGATCAAGAATCACCTAAGTAATAACTTCCTCCGAGTGTGCACTAAACGTCGCACTCGGGGAATTTGCTGTGATCAAGAGTCACCTAAGTAATCACTTCCTTCGAGTGTGCACTAAGCGTCGCACTCGGAGACTTAGTTGTGATCAAGAATCACCTAAGTACTATCTTTCTCCGAGTGCACACTAAGCGTCGCACTCGAGGACTTAGCTGTGATCAAGAATCACCTAAGTTCTAACTTTCTTCGAGTGTGCACTAAGCGTCGCACTCGAGGACTTAGCTGTGATCAAGAATCACCTAAGTTCTAACTTTCTCCGAGTGTGCACTAAGCGTCGCATTCGGGGACATAGCTGTGATCAGGAATCACCTAAGTAATAACCTTCTCCGAGTGTCCACTACATGTCGCACTCGGGGACTTAGCTGTGATCAAGAATCACCTAAGTTCTAACTTCCTCCGAGTGTGCACTAAGCGTCGCACTCGAAGACTTAGCTGTGATCAAGAATCACCTAAGTACTAACTTTCTCCGAGTGCACACTAAGCGTCGCACTCGAGGACTTAGCTGTGATCAAGAATCACCTAAGTTCTAACTTTCTCCGAGTGTGCACTAAGCGTCGCACTCGAGGACTTAGCTGTGATCAAGAATCACCTAAGTTCTAACTTTCTCCGAGTGTGCACTAAGCGTCGCATTCGGGGACATAGCTGTGATCAGGAATCACCTAAGTAATAACCTTCTCCGAGTGAGCACTACACGTCGCACTCGGGGACTTAGCTGTGATCAAGAATCACCAAAGTTCTAACTTCCTCCGAGTGTGCACTAAGCGTCGCACTCGGAGACTTAGCTGTGATCAAGAATCACCTAAGTACTAACTTTCTCCGAGTGCACACTAAGCGTCGCACTCGAGGACTTAGCTGTGGTCAAGAATCACCTTAGTTCTAACTTTCTCCGAGTGTGCACTAAGCGTCGCACTCGGGGACTTAGCTGTGATTAGGAATCACCTAAGTTATAACCTTCTCCGAGTGTGCACTAAATGTCGCACTCGGGGACTTAGCTGTGATCAAGAATCACCTGAGTAATAACTTTCTCCGAGTGTGCACTAAGCGTCGCACTCGGGGACTTAGCCGTGATCAAGAATCACGTAAGTAATAACCTCCTCCGAGTGTACACTAAGCATCGCACTCGGGGACTTAGCTGTGATCAAGAATCACCTAAGTAATAACTTCCTCCGAGTGTGCACTAAACGTCGCACTCGGGGACTTTGCTGTGATCAAGAGTCACCTAAGTAATCACTTCCTCCGAGTGTGCACTAAGCGTCGCACTCGGAGACTTAGCTGTGATCAAGAATCACCTAAGTACTAACTTTCTCCGAGTGCACACTAAGCGTCGCACTCGAGGACTTAGCTGTGATCAAGAATCACCTAAGTTCTAACTTTCTCCGAGTGTGCACTAAGCGTCGCACTCGAGGACTTAGCTGTGATCAAGAATCACCTAAGTTCTAACTTTCTCCGAGTGTGCACTAAGCATCGCACTCGGAGACTTAGTTGTGATCAAGAATCACCTAAGTTCTAACTTTCTCCGAGTGTGCACTAAGCGTGGCACTCGAGGACTTAGTTGTGATCAAGAATCACCTAAGTTCTAACTTTCTCCGAGTGTGCACTAAGCGTCGCATTCGGGGACATAGCTGTGATCAGGAATCACCTAAGTAATAACCTTCTCCGAGTGTGCACTACACGTCGCACTCGGGGACTTAGAAGTGATCAAGAATCACCTATGTTCTAACTTCCTCCGAGTGTGCACTAAGCGTCGCACTCGGAGACTTAGCTGTGATCAAGAATCACCTAAGTACTAACTTTCTCCGAGTGCACACTAAGCGTCGCACTCGAGGACTTAGCTGTGATCAAGAATCACCTAAGTTCTAACATTCTCCGAGTGTGCACTAAGTGTCGCACTCGGGGACTTAGCTGTGATTAGGAATCACCTAAGTTATAACCTTCTCCGAGTATGCACTAAATGTCGCACTCGGGGACTTAGCTGTGATCAAGAATCACCTCAGTAATAACTTTCTCCGAGTGTGCACTAAGCGTCACACTCGGGGACTTAGCCGTGATCAAGAATCACCTAAGTAATAACCTCCTCCGAGTGTACACTAAGCGTCGCACTCGGGGACTTAGCTGTGATCAACAATCACCTAAGTAATAACTTCCTCCGAGTGTGCACTAAACGTCGCACTCGGGGACTTTGCTGTGATGAAGAGTCACCTAAGTAATCACTTCCTCCGAGTGTGCACTAAGCATCGCACTCGGAGACTTAGTTGTGATCAAGAATCACCTAAGTACTAACTTTCCCCGAGTGCACACTAAGCGTCGCAATCGAGGACTTAGCTGTGATCAAGAATCACCTAAGTTCTAACTTTCTCCGAGTGTGCACTAAGCGTCGCACTCGAGGACTTAGCTGTGATCAAGAATCACCTAAGTTCTAACTTTCTCCGAGTGTGCACAAAGCGTCGCATTCGGGGACATAGCTGTGATCAGGAATCACCTAAGTAATAACCTTCTCCGAGTGTGCACTACACGTCGCACTCGGGGACTTAGCTGTGATCAAGAATCACCTAAGTTCTAACTTCCTCCGAGTGTGCACTAAGCGTCGCACTCGGAGACTTAGCTGTGATCAAGAATCACCTAAGTACTAAATTTCTCCGAGTGCACACTAAGCGTCGCACTCGAGGACTTAGCTGTGATCAAGAATCACCTAAGTTCTAACTTTCTCCGAGTGTGCACTAATCGTCGCACTCGGGGACTTAGCTGTGATTAGGAATCACCTAAGTTATAACCTTCTCCGAGTGTGCACTAAATGTCGCACTCGGGGACTTAGCTGTGATCAAGAATCACCTCAGTAATAACTTTCTCCGAGTGTGCACTAAGCGTCGCACTCGGGGACTTAGCCGTGATCAAGAATCACCTAAGTAATAACCTCCTCCGAGTGTACACTAAGCGTCGCACTCTGGGACTTAGCTGTGATCAAGAATCACCTAAGTAATAACTTCCTCCGAGTGTGCACTAAACGTCGCACTCGGGGAATTTGCTGTGATCAAGAGTCACCTAAGTAATCACTTCCTTCGAGTGTGCACTAAGCGTCGCACTCGGAGACTTAGTTGTGATCAAGAATCACCTAAGTACTATCTTTCTCCGAGTGCACACTAAGCGCCGCACTCGAGGACTTAGCTGTGATCAAGAATCACCTAAGTTCTAACTTTCTCCGAGTGTGCACTAAGCGTCGCACTCGAGGACTTAGCTGTGATCAAGAATCACCTAAGTTCTAACTTTCTCCGAGTGTGCACTAAGCGTCGCATTCGGGGACATAGCTGTGATCAGGAATCACCTAAGTAATAACCTTCTCCGAGTGTCCACTACATGTCGCACTCGGGGACTTAGCTGTGATCAAGAATCACCTAAGTTCTAACTTCCTCCGAGTGTGCACTAAGCGTCGCACTCGAAGACTTAGCTGTGATCAAGAATCACCTAAGTACTAACTTTCTCCGAGTGCACACTAAGCGTCACACTCGAGGACTTAGCTGTGATCAAGAATCACCTAAGTTCTAACTTTCTCCGAGTGTGCACTAAGCGTCGCACTCGAGGACTTAGCTGTGATCAAGAATCACCTAAGTTCTAACTTTCTCCGAGTGTGCACTAAGCGTCGCATTCGGGGACATAGCTGTGATCAGGAATCACCTAAGTAATAACCTTCTCCGAGTGTGCACTACACGTCGCACTCGGGGACTTAGCTGTGATCAAGAATCACCAAAGTTCTAACTTCCTCCGAGTGTGCACTAAGCGTCGCACTCGGAGACTTAGCTGTGATCAAGAATCACCTAAGTACTAACTTTCTTCGAGTGCACACTAAGCGTCGCACTCGAGGACTTAGCTGTGGTCAAGAATCACCTTAGTCCTAACTTTCTCCGAGTGTGCACTAAGCGTCGCACTCGGGGACTTAGCTGTGATTAGGAATCACCTAAGTTATAACCTTCTCCGAGTGTGCACTAAATGTCGCACTCGGGGACTTAGCTGTGATCAAGAATCACCTGAGTAATAACTTTCTCCGAGTGTGCACTAAGCGTCGCACTCGGGGACTTAGCCGTGATCAAGAATCACGTAAGTAATAACCTGCTCCGAGTGTACACTAAGCATCGCACTCGGGGACTTAGCTGTGATCAAGAATCACCTAAGTAATAACTTCCTCCGAGTGTGCACTAAACGTCGCACTCGGGGACTTTGCTGTGATCAAGAGTCACCTAAGTAATCACTTCCTCCGAGTGTGCACTAAGCGTCGCACTCGGAGACTTAGCTGTGATCAAGAATCACCTAAGTACTAACTTTCTCCGAGTGCACACTAAGCGTCGCACTCGAGGACTTAGCTGTGATCAAGAATCACCTAAGTTCTAACTTTCTCCGAGTGTGCACTAAGCGTCGCACTCGAGGACTTAGCTGTGATCAAGAATCACCTAAGTTCTAACTTTCTCCGAGTGTGCACTAAGTGTCGCATTCGGGGACATAGCTGTGATCAGGAATCACCTAAGTAATAACCTTCTCCGAGTGTGCACTACACGTCGCACTCGGGGACTTAACTCTGATCAAGAATCACCTAAGTTCTAACTTCCTTCGAGTGTGCACTAAGCGTCGCACTCGGAGACTTAGCTGTGATCAAGAATCACCTAAGTACTAACTTTCTCCGAGTGCACACTAAGCGTCGCACTCGAGGACTTAGCTGTGGTCAAGAATCACCTTAGTTCTAACTTTCTCCGAGTGTGCACTAAGCGTCGCACTCGGGGACTTAGCTGTGATTAGGAATCACCTAAGTTATAACCTTCTCCGAGTGTGCACTAAATGTCGCACTCGGGGACTTAGCTCTGATCAAGAATCACCTGAGTAATAACTTTCTCCGAGTGTGCACTAAGCGTCGCACTCGGGGACTTAGCCGTGATCAAGAATCACGTAAGTAATAACCTGCTCCGAGTGTACACTAAGCATCGCACTCGGGGACTTAGCTGTGATCAAGAATCACCTAAGTAATAACTTCCTCCGAGTGTGCACTAAACGTCGCACTCGGGGACTTTGCTGTGATCAAGAGTCACCTAAGTAATCACTTCCTCCGAGTGTGCACTAAGCGTCGCACTCGGAGACTTAGTTGTGATAATGAATCACCTAAGTACTAACTTTCTCCGAGTGCACACTAAGCGTCGCACTCGACGACTTAGCTGTGATCAAGAATCACCTAAGTTCTAACTTTCTCCGAGTGTGCACTAAGCGTGGCACTCGAGGACTTAGTTGTGATCAAGAATCACCTAAGTTCTAACTTTCTCCGAGTGTGCACTAAGCGTCGCATTCGGGGACATAGCTGTGATCAGGAATCACCTAAGTAATAACCTTCTCCGAGTGTGCACTACACGTCGCACTCGGGGACTTAGAAATGATCAAGAATCACCTATGTTCTAACTTCCTCCGAGTGTGCACTAAGCGTCGCACTCGGAGACTTAGCTGTGATCAAGAATCACCTAAGTACTAACTTTCTCCGAGTGCACACTAAGCGTCGCACTCGAGGACTTAGCTGTGATCAAGAATCACCTAAGTTCTAACATTCTCCGAGTGTGCACTAAGTGTCGCACTGGGGGACTTAGCTGTGATTAGGAATCACCTAAGTTATAACCTTCTGCGAGTATGCACTAAATGTCGCACTCGGGGACTTAGCTGTGATCAAGAATCACCTCAGTAATAACTTTCTCCGAGTGTGCACTAAGCGTCGCACTCGGGGACTTAGCCGTGATCAAGAATCACCTAAGTAATAACCTCCTCCGAGTGTACACTAAGCGTCGCACTCGGGGACTTAGCTGTGATCAAGAATCACCTAAGTAATAACTTCCTCCGAGTGTGCACTAAACGTCGCACTCGGGGACTTTGCTGTGATCAAGAGTCACCTAAGTAATCACTTCCTCCGAGTGTGCACTAAGCGTCGCACTCGGAGACTTAGTTGTGATCAAGAATCACCTAAGTACTAACTTTCCCCGAGTGCACACTAAGCGTCGCAATCGAGGACTTAGCTGTGATCAAGAATCACCTTAGTTCTAACTTTCTCCGAGTGTGCACTAAGCGTCGCACTCGAGGACTTAGCTGTGATCAAGAATCACCTAAGTTCTAACTTTCTCCGAGTGTGCACTAAGCGTCGCATTCGGGGACATAGCTGTGATCAGGAATCACCTAAGTAATAACCTTCTCCGAGTGTGCACTACACGTCGCACTCGGGGACTTAGCTGTGATCAAGAATCACCTAAGTTCTAACTTCCTCCGAGTGTGCACTAAGCGTCGCACTCGGAGACTTAGCTGTGATCACGAATCACCTAAGTACTAACTTTCTCCGAGTGCACACTAAGCGTCGCACTCGAGGACTTAGCTGTGATCAAGAATCACCTAACTTCTAACTTTCTCCGAGTGTGCACTAAGCGTCGCACTCGGGGACTTAGCTGTGATTAGGAATCACCTAAGTTATAACCTTCTCCGAGTGTGCACTAAATGTCGCACTCGGGGACTTAGTTGTGATCAAGAATCACCTCAGTAATAACTTTCTCCGAGTGTGCACTAAGCGTCGCACTCGGGGACTTAGCCGTGATCAAGAATCACCTAAGTAATAACCTCCTCCGAGTGTACACTAAGCGTCGCACTCGGGGACTTAGCTGTGATCAAGAATCACCTAAGTAATAACTTCCTCCGAGTGTGCACTAAACGTCGCACTCGGGGACTTTGCTGTGATCAAGAGTCACCTAAGTAATCACTTCCTCCGAGTGTGCACTAAGCGTCGCACTCGGAGACTTAGTTGTGATCAAGAATCACCTAAGTACTATCTTTCTCCGAGTGCACACTAAGCGTCGCACTCGAGGACTTAGCTGTGATCAAGAATCACCTAAGTTCTAACTTTCTCCGAGTGTGCACTAAGCGTCGCACTCGAGGACTTAGCTGTGATCAAGAATCACCTAAGTTCTAACTTTCTCCGAGTGTGCACTAAGCGTCGCATTCGGGGACATAGCTGTGATCAGGAATCACCTAAGTAATAACCTTCTCCGAGTGTGCACTACATGTCGCACTCGGGGACTTAGCTGTGATCAAGAATCACCTAAGTTCTAACTTCCTCCGAGTGTGCACTAAGCGTCGCACTCGAAGACTTAGCTGTGATCAAGAATCACCTAAGTACTAACTTTCTCTGAGTGCACACTAAGCGTCGCACTCGAGGACTTAGCTGTGATCAAGAATCACCTAAGTTCTAACTTTCTCCGAGTGTGCACTAAGCGTCGCACTCGAGGACTTAGCTGTGATCAAGAATCACCTAAGTTCTAACTTTCTCCGAGTGTGCACTAAGCGTCGCATTCGAGGACATAGTTGTGATCAGGAATCACCTAAGTAATAACCTTCTCCGAGTGTGCACTACACGTCGCACTCGGGGACTTAGCTGTGATCAAGAATCACCAAAGTTCTAACTTCCTCCGAGTGTGCACTAAGCGTCGCACTCGGAGACTTAGCTGTGATCAAGAATCACCTAAGAAATAACTTTCTCCGAGTGCACACTAAGCGTCGCACTCGAGGACTTAGCTGTGATCAAGAATCACCTTAGTTCTAACTTTCTCCGAGTGTGCACTAAGCGTCGCAGTCGGGGACTTAGCTGTGATTAGGAATCACCTAAGTTATAACCTTCTCCGAGTGTGCACTAAATGTCGGACTCGGGGACTTAGCTGTGATCAAGAATCACCTGAGTAATAACTTTCTCCGAGTGTGCACTAAGCGTCGCACTCGAGGACTTAGCTGTGATCAAGAATCACCTAAGTTCTAACTTTCTCCGAGTGTGCACTAAGCGTCGCATTCGGGGACATAGCTGTGATCAGGAATCACCTAAGTAATAACCTTCTCCGAGTGTGCACTACACGTCGCACTCGGGGACTTAACTCTGATCAAGAATCACCTAAGTTCTAACTTCCTTCGAGTGTGCACTAAGCGTCGCACTCGGAGACTTAGCTGTGATCAAGAATCACCTAAGTACTAACTTTCTCCGAGTGCACACTAAGCGTCGCACTCGAGGACTTAGCTGTGGTCAAGAATCACCTTAGTTCTAACTTTCTCCGAGTGTGCACTAAGCGTCGCACTCGGGGACTTAGCTGTGATTAGGAATCACCTAAGTTATAACCTTCTCCGAGTGTGCACTAAATGTCGCACTCGGGGACTTAGCTCTGATCAAGAATCACCTGAGTAATAACTTTCTCCGAGTGTGCACTAAGCGTCGCACTCGGGGACTTAGCCGTGATCAAGAATCACGTAAGTAATAACCTGCTCCGAGTGTACACTAAGCATCGCACTCGGGGACTTAGCTGTGATCAAGAATCACCTAAGTAATAACTTCCTCCGAGTGTGCACTAAACGTCGCACTCGGGGACTTTGCTGTGATCAAGAGTCACCTAAGTAATCACTTCCTCCGAGTGTGCACTAAGCGTCGCACTCGGAGACTTAGTTGTGATCAAGAATCACCTAAGTACTAACTTTCTCCGAGTGCACACTAAGCGTCGCACTCGACGACTTAGCTGTGATCAAGAATCACCTAAGTTCTAACTTTCTCCGAGTGTGCACTAAGCGTGGCACTCGAGGACTTAGTTGTGATCAAGAATCACCTAAGTTCTAACTTTCTCCGAGTGTGCACTAAGCGTCGCATTCGGGGACATAGCTGTGATCAGGAATCACCTAAGTAATAACCTTCTCCGAGTGTGCACTACACGTCGCACTCGGGGACTTAGAAGTGATCAAGAATCACCTATGTTCTAACTTCCTCCGAGTGTGCACTAAGCGTCGCACTCGGAGACTTAGCTGTGATCAAGAATCACCTAAGTACTAACTTTCTCCGAGTGCACACTAAGCGTCGCACTCGAGGACTTAGCTGTGATCAAGAATCACCTAAGTTCTAACATTCTCCGAGTGTGCACTAAGTGTCGCACTGGGGGACTTAGCTGTGATTAGGAATCACCTAAGTTATAACCTTCTGCGAGTATGCACTAAATGTCGCACTCGGGGACTTAGCTGTGATCAAGAATCACCTCAGTAATAACTTTCTCCGAGTGTGCACTAAGCGTCGCACTCGGGGACTTAGCCGTGATCAAGAATCACCTAAGTAATAACCTCCTCCGAGTGTACACTAAGCGTCGCACTCGGGGACTTAGCTGTGATCAAGAATCACCTAAGTAATAACTTCCTCCGAGTGTGCACTAAACGTCGCACTCGGGGACTTTGCTGTGATCAAGAGTCACCTAAGTAATCACTTCCTCCGAGTGTGCACTAAGCGTCGCACTCGGAGACTTAGTTGTGATCAAGAATCACCTAAGTACTAACTTTCCCCGAGTGCACACTAAGCGTCGCAATCGAGGACTTAGCTGTGATCAAGAATCACCTTAGTTCTAACTTTCTCCGAGTGTGCACTAAGCGTCGCACTCGAGGACTTAGCTGTGATCAAGAATCACCTAAGTTCTAACTTTCTCCGAGTGTGCACTAAGCGTCGCATTCGGGGACATAGCTGTGATCAGGAATCACCTAAGTAATAACCTTCTCCGAGTGTGCACTACACGTCGCACTCGGGGACTTAGCTGTGATCAAGAATCACCTAAGTTCTAACTTCCTCCGAGTGTGCACTAAGCGTCGCACTCGGAGACTTAGCTGTGATCACGAATCACCTAAGTACTAACTTTCTCCGAGTGCACACTAAGCGTCGCACTCGAGGACTTAGCTGTGATCAAGAATCACCTAACTTCTAACTTTCTCCGAGTGTGCACTAAGCGTCGCACTCGGGGACTTAGCTGTGATTAGGAATCACCTAAGTTATAACCTTCTCCGAGTGTGCACTAAATGTCGCACTCGGGGACTTAGTTGTGATCAAGAATCACCTCAGTAATAACTTTCTCCGAGTGTGCACTAAGCGTCGCACTCGGGGACTTAGCCGTGATCAAGAATCACCTAAGTAATAACCTCCTCCGAGTGTACACTAAGCGTCGCACTCGGGGACTTAGCTGTGATCAAGAATCACCTAAGTAATAACTTCCTCCGAGTGTGCACTAAACGTCGCACTCGGGGACTTTGCTGTGATCAAGAGTCACCTAAGTAATCACTTCCTCCGAGTGTGCACTAAGCGTCGCACTCGGAGACTTAGTTGTGATCAAGAATCACCTAAGTACTATCTTTCTCCGAGTGCACACTAAGCGTCGCACTCGAGGACTTAGCTGTGATCAAGAATCACCTAAGTTCTAACTTTCTCCGAGTGTGCACTAAGCGTCGCACTCGAGGACTTAGCTGTGATCAAGAATCACCTAAGTTCTAACTTTCTCCGAGTGTGCACTAAGCGTCGCATTCGGGGACATAGCTGTGATCAGGAATCACCTAAGTAATAACCTTCTCCGAGTGTGCACTACATGTCGCACTCGGGGACTTAGCTGTGATCAAGAATCTCCTAAGTTCTAACTTCCTCCGAGTGTGCACTAAGCGTCGCACTCGAAGACTTAGCTGTGATCAAGAATCACCTAAGTACTAACTTTCTCCGAGTGCACACTAAGCGTCGCACTCGAGGACTTAGCTGTGATCAAGAATCACCTAAGTTCTAACTTTCTCCGAGTGTGCACTAAGCGTCGCACTCGAGGACTTAGCTGTGATCAAGAATCACCTAAGTTCTAACTTTCTCCGAGTGTGCACTAAGCGTCGCATTCGAGGACATAGTTGTGATCAGGAATCACCTAAGTAATAACCTTCTCCGAGTGTGCACTACACGTCGCACTCGGGGACTTAGCTGTGATCAAGAATCACCAAAGTTCTAACTTCCTCCGAGTGTGCACTAAGCGTCGCACTCGGAGACTTAGCTGTGATCAAGAATCACCTAAGTACTAACTTTCTCCGAGTGCACACTAAGCGTCGCACTCGAGGACTTAGCTGTGATCAAGAATCACCTTAGTTCTAACTTTCTCCGAGTGTGCACTAAGCGTCGCAGTCGGGGACTTAGCTGTGATTAGGAATCACCTAAGTTATAACCTTCTCCGAGTGTGCACTAAATGTCGGACTCGGGGACTTAGCTGTGATCAAGAATCACCTGAGTAATAACTTTCTCCGAGTGTGCACTAAGCGTCGCACTCGGGGACTTAGCCGTGATCAAGAATCAGGTAAGTAATAACCTCCTCCGAGTGTACACTAAGCATCGCACTCGGGGACTTAGCTGTGATCAAGAATCACCTAAGTAATAACTTCCTCCGAGTGTGCACTAAACGTCGCACTCGGGGACTTTGCTGTGATCAAGAGTCACCTAAGTAATCACTTCCTCCGAGTGTGCACTAAGCGTCGCACTCGGAGACTTAGTTGTGATCAAGAATCACCTAAGTACTAACTTTCTCCGAGTGCACACTAAGCGTCGCACTCGAGGACTTAGCTGTGATCAAGAATCACCTAAGTTCTAACTTTCTCCGAGTGTGCACTAAGCGTCGCACTCGAGGACTTAGCTGTGATCAAGAAGCACCTAAGTTCTAACTTTCTCCGAGTGTGCACTAAGCATTGCATTCGGGGACATAGCTGTGATCAGGAATCACCTAAGTAATAACCTTCTCCGAGTGTGCACTACACGTCGCACTCGGGGACTTAGCTGTGATCAATAATCACCTAAGTTCTAACTTCCTCCGAGTGTGCACTAAGCGTCGCACTCGGAGACTTAGCTGCGATCAAGAATCACCTAAGTACTAACTTTCTCCGAGTGCACACTAAGCGTCGCACTCGAGGACTTAGCTGTGATCAAGAATCACCTAAGTTCGAACTTTCTCCGAGTGTGCACTAAGTGTCGCACTCGGGGACTTAGCTGTGATTACGAATCACCTAAGTTATAACCTTCTCCGAGTATGCACTAAATGTCGCACTCGGGGACTTAGCTGTGATCAAGAATCACCTCAGTAATAACTTTCTCCGAGTGTGCACTAAGCGTCGCACTCGGGGACATAGCCGTGATCAAGAATCACCTAAGTAATAACCTCCTCCGAGTGTACACTAAGCGTCGCACTCGGGGACTTAGCTGTGATCAAGAATCACCTAAGTAATAACTTCCTCCGAGTGTGCACTAAACATCGCACTCGGGGACTTTGCTGTGATCAAGAGTCACCCAAGTAATCACTTCCTCCGAGTGTGCACTGAGCGTCGCACTCGGAGACTTAGTTGTGATCAAGAATCACCTAAGTACTAACTTTCCCCGAGTGCACACTAAGCGTCGCAATCGAGGACTTAGCTGTGATCAAGAATCACCTAAGTTCTAACTTTCTCCGAGTGTGCACTAAGCGTCGCACTCGAGGACTTAGCTGTGATCAAGAATCACCTAAGTTCTAACTTTCTCCGAGTGTGCACTAAGCGTCGCATTCGGGGACATAGCTGTGATCAGGAATCACCTAAGTAATAACCTTCTCCGAGTGTGCACTACACGTCGCGCTCGGGGACTTAGCTGTGATCAAGAATCACCTAAGTTCTAACTTCCTCCGAGTGTGCACTAAGCGTCGCACTCAGAGACTTAGCTGTGATCAAGAATCACCTAAGTACTAACTTTCTCCGAGTGCACACTAAGCGTCGAACTCGAGGACTTAGCTGTGATCAAGAATCACCTAAGTTCTAACTTTCTCCGAGTGTGCACTAAGTGTCGCACTCGGGGACTTAGCTGTGATTAGGAATCACCTAAGTTGTAACCTTCTCCGAGTGTGCACTAAATGTCGCACTCGGGGACTTAGCTGTGATCAAGAATCACCTCAGTAATAACTTTCTCCGAGTGTGCACTAAGCGTCGCACTCGGGGACTTAGCCGTGATCTAGAATCACCTAAGTAATAACCTCCTCCGAGTGTACACTAAGCGTCGCACTCGGGGACTTAGCTGTGATCAAGAATCACCTAAGTAATAACTTCCTCGGAGTGTGCACTAAACGTCGCACTCGGGGACTTTGTTGTGATCAAGAGTCACCTAAGTAATCACTTCCTCCGAGTGTGCACTAAGCGTCGCACTCAGAGACTTAGTTGTGATCAAGAATCACCTAAGTACTATCTTTCTCCGAGTGCACACTAAGCGTCGCACTCGAGGACTTAGCTGTGATCAAGAATCACCTAAGTTCTAACTTTCTCTGAGTGTGCACTAAGCATCGCACTCGGGGACTTAGCCGTGATCAAGAATCACCTAAGTAATAACCTCCTCCGAGTGTACACTAAGCGTCGCACTCGGGGACTTAGCTGTGATCAAGAATCACCTAAGTAATAACTTCCTCCGAGTGTGCACTAAACGTCGCACTCGGGGACTTTGCTATGATCAAGAATCACCTAAGTAATCACTTCCTCCGAGTGTGCACTAAGCGTCTCACTCGGAGACTTAGTTGTGATCAAGAATCACCTAAGTACTAACTTTCCCCGAGTGCACACTAAGCGTCGCAATCGAGGAATTAGCTGTGATCAAGAATCACCTAAGTTCTAACTTTCTCCGAGTGTGCACTAAGCGTCGCACTCGAGGACTTAGCTGTGATCAAGAATCACCTAAGTTCTAACTTTCTCCGAGTGTGCACTAAGCGTCGCATTCGGGGACATAGCTGTGATCAAGAATCACCTAAGTAATAACTTCCTCCGAGTGTGCACTAAACGTCGCACTCGGGGACTTTGCTGTGATCAAGAGTCACCTAAGTAATCACTTCCTCCGAGTGTGCACTAAGCGTCGCACTCAGAGACTTAGTTGTGATCAAGAATCACCTAAGTACTATCTTTCTCCGAGTGCACACTAAGCGTCGCACTCGAGGACTTAGCTGTGATCAAGAATCACCTAAGTTCTAACTTTCTCCGAGTGTGCACTAAGCGTCGCACTCGAGGATTAGCTGTGATCAAGAATCACCTAAGTTCTAACTTTCTCCGAGTGTGCACTAAGCGTCGCATTCGGGGACATAGCTGTGATCAGGAATCACCTAAGTAATAACCTTCTCCGAGTGTGCACTACACGTCGCACTCGGGGACTTAGCTGTGATCAAGAAACACCTAAGTTCTAACTTCCTCCGAGTGTGCACTAAGCGTCGCACTCGAAGACTTAGCTGTGATCAAGAATCACCTAAGTACTAACTTTCTCCGAGTGCACACTAAGCGTCGCACTCGAGGACTTAGCTGTGATCAAGAATCACCTAAGTTCTAACTTTCTCCGAGTGTGCACTAAGCGTCGCACTCGAGGACTTAGCTGTGATCAAGAATCACCTAAGTTCTAACTTTCTCCGAGTGTGCACTAAGCGTCGCATTCGGGGACATAGCTGTGATCAGGAATCACCTAAGTTCTAACTTCCTCCGAGTGTGCACTAAGCGTCGCACTCGAAGACTTAGCTGTGATCAAGAATCACCTAAGTACTAACTTTCTCCGAGTGCACACTAAGCGTCGCACTCGAGGACTTAGCTGTGATCAAGAATCACCTTAGTTCTAACTTTCTCTGAGTGTGCACTAAGCGTCGCACTCGGGGACTTAGCTGTGATTAGGAATCACCTAAGTTATAACCTTCTCCGAGTGTGCACTAAATGTCGCACTCGGGGACTTAGCTGTGATCAAGAATCACCTCAGTAATAACTTTCTGCGAGTGTGCACTAAGCGTCGCACTCGGGGACTTAGCCGTGATCAAGAATCACCTAAGTCATAACCTCCTCCGAGTGTACACTAAGCATCACACTCGGGGACTTAGCTGTGATGAAGAATCACCTAAGTAATAACTTCCTCCGAGTGTGCACTAAACGTCACACTCGGGGACTTTGCTGTGATCAAGAGTCACCTAAGTAATCACTTCCTCCGAGTGTGCACTAAGCGTCGCACTCGGAGACTTAGTTGTGATCAAGAATCACCTAAGTACTAACTTTCTCCGAGTGCACACTAAGCGTCGCACTCAAGGACTTAGCTGTGATCAAGAATCACCTAAGTTCTAACTTTATCCGAGTGTGCACTAAGCGTCGCACTCGAGGACTTAGCTGTGATCAAGAATCACCTAAGTTCTTACTTTCTCCGAGTGTGCACTAAGCGTCGCATTCGGGGACATAGCTGTGATCAGGAATCACATAAGTAATAACCTTCTCCGAGTGTGCACTACACGTCGCACTCGGGGACTTAGCAGTGATCAAGAATCACCTAAGTTCTAACTTCCTCCGAGTGTGCACTAAGCGTCGCACTCGGAGACTTAGCTGTGATCAAGAATCACCTAAGTACTAGCTTTCTCCGAGTGCACACTAAGCGTCGCACTCGAGGACTTAGCTGTGATCAAGAATCACCTAAGTTCTAACTTTCTCCGAGTGTTCACTAAGTGTCGCACTCGGGGACTTAGCTGTAATTACGAATCACCTAAGTTATAAACTTCTCTGAGTATGCACTAAATGTCGCACTCGGGGACTTAGCTGTGATCAAGAATCACCTCAGTAATAACTTTCTCCGAGTGTGCACTAAGCGTCGCACTCGGGGACTTAGCCGTGATCAAGAATCACCTAAGTAATAACCTCCTCCGAGTGTACACTAAGCGTCGCACTCGGGGACTTAGCTGTGATCAAGAATCACCTAAGTAATAACTTCCTCTGGGTGTGCACTAAACATCGCACTCGGGGACTTTGCTGTGATCAAGAGTCACCTAAGTAATCACTTCCTCCGAGTGTGCACTAAGCGTCGCACTCGGAGACTTAATTGTGATCAAGAATAACCTAAGTACTAACTTTCCCCGAGTGCACACTAAGCGTCGCAATCGAGGACTTAGCTGTGATCAAGAATCACCTAAGTTCTAACTTTCTCCGAGTGTGCACTAAGCGTCGCACTCGAGGACTTAGCTGTGATCAAGAATCACCTAAGTTCTAACTTTCTCCCAGTGTGCACTAAGCGTCGCATTCGGGGACATAGCTGTGATCAAGAATCACCTAAGTAATAACTTCCTCCTAGTGTGCACTAAACGTCGCACTCGGGGACTTTGTTGTGATCAAGAGTCACCTAAGTAATCACTTCCTCCGAGTGTGCACTAAGCGTCGCACTCGGAGACTTAGTTGTGATCAAGAATCACCTAAGTACTATCTTTCTCCGAGTGCACACTAAGCGTCGCACTCGAGGACTTAGCTGTGATCAAGAATCACCTAAGTTCTAACTTTCTCCGAGTGTGCACTAAGCGTCGCACTCGAGGACTTAGCTGTGATCAAGAATCACCTAAGTTCTAACTTTCTCCGAGTGTGCACTAAGCGTCGCATTCGGGGACATAGCTGGGATCAGGAATCACCTAAGTAATAACCTTCTCCGAGTGTGCACTACACGTCGCACTCGGGGACTTAGCTATGATCAAGAAACACCTAAGTTCTAACTTCCTCCGAGTGTGCACTAAGCGTCGCACTCGAAGACTTAGCTGTGATCAAGAATCACCTAAGTACTAACTTTCTCCGAGTGCACACTAAGCGTCGCACTCGAGGACTTAGCTGTGATCAAGAATCACCTAAGTTCTAACTTTCTCCGAGTGTGCACTAAGCGTCGCACTCGAGGACTTAGCTGTGATCAAGAATCACCTAAGTTCTAACTTTCTCCGAGTGTGCACTAAGCGTCGCATTCGGGGACATAGCTGTGATCAGGAATCACCTAAGTAATAACCTTCTCCGAGTGTGCACTACACGTCGCACTCGGGGACTTAGCTGTGATCAAGAATCACCAAAGTTCTAACTTCCTGCGAGTGTGCACTAAGTGTCGCACTCGGAGACTTAGCTGAGATCAAGAATCACCTAAGTACTAACTTTCTCCGAGTGCACACTAAGCGTCGCACTCGAGGACTTAGCTGTGATCAAGAATCACCTTAGTTCTAACTTTCTCCGAGTGTGCACTAAGCGTCGCACTCGGGGACTTAGCTGTGATTAGGAATCACCTAAGTTATATCCTTCTCCGAGTGTGCGCTAAATGTCGCACTCGGGGACTTAGCTGTGATCAAGAATCACCTCAGTAATAACTTTCTCCGAGTGTGCACTAAGCGTCGCACTCGGGGACTTAGCCGTGATCAAGAATCACCTAAGTAATAACCTCCTCCGAGTGTACACTAAGCATCACACTCGGGGACTTAGCTGTGATCAAGAATCACCTAAGTAATAACTTCCTCCGAGTGTGCACTAAACGTCGCACTCGGGGACTTTGCTGTGATCAAGAGTCACCTAAGTAATCACTTCCTCCGAGTGTGCACTAAGTGTCGCACTCGGAGACTTAGTTGTGATCAAGAATCACCTAAGTACTAACTTTCTCCGAGTGCACACTAAGCGTCGCACTCGAGGACTTAGCTGTGATCAAGAATCACCTAAGTTCTAACTTTCTCCGAGTGTGCACTAAGCGTCGCACTCGAGGACTTAGCTGTGATCAAGAATCACCTAAGTTCTTACTTTCTCCGAGTGTGCACTAAGCGTCGCATTCGGGGACATAGCTGTGATCAGGAATCACGTAAGTAATAACCTTCTCCGAGTGTGCACTACACGTCGCACTCGGGGACTTAGCAGTGATCAAGAATCACCTAAGTTCTAACTTCCTCCGAGTGTGCACTAAGCGTCGCACTCGGAGACTTAGCTGTGATCAAGAATCACCTAAGTACTAACTTTCTGCGAGTGCACACTAAGCGTCGCACTCGAGGACTTAGCTGTGATCAAGAATCACCTAAGTTCTAACTTTCTCCGAGTGTTCACTAAGTGTCGCACTCGGGGACTTAGCTGTAATTACGAATCACCTAAGTTATAAACTTCTCTGAGTATGCACTAAATGTCGCACTCGGGGACTTAGCTGTGATCAAGAATCACCTCAGTAATAACTTTCTCCGAGTGTGCACTAAGCGTCGCACTCGGGGACTTAGCCGTGATCAAGAATCACCTAAGTAATAACCTCCTCCAAGTGTACACTAAGCGTCGCACTCGGGGACTTAGCTGTGATCAAGAATCACCTAAGTAATAACTTCCTCCGGGTGTGCACTAAACATCGCACTCGGGGACTTTGCTGTGATCAAGAGTCACCTAAGTAATCACTTCCTCCGAGTGTGCACTAAGCGTCGCACTCGGAGACTTAATTGTGATCAAGAATAACCTAAGTACTAACTTTCCCCGAGTGCACACTAAGCGTCGCAATCGAGGACTTAGCTGTGATCAAGAATCACCTAAGTTCTAACTTTCTCCGAGTGTGCACTAAGCGTCGCACTCGAGGACTTAGCTGTGATCAAGAATCACCTAAGTTCTAACTTTCTCCGAGTGTGCACTAAGCGTCGCATTCGGGGACATAGCTGTGATCAGGAATCACCTAAGTAATAACCTTCTCCGAGTGTGCACTACACGTCGCACTCGGGGACTTAGCTGTGATCAAGAATCACCTAAGTTCTAACTTCCTCCGAGTGTGCACTAAGCGTCGCACTCGGAGACTTAGTTGTGATCAAGAATCACCTAAGTACTAACTTTCTCCGAGTGCACACTAAGCGTCGCACTCGAGGACTTAGCTGTGATCAAGAATCACCTAAGTTCTAACTTTCTCCGAGTGTGCACTAAGCGTCGCACTCGGGGACTTAGCTATGATTAGGAATCACCTAAGTTATAACCTTCTCCGAGTGTGCACTAAATGTCGCACTCGGGGACTTAGCTGTGATCAAGAATCACCTCAGTAATAACTTTCTCCGAGTGTGCACTAAGCGTCGCACTCGGGGACTTAGCCGTGATCAAGAATCACCTAAGTAATAACCTCCTTCGAGTGTACACTAAGCGTCGCACTCGGGGACTTAACTATGATCAAGAATCACCTAAGTAATAACTTCCTCCGAGTGTGCACTAAACATCGCACTGGGGGACTTTGCTGTGATCAAGAGTCACCTAAGTAATCACTTCCTCCGAGTGTGCACTAAGCGTCGCACTCGGAGACTTAGTTGTGATCAAGAATCTCCTAAGTACTATCTTTCTCCGAGTGCACACTAAGCGTCGCACTCGAGGACTTAGCTGTGATCAAGAATCACCTAAGTTCTAACTTTCTCCGAGTGTGCACTAAGCGTCGCACTCGAGGACTTAGCTGTGATCAAGAATCACGTAAGTTCTAACTTTCTCCGAGTGTGCACTAAGCGTCGCATTCGGGGACATAGCTGTGATCAGGAATCACCTAAGTAATAACCTTCTCCGAGTGTGCACTACACGTCGCACTCGGGGACTTAGCTGTGATCAAGAATCACCTAAGTTCTAATTTCCTCCGAGTGTGCACTAAGCGTCGCACTCGAAGACTTAGCTGTGATCAAGAATCACCTAAGTACTAACTTTCTCCGAGTGCACACTAAGCGTCGCACTCGAGGACTTAGCTATGATCAAGAATCACCTAAGTTCTAACTTTCTCCGAGTGTGCACTAAGCGTCGCACTCGAGGACTTAGCTGTGATCAAGAATCACCTAAGTTCTAACTTTCTCCGAGTCTCCACTAAGCGTCGCATTCGGGGACATAGCTGTGATCAGGAATCACGTAAGTAATAACCTTCTCCGAGTGTGCACTACACGTCGCACTCGGGGACTTAGCTGTGATCAAGACTCACCTAAGTTCTAACTTCCTCCGAGTGTGCACTAAGCGTCGCACTCGGAGACTTAGCTGTGATCAAGAATCACCTAAGTACTAACTTTCTCCGAGTGCACACTAAGTGTCACACTCGAGGACTTAGCTGTGATCAAGAATCACCTTAGTTCTAACTTTCTCCGAGTGTGCACTAAGCGTCGCACTCGGGGACTTAGCTGTGATTAGGAATCACCTAAGTTATAACCTTCTCCGAGTGTGCACTAAATGTCGCACTCGGGGACTTAGCTGTGATCAAGAATCACCTCAGTAATAACTTTCTCCGAGTGTGCACTAAGCGTCGCACTCGGGGACTTAGCCGTGATCAAGAATCACCTAAGTAATAACCTCCTCCGAGTGTACACTAAGCGTCGCACTCGGGGACTTAGCTGTGATCAAGAATCACCTAAGTAATAGCTTCCTCCGAGTGTGCACTAAACATCGCACTCGTGGACTTTGCTGTGATCAAGAGTCACCTAAGTAATCACTTCCTCCGAGTGTGCACTAAGCGTCGCACTCGGAGACTTAGTTGTGATCAAGAATAACCTAAGTACTAACTTTCCCCGAGTGCACACTAAGCGTCGCAATCGAGGACTTAGCTGTGATCAAGAATCACCTAAGTTCTAACTTTCTCCGAGTGTGCACTAAGCGTCGCACTCGAGGACTTAGCTGTGATCAAGAATCACCTAAGTTCTCACTTTCTCTGAGTGTGCACTGAGCGTCGCATTCGGGGACATAGCTGTGATCAGGAATCACCTAAGTAATAACCTTCTCCGAGTGTGCACTACACGTCGCACTCGGGGACTTAGCTGTGATCAAGAATCACCTAAGTTCTAACTTCCTCCGAGTGTGCACTAAGCGTCGCACTCGGAGACTTAGATGTGATCAAGAATCACCTAAGTACTAACTTTCTCCGAGTGCACACTAAGCGTCGCACTCGAGGACTTAGCTGTGATCAAGAATCACCTCAGTAATAACTTTCTTCGACTGAGCACTAAGCGTCGCACTCGGGGACTTAGCCGTGATCAAGAATCACCTAAGTAATAACCTCCTCCGAGTGTACACTAAGCGTCGCACTCGGAGACTTAGCTGTGATCAAGAATCACCTAAGTAATAACTTCCTCCGAGTGTGCACTAAACGTCGCACTCGGGGACTTTGCTGTGATCAAGAGTCACCTAAGTAATCACTTCCTCCGAGTGTGCACTAAGCGTCGCACTCGGAGACTTAGTTGTGATCAAGAATCACCTAAGTACTATCTTTCTCCGAGTGCACACTAAGCGTCGCACTCGAGGACTTAGCTGTGATCAAGAATCACCTAAGTTCTAACTTTCTCCGAGTGTGCACTAAGCGTCGCACTCGAGGACTTAGCTGTGATCAAGAATCACCTAAGTTCTAACTTTCTCCGTGTGTGCACTAAGCGTCGCATTCGGGGACATAGCTGTGATCAGGAATCACCTAAGTAATAACCTTCTCCGAGTGTGCACTACACGTCGCACTCGGGGACTTAGCTGTGATCAAGAATCACCTAAGTTCTAACTTCCTCCGAGTGTGCACTAACCGTCGCACTCGGAGACTTAGCTGTGATCACGAATCACCTAAGTACTAACTTTCTCCGAGTGCACACTAAGCGCCGCACTCGAGGACTTAGCTGTGATCAAGAATCACCTAAGTTCTATCTTTCTCCAAGTGTGCACTAAGCGTCGCACTCGGGGACTTAGCTGTGATTAGGAATCACCTAAGTTATAACCTTCTCCGAGTGTGCACTAAATGTCGCACTCGGGGACTTAGCTGTGATCAAGAATCACCTCAGTAATAACTTTCTCCGAGTGTGCACTAAGCGTCGCACTCGGGGACTTAGCCGTGATCAAGAATCACCTAAGTAATAACCTCCTCCGAGTGTACACTAAGCGTCGCACTCGGGGACTTAGCTGTGATCAAGAATCACCTAAGTAATAACTTCCTTCGAGTGTGCACTAAATGTCGCACTCGGGGACTTTGCTGTGATCAAGAGTCACCTAAGTAATCACTTCCTCCGAGTGTGCCCTAAGCGTCGCACTCGGAGACTTAGTTGTGATCAAGAATCACCTAAGTACTAACTTTCTCCGAGTGCACACTAAGCATCGCACTTGAGGACTTGGCTGTGATCAAGAATCACCTAAGTTCTAACTTTCTCCGAGTGTGCACTAAGAGTCGCACTCGAGGACTTAGCTGTGATCAAGAATCACCTAAGTTCTAACTTTCTCCGAGTGTGCACTAAGCGTCGCACTCGAGGACTTAGCTGTGATCAAGAATCACGTAAGTTCTAACTTTCTCCGAGTGTGCACTAAGCGTCGCATTCGGGGACATAGCTGTGATCAGGAATCACCTAAGTAATAACCTTCTCCGAGTGTGCACTACACGTCGCACTCGGGGACTTAGCTGTGATCAAGAATCACCTAAGTTCTAATTTCCTCCGAGTGTGCACTAAGCGTCGCACTCGAAGACTTAGCTGTGATCAAGAATCACCTAAGTACTAACTTTCTCCGAGTGCACACTAAGCGTCGCACTCGAGGACTTAGCTATGATCAAGAATCACCTAAGTTCTAACTTTCTCCGAGTGTGCACTAAGCGTCGCACTCGAGGACTTAGCTGTGATCAAGAATCACCTAAGTTCTAACTTTCTCCGAGTCTCCACTAAGCGTCGCATTCGGGGACATAGCTGTGATCAGGAATCACGTAAGTAATAACCTTCTCCGAGTGTGCACTACACGTCGCACTCGGGGACTTAGCTGTGATCAAGACTCACCTAAGTTCTAACTTCCTCCGAGTGTGCACTAAGCGTCGCACTCGGAGACTTAGCTGTGATCAAGAATCACCTAAGTACTAACTTTCTCCGAGTGCACACTAAGTGTCACACTCGAGGACTTAGCTGTGATCAAGAATCACCTTAGTTCTAACTTTCTCCGAGTGTGCACTAAGCGTCGCACTCGGGGACTTAGCTGTGATTAGGAATCACCTAAGTTATAACCTTCTCCGAGTGTGCACTAAATGTCGCACTCGGGGACTTAGCTGTGATCAAGAATCACCTCAGTAATAACTTTCTCCGAGTGTGCACTAAGCGTCGCACTCGGGGACTTAGCCGTGATCAAGAATCACCTAAGTAATAACCTCCTCCGAGTGTACACTAAGCGTCGCACTCGGGGACTTAGCTGTGATCAAGAATCACCTAAGTAATAGCTTCCTCCGAGTGTGCACTAAACATCGCACTCGTGGACTTTGCTGTGATCAAGAGTCACCTAAGTAATCACTTCCTCCGAGTGTGCACTAAGCGTCGCACTCGGAGACTTAGTTGTGATCAAGAATAACCTAAGTACTAACTTTCCCCGAGTGCACACTAAGCGTCGCAATCGAGGACTTAGCTGTGATCAAGAATCACCTAAGTTCTAACTTTCTCCGAGTGTGCACTAAGCGTCGCACTCGAGGACTTAGCTGTGATCAAGAATCACCTAAGTTCTCACTTTCTCTGAGTGTGCACTGAGCGTCGCATTCGGGGACATAGCTGTGATCAGGAATCACCTAAGTAATAACCTTCTCCGAGTGTGCACTACACGTCGCACTCGGGGACTTAGCTGTGATCAAGAATCACCTAAGTTCTAACTTCCTCCGAGTGTGCACTAAGCGTCGCACTCGGAGACTTAGATGTGATCAAGAATCACCTAAGTACTAACTTTCTCCGAGTGCACACTAAGCGTCGCACTCGAGGACTTAGCTGTGATCAAGAATCACCTCAGTAATAACTTTCTTCGACTGAGCACTAAGCGTCGCACTCGGGGACTTAGCCGTGATCAAGAATCACCTAAGTAATAACCTCCTCCGAGTGTACACTAAGCGTCGCACTCGGAGACTTAGCTGTGATCAAGAATCACCTAAGTAATAACTTCCTCCGAGTGTGCACTAAACGTCGCACTCGGGGACTTTGCTGTGATCAAGAGTCACCTAAGTAATCACTTCCTCCGAGTGTGCACTAAGCGTCGCACTCGGAGACTTAGTTGTGATCAAGAATCACCTAAGTACTATCTTTCTCCGAGTGCACACTAAGCGTCGCACTCGAGGACTTAGCTGTGATCAAGAATCACCTAAGTTCTAACTTTCTCCGAGTGTGCACTAAGCGTCGCACTCGAGGACTTAGCTGTGATCAAGAATCACCTAAGTTCTAACTTTCTCCGTGTGTGCACTAAGCGTCGCATTCGGGGACATAGCTGTGATCAGGAATCACCTAAGTAATAACCTTCTCCGAGTGTGCACTACACGTCGCACTCGGGGACTTAGCTGTGATCAAGAATCACCTAAGTTCTAACTTCCTCCGAGTGTGCACTAACCGTCGCACTCGGAGACTTAGCTGTGATCACGAATCACCTAAGTACTAACTTTCTCCGAGTGCACACTAAGCGCCGCACTCGAGGACTTAGCTGTGATCAAGAATCACCTAAGTTCTATCTTTCTCCAAGTGTGCACTAAGCGTCGCACTCGGGGACTTAGCTGTGATTAGGAATCACCTAAGTTATAACCTTCTCCGAGTGTGCACTAAATGTCGCACTCGGGGACTTAGCTGTGATCAAGAATCACCTCAGTAATAACTTTCTCCGAGTGTGCACTAAGCGTCGCACTCGGGGACTTAGCCGTGATCAAGAATCACCTAAGTAATAACCTCCTCCGAGTGTACACTAAGCGTCGCACTCGGGGACTTAGCTGTGATCAAGAATCACCTAAGTAATAACTTCCTTCGAGTGTGCACTAAATGTCGCACTCGGGGACTTTGCTGTGATCAAGAGTCACCTAAGTAATCACTTCCTCCGAGTGTGCCCTAAGCGTCGCACTCGGAGACTTAGTTGTGATCAAGAATCACCTAAGTACTAACTTTCTCCGAGTGCACACTAAGCATCGCACTTGAGGACTTGGCTGTGATCAAGAATCACCTAAGTTCTAACTTTCTCCGAGTGTGCACTAAGAGTCGCACTCGAGGACTTAGCTGTGATCAAGAATCACCTAAGTTCTAACTTTCTCCGAGTGTGCACTAAGCGTCGCATTCGGGGACATAGCTGTGATCAGGAATCACCTAAGTAATAACCTTCTCCGAGTGTGCACTACACGTCGCACTCGGGGACTTAACTCTGATCAAGAATCACCTAAGTTCTAACTTCCTCCGAGTGTGCACTAAGCGTCGCACTCGGAGACTTAGCTGTGATCAAGAATCACCTAAGTACTAACTTTCTCCGAGTGCACACTAAGCGTCGCACTCGAGGACTTAGCTGTGATCAAGAATCACCTAAGTTCTAACTTTCTCCGAGTGTGCACTAAGCGTCGCACTCGGGGAGTTAGCTGTGATTAGGAATCACCTAAGTTATAACCTTCTCCGACTGTGCACTAAATGTCGCACTCGGGGACTTAGCTGTGATCAAGAATCACCTCAGTAATAACTTTCTCCGAGTGTGCACTAAGCTTCGCACTCGGGGACTTAGCCGTGATCAAGAATCACCTAAGTAATAACCTCCTCCGAGTGTACACTAAGCGTCACACTCGGGGACTTAGCTGTGATCAAGAATCACCTAAGTAATAACTTCCTCCGAGTGTGCACTAAACGTCGCACTCGGGGACTTTGCTATGATCAAGAGTCACCTAAGTAATCACTTCCTCCGAGTGTGCACTAAACGTCGCACTTGAAACAACATTCAAACACAAGAGTGAACGCTTTGATTCCAATTCCAAAATTTCTCGCAAAGATAGCTAACTCGGTGCGGATCAAGCTTACCCGCACCGATTTAAGAATGTGACGGCCAACAGCAGTGGCCAAAGGACCTTACAGATAAACACTCCGCATACCGAGGATAAAGTTTTCTTACGCGTCAGCTGGGTTGGCGCCAGGACTGGAGGGCTCCACGAAGGTGTCCAAGTCGATTCCGTCGGCGATGCGAGTAGCACTCTCAAGGAACGTCTCCATGAAGTCTTCGAATCAAAGCTTCTTTGTGTTGGCGACCTTCAATGTCTTCAGTTTCTCCTCACGCACCTCCTTGCAATGGGCTCGGACCAAGGACAGAGCAACATCTGCACCGCAACGCGCTGCAGATTTCTTCCACGATTGCACTCGGTTCGGAATCTCCACCAGTCGCGCCATCAGGCTCTCCATCTCCTGCCGCGACTCATCTTCTGGCCAAAGCTCCTTGTCAATTCGGCCGACGACCTCTCTCAGTCGACCGATGAAAGGACCCACTTTGCCCATGCGGATGTGCGCCCGGAGCAGATCCCGATTGGCGTCCTCGCCGAGTGGCACGTTGTCACGAATGGACCGCTCCACGTCCGCTGCTTCAACTTCCGCATCAATGCAAAAATCTGCAACAGAAGGGCAAGAATACAATAAACGCCGAGTGTCACGCACACAGTACAAGCACTCAGCAAAAAACAGGACTTACCAGCCAGACGCGTCATCATCTGCCCACCCAGTCGCTGACATACTTCTCCTGAGCTATGCATCGTTTATTCAGGACGACCATCTGATTCGTGAGAGCAGTCCTCTGTTTCTTCATCTTTTCCACTTCCTCATTTAACACCTTGTTCGCTTCTCGAGCCTCCTCCAAGGACTTCTCTCGTCCCTCCAGAGCATCCTTCATGCCGGCCATTGCGAGCATGGCCGCATCAAGCTCACCAGCGAACTGATTCCTCTCCGCCCTGAGAGCCTCATAGGCCGTCCCCATTTCACAAGTTTTCGGCCACCAAGCACCAAGGGACAATCAGAAAGTTCAACAATTAAAAGTCTAAGTTCTTCAGACCCCTGCCGACGCAAGCAGTCTACAGCGGTCTCGGGGACTACACCCAGTGGGTTCACTGAGAGCGACCCCACTGGCATGCAGCTCAAGCAGGCCTGCCCTATTGAGATGCATGTTATCACCTAAGCCTACGAGGCCAATACTACCCGACCTGAGTACAACTTACTCTCGGGGACTCTTACAGTAAGTGCACTCCGAGTGCAACAACTGCTCGCACTCGGTCATATTATTTACAGACACAACCAAAGTAAAGACATTATGTATAAAGACAACTGTTGGTGCAAGCACTCGACAGAAGTCTCGGGGACTACACCCACTGGGTTCACTCAGAGTGAACCCACTGCAAACAACAGCTGCTATTCAAGAACACCCAGTGGGTTACAAGAGAAAAGTAAATACTTACTAGACCACTTACTCGGATATCATCCCGCAGCTCCAAGCTCCGCTGGTACAAGGCCGCAACGGAGTCGTAGGCCCTCTTGGCTTCTCCAGCCATCAGCTCCGCCTGCACCATAGCTCCCTTGGCCGCTCCCACCTGCTCCTCCGGAAGACGCTAGATGCTGAATTCAGCATTCGACGAGCCTGGAATCGTCGGAAGTTCCTGAGGCATCTCAAGGTCCGCCCGAGTCGGCTCCTCATCCACCAGCATTGGTTCAGTCTATGGCAGCGCCTCAGTCGGCAGCACGTCGGCGGCGAGAGCAGCAGCAGGAGGAGCAGCCTCAAGAACAGGCTCCACGGCTGGGTCGGCTCTCCCCTGGTCGCCCTCGTCCAGGCAAATCGCCCCTGACAGGCCGAATGACACGAGGTCTCAGAAAAAGAAAGAAGCAGGACCAATGATAGAATTCGAGACACGATAGTATAAAACACTCGGCGTCCCTACAACGCACCTGGCTGGGATGAGACGACGTTATCCGTGTCCATGGGATCATCTTCCTGGCGCGCCGGAGAGGTGGCAGAAGTAGCGACTCTGTCGAGTGAAATCCATTCGGCCAGTAAACAGTTCACTCGGATATCAGAAAGAATTGAAAGCTGGATACACTTACGTGGAGGTGACACGGACAGCAACCCTCATTCGCGGCAGAGCCTTCTGAGGCTTAGGCCCACTCGGTTTGGCCGCCTTAGAAGACTGACCCGCAGGCTCAGCGGCGGCATCCCTGGTCCTCTTAGTACTTCGAACACTCGGGACCACCGGAGCAGTGGGCGGAGCACTCGAAGACGCGCGAGGAGCCGAGGGGATGGCGGGCTCGTGTCGGCGCTTGGTCCGATGCTCTAGTTGCGGAGGCGGCGAGTCCTGCTCTTCGTCTTCTTCCTCCTCCTCGCTGGTCTCCTCCTCCGATTCCCCGTTGTTGGAGACGTACTCGGCGCTCTCCACGCTGCCCTCCTGGCTGCCTTCCTCCTCTTCCTCGGCCGGATTCCCATTCGAGATGGCGGAGAACTAGTTGGTCCACGCCTGCATAAATTTCAGTCAGAAACATTAGACATCACACAGAGATACAAACAAACGACAGGAATTAACACAGTTCGGTGCACTCGACAAGTGTTACTCACCTGATTCGGTGGAGGATGATCCGCGCTGTAAGGCTTCACTCGCCGAGATCCTTTCGGATTCTCGCAGGGGCCCGTGATTTGGAGCACCCACGAGGTCACCCTCTCCTCAGTCACGCCCACCACGTTGGTCCGAGTGGAGTCTTCGGGCCCCGTGTAATTCCACATGGCATGGTCGCGAGCCTGCAGAGGCTGGATACGCCGACCGAGGAAGACCTCCAGCAAGTCTATGCCGGTGACCCCCCTCTTCACGACATCCACGAGTGCCTCAACCAAAGGCTGGATGTTGTTCTTCTCCGCCTTCGAGAGCGCGAGCTGCTTAGGCGGGGCAGGCCGATCTAAACTAAAGGGAGGCAGCCCAGTCGACGCATTCGGACAGGCGATATCCTGGCAGTAGAACCACGTCGACTGCCAGTTCCTGACCGACTCACTTAACTGAAGAGCAAGATAACTACTCCGACTCTTTTTCTGGAAACCTAAGCCCCCGCAGAGCTGGAGGAGATGCGTCTTATCATCCGACTGGCTAAGTCGTTTGATGGTTTGGGATCTGGCGGAAAAGATGTGTTTGAACAAACCCCAATGGGCAGGGCAGCCGATGAAACACTCGCACAAAACTATGAAGGCAGAGAGATGGGCAATGGCATTCGGGGGAAAGTGATGAAGTTGAGCCCCAAAGTGATTCATGATGCCCTTGAAGAAAGGATGCGGGGGCAAGGAGAAACCTCGGTGGACGTGTTGAGCAGCAAGACGCGCTCCCCCTCCCGAGGCGCCGGCTCGACCTCGTTCTCCGCCGGCAGCCTCTAGGACTTATGCACGATCATCCCGTGCTCCACCAGCTGCAGCAGATCCCCCTCCGTCACCGTCGAAGGGAGGAAGTCGCCCTGAATCCAACCCGCCGGCAGCGGCCGGTGCCACCGCTGAGCAGGCGCCGCCGTCTTCCCCTTCTTCTTCCTCGCCTCCATCTTGCTGGTCTGACCCTTGGTCATGGCGGTAGCTGCGAGCCCTCGGGAGGAAGGAGAAGGGAGGAGTATAGAAGCGCTGGAGGTGGCGAGAAGGGCGGAGCAGGCAAGAGCAAGGGATTCGGCGAGCGTAACGGAGAAGCCTCGCCACCGAGATTTAAATAGGGTTCCGACTGGGTCGCTAGCGGGTGGCCCCAAAACCTTATCCTCCAGACCCACCGCGGCAATATTAGTGGTGAGGTTGAAGGCGCGAGAATCGAGGCGTCAGGCGCTACTCGAGCACGCTGGCGTCATCCCCGCTAAGCGCGCGGAAACCAAAATTTGAGGATCCCGGAAAATCCGCCGCTGTCAGTTGACCGGTCACGTCAGAAGATGCCGCCGAAGCACTCGGCTCCCGACAGTCTGTTTCGCGAGTACTTCCACTCGATCCGAAAAGTCAAAATGGACCGAGGCAAGCAACGCCCAAGCCAAGTCTATTCCAGTCGGATCCAACTTCAAACATCGCTTCATCGTTCCAACCCCAATCCATTCGGGGACTAATGATGGGGTTATAGTCCTAGGGTAGGGTCATAGGCCTGCCCTGTAGGTCCTACCCAAGGACTACCCCTCGCAAAGGACTAGACCCTTAGTCAGCTCCAACTGAATTAAGGAATCCCTGTCGTCCAGTCGGTAACATACCCTCGGTCCTCCAGTCGGCGACTAGCATTCGGAGCATATCAGGCTAACCGACAGTATACCACTCGGTACATCGTAACCCCCCTGGAGGGAAACGGTCGTAAGTTTCCAGGTGCATTTATTAGCATTTAGAGCGTACGTTACGTGTAACGTACACATTCAATCGCCACTACTCCACCCCTGTACCGGAACCGTTGTGGAGGGCAGCACACTCTATATAAGCCACCCTCCCGCACCGGTAAAGGGGTTGGCAACTCATTGTATTCCCTATTCCACTCGACAACAAAGCTCCCTGAGCACTGAGACGTAGGGCTATTACCTCCACCGCAGAGGGGTCCGAACTCATACATCCTCGCCGTAGCTGGGACTCTGCCCATCCTTTTCGTACCCTACACATCTACTGTTATACCCACGACAACCCCTTTGAAGCGTTGGGTGCAAGCTTTTTTGTGTTTGCGCAGGTACTCTAGACTTGAAGAGACCCTCCTTCTGGATCGATACCTTGGTTCTCAAACTGAGGGAAATACTTACTGCTCCTGTGCTGCATCACCCTTTCCTCTTCAAGGGAAGAACCAACGCAAGCCCAGCCTCTGTCAACGTGTCAATTTCTGGCGCTGTTGTCTGTGGGATAGCAGTCCTAGGTAGGGAGGCCGGCCAAGTGCAGATGCGGTCAACGGGGTGCGGCTCTTGCCCGCTCTATCCCGAGCGGAAGCAACCGCGACGACGGCTGTCGCAGGGCCTTGCTGGTAGGACGTCGGGGCGACACAGGACCACACCGGGGCCGGGGACGGGCGCCGGGGTCAGATCTAGGGCTGCCGGTCCGTTCCCGATGGTGGTGAGGGCTGGTGGCACGGGTGGTTCTGGTGACGACCGACAAGCTCGAGGACGACGAGGCCATGGGGACCTGCAGGACACAAAGGGCATGGAGGTGAGAGAGAGAGAGCCGATAAGGGGGAGAGAGGGATCGACACGGTGGTGCTAGCCTGCTTCGATGGTCGCCGGCAATGAAAGGCGGCGGAGCGAGGTCGGCCTTGCTGGGGGCGCAGGTGCAGAGGAGCTCGAGGCTCCTCCCTTGGTTGTGGTAGCTTGGGACAAGCTGCGACGGGACCCAGGCCGAGGGCGGGCCTGAGATGGGCTCGGCAGGCCCCGCAGGCCCGGCAGTTGGAGGAGAGAGGAGGTGGGAAGAGGGGCTGTTGGTGGCAGCTAGGGTTAGGGTTAGCATGGATTTCAAGGATATGCAGATCTGGCTGTCTATTTTTAGACACGGGTTAGGGTTAGGGTTTTTTTAACTCCAATTTCGAATGTAGGATCGCAATCAGACGGTCTCGGCTGCGCCCTAGAGCTAGGTGGGCTTAGTGGCTGTGTAGAGTGGTGGTGGGCTAACAAGAGAGGAAGGGTCTACGGCCCGACAATGAGATTTTAAACACCAAAAAACGTCCGGTGATAAACCGATGATGGTGCCGCTACGGTCGATCGTTCGGATATCAAACGGACTCCGATTGCAATGAAATTAAATAGGTGGACTACCTACATTAAAATAAGACCACACGCCAAGTTTAAACCCAATACAAGAAAGTTTTATACACACTTTTAAAACAAGATTTTTAACGATGCCGCGGGCGTGTGCGTGTGTGGTTGGTCTCAAAACGGACAACGACAAAACAGAGAGAACCGACAGCTAATAACGGATGCAAGTTTTGAAAACTGGCAGCTACAGAGTGCCGATGCAATGCGGATGATGAGAATGATGCAATGATGAACGTGACACACAAACTAATCACACGACAGTAATGGAATAAGAGGGGAATCTTCTCGAGCATCGGTCTCGGGCTGACACATCCCCGCAAACCTTTGTTTGGTTATGTTACCGCTTGCTTAACCCTTCTTATAGCTTTCCTACTTGTAGGTGCAAATGTGTCCATGTAACAACATGGATATTCTTTTGAATATCACCATATTATTTCTATTTAATTTAATGCACCTATATACTTGGTAAAATGTGGAAGGCTTGCCCTTCTAGCCTGGTGTTTTGTTCCATATTTTCCACCCTAGTTACTTGTGTACCGGTGTTATGTTCCATATTTGAGCGCTCCTAACATGCTTGGGGTTGTCATGGGGACCCCCTTGATTTTAGTTCTAGGATAAAACTCTTATGGCAAAGCCCAAATTTAGTACTATATTTGGCCAATATAATATTGAACATCGTTATTAAAACATAGGGTGTCATAAAACCGAGTAGTAAATTAATATAATACACTGGGCCAGTGATGATGGTGCTGGTCCTAAACAAAGCCACTTCCGGGGCCACCCAGGAAAACTCGGGGATTTCTATCTGGCCACCGTACGTACTGCTCATCCGATTGTGCGCAGAGGACGAGATATGCGGCTCCTATCACACAGCCTAGCTAGATTTATTTGACCTTTCTCGAACATCTTGTGCACGGGTTTCCGAGGATACTTTGGGGTATCTCGAGGTTGAGGTTTTCCATCGGAATTTTCGAGAAGACTATAGGTTTTCCGTGGTTGATTTTATTCCATGCAACTTGTGGTAGTTTGTGATGGACTAGTTGGAGAACACCTGTAGGGTTAAATCTTCCGGAAAGCTGTGTCCGCGGTTATGTGGCAACTTGGAAACTTTGTTTAACACCCGGTCATAGCAAAGTTGAAGTAAACTCAATTACAATATTCCAATTGTGTGCATAACAGTGACTTTCTCTTCTCGTGAGTTCCTACTCTGAGAGAGGACATGGTAGGGTGATGTATGACTCGTAAGTAGGTGTTCAGGATCACTTCGTGATCATTAGTTCACGTCTATTTATGCGAAGATCATCCCCTCTTATTCTTGTATTCGTAAGAGCATCTCTAATAGATGATGTATATTTTGGTGCTCCAAACCGGTGATGGTCCAAATTTGGAGCACCAAAAAGGTTTTTTTACATACCTGAAAAAGGCTCAACTCCAAAAGATGGTCCAAAACAGAGATGTAAAAAAAGAGCAACTCCAACAGATGGTCCAAAACGAAGATGCAAAACTGGTCAGGGGGCCGCGCGGCTGCTGTTCAGCCACTGTAGAGCCGCACATATTGTAAAAACATCTAAAACAACATAAAAAGTTATACATGTACACAATATCAAAGTATTACATAGTTCTTAAAATCCACGAGATCAGATGCAACACAAATACAACATAGTTTTACACAATACAACATAGTTTTTCACAAACATATAATGAATCTATGCGACTCTTTCACCATTGTGCTGCTTTACGGAATTGCCAATGTTGATGAACAATTCTTTCGAAATTCTGAAACGACGTCGAAAATAATTCTCCGAAAAAACAAGCTATGATCGAAAGTAGTTGTGCATCAACCGTTTGTGTGCACCAATCCATTCTCTCCGAATGAACGCACGACCATAGACGGAACCACTGTGCTTTGGCTTCTTCCCCTTGTGCATGGCCACTAGCATAGCAATGCCATCTTCTTCATGCAAATCAAATTCCTCTTCCAACAATGAATCATCCACAAATCAAACAACGTCCAACGATGCTCATCTACAATGTAGACAACGACCACCAAACATACTATCCAATCCCAATTTAAATCATCAATTTTCCTTGTTTTTTTACCTTGGGGAATTTCGTCGAACACCTTGTGCATGGGGTGGAACAAGATGGCCGGTTGTTGGATTGGTCATTGATGCAGACAGCTACAGATGGCGACGGAGAGGAGAATGGAGTACGGCGGCCGGCGAAGCGGAGCTATATGGGCCGTCGGACTGCCGGAGTCGGCGAATCCAGTTGTGGCTGCTTACCAAAATGGTGGTGCCAGGGCATCTGTGAGACGCCCTCCAGCGGGGCAGGCGACGCGGGCTAGGGCGGCAGAGGGTAGTGGCGGGAATTTGGGACGACGGCGGCGACCGCGACAGCGCCGACGACTTTCGGTGGTTGGTGCTCGGTCGTGGGTGGGCGGTCGCGAGGCAGAAGGGAATGAACTAGAGGTTAGTCGTTTGGGGGGCGGAGGCGGTTTTACATTAGTTGTATCTCGTGATGTAAATTTGCATCACGAAGTTTTCATTTTTACATCTCCGGGAGGCGGTGATGTAATTTTTTTTACATATGGACCATCTGTTGGAGCAGGCTTCTTTGCTCATGAAGATCCAAAAGTTGGGTATTTTTACACATGGACCGTCTATTGGAGATGCTCTAAGTTAGCCACTAAAATAATTTGCTTAGTTGCTTGCTGTAGCCTCGCCACTTAAAAATACCTCACGCATTAAGCTTTGCTAGTCTTGATACCTTTGGAAATGACATTGCTGAGTCACTGTGGCTCACATATTACTACAACAACATTTGCACGTAGAGGTAAAGTGATATTTTGACGTGAGCGTGATGATTGTTATATTTGGAGTTTCTACCTGTTATTCTTCTTCATCGATCATAGGATGGGTTCCAGGCCGGCAGCCTGGGATAGCAAGGATGGACGTCGTTCTTTTATCATTTTTTCGTCCTTAGTCGGACCCTGCTCTTCTACATGATGTTTGAATGTATTGTTGTATTGAGATGTTCCTGTTGTAGCTTGTGGCGAGTGTAAGACAATTACATATAATCATCTCTTTTGTACATGTACTTGTAACGATATCCATTCTTGCAAAACGATGATATGCGCTTCTATCCCCGCTGATGCCCTGGAGCCAAAATAAGTATAGGATCGCATCTTGGGCATTAAAAGTTGGTATCAGAGTCATACCGACCTAGGATCCCCCTTGATTGATCGAACTTAGCCGAGTCGAGTCTAGTGAAAAACTACTTTGAGTCTAGTTATATATGAGAGAGTAGGATTCTTTTTACTCCTCTTCTATGCTTGATACGTCTCAAACATATCTATAATTTTTGATGGTTTCATGTTGTTATCTTGTCATCTTTGGATGTTTTATGCACCTTTTATATCTTTTTGGGACTAACTTATTAATTCAGTGCCAAGTGCCAGTTCCTGTTTTTTCTGTGTTTTTTGGCTCTTTTCAGATCTGATTTTGGAACGGAGTCCAAACGGAATAAAATCCCCGAAATGATTTTTTCCCGAATGGAAGAAGATCAGGGGGCCTCTAGGCCAAGCCAGGTGGGCTCCGAGGAGCCCACAAGGTCCCACTCCGCCACCTGGGGGAGGCGGCGGTGTTAGGGCTTGTGGCCTCCTTGGCCGCCCCCTGACCTAGATCCTTGGCCTATATATTCCCAGAAATACAGCAAAAAATCAAGGGAGCCTCGATAATACTTTTCCGCCGCCGCAAGCTTCTGTTTCCGCGAGATCTCATCTGGAGACCCTTCCCGGCGCCCTGCCGGAGGGGACTTTGGAGTTGGAGGGATTCTTCATCATCATCATCGCCCCTCCAATGACTCGTGAGTAGTTCACTTCAGACCTACGGGTCCGTAGTTAGTAGCTAGATGGCTTCTTCTCTCTCTTGGATCTTCAATACAAAGTTCTCCATGATCTTCATGGAGATCTATTCGATGTAATCTTCTTTGGCGGTGTGTTTGTCGAGATCCCATGAATTGTGGATTTGTGATCAGATCATCTATGATATATATTTGAGTCTTTTCTGATTTCTTATATGCATGATTTGATATCCTTGTAAGTCTCTTCGAGTCTTATGTTTTGTTTGGCCAACTAGATCTATGATTCTTGCAATGGGAGAAGTGCTTGGTTTTGGGTTCTACCATGTGGTGACCTTTCCCAGTGACGGTAGGGGCAGCAAGGCACACATTAAGTAGTTGCCATCAAGGGTAACAAGATGGGCTCTATCGTTGATATGAGATTGTCCATCTACATCATGTCATCTTGCTTAAGGCGTTACTCTGTTCTTTAGGACTTAATACACTAGATGCGTGTTGGATAGCGGTCGACGTGTGGAGTAATAGTAGTAGATGCAGAAAGTATCGGTCTACTTGTTTTGGACGTGATGCCTATAGATATAATCATTGCCATAGATATCGTCACGACTTTGCGCGGTTCTATCAATTGCTCGTCATTAATTTGTTCACCCACCGTCTACTTGCTTTGATGAGAGAAGCCACTAGTTAACACTGCGGCCTCGGGTCTATTCACATCCATCGTTTACACCTCCGCTTTTACTTTGCTTTGTTACTTTGTTGCTTTCACTTCTCACTTGGTGAACAATCTATAAGGGATTGACAACCCCTTCAGAGCGTTGTGAGCAAGCTTTTGTGTTTGTGCAGGATCTTGTGATACTCCTCCACTAGATTGATACCTTGGTTCTCAAACTGAGGGGAATACTTAGCACCACTGTGCTACATCACCCTTTCCGCTTCGAGGGAACACCAACGCAAGGCTCCAAGGCCACGGGGGAAATCCTTTGCATATTTGCCTAGGAAGTCCCTTAAGGGTTAGCCGCAGCAGAAGGATTTCTGGTGCCGTCGACACGACTATTCATGTCGCCGTTGCAAGAGAAGCACAGCTGACATCAACGCTCTGGTGAGGAATCCTCACGTAATAATTTTTATTCTACTCCTCTTCTCATTCAATTTTTCTAGGATCACGCGGGTATTTTCGAACCTATATGATGTCAATGTGACGGAATTCTGACTTGGTGCCTCATGTGTGAATTGATTTCTGTCGAGGAGTTGAGCTCCAAGGGGTTTTTGACATATCGTTATCATTCACCTTCCTTAGTATCTCAAGACGCGGACATCGAAACACATCTATACTTTTCTTGGTGGCAAATAGTGTTGTTACTTTCCCCAGTACTGTGTAGAGATAGCTCAGATGATCTACCGGGTTTGGTATCATTGTGTTTTCGAAATTCTGAGATAGATGAATTTGCGGAATTTCTGGATGTGTGTTGATAGTTGCAGGAAAGGTTTGTAGTTAATTACACTGATTAGGTTCCTGGACTCGCAACCTCATAACATAACCAAGAAAGATTTCAGAAGTTCTCAAGTGGGAATTAAAGTAGTTACCTAGAATTATCTTCCAACAGATGCATGATGTGAGGTTGGGGCTCGACATCTAGTGGATTCGTTTGTTCACGGTCTTTCTTACAAAGGATCGTCTCGATATGCTTTATCACATATGCTCTGCCAAGCCTTGTAGTTCGCTACGCCTAGGGAGCATATTCGAGCGTCTTTTCAATATGACAATCCAATGTATTATCGACCCTTGCGATCCTTTCCACGAAAATATTGAGAAAATCTGTGTCATGAATTTGTTTCCGGCTTGTTTAGTAAGCCTCATCCTTTGTTTTGTTGGAATATGGTAATTTAAGTTGCTTCGATGTCAAATGGTGATTTCATATCTTTTAAGTGGTGTTCTCATATTTATATGAGAGTGCTAACACTTTGCTCAATCAATTGTCATGTTAATTCTTTTCAACCGGAGTGCTTTTCTTCAAGATAATTCAATTCTCTCCAATATTTGCAAGATCAATCCTCATAATTCTTTCAGGTATTCGTCTCATCTGCCCCAGATTGTCCTTGCTTTTCCCCACCCTCCTGACCTTTTTATTCAATGATTAAATTATCATCCAAGTGTCTTTCTTTACATTCTTGCTTTTGCTATCTTTTCCTCCATATTCTATCACGTCATGCATTGTAAAGATTCTCATGAGTTTCGAGTTCATCATTCTTCATTCTTTTTTTCTTGTCCGGTGGATTCAATTCAAGATTTAGGTGTTCATCAAATCCTTTCATTCGTTAAGTGCCTTACCACATGGGAAATTCTTATTCAAGCCTATCTTGTTTATTCATCTCTCTCTATTCTATCCAGAGTGCAGAAGATATCTTAGAAGATTCATGTTTTCATAAAATCCTTCAACTATTTCGAGGTGCTCAACCTCATCAAGTTTTCATTTGTACTGTTGCAATCTGTCTTGTCTAAGTAATCAATACAACTGTGTTTCCTTTTGAGTGGGCCCATAACCCACAAGTTTTTCGAGGATCTTACCTAGCCGTTTTAATCTTTTCCGGAGATCTCTAATTATTTTCAAGTATGACGTAAGAATGATGTTCATTAATTGTATCACTTCTCCAAGATCATTTTAAAATTATTTTCATCATTGGATCAACCTCTTCCTTCATTATTTCGTAGTGCATGAGTAATTCTTGGTGGTGTTTCTTGCCATAATTCTTAGCTTGGAAGGCCGAAGAAGTGTTTCTCTTAAATCTAGGTTCGTTATTTTGAAGGTTCATGTTTCAGCTTGTTGGTATCCTTTCAAATTGTTTTTGATCATGCTAATTCCTTCCATATCTATCCGGTGCATTTCAATGTTGTGTTTTTTATCGATCCTCCAAATGTCACATCCCTGGAACCCTAACCAAGGTTTAGCATGGTGCTCACATTTTGTTTGCATTGCATCCAAGAAAATGGCAACAAGATCAAAGTAAGTGGTGAAGGGAAACTTAAAACCCTAGCCACGTCTCAATTCAAAGGAATTATAAACATAGTCAAATCAATGAACCCAAAATGGCCTCAAGAAAAGTTCAAATTTTCTGATAATTCTTGAAAACAAATAAGCAATGAAGGAAACCATTTCCTTTATACTTTTGACATTTTGAATAAATGCAAAAGACTACTGGTTTCAAGTTTTAAATTTGAATTCAAAGATTTATAGTTTTCAAAAATGCTGAAAACTTTATGGGTGATTGGAAATATTCCAACTAACACCCCAGCATTTTTCAAACTATTTATAGTTTGATTGTGAAGCCAAAATAAATGGGAAACAATGTTAGTAAATAAAACAGAAGAAAAAGAGAAAGAATGAGAGCTTACCTGTTATCTGTCGCCGGCCCAGCCCACCATGGGCTCCCCGGTCATCTTCCTCCTCCTGCCAGTAGGCAGAGGAGAAGATGAGCACGACGCCCAAGCCCCGGCCACCTCCTGCCTGCCTGCTCGCTGCTGGAGGCCCCCAGGAGCGCCAGCGCGACGCCCCGAGCCTACTTCTCCTCCTCCCCGCGGCCTTATATCCTCCCCTCTGCCTCTCGTTCCCCTTTCCCCTCTCGGATCTCACTCTCCCCGAAGCTCCGGTCGCCGTCGATCCGTCGCCTCTCGGTCCTCCCCGACCCTGCTGGCAGCTTCACAAGAACCACCGTGAGCTCCTCTTCCCGTTTCCCCGCTTCCCGAGGACATTCCCCTCCTCTAACCCCGTTAGCCGCCGGAGCCCGAAGGTCCTCGTCACCGTCCATGTCCTTGCTGTCGTTGTGGTACCCCGCTCGCGAGACCGAGCTCAGAAATGAGCTCCTGGAGCTGTGTAGATGCCGTAGGGCCCCTCTCCCAGCTCGCTAGCGTCTCGCAACGCCACTCCCGACGATGCCCGAGCCGCAGCTGACCTTGTCGCCGGCGTGGATTCCGGTGACCACTGGGTCCAGCTCCTCCCCCTTTAGATGCGGCGCTTCACTAGCTAGCCGTAGCACTAAACCACACCCAAAACCGATGTCTGTAGCGTCGTTTAGCTCAACTCCGGCGAGTCCTCCGCCGCGCCCGTTGTCGCTGTCGGCCATATTCCGGTGGGGGCCGACGTGGTCAACCCAATTACCCACTAAACACCCCCCCCCCCTAGCCACTGAAAGTGGGCCCCAGGGTGGGTCAAACCCCAGTTAGGGGCTGGTCAACTCGGGGATTAGTCCCTGGTCACTGACGAGTGGACCCCAGTGGTCAGGTTTGACCTGGCCCAGCCTCTGTTGACCAGAGACGTCACTGTGACGCAATAAAGGGATTTTCTAATATAAAAATAATTCTAGAAATATCTAAAACTTCTAAAAATCATAGAAAATAATCCGTAAGACCAATGAAAATAATTTATATATGAAAAAGTATCAGAAAAATTCAAGAAATCTGAATATGTCATTTTCAAACATGTATGAAAATGTTACTGAACACAAACATGTAGATTAATGAATAAGTTAATTCTTATAAATACTTTGGAGATGGAATTTGGAAATTATTTAAATTTCACTACAAATGATATGATCAAACACTGTCCAAATCACAAACCAGCAACCTAACATGTCATTCCATGCATGTTAAAAGCAAGTTGATCTGAGCATCAGGTCGAATCAATTAAAATGGTATCCGAGAATACCTCGTTTGAAGTAATACTTGAATTTGATTCAAATCAACTTCAAACCTAATAAATGTTAGCTATAATAGTATACCACTTTGCATCCTCATTCCATGCTCATGCATCATCTTGTTGCATATGCTTGTTATTGATTGTTGTCACTCGTTTCGGTAGGCTCCGCTCCTCCGGATTCCACCGAATATCCGACTGACGGATATTGTCCCTCCTCTGAGCAACAAGGCAAGCAACCATTTTGATCATCCCGATAAATCCCATGTTCTCGCTCCTGCACTTACTTATTGCATTAGGATCAAATGCTTCAAATGCTTTTGACACGTTAGTTGAACCCACTTCCTTTGCATGACCTATCCTTGTCACAGTAAATAGCTGAACCTTGCAACCTAGCATACCTGGTAGTTTATTGAGCCATGATGTGCCTTATCCTGCTATGCATGCTATGCTTAGAGTTGTGTATGGTCTGTCATCTGGGAGATGAACAGAATTGTGATAATGTGTTCTGTAAATAAAGGTTGTGAGTTGAACCTGATTTGGTAAAGGTACCGGTGAAAGGCTGTGTAGGAGTACATGGCGGGTTGTTTCATTGGAACCGTCCTTAGGAACTGAGTTCCATGTATGTAATCCAAGACGAGATACTACCACATGCTGGGCCCTGAAATATGACCCTGCTCGACTTATTAATCGCTTAGTACTCGGTCCAGGAGTTGCAAGTAGTTTCTGGTGTTTATAGTCATTATGGAGGCCGTGCATGGTGCTGACCTGAGAGGTGGGTTGTGATGCGGTAGGGAGTGGCACGGTGTACCAAGTGGCACCCGGATGGTGGGCTTGGGAACCCTGCGCACATCGTTTGGGGCCGTGGCGGAAACCTCGGCCGGACTTTCGTGCGGGTTACCCTCAGATAGGCGATAGACCTGGACTAGGTACTAGTGTGGTTAACGGTCGTGGCCGACTCCCTCACTGGGCTTCCGCTTGAAGGTTGCCGAGGTGCATGATGTGCACATGGCGATAAGTGGCGAGAGCGTGTGTGACGAAGTACACCCCTGTAGGTTTATGATCTATTCGAATAGCCGCATCCGCGGATATGGACTACTTGGAGACATATGTTGTTCATAGATAACTTCAATGGCTACTCATAAAATTGTCAAGATAAGCGTGGGTGTCGTGGACAGCATTTCCGTATGGAGACGGAATGATTCCACGATGGAGTATTGTTGTGGTGTTAGTGGACTCGTGTGCGAGAAATCAAGTTGTCAAAAATTGTTTTAAAATGTAAGTTGTCTAGCCACGAGTCAAATGCTGGCTTTCCGCATGAAACCCCACAATTCCTTATTGATACATTGCATGAGTAGATAGTTATCCTAAAGTCTTGCTAAGTACCTCCGTACTCATGTTTGCTTAATAATTGTTGCAGAGATTGTTAATGACCCTAACGGAGGGTTCTTCCTAGACATCGACGACGACGAGTAGCTGGTGTCCCAGCTACGATCTGGCCCTAGGTTGGGTCTGTAGTATACTCAGGCCATGTGCCTTCTAGTTTCACCTGTCTGTACTGAGACAGTTTTAAACACTTCCGCTGGCTTGTAACTGAATGACTGCTATGATGGGTCGTGAGACCCTTACTGTGTAATATTATGTGTGTGGCTCTTCCGAGCCTTTTGAATAAAGCTTGTATGTTTATGGTTATGTTGTGATGCCATCGATGTATCTATACATATCGGTATGCCATGCATACGTGTGTCGTACTTGATATATATGGGGTTCGATTACCTAGCCGTAAACTTTAGTAGCACTCCTTACACGGAAATGCCCCTTTGTGATCCAACGAGCCATGGTAGCTCGCTACTGCTCCAGACACATTGGTTGACCGGCGTGTGTCCTTCTTAGCTGTTGTGTCTGTCCCCTTTGGGGAAATGTCACGCGATGTAATGGAGTCCTTGTAGCTTGCTATGACTCGTCTACATTCGCTGGTGACCGACACCTGCTTTTCTGGGTCATGTATGTCTGTCCCTGTGCGGAACTGCCACTTTGGTTTATGACTAGACATGTCGATCTCGGTTCTTTGTCATTCGAATGCTAGCCACACAATTGCATACGTGAGTCAAAAGGCGCAAACGGTCCCGGCTAAGGTAAGGCTGCAGCCGTGGGGTTAACCGTGGGTGAGACCGCAAAGGGATGGATGTGTTACAGGCTGGATTCCTATGGCTTAGGATCGGGGTCCCGACAGCGTTGGTATCAGAGCCTGACTGAATGTAGGACTACTAAACCAAACTAGTCGAAGTTGAGTCTAGAATTGCTTTAGTTATATATAAGGGAATTGTTTGTGGAAGTGAACGTAAGACTCTTGTTCTCTTCTCAAGTTATTCTATTCTGGTCATCCTCGTCTTTTCTGCGGGAATTAAGGACTAGGTTACCCATCTTCTTCTGGGCTCGTGTTTCTGATCGGTAGATTACAAGACTACGGGTCGAGAGTTATATTGGGTTTCTTTTATCCCTAGGAAAAAGGAAGTAAGTTTGATGATCAGAGAATTGAACTTGATAGTTGAGTGGTTACGCCATCCTATTTTTGGGGTTGTCTCAAAATTGTTTTTGAGCATTTACAGCCGTTATGCTGCCCAATTTTGCATTGAGAGCTCTAATGCTTTTGCATTACTCTCTATTTTCAGATGCCTGGATGACCTTCTCGTCAGGTGGTACGTATGACCAGGTGCATTGATGTTCCGGGTCATACGACCATGCTGGTCAGGGTGATGTCGGTGTGCGGTTACCGCTAGTACCCCGAGTACACAGTGGAGGAACAGTACCGAGACTTCAACCAGAGCCAGTATATCTGCACTGTTTGGCTATTTCTAGACTACCCTGGAGCTGAGGAGCCAATCCATTGGTCCTATGGGTTGGGAGTCACTGTTGACATGGCAGTACAAGATGTTGCCTATTCAATGCTGACCATTATGAGAGCGAGACATGCACTATTGCAGAATTCAGAGTTCTGCTATGTTCCTGCCTCTCTGCCTGGTGAAGAGGGATACCTCAGCGGAGTCTATTTTGATTCCTCTATGGAGGATCCGCTACTGCAGTCCACTACTGAGATGCTAGAGAACGGAGACAGGGATGCTCGTGCTCTCCGCATGGAGCTTTATGCTACTCGTGCCCGTCTATGGACGGCTTTGACGCAGCTGGCACCCGTAGTCCAGACAGGGTACGGAGATATGGAGATGCTGAACCCTGTTAGGACCCATCTTCCGGCCCACGTTGACTGGCCAGCTATAGGAGGAGTCACCGCTCTTCGAGGACCCCTACTACCACCAATCAGGGGACCGAGGCCACATCCGTGTCCTTATGGATCCCAGGGATCTCAGGCCAGAGTGTTTCCTCATCCGCAGGTTGAGCTTCCAGGCCATGGAGGTAATCTCTATGAGATGTTCTATGCGGATGCCTGAGCTGTGAATGGAAGGATAGTATGGTAGTAGCCGTACGTTCACAGTCCTGCGTGACTCGTGAAGTATGCTTGTGATGTGAAATGAATTCCGGAGGCCTAGATAAATAATGTATAGGAAGCTTGTAAGCCTCTGATGAGTAGTTTCATAATTTCAGTAGTTTGCTCTTCGATTAAGGTTGTATTGAACTATGTAAGGGTGTGTATGAACCATGGTGTATATATAGCAGATGCTTGTTACCATGTTGTTCGGATATTCATTTCCGCATTCCGTGTGTTCAGTACATTCTTAATCCATAGCTAGTATTGATATGATATTGGTCTAAGCTGTGAGTTTGTTTGTTAGGATGGTGTTCACCAGGTTGAACCGTGCCCCTGCTCATGAGCAAGGCGAGGGTAGTCAAGCGTCGTAGGAAGACCTGCCTCACCCGCCCTCTCTGACGGAAGTTATGCTTGAGGCAGAGAGGAACAAAAGAGAGACCAACCGACTGTTAGAGCGTATTGACCAGAATATGGCTCGTCAGCCTAGGAATGCTGCAGTGTCCCTCAACGACTTTGTGAAGCTGAATCCTCCAAAGTTCCATCACTCCGTCGATCCCCTCGACGGTGATGATTGGTTGTGCAGCATCTCATGCAAGATTCGCTCTGCGAATGTTTCTAAGGCCGACAAGGTGACCTTTGCAACGTATTTTCTGGAAGGACCCGCCAATCTGTGGTGGGAGAACTTTGAAGCTATGCGTCCTGCTAAACGAGCAGCCACATGGGCATACTTCAGTACAGCCTTCCGTCTGCACCATATTCCAGAGGGCCTAATGGACAGAAAGAGAGAGGAGTTCTGAGCTTTCACCCAGGGCAAGTTGACCGTGGATGCCTATAGCCGCGAGTTCGGTAACCTCGCCCGCTATGTAACAAAGGAGGTGTCTACTGACGCCAAGAAGCAAGCAAGATTCCGTAAGGGTCTGAGCCCTGAGCTTCGTCGTGATCTGCGGCTCCACGAGTGTGCAAGCTTTCAAGCCCTGGTCAACAAGGCGATCAGTGCCGAGACTGGTCATACCGACTTTGAAGCCACAAGGAAGCACTCCCGTGACTTTGGCTCGTCATCTGGTTCCGCGTTTCCGAAATGCAGGCTGTGGCTGCTGAACAGTTCTCTGCCGCCAAGATACACTCCGAGGCCATCCTACGTGGCGCCTCAGACGAATCATACCAACCCTCCAGCAAAAACTTATGGTGGTCCAGCTAGCAATGCTGCACTACGTGCCAACCAAGTGATATGCTACAAGTGTGGAGAACCAGGGCACTATTCCCGTGAGTGTCCTCAAAATGTGGGTGCCAAGCAACCCGGAAAGTCCGTCGGGCAAGGCAAGTCGGGCAAAGCTTACTATGTGAAGCCAACTCCTACACGTGGTCGTGTGAACTATGTCTCAGCAAAAGAAGTTGCACAGGATCCCGACGTCATACTGGCTACGCTTCTTGTTAATCATCACCCAGCGTTTGTTCTCTTTGACACTGGGTCTTCTCATTCCTTCATTTCAGAAAGTTATGCACAGTTGCATAACATGTCTTTTTGTGATATGCCAATCCCATTGGTTGTCCAAACTCCTGGTAGTAAATGGCAAACCTCTAGGATAACCTATGACAATGAAATTCTAGTAGACAGGCTAGTTTTTCTAGCCTCATTGATAGCCTTGAAATCTTCAGACATGAATATCATCTTGGGTATGGACTGGATGTCAGCTCACTATGCCAAGATTGATACTCATTCTAGAAATGTTCAGCTTACCCATCCCTCGGGTGAGATAGTCAATGTCTCTACTCGAGTTGCCAAATGCCAACTCTATTCCCTAAATGCCAACCCTCTTCCGGAACTTGAAGACATCCCGATTGTCCGTGACTTCCCGGATGTTTTTCCAGAGGAACTGCCAGGAATTCCACCTGACAGAGATGTAGAGTTTGTGATAGATCTTGTTCCGGGAACTGTCCCAATAGCCTGAAGACCATATAAGATGGCACCCCTGGAGCTCGCCGAACTTAAGAAGCAACTAGATGAGGCCTTGAATAAAGGTTTCATTTGTCCTAGATCTTCTCCTTGGGCTTGCCCCGTCCTCTTCGTCAAGAAGAAAGATGGAATGGATCGGATGGTTGTAGATTACCGACCAGTTAACCTGGTCACCATAAAGAACAAGTATCCGCTCCCCAGGATCAATGATCTGTACAATCAGCTCGCTGGATCCTCAGTATTCTCCAAAATGGATTTGAGGTTGGGATACCATCCAATCAAGATCAAGAACGGGGACATTCCAAAAACGGCTTTTGTTACTTGTTATAGCCAATACTAGTACACCGTCATGTCCTTCGGTTTAACCAATGCCCCAGCCACCTTCTCTCGACTGATGAATTCAGTCTTCATGGAGTATTTGGATAAATTGGTCGTGGTATACCTCGATGATATTCTCATCTACTCGAAGAACGAACAAGAACATGCCGAGCATCTAAGGGTGGTATTGATGAAACTTCGAGAGCATCGCCTTTATGCCAAGTTTTCAAAATGTGAATTTTGGTTACCAGAAGTAACCTATCTAGGTCACGTAATCTCTGGTAAGGGTATTGCTGTCAATCCCGAGAGAGTTCAAGCCGTCCTTGATTGGACTCAACCTGAATCGGTTAAGCAAGTTAGGAGTTTTCTTGGTCTAGCGAGCTATTGTCGCCGCTTTGTCGAGAATTTCTCCAAGGTTGCAAAGCCTCTAACTGAACTCCTCAAGAAGGATAAAAAGTTCGAGTGGACACCACAGTGTGAGCATAGTTTTCAGGAACTGAAAAGACGCCTGAATTCCTCACCTGTGTTGCTACCACCAGATTTTTCTAAGGACTTTGTTATCTATTGCGACGCCTCGCGACAAGGATTAGGTGGCATTCTCATGCAAGATCGTCATGTGATCGCATACGCATCTCGACAGTTGCGTCCACATGAGGATAGTTATCCCACACATGACCTTGAGCTTGCAGTTGTGGTCCATGCACTAAAAACCTGGCGACATTACCTTATGGGTAGTCGTTGCGAAATATTCACTGATCACCAAAGTCTGAAATATATCTTCACCCAGCCGGATTTGAATCTCAGGTGAAGATGGTGGGTTGAGTTGATCTCATATTATGACTTAGGGATAGCTTACACCCCGGGGAAGGCCAATGTTATGGCTGATGCACTAAGTCGAAAATCTTATTGTAACAATTTGATGCTACAACAAGGTCAACCACATCTCTATGAGGACTTTCGGAAGTTGAATCTTCATATTGTTCCTCAAGGATTCCTTTCTACCCTGGTGGCGAAGCCTACCCTTAAGGATCAAATTATAGCTGGCCAGAAGCGTGACAAGGGTATATCATGTATCAACGAGAATATTATTAGCGGAAACGCTAAAGAATTTTCCATGAATGATCAAGGTGTTGTGTTCTTCCAGAATCGTCTAGTGGTTCCTAAGAACCTACATCTAAGGCAGTTAATTCTTAAGGAGGCCCATGATTCTCCCGGTAGTACTAAGATGTATCAGGACCTACGCCAGAGGTTCTGGTGGACTAGGATGAAGAGAGAAATTGCTGAGTTCATTGCTAACTGCGACGTTTGTCGTCGAGTTAAGGCAGAACATCAAAGGCCTGCCGGCACCCTTCAACCTTTAGCTATTCCTGAATGGAAATGGGATAAAGTTAGTATGGATTTCATTACTAGATTTCCCAAGACCAAGAAAGGAAATAATGTTATATTTGTGGTCATTGACCGTCTTTCCAAAGTAGCTCATTTTCTCCCCGTTCGTGAGAGTATAACAGCTAGCCAGCTAGTGGAGTTATATATCTCTCGAATAGTGTCTCTTCATGGTGTTCCCCTGGAGATTAACTCGGACCGTGGGAGTATCTTTACTTCTCGCTTCTGGGAAAGTTTTCAGAATGCCATGGGGACTCACTTATCTTTTAACACTGCTTTCCATCCCCAATCAAGTGGTCAAGTAGAAAGAGTGAATCAAATCCTAGAAGATATGCTCCGAGCTTGTGTTATATCATTCGGTATGAATTGGGAGAAGTGCCTTCCATTCGCCGAATTTGCTTATAACAATAGTTATCAGTCAACCTTGGGCAAAGCTCCTTTTGAAGTTCTCTATGGACGAAGATGTCGAACACCTCTTAATTGGTCAGAAACCGGAGAGAGGCAACTCTTTGGCCTGGATATGATCCAGGATGTAGAAGAGCAGGTTTGCATTATTCGTGAAAAGTTGAAAACAGCCCAGTCTCGTCAAAAGAGCCAATATGATCGTCATCATAAGGCTGTGACCTTTGAAGTTGACGAGAAGGCTTACCTTCAGGTTACACCTTTGAAGGGTACCCATCGATTCGGTATCAAGGGCAAGTTGGCTCCTCGTTACATTGGTCCTTTTCTCATTCTTGCCAAACGAGGAGAAGTTGCCTACCAGTTGGAACTTCCTCCGCATCTTTCCAAGGTTCATGATGTCTTCCATGTCTCGCAACTCAGGCGTTGCTTTTTGGATCCTATCCGTGAAGTGGACCACAAAACGCTTGATCTCCAAGATAACCTTTCTTATCGAGAATACCCTGTTCGTATTCTCGACCAAGCTGAGCGTACTACTAGACGTCGGAACATTAAGTTTCTTAAAGTTCAATGGTCAAATCATTCTGAGAAAGAGGCAACATGGGAAAGAGAGGATCGTCTTCGACAAGAGTATCCCGCGCTATTCCGGACGACTTCTAAATCTCGGGACAAGATTCTTTTCAGTGGGGGTGAGTTGTCACATCCCTGGAACCCAAACCAAGGTTTAGCATTGTGCTCATAATTTCTTTGCATTGCATCCAAAAAAATGGCAACAAGATCAAAGTAAGTGGTCAAGGGAAACTCAAAACCCTAGCCACTTCTCAATTCAAAGGATTTATAGACTTATTCAAATCAATGAACCCAAAATAGCCTCAAGAAAAGTTCAACTTTTCTGATAATTCTTGAAAACAAATAAGCAATGGACCCCACTGGTCAGGTTTGACCTAGCCCAGCCTCTGTTGACCAGAGACGTCACTGTGAAGCAATAAAGGGATTTTCTAATATAAAAATAATTCAAGAAATATCTAAAACTTCTAAAAATCATAGAAAATAATATGTAAGACCAATGAAAATAATTTATGTATGAAAAAGTATCAGAAAAATTCAGGGAATCTGAATATGTCATTTTCAAACATGTTTGAAAATGTTACTGAACGCAAACATGTAGATTAATGAATAAGTTAATTCCTATAAATACTTTGGAGATGGAATTTGGAAATTATTTAAATTTCACTACAAATGATATGATCAAACACTGTCCAAATCACAAACCAGCAACCTAACATGTCATTCCATGCATGTTAAAAGCAAGTTGATCTAAGCATCAGGTCGAATCAATTAAAATGGTATCCGAGAATACCTCGTTTGAAGTAATACTTGAATTTGATTCAAATCAACTTCAAACCTAATAAATGTTAGCTATAATAGTATACCACTTTGCATCCTCATGCCATGCTCATGCATCATCTTGTTGCATATGCTTGTTATTGATTGTTGTCACTCTTTTCGGTAGGCTCCGCTCCTCCGGATTCCACCGAATATCCGACTGACGGATATTGTCCCTCCTCTGAGCAACAAGGCAAGCAACCATTTTGATCATCCCGATAAATCCCATGTTATCGCTCCTGCACTTACTTATTGCATTAGGATCAAATGCTTCAAATGATTTTGCCACGTTAGTTGAACCCACTTCCTTTGCATGACCTCTCCTTGTCGCAGTAAATAGCTGAACCTTGCAACCTACCATACCTGGTAGTTGCTTGAGCCATGATGTTCCTTATCCTGCTATGCATGCTATGCTTAGAGTTGTGTATGGTCCGTCATCTGGGAGATGAACAGAATTCTGATAATGTGTTCAGTAAGTAAAAGTTGTGAGTTGAACCTGATTTGGTAAAGGTACCGGTGAAAGGTTGTGTAGGAGTACATGGCGGGTTGTTTCATTGGAACCGTCCTTAGGAACTGAGTTCCGTGTATGTAATCCAAGACGAGATACTTCCACATGTTGGGCCCTCAAATATGACCCCGCTCAACTTATTAATCGCTTAGTACGCAGTCCAGGAGTTGCAAGTAGTTTCTGGTATTTATTGTCATGTTGGAGGCCGTGCATGGTGCTGACCTGAGAGGTGGGCTGTGATGCGGTAGGCAGTGGCACGGTGTACCAAGTGGCACCCGGATGGTGGGCTTGGGAACCCTGTGCACATCGTTTGGGGCCGTGGCGGAAACCTCGGCCGGACTTTCGTGCGGGTTACCCTCAGATAGGCGATAGACCTGGACTAGGTACTAGTGTGGTTAACGGTCGTGGCCGACTCCCTCGCTGGGCTTCCGCTTGAAGGTTGCCGAGGTGCATGACGTGCACATGGCGATAAGTGGCGAGAGCGTGTGTGACGAAGTACACCCCTGCAGGGTTATGATCTATTCGAATAGCCGCGTACGCGGATATGGACTACTTGGAGACATATGTTGTTCATAGATAACTTCAATGGCTACTCATAAAATTGTCAAGATAAGCGTGAGTGTCGTGGACGGCATTTCCGTATGGAGACGGGATGATTCCACGATGGAGTATTGTTGTGGTGTTAGTGGACTCGTGTGCGAGAAATCATGTTGTCAAAAATTGTTTTAAAATGTAAGTTGTCTAGCCACGAGTCAAATGCTGGCTTTCCGCTTGAAACCCCACAATTCCTTATTGATACATTGCATGAGTAGATAGTTATCCTAAAGTCTTGTTGAGTACCTCCGTACTCATGTTTGCTGAATAATTGTTGCAGAGATTGTTAATGACCCTAACGGAGGGTTCTTCCTAGACATCGACGACGACGAGTAGCTGGTGTCCCAGCTACGATCTAGCCCTAGGATGGGTCCGTAGTATAGTCAGGCCATTTGCCTTCTAGTTTCACCTGTCAGTACTCAGACAGTTTTAAACACTTCCGCTGGCTTGTAACTGAATGACTGCTATGATGGGTCGTGAGACCCTTACTGTGTAATATTATGTGTGTGGTTCTTCCGAGCCTCTTAAATAAAGCTTGTATGTTTATGGTTATGTTGTGATGCCATCGATGTATCTATAAATATCGGTATGCCATGCGTACGTGTGTCGTACTTGATATGTATGGGGTTCGATTACTTAGCCGTAAACTTTAGTAGCACTCCTTATAGGGAAATGCCCCTTTGTGATCCAACGAGCCATGGTTGCTCGCTACTGCTCCGGACACATTGGTTGACCGGCATGTGTCCTTCTTAGCTGTTGTGTCTGTCCCCTTTGGGGAAATGTCACACGATGTAATGGAGTCCTTGTAGCTTGCTACGACTCGGCTACATTCGCTGGTGACCGACACCTGCTTTGCTGGGTCATGTATGTCTGTCCCTGTGCGAAACTGCCACTTTGGTTTATGACTAGACATGTCGATCCGGGTTCTTTGTCATTGGAATGCTAGCGAGACAATTGCATACGTGAGTCAAAAGGAGCAAATAGTCCCGGCTAAGGTAAGGCTGCAGCCGTGGGGTTAACCGTGCGTGAGACCGCAAAGGGATGCGATGTGTTACAGGCTGGATTCCTATGGCTTAGGATCGGGGTCCTGACACCAAAGGCTATCATTTCAGAAGATTTCTTTGTTCTCAGCTTTCAACTCTCGTTCAAGTGTTTTCCCTTCATTTGTATCTCAATTATTCCGGTGCCTTGTTGAAGTTTTTTGTTAGACGGCTCAAGATCTCGTTAATTCTATTCATTCGTTCTCGTGTATCTCTGTTAATTCTATTCATTCGTTCCAATTCTTACCGATGTCTCATTCAAGACTTCTTCAAGTTCATTCCCTATCTCTCTCTTCAATTCTTTTCAAAAAGAATAAGGGGCATGCAAAATCTGTTACTTGTCATCAATTTAACTCGATGAAGGATAAACATAACATAATTCTTATTCTTGTTCATCTAGGCGATTTCAATTCTTCTGCCGGAATCGTTCATGATATCAAATTCTTGATTGTAAGTTGTTCATCTCTTCTTTTTCCAGAGTTCCAAGTTTTCTCTAGTATCTCATCACGAAGCTTCATCTAAGTGTTGCAAGTACATAATCTTGTTCTTTTCAACCTTCAATTCTTTTCTATCATCCTTTCATTCGGGAGTCCTTCCCGGAGATTCTTCATAGTTGTTCATCAAGGATTTTGTTCATTCTCAAGGTATTCTTCAAGATTCTTGTTGGAGAACCTCAAGGGTTCTTTCTATTGCATTTCAAACAGCAATTCTTCCTCCATTATTCCATTAAGGTGGTGTTATAGCATTCTTGATTCATGAGGAGTTTCGAAGAGAATTTGTTTCAAGACTAAGGTATTTAAACCCACCAATTTCTTTGATCATGATACATTTACAACCAATGATTTCTTCACTCATGCTATATTGGATTGGATTTCACCTAAAGATTTTTCTGAGGATTGTTCCTATTATGGTGTTTATTGTTGACTCAATGTATCCTCTTGGTGGAAGATGTTTTGCATATCTAGTTGTTCCCAAGCAATCTCTGTTTACGTTAGTGGTCGGTTGTCACCTCATTATTTGAGATGGTTTTCATAAGTCCACTACAAATCCTATTCTTTTCTTTGTTGGTTTTCTAATAGATCCGTTCAATCATTCCTTCCAAGGATGCTTTTCAAATTCAATTATGGTAGAAGTTGTCGTTTTCTTCTCCGTCAAATTATCTAGCTTCTATTCTTTGTTCCGCATGCGTTATGATGTTGCTCTCTTTGAATTAATCATCTTGTGTTATCAAGATCATGTTCTTTATCCATTTAACCAGAGTGTTGTGTATTCTTTTCAACATCTTCCATCTTATCAAGTTTTGCCTCTATTTCCTATATAAGTGTTGCCCAAATTTCTTTTGAATTCTTGTTTGTTCCCTATGTCATTCTTCGTCTCTTTGCAACCTTCAACGATCATTGGTTTCACTCGTTTGTCAAATATGCAACTAAGTTTTACCTCTTGCTCTTTATTTTCCTCTACTAATTCGAAGATCTCGGGTCGAGATATGTTGTTAGCGGAGGAGAGTTGTAACACCCCGGAACCGATGCTCTAGAAGATTCCCTTTTTATTCCATTGTCGTCATGTGATTCGCTTGGTTGTCGCGTTCGTCATCGCATCATTCACATCATCCGCAATACACCGACACTCCGTTTCCATCATTTTTGAAACTTGCATCCGTTCGTAGTTGTCAGTCCTCTCCGTTTTTGCCGTTGACCGTTTGAGACCAACCACAAACGCACGCGCCCATGACATTGTTAAAATATTGTTTTCAAAAGTGTGTATAAAACTTTGTTGGATGGGTTGAAAGTTGGTGTGTGGTCTTATTTTATTGTAGGTAGACTGTGTGCCAAATTTCATTGCATTCGGAGTTCGTTCGATACCCAAAACGTTAAACCTATAGAAGCACTATAGCCGGTCAAATAGCACACACTTTTTGTAATTCAAAACATGTCGCCGGGCTTCCCGTTTTCCCTCTCATCTCTGCCTAGCCTCTCTGCACACTACATCGACATCCTCACAACCTAGTTAGAAACTCCCTCGGACCCAAACCCGACGGTTGTGACCGTTGGGTCCGGATGAACCCCATTATACCTCAAACCATCATCGTTTTTCCAATTAGACTCCCCTAGCCTACTATCTCAACCGTCCAATCTCAATCGGAGGGTCCTAACCCTAGTCTACTTCGCTATATATAGACCACCTAGACCTAATCCTAAAAAACCTCCGCCTGTACAATCGCCGCCGCCACCCACACCTGGTCGCCTCCCACCTCGGGATCGTCCCAACCAGATCCACCCACCAGCCACCACTCACAGCCACAACTTCCTCCTGCAAGCTGCACGAGCCAACCTCCTCCCCTGCCTCCTCGACGCTTCCGGATGCCCGGAGCACCTCCTCGGCCGCGAGGAAGCCCAGCTGCCATCCAAGCCTCGCTGGCAAGCAATAGCAGGACCGCCCAGATCCCTTGTCCCCGAGCGAGATTTCCCTCGCCTCGCCGGACGTTGCCCACAACCACAATCCCTGCCGCGAGCCGCCGCAAATGTCGGTCGTCCTCGCGCCCCCTGTGCTCCTCTCCCTTCCCTGACCTATCTCCCTCTCCTTGTTCCCGTGATGCAGAGAACCATGCCGCAGCTATGACGCATCGTCCATCCCAATGGAGCTCCATGCCTTCGTTGTCATGGTCGACCGTCATGAGCCCCACCATCAAGAATGGAATAGACGCCCCGGATCCGCCTCCCTCAACCTCGCCCATGCCCTTGGGACCCCTCGGACCTTGCCACCACGCCCCGGGAGCCGTCGTGCCCGACCCAACCTCTACATCAAGCAGAGGAGGATGAAGGCTCTACCCCAACCATCTGCCTCGCCCTACACTATCACACCATCCGAACGATGCGAGGAACCACGCCCCACTTCTTTCCACACGTCCGCTAGTGCTCAAAAGCTTGCTCAACCGCCGCTGCTTGGTCCTCTCGCCGGCAAGAATATTTGTGGTGCCATGGCTAAAGGTCAAGATTTTTGGCTGATGTTTAAGTATACTTCAACGCGCCTTTCTATCAAAACTCGAAGCTAGCTCACCTAGTTAGCACCACTGGCTCCTATCCAGGCGACCAATGATTGAATTCCTGGGAGCCCCTTTAATTTTTCGTTGTTTTGATATTTTATGAGAATCGTGTGATATAATAGCTCGCCTAGGGCGCTGTTGCCTCTTGAGCTTGCGTTGGTTTTTCCCTTGAAGAGGAAAGGGTGATGCAGCACAGGAGCACTAAGTATTTCCCTCAGTTTGAGATCCAAGGAATCAATCCGGTAGGAGAATCGCGTCAAGTCCAGAGTACCTGCGGAAGCACAAAAGAGCTTGCACCCAATGCTATAAAGGGGTTGTCAATCCCTTCAAGATTGATTGCAAAGTGAGATCTGAAGGCGGAAAGTGCAACGAAGTAAAAGTGTAAGGCTGAAAATATGGTGTGAAGTAGACCCGGGGGCCATAGTGTTCACTAGAGGCTTCTCTCAAAATATCAAATATTACGGTGAGTGAACAAAATATTGTCGAGCAATTGATAGAACCGCGCAAAGTCATGACGATATCTAAGGCAATGATCATACATATAGGCATCACGTCCGAGACAAGTAGACCGATACTTTCTGCATATACTACTATTACTCCACACATCGACTGCTATCCAGCAAGCATCTAGTGTATTGAGTTCATGACAAACAGAGTAAAGCTTTAAGCAAGATGACATGATGTAGAGGGATAAACTAAAACCAATGATGAAAACCCCATCTTTCTACCCTTGATGGCAACAACACGATGCGTGCCTCGCTACCCCTTCTATCACTGGGTGAGGTCACTGCACGGTATGAACCCAAAACCAAGCACTTCTCCCATTGCAAGAATCATAGATCAAGTTGGCCAAACAAAACCCACAACTCAAAGAGAATTACAAGGATATGAAATCATGCAGAAGAAACTCAAATAAGATTCATACATAATCTGATCATAAATCCACAATTCATCAGATCTTGAAAAACACACCGCAAAAGAAGATTACATCGGATAGATCTCCATGAAGATCATGGAGAACTTTGTATTGAAGATCCAAGAGAGAGAATAAGCCATCTAGCTACTAGCTATGGACCCGAAGGTCTATGGTGAACTACTCACGCATCATCGAAGAGGTCATGGTGTTGATTAAGAAGCCCTGTGTATCCGAATCCCCCCTCCTGCAGGGCACCAGAACGTGCCCCGGATGGGATCTTGCAGAGACAGAAGCTTGCGGCGGCGGAAAAGTATTTTCATGGATCTCTCGCGCAGTTTTGGAATTTTTCTAGATTTATAGGTGGAAGAGGTAGGACAGACGTGCCACAGGGGGCCCACAAGCCTGCTAGGTGCGAGCCCCCTGGCCGCGCCTAGGGGGCTTGTGGGGTCCCCAGCTAGCCCTTGCCTTGGTTCTCAAGTGTGGCGCGTATCTTCTGTTCCGGAAAAAAAACTTTTTGGAAGTTTTATTCCGTTTGGACACCGTTTAAAGTCCTCCTCTCGAAAGGGTCAAAAACACGGAAAAAACAGGAACTGACACTTGGCACTGAGTTAATAAGTTAGTCCCAAAAAAGATATGAAAGGCATACAAAACATCCAAAGTTTGACAAGATAATAGCATGGAACTATCAAAAATTATAGATACGTTGGAGACGTATCAAGCATCCCCAAGCTTAACTCATGCTCGTCCTCGGGTAGGGAAGCGATAAAGGCTGAATTTTTGATGTGGAATGCTACCTAGATAGTTGTCCTTTGTAACTTCTTTCATGTGACATGAATGTTAAGATCCATAAGATTCAAAACAATAGTTTGCTATTGACATGAAAACAATAATACTTCAAGCAAACTATCAAGGTAATCATGAACTTTCGAAATAACAAGGCCAAAGAAAGTTATCCCTACAAAATCATATTGATGTCCCACAAGCGTACGGGATAGTAGCAGTTTTCGAGGGTAGAGTATTCAACCCAAATTTATTGATTCGACTCAAGGGGAAGCAAAAGAATATTCTCAAGTATTAGCAGTTGAGTTGTCAATTCAATCACACCTGAAAGATTAGTGTCTGCAAGCAAAGTATCAGTAGCAATGTAGTATGATAGCAACGGTGCCAGAAAAAGCCTTGGTTGACGGGATTGTCAGTACCGCTTACCTAGCTTCGGCAAGGGCGCCAGCAAAGTCTTGCAACGAGTAACAGGAGGGTAGCAAGGAACAGTAGTAGCAGCAGCAGCAAAGTAACAAGTAACAACAGTAGCAACAGTAGGAGCAAAGTGACAGCAGCAAAGTGGCCCAATCCCTCTTGTAGCAAGGGACAAGCCTAGGCAAAGTAACGTAGCAAGGACCAGTAGTAAAAGACTCGTAGGCAGTGGATCGGTGATGGATGAGTGTGACGGATGTGATTCATCATGTAACAGCTATAACACGGAAAGATATGTAACTAGCTCCCGGTCGTCGATCTAATGTAGGCATCTAATCCGTATGTAGTCATACGTGCTTAGGGAAAAGAACTTGCATGACATCTATTGTCCATCCCTCCCATGGCAGCGGGGTCCTAATGGAAACTACGGGATATTAAGGTTCTCCTTTTAATAAAGAACCGGACCAACGCATTAACACACGGTGAATACATGAACTCCGCATACTATGGTCATCTCCGGGAGTGGTTCCGGCTATTGTCACTCCGGGGTTGCCGGGTCATAACACATAGCAGGTGACTACAACTTGCAAGATAGGATCTAAAACACACATATATTGGCGACAACATAATAGGTTCAAATCTGAAATCATGGCACTCGGGCCCTAGTGACAAGCATTAAGCATAGCCAAGTAGTAGCAACATCAATCTAGAACATAGTGGATACTAGGGATCAATCCCCGTCAAGAACTAACTCGATTACATGATAGATCTCATCCAACTCATCACCGTCCAACAAGCCTACGATGAGATTACTCACGAACGATGAAGAGCATCATGGAATTGTCGATGGAGAAAGGTTGATGATGACGATGGCGATGATTTCCCCTCTCCGGAGCGTGAATCGGACTCCAGATCTGCCCTCCAGTTTAAGAACAGGATGTGGCGGCGCCTCTGTATCGCAAGACACGATGAAACATTCTCTCTAATTTTTTTCCAGGCGAAACAGAAGATATAGGACTGAGATTGGGGGCAGTGGTGCCACGTGGGCCCCACAAGCCCTCATGGCGAGGCCATAGGGGGTGGCTGCGGCCCAGGGGCTTGTGGCCCACTGGCACGCCACCTCACGTGGATCTTTGCGCAGGTATTTTTCTTTTATTCCAGAAAAAATCTCCGTAAATTTTCAGGACATTCTGAGAACTTTTATTTCTGCACAAAAATAACACCATGGCAATTCTGGTGAAATCAGTGTCACTCCAGGTTAGTTCCATTCAAGTCATGCAAATTAGAGTCCAAAACAAGGGCAAAAGAGTTCGGAAAAGTAGATACGACGGAGACGTATCAACTCCCCCAAGCTTAAAGCCTTGCTTGTCCTCAAGCAACTCATTTGACAAACTGAAAGAGACAAAAGAAAAACTTTGACGAACTTTGTTTGATCTTGTTGTTGCAACTATGTCTAACTCATATCCAGAGTTTCAGCAAGATCACAAGCAAACCACATAAGCAAATGACATCTAGGTGTCACGGTAAACTCATATCAATGGCATAATCAACTAGCGAGCAAATAATAATAAGCCTCAAGCGTCAACACTTCAATCAAAACAACATGAAGCAGTACGAATAGATGGTATCTCGCTAGCTCTTTCTGAGACCGCAAAACATAAATGCAGAGCACCTTCAAAGACCAAGGGCTGACTAAACATTGTAATTCATGGCAATGAAGATCCAGTCATAGTCATACTCAACACAGTTAAAAGCAAAGCATAAAAATGACAGAGGTGCTCTCTAATTGGTGCTTTTGTAAGAGGAGGATGACTCAACAGGAACATAAATAGACAGGCACTTCGTAGAGGGAAGCATTGATTTGTAGAGGTGACAGAGCTCAAGCTTTGAAAACAGAGATAATAATTTTGGGTCGCATGCTTTCATTGTCAACGCAATGACTAAGAGTTCTCAATATCTTCCACGCTACACGTGCTATAGGTGGTTCCCAAACAGAAAAGTAAAGTTTTGACTCCCCCATCACCAATCAATCACACTCCACGGCTAGCCGAATCCTCGGGTACCGTCCATACCAACATCAATCCTGGGGGAGTTTTGTTTGCAATTATCTTTTTGATTTGAGTATGGAACTGGGAATTCCAATTATCGGCCCCTTTCTCGTGAATGATAGTGAATAAACACATATCAAGATAACACGCCTAGCATGGAAGATACCAATAGCCCCCTGTCACCACATGAGCGGTTCGGGCATGCAAAACAGATTATTTCTTGAAGATTTAGAGAGTGGCACATGCAAATTTACTTGGAACGGCAGGTAGATACCGCACATAGGTAGGTATGGTGGACTAATATGGCACAACTTTGGGTTTATGGAGGTGGATGCACAAGCAGTATTCCCGCTTAGTACAAGTGAAAGCTAGCAAAAGACTGGGAAGCGACCAACTAGAGAGCGACAGCAGTCATCAAAATGCATTGAGATTAACTAACATTAAGTGCAAGCATGAGTAGGACATAAATCACCATGAACATGAACATCATAGAGGCTATGTTGATTTTGTTTCAATTACATGCGTGAACATGCGCCAAGTCAAGCCACTTGAAACATTCAAAGGAGGATACCATCCTATCATACTACATCATAGTCATCTGAACATTCATGTGGGCAACCGAGACAAACCATTATAAGCTCCTAGCTAAATAAGCATGGCATAAGCAACTATGATCTCTAAGTTGTCATTGCAAACATGTTTCTCTCACAACAAAGATGAATCAGGCATGATGAGCTAGTCATATTTACAAAAACAAAATAGATCGAGTTCATATCAGCTTTTCCAGGCTCAGTTACTTCATCATATATCGTCATTATTACCTTTCACTTGCACGACCGAACGATGTGAACAATAATAAGAGTGCTCATGCATTGGACTAAAGCTAGAATCTGCAGGCAAACACAAAGGAGAAGACAAAGTAATATGGCTCTTTGAAAGCTAAAGAGGTATGCATGCAAGAGCCACTAAACATTGTAACCAATATCTTCTACCTTGACCCAAAGAAAAATAAAACTATCTACACGGGAAAGCTCCCAACAAGCAAAAGAAGAAAAGAAAATCTTTTTGGTTTTTCTCAAACTAGACAGACACACGGAAAGATAACCAGAAAAAGAAAATAAACTAGCATGGATGATACAGTGGCAAAGTGTGAACACTGGCTAACAAATTAAAAGCATAAGCAAGAATGTAAAGTCAGTGAGAACACGTACTCCCCCAAGCTTAGGCTTTTGGCCTAACTCGGTCTACTCCCAAGGATGGTCCTGGCGAAACCCAAAATCATAATCGGGGTTATACGGGAGCGCTGCAGCCACTGCCTGTATAGCTGCCTCACGGAGACGAGCAGCCGTCGACTCCCTCTCATACTCCTCTGCCTCTCCTGTGGTTATGTAATATCGCTGTTTTACTTGAAAGTCAAAGAGAGCAGGAGCATGAAGGGTAATATGGAAAACACGCTGCCGGTTAAATATCAATCGGTATAGGAGGGATTCATCATACCTCTCAAGGAACTGGTAGCGTGTCATAGCGACGCGATCAAGGAAAGCTGTATGGAGCAGGGGATCTCCTGCGCGGATGGGTACTCCAAGAAAATTTGCTATGCGAGTGGCATAGATGCCGCCAAACAAATCCCCATCAATAGCATTCTTATTCAGCCTCCTTGCTATAATAGCTCCCATGTTGAAGCTTTTGTCACCTCTCACTGCGCTCTTAAGGATACTAAGGTCGGGTGCGCAGAGGTGACAATGCTTAATCTTGCGACTGATGCATCTGCCTATGAAGAGGGCAAAATAATGCAAGGCAGGAAAATGAATACTCCCCATGGTAGCTTGCGTAATGTCTCTAGTTTCTCCAACCGTAATACCAACGCAAAAATCTCTAACCGATTATTTAGGAGGATCATTGAGGTTACCCAAATAGGTATTTTGCAAATTCTACTGAAATCCTCTAAATCCATGGTATATGATTTATCATAGAGATCAAACAGTATCGATGGCTCACGGTCAGCTGAAAATTTGAATCTACGAACAAAAGAAGCAGTGAGAGCAACATACTGTTCACATTTATCGGAGATGAATTCTTCGAGTCCGACGTTGCAAACAAATGCATCAAACTCATCTTTAAAGCCTGCCTCAATCATAAATTCATCAGAAGGCCATTCACATGGTTGGACCTGCGCATCCCTAGGTTGGTAAGGATCAGGTTCCCGAATCGCAAGACGGGGACCTCTCTTGCTTGAGGAACCACCATGATAATTTCTCCTGAACATCTTCCTTTTCTAAAAATTTCAGTGACCCAAAGGAAAGGTGAACAAGGTTCAACTAAACTTGTAGCAACTACTCCAACAAGTGCCTAGAGACCGTATTACGCATCAAAACTACTTGGGACCAGCTAGAATTAGCATGCAAAGCTCAAGAACATGGTCACCAAAGCAGCAAAAATATGCGGAGTATAAGGCACTAGAGAAAAAACTAATTGGACCAATGGAGGATTCACTTACCAAGGAGTAATTTCCCCAAAATAGTTCGGAGAACGCTGATTTGAGCAAAGTGATCGAAAATCCCACCAAGAGGAGCAAGAAAACGGGTTTGAGCTGCGAAACAATTTTTTCTGGAGGTAGGAGAAGCAGATGGGAGCAAGAATGAGTGGAGGGGGTGCCTGTGGGCCCCATAAGCCTGGGTGGCGCGGCAAGGGGGTGCCCGCGCCCCTAGGGCTTGTGGCCCACTGGTGTGGCCCCCACACAGACTCTTTGTCCAAGTATTTTTCAAAAATTCCAGAAAAAATCATACTAGATTTTCACAGCGTTCAGAGAACTTTTATATTCGGGGTACTTTTCCACCGGACGCAAAAATAGAAAACAGGGAAAACTAAACTAAACCTATCATTTTTCTTCTAAGCAACCTAAAGTGAAAGCTTGGAACAGAAGTTTGTGACTCCTCGATTCATCCATCTCATGGTCATCGAAAGAAATCCGTCAATGGGGTTGATCAAATCCCCTCGACAAAACTTTCTCGTGTCGCAAAAGAGAACGGAGAATTTTTGAATAGTCACTAGGTCACCTCAATGGGGATGTGTATCTCCCCAACAAGCAAATCATACTTCATCTTGCCACGAGGAATAGGGCATTCAAAGCCCCCGATAAGAATCGATGAAGTTTTTTTGATAGCATTGATGCAATGTACTCGATATTGTTTCTTCGGAAAGTACACCGTATGCTCATTACCGTTGACATGGAAAGTGACATTGCCTTTGTTGCAATCTATAAGAGACCCTGCAGTGTTTAAAAGGTTCTTCCAAGGATGACAGCCATGGCATCGTCCTCGGGAATATCCAAGATAACAAAGTCTGTTAAGATAGTGGTGTTAGCAACCACAACAGGTACATCTTCGCAAATGTCGATAGGGAAAGCAGTTGACTTGTCGGCCATTTGCAGAGAGATTTCAGTGGGTGTCAACTTATCCAGTTCAAGTCTACGATAAAGATAGAGAGGCATAACACTAATACCGGCTCCAAGGTCGCATAAAGCAGTTCTAACGTAGTTACCTTTAATGGAGCAAGGTATAGTGGGCACACCGGGATCACCTAGTTTCTTAGGAGTTCCACCCTTGAAAGTGTAATTGGCAAGCATGGCGGAGATCTCAAGATCAGGTATCCTTCTCTTATTAGTCACAATATCTTTCATGTACTTAGCATACGGAGACACCTTGAGCATATCTGTCAGACGCATCTGCAGAAAGACATGTCTGATCATTTCAACGAAGTGCTCAAAATCCTCATCATCCTTTTTCTTGGATCGTTTGGGAGGAAAGGGCATGGGTTTCTGAACCCATGGTTCCCTTTCTTTACCGTGCTTCCTAGCAGTGAAGTCATTCTTATCGTATCTCTTAGTCTTAGGCCGTGGGTTATCAGGATCAACACTAGGTTCAATCTCCACATCCTTATCATTGCTAGGTTGAGCATCATCATGAACATCACTATTGATATCATCATTAGGCTCATGTTCATCACCATATTGTGTTTCAGCATCAGAGATAGAGGCATCATTTGGACTCTGAGGGGTAGCAGCAATGTTGCTAGCGTATAGGTTCCTATCATCTTTCTTCTTCTTTCTAGGATGACTAGGTGCATCAGTGGTAACTCCTTGAGAATCTTGTTCAATTCTCTTCGGATGACCCTCAGGATACAGAGGTTCCTGGGTCATTCTACCTCCTCTAGTAATGACTCTCAAGGAATTGTCATTCAACTCATTGAGCAAGTTATTTTGAGCTTTAAGCACTTGTTCTACTTGAGTGGTAACCATAGAGGCATGTTTACTCAGGAGCTTAAGATCATTGACATGTCTGTCCACACAAGAACTTAAATGACTGAGCATACGAGCATTCTTTTCCAATTGTTTGCTAACATAATCATTGAAACTCTGTTGTTTTGCAACGAAGTCATCAAATTCATCCATGCATAAGCTAGCAGGTTTATCAAACGGAATATCACTCTCATCAAACCTAGACAGAGAATTTACTTCTACTACGTGTATCGGGTCATCAAGACCATGGATCTCTTTGATAGGTGGTAGATTTTTGACATCTTCAGATTTAATGCCTTTCTCTCGCATAGATTTCTTGGCTTCCTGCATATCTTCAGGACAAAGGAATAGAATACCTCTTTTCTTTGGAGTTTGCTTAGGAGGTGGTTCGGGAATAGTCCAAGCATTCTCATTGCATAAGATGTTGTTCAACAGAATCTCATCTTGTTCTACAGTTCGTTCCCTAAAAACACTACCGGCACAACTATCTAGGTGGTCTTTAGAAGCATCGGTAAGTCCATTATAGAAGATATCAAGTATTTCATTCTTCTCAAGAGGGTGATCAGGCAAGGCATTCAGTAGCTGGATGAGCCTCCCCCAAGCTTGTGGAAGACTCTCTTCCTCAGCTTGAGCAAATTTGTATATTTCCTGCAAGGCAGCTTGCTTCTTATGGGCAGGGAAGTATTTTTCAGAGAAGTAGTAGACCATATCCTGGGGGCTACGCACACAACCAGGAGCAAGAGAAGTGAACCAGGTCTTAGCATCATCCTTTAGCGAGAAAGGAAACAGCTTGAGCATATAGTAGTGGCGGATCTTTTCCTCACTAGTGAATAGGGTGCTATATCGTGCAGTTTGGTAAGATGGACTACAACCGTCTCAAACTCGTAATCGTGAAAGGGATCAGATTTGACCAGAGTGATTAACTCAGGGTCGACAGAGAATTCATAATCCTTATCGGTCACAAAGATAGGTGAAGTGGCAAACTTCGGGTCGTATTTCATCCTAGCGTTCAGAGATTTTTCTTACCATTTGCGCAGTAATTTCTCAACATCATAGATATCCTTACACGCAAGATAATCCTCAGCTATCTCTCCCTCCATAACATAGCGCGTATCAGGCAATTCAGGTCTAGGAGAGCTAGTTCTAGCAGGCAAAATAGCAGGTTCTACTTCGATAGTATCAGCAATTGCAGAAGTATCATCACGTCTAGCAACAACTCTAGCATTTTGTGCATCAAGGGCGCCTAGTGGCGAAGCAGTATCAAGCATAGTATCAAGCATAGCATCATCAGGCATAGTATCTAGCATAGCATCATCAGGCATAGTATCAAGCATAGCATCATAAGCATCAGAAGTAGCATCATCAAGCACAGGCGACATATCAAGATTTCTAGCAGGAGGCGAAGTCGCAAACTTACTCAGAACTGAAGGTGAATCAAGTGCAGAGCTAGATGGCAGTTCCTTACCTCTCCTCGTAGTGGAAGGTAGGATTTTAGTTCTTGGATCTATTTGATTCCTCATAGTGATCAGCAGACGTCAATCCCAAGTGACCCAGAGAATATAGTTGTGCTTCCCTGGCAACGGCACCAAAAAAGCCTTGATGTCCCACAAGCGTATGTGATCGCAGCAGTTTTCGAGGGTAGAGTATTCAACCCAAATTTATTGATTCGACTCAAGGGGAAGTGAAAGAATATTCTAAAGTATTAGCAGTTGAGTTGTCAATTAAACCACACCTGAAAGATTAGTGTCTGCAAGCAAAGTATCAGTAGCCAGGTAGTATGATAGCAACGGTGCCAAAAAAAGCCTTGGTTGGCGAGATTGTCAGTACCGCTGACCTAGCTTCGGCAACGGCGCCAGCAAATTCTTGCAACAAGTAACAACAGGGTAGCAAGGAACAGTAGTAGTAGCAGCAACAAAGTAACAAGTAACAACAGTAGCAACAGTAGCAGCAAAGTGACAGCAGCAAAGTGGCCCAATCCCTCTTGTAGCAAGGGACAAGCCTAGGCAAAGTAACATAGCGAGGACCAGTAGTAAAAGACTCATAGGCAGTGGATCGGTGATGGATGAGTGTGACGGATGTTATTCATCATGTAACATCTATAACACGGAGAGATATGTAACTAGCTCCCGTTCGTCGATCTAATGTAGGCATGTATTCCGTATGTAGTCATACGTGCTTATGGAAAATAACATGCATGACATATATTGTCCATCCCTCCCATGGCAGCGGGGTCCTAATGGAAACTACGGGATATTAAGGTTCTCCTTTTAACAAAGAACCGGGCCAACGCATTAACACGCGGTGAATACATGAACTCCTCATACTATGGTCATCTCCGGGAGTGATTCCGGATATTGTCACTCTGGGTTGCCGGGTCATAACACATAATAGGTGACTACAACTTGCAAGATAGGATCTAAAGCACACATGTATTTGCGACAACATAATAGGTTCAGATCTGAAATCATGGCACTCGGGCCCTAGTGACAAGCATTAAGCATAGCCAAGTAGTAGCAACATCAATCTAGAACATAGTGGATACTAGGGATCAATCCCCGTCAAGAACTAACTCGATTACATGATAGATCTCATCCAACTCATCACCGTCCAGCAAGCCTATGATGAGATTACTCACGAACGATGAAGAGCATCATGGAATTGTTGATGGAGAAAGGTTGATGATGATGATGGCGACGATTTCCCCTCTCCGAAGCCCGAAACAGACTCCAGATCTGCCCTCCAGATGAAGAACAGGATGTGGCGGTGCCTCCGTAGTCCAGATCTGCCCTCCAGATGTAGAACAGGATGTGGCGGCGCCTCCGTATCGCAAAACGCGATGAAACCTTCTCTCTGATTTTTTTCCACGCGAAACGGAAGATATAGGATAGAGATTGGGGGCGGTGGTGCCACGTGGGCCCCACAAGCCCTCATGGCGCGACCATAGGGGGTGGTCGTGGCCCAGGGGCTTGTGGCCCACTGGCACGCCCCCTCATGTGGATCTTTGCGCGGGTATTTTTCTTTTATTCTAGAAAAAATCTCTAAAAAATTTCAGGACATTCCGAGAACTTTTATTTCCGCACAAAAACAACACCATGGCAATTCTGCTGAAAACAGCGTCAGTCCGGGTTAGTTCCATTCAAATCATGCAAATTAGAGTCCAAAACAATGGCAAAAGAGTTCAGAAAAGTAGATACGACGGAGACGTATCACATATAGTCTGGCTATGCTCCATCATCCTCACACAACTAATGTAAATCATGCACAACCCCGGTATTGGCCAAGTAATTGTTTTCGCACTCTTACTTTCTCAAACCTTTTTCGACTATCACGCAATACATGAGCGTGAGCCATGTATATAACACTATAGGTGGAATATAGTGTGGTGGTGGTTGTGAGACAAAAAGGAGAAGATGGTCACATTGACTCGGCGTATCAAAGGACTATGGAGATGCCCATTAATAGATATAAATGTGAATGAGTAGGGATTGCCATACAAAGGATGCACTAGAGCTATAAGTATGTGAAAGCTCAAAAGGAGAACTAGTGGGTGTGCATCCAACTTGCTTGCTCACGAAGACCTAGGGCAATTTGAGGAAGCCCATCCTTGAAATATACAAGTCAAGTTATATAGTAAAGACTCCCACTAGTATATGGTGGTGACAAAGCAAGAAGTTCTCAATCATGAAGAACATGGTGCTATTATAAAGTACAAGTATGGAAAAAGATAGTATCATTGTCCCTTCTCTCTTTTTATCTCTCTTTTTTATTTGGGCTCTTTGGCCTCTTTTTCTCTCTCTTTTTTTATGTGGGCAACTTTGGCCTCTTTTTTTCCTCAAATGGGACAATGCTCTAATAATGATGATCATCACACTTTTATTTACTCCCAGCTCAAAGCTTAGAACAATGATGACTCTATAGGAAATGCCTCCGGCAGTGTATCGAGATGTGCAATGATCTAGCTTGGCGTATGACGTTGAAACATCTCTCTAGCTATCTTACGATCATGCAATGGCAATATGAGAGTGATGGCACAAGTCATGAGACAGAATGGTGGAAGTTGCATGGCAATATATCTCGAAATGGCTATGAAAATGCCATAGTAGGGAGGTATGGTGGTTGTTTTGAGGAAGGCATATGGTGGGTTTGTGCACCGGCGAAAATTGCGCGGCACTAGAGAGGCTAGAAATGGTGGAAGGTGAAAGTGCATCTATACCATGGACTCACATTAGTCTTGAAGAACTCGCATACTTGTTGCGAAAGTTTTTATTAGTAATCGAAACAAAGTGCTAAACGCATACTCCTAGGGGAAGGCTTGGTAGGTGTAAACCATCGTGTGATCCCGACCGCAACACAAAGGATGACAATCAAAAGATCAATTATGCTCCGACTTCCTAACATAGCGGTTCACCATACGTGCATGTTACGGGAATCACTAACCTCAACACAAGTATTTCTAGATTCACAATACCCTACTAACATAACTCTTAATATCACCTAATCCATGTCTCAAAACTAATTGAGAGGAATCAAACTTCTCTTTCTACTAAATGCACATGAATATGGAAGTTTTTGTATCCTCTTTGGGTACCTATCATCTTTGGGACTACTTTCATAGAACAAACCAACTACCAAGTCACGCACCGCCGTGCTCTAAAAGATCTAAGTGAAGCACATAGAGCAAAATTATCTAGCTCAAAAGATATAAGTGAAGACAATGAGCATTCTAGCAAATTCACGATGATTGCATGTCTCTCTCTAAAGGTGTGAAGCAAGGATGATTGTGACACATCAAAAATAAAAGAATCCTACGATAAAAGACCCTCCAATCAAAACACATATCATGTGGTGAATAAAAATATAGCTCCAAGTAATGTTACCGATGGATTGAAGGCGAAAGAGGGGATGCCTTCCCGGGGCATCCCCAAGCTTAGGCTTTTTGGTGTCCTTGAATTTGGCTTGGGACGCCTTGGGCATCCCCAAGCTTGAGCTCTTTCCACTCTTTATCCCTTTGTCCATGAGAACATCACCCAAAACTTGAAAACTTCACAACACAAAACTTGAACAAAAACTCGTGATATCATTAGCACGAGAAAACAAACTACCACCTCTTTAGGTATTGTAGAAAACTTGATTTCTATTTACATTGGTGTTAGATTACTGTATTCTCACTTTTCCATGGCTAGTACCCCCCGATACTATCCATAGTTTCATCCAAACAAGCAACCAACTCAACAAAAACAGAATTTGTCAAAAACAGACCAGTCTGTAGAAATCTCTATACTTCGTATACTTCTCGTACCTAAACAATTCTGAACAATTACGACTGCCTGGGCAAAAGGCATATCAACCAGAAGCAAAACGAATCAAATCAAAAGATATTTCTGAATAAAAATGAAAAATAATCTCGTGAGCGAAAAGCTTTTGTCTTTTTCCAGCAGGATCAAACAACCCTCACCAAGACTAGTCATAAAGGTTTTTCTTGGCTCAAACACAAAAAGAAATACAAAAGACAATATCATAAGAGAATTATGATGGCGTGGATGCAACAAAACAGAAAGAAAAAGATAAATTCATTGGGTTGCCTCCCAACAAGCGCTATTGTTTAACACCCTTAGCTTGGCATAAAGCGGTAGAATCACGTATCGTCGTCTTTGGTGCTCAAACCATAAGTATCCCTCATCATAGATTCATAAGGCAATCTTATTGTCTTTCTAATAAAATGCTCCATGCCCTTCTTTAAAGGAGATTGAAATCTGATATTCCCCTCCTTCATATCGATGATAGCACCGATAGTCCTTAGGAAAGGTCTACCAAGAATGATAGGGCATGTAGGATTGCAATCAATGTCAAGAACAATGAAATCCATGGGTACATAGTTCCTATTTGCAATAATAAGAACATCATTGATCCTTCCCATGGGTTTCTTGATAGTAGAATCCGCAGATGCAAATTAAGAGAACACTCCTCAATCTCATTAAAACCCAGAACATCACATAAAGACTTTGGAATCGCGGAAACACTTGTTGGAAATATGCCCTAGAGGCAATAATAAATTAGTTATTATTATATTTCTTTGTTCATGATAATCGTTTATTTTCTATGCTATAATTGTATTGATTGGAAACATAATACTTGTGTGGACACATAGACAAAACACTGTCCCTAGTAAGCCTCTAGTTGACTAGCTCGTTGATCAAAGATGGTCAAGGTTTCCTGACCATAGGCAAGTGTTGTCACTTGATAACGGGATCACATCATTAAGAGAATCATGTGATGGACTAGACCCAAACTAATGAACGTAGCATGTTGATCATGTCATTTTGTTGCTACTGTTTTTCTGTGTGTCAAGTATTTGTTCCTGTGACCATGAGATCATATAACTCACTAGCACCGGAGGAGTACCTTGTGTGTATCAAACATCACAACGTAACTAGGTGACTATAAAGATGCTCTACAGGTATCTCCGAAGGTGTCTGTTGAGTTAGTATGGATCAAGACTGGGATTTGTCACTTCGTGTGACGGAGAGGTATCTTGGGGCCCACTCGGTAATACAACATCACACACAAGCCTTGCAAGAAATGTGACTTAGTGTATGTCACGGGATCTTGTATTATGAAACGAGTAAATAGACTTGCCGGTAAACGAGATTGAAATAGGTATGCGGATACTCACGATCGAATCTCGGGCAAGTAACATACCGAAGGACAAAGGGAATGACATACGGGATTATATGAATCCTTGGCACTGAGGTTCAAACGATAAGATCTTCGTAGAATATGTAGGATCCAATATGGGCATCCCGGTCCCGCTATTGGATATTGACCGAGGAGTCCCACTTAAGGTTCGACGTTGTTTTATGCGTATTTGAGTTATATGGTTGGTTACCGAATGTTTTTCGGAGTCCGGGATGAGATCACGGACGTTAGAGGGTTTCCGGAATGGACCGGAGACGAAGAATGATATATAGGATGACCTCATTTGATTACCGGAAGGTTTTTGGAGTTACCGGGAATGTACTGGTAATGATGAATGGGTTCCGGATGTTCACCGAGGGGGGCAAGCCCACCCGGGGGAAGCCCATAGGCCTTAGGGGTGTCACACCAGCCCTTAGTGGGCTGGTGGGACAGCCCAAGATGCCCTATGCTCAGGAGAAAGAAAAATCAAAGAGAGAAAAAAAGGGGAAGTGGGAAAGTGGAGAAGGACTCCACCTTCCAATCCTAGTTGGACTAGGATTGGAAGGGGAGGACATCCCCCCTTGCTTCGGCCGAACCCCTTGGGGCTCCTTGAGCCCCAAGGCAAGGTCCCTACCGTTCCACCTATATATACGGAGGTTTTAGGGCTGATTTGAGACAACTTTTTCCCGGCACCCCGAGCACATACCTCCATGGTTTTTCCTCTAGATCGCGTTTCTACAAAACTCAGGCGAAGCCCTGCTGAGATTAGATCACCACCAACCTCCGGAGCGCCGTCACGCTGCCGGACAACTCATCTACCTCTCCATCTCTCTTGCTGGATCAAGAAGGCCGAGATCATCGTCAGGCTGTACGTGTGCTGAACGCGGAGGTGCCGTCCGTTCGGCACTAGATCGGAGCGGATCGTGGGACGGATCACGGGACGGTTCGTGGGACGGTTCGCGGGGTGGATCGAGGGACGTGAGGACCTTCCACTACATCAACCGAGTTTATTAACGCTTCTGTTGTGCGATCTACAAGGGTACGTAGATCAAAAATCCCCCTCGTAGATGGACATCACCATGATAGGTCTTCGTGCTCGTAGGAAAAATTTTGTTTCCCATGCGACGTTCCCCATCAGAGGCATCATGAGCTAGGTTCATGCGTAGATGTTATCTCGAGTAGAACACAAAATATTTTGTGGGCGGTGATGTGCGATTTGCTTCCCTCCTTAGTCTTTTCTTGATTCCGCGGTATTGTTGGATCGAAGCGTCTCGGACCGACATTACTCGTATGCTTACGAGAGACTGGTTTCATCGCTACGAGCAACGCCGTTGCTCAAAGATGACTGGCGAGTGTCAGTTTCTCCAACTTTAGTTGAATCGGATTTGACCGAGGAGGTCCTTGGAGAGAGGTTAAATAGAAATTCATACATCTCCGTTGTGGTGTTTGTGTAAGTAAGATGTGATCCTACTAGATACCCATGGCAACCACGTAAAACATGCAACAACAATTAGAGGACGTCTAACTTGTTTTTGCAGGGTATGCTTGTGATGTGATATGGCCAACGACGTGATGTGATATGTTGGATGTATGAGATGATCATGTTGTAATAGTTAATATCGACTTGCACGTCGAAGGTACGGCAACCGGCAGGAGCCATAGGGTTGTCTTTAAACTAACGTTTGTGCTTGCAGATGCGTTTACTATATTGCTAGGATGTAGCTTTAGTAGTAATAGCATGAGTAGCACGACAACCCTGATGGCAACACGTTGATGGAGATCATGATGATGGAGATCATGGTGTGACGCCGGTGACAAGAAGATCGTGCGGGTGCTTTGGTGATCGAGATCAAGAAGCACATGATGATGGCCATATTATGTCACTTATGAATTGCACGTGATGTTAATCCTTTATGCACCTTATTATGCTTAGAACGACGGTAGCATTATGAGGTGATCTCTCACTAAAATTTCAAGCTCAAATTGTGTTCTCCCCGACTGTGCACCGTTGCGACAGTTCGTCGTTTTGAGACACCACGTGACGATCGGGTGTGATAGACTCAACGTTCACATACAACGGGTGCAAAACAGTTGCACACGTGGAACACTCGGGTTAAACTTGACGAGCCTAGCATGTGCAGACATGGCCTCGGAACACATGAGACCGAAAGGTCGAGCATGAATCGTATAGTTGATATGATTAGCATAGAGATGCTTACCACTGAAACTATTCTCGACTCACGTGATGATCGGACTTGAGATAGTGGATTTGGATCATGTACCACTCAAATGACTACAGAGATGTACTTTTTGAGTGTGAGTTCTTAAGTAATATGATTAATTGAACTAATTGTCACGAACATAGTCCAATGGTCTTTGCGAATTATGATGTAGCTTGCGCTATAGCTCTACTATTTTTTTATATGTTCCTAGAGAAAATTTAGTTGAAAGTTGATAGTAGCAAACTTTGCGGACTGAGTGTGTAAAACTGAGGATTGTCCTCCTTGCTGCGCAGAAGGCTTATGTCCTTAATGCACCACTCGGTGTGCTGCACCTCGAGCGTCGTGTGTGGATGTTGTGAACATCCGACATACACGTTTCTGATGACTACACGATAGTTCAGTGCAAAATACTAAATGGCTTAGAAGCAAGGCGTCGAAGACGTTTTCAAATGTCATGGAACATAAGAGATGTTCTAAAGAGATGAAATTGTGATTTCATGCTCGTGCCCTTGTTGAGAGGTACGAGACCTCCGACAAGATTATTTGTCCATGAAGTAAAGGAGAAAAGCTCAATCGTTGAGCGTGTGCTCAGATTGTCTGAGTATGACAATCGCTTGAATCAAGCGGGAGTTAATCTTCCAGATGAGATAGTGATGGTTCTCCAAAGTCACTGCCACCAAGCTGTGAGAGCTTCGTGATGAACTATAACATATCAAGGATAGATACAATGATCCTTGAGTGATTCGCGTTGTTTGACACTGCGAAAGTAGAAATCAAGAAGGAGCATCAATAGTTGATGGTTAGTAAAACCACTAAGTTTCTAGAAAGGCAAGGGCTAGAAGGGATACTTCGTGAAATGGCAAAACAGTTGCTGCACTAATGAAGAGACCCAAGATTAAACCCAAACCCGAGACTACGTGCTTCTGTTATGAGGGGAACGGTCACTGAGGCGGAGCTACCCTAGATGATTGGTAGATAAGAAGGCTGGCAAAGTCGAAAGAAGTATATTTGATATACATGATGTTGATGTGTACTTTACTAGTACTCCTAGTAGTACGAGGGTATTGGATACCGATTCGGTTGCTAAGTGATTAGTAACACGAAATGAAAGCTACGGAATAACGGAGACTAGATAAAGGCGAGGTGACGATACATGTTGGAAGTGTTTCCAAGGTTGATATGATCAAACGTCGCACGCTCCCTCTATCATCGGGATTGGTGGTAAAACCTAAATAATTGTTATTTGGTGTTTGCGTTTATCATGAACATGATTGGATCGTGTTTATTGCAATACGATTATTCATTTAAAGAGAATAATAGTTGTTCTATTTGCTTGAATAAATACCCTCAATGCATTATTGAATCTCGATCGTAGTGTTACACATGTTCATAATATTGGTGCCAAAAGATGCAAAGTAATAATGATAGTACCACTTAGTTGTGGCACTTCCGCTTGAGTCATGTTGGTATAAAATGCATGAAGAAGCTCCATGTTGATGGATCTTTGTACTCACTCATTTTTGAAACGTTTGAGACATGCAAACCATACCTGTTGGTTTAAATGCATGAAGAAACTTCATAGAGATGGATCGTTTGGACTCGCTTGATTTTGAATCACTTGAGACATGCAAAACATGCCACATGAAACAAGAGAGTAACTTGTTGGGAATAATGCATTTTTGATGTATGCAGTCCAATGAGTGCTAAGGCACGCAGTGGATATCATTATGTTCTTACTTCACTGACGATTTGAGTAGATACAAGAGTATTTACTTGATGAATCACAAGTCTGAAATGTTGAAAAGTTCAAGGCAATTTCAGAGTGAAGATCATCGTGACAAGAGGATAAACTGTCTATGATACGATCATAGAGATGAATATCTGAGTTACGAGTTTTGGTACGCAGTTAAGGCAATGTGAAAATTGTTTCGCAGTTCATGCCACCTGGAACACCATAGTGTGATGATGTGGCTAAACGTCATAGCCACGCCCTATTTGACATGGTGCATACTATGATGCCTCTTATCAAATTACCACTATCGTTTATGGGTTATGCATTAGAGACAACCGCATTCACTTTAAATAGGGCACCGCGTATTTCCGTTGAGATGACACGGTATAGATTGAGGTTTAGAGAAATCTAAGCTATTGTTTCTTGAAAGTTTGGGGCTGTGATGCTTATGTGAAAAAGGTTTCAGTCTGATAAGCTCGAACCCAAAGCAGATGAAAGCATCTTCATAGGATATCCAAAACAGTTGGATACATCTCCTATCTCATATCCGGAAGCAAAGTGTTTGTTTCTAGAAACGGATCCTTTCTTGAGGAAAGGTTTCTATCCAAAGAATTGAGTGGGAGAGTGGTGGAACTTGATGAGGTTATTGAACCGTCACTTCAACCAGTGTATAGCAGGGCGCAGGAAGTTGTTCCTCTGGCGCCTACACCAATTGAAGTGGAAGCTGATGATAGTGATCATTAGAGCTTCGGATCAAGTTACTACAAACCTCGTAGGTCGACAAAGGTCGTGTACTGCTACAGAGTGGTACGGTAACCCTGTCTTGGAGGTCATGTTGTTGAGCAACATTGAACCTACGAGTTATGGAGAAGCAATGGCGGGCCCGGATTCCGACAAATGGCTGGAGGCCATGAAATCCGAGAGAGAATCCATATGTGAGCACAAAGTGTATACTTTGGAGGAACTACTTAATGGTAGTAAGACTATTAAGTAAGGATGGGACATACGATGATGGTGATGAGTCACTATTAAGAAAAGCTCGACTTGTCGCAAAGATGTTTCCGACAAGATCAAATAGTTGACTATGATGAGACTTTCTCACTCATAGCGATGCTAAAAATCTGTTAGAATTATGTTAGTAGTTGCTGCATTATTTGTGAAATATTGCACGTAGGATGTCAAAACATTGTTTCCTCGACGGTTTCCTTGAGGGAAGATTGTATGTGATACAACCAAAAGATTTTGTCGATCCTAAAGATACTAACAAGTATGCAAGCTCCAGCGATCCTTCAATGGACTGGTGCAAGCATCTCGGAGTTGGAATATACACTTTTATGAGATCATCAAAGATTTTGGGTTTGTACAAGGTTTATGAGAAACTTGTATTTCCAAAGAAGTGAGTGGGAGCACTATAGAATTTCTGATAAGTATATGTGGTTGATATATTGTGGATCAGAAGTAATGTAGAATTTCTGTAAAGCATAAAAGGTTGTTGGAAAGGAGTTTTTCAAAGGAATACCTGGATTGAGCTACTTGAATGTTGAGCATCAAGATCTATGGAGATAGATCGAAACGCTTAATAGAAGTTTCAACAAGATGCATGCCTTGACAAGTTTTTGAAGGAGTTCAAAATAGATCAGCAAAGAAGGAGTTCTTGACTATGTTGTAAGGTGTGAATTTTAGTAAGACTCAAAACACGACCACGGCAGAATAAAGAGAATAGTTACTCTAAAGTATGCCATGCTGAGTACCGCACCTGATGTGTGCCTTGCCTTAAGTCTGTTAAGAGGTAGAGGGAGTGATCCAGGATTGAATCACTAAACAACAGTCAAAGTTATCCTTAGTAACTAATGGACTAAGGAATTTTTCGCAATTATGGAGGTGGTTAAAAGAGTTCATCGTAAAGGGTTACGTCGATGCAATCTTTGACACAAATCCGAATAACTATGAGTAGCGAAACGGATTCGTATAGTAGAGTAGATATTTGGAGTATTTCCAAATAGCATGTAGTAGCAGCATCTATAAGATGACATCCAGATTTGTAAAGAACACACGGATCCTAAAGTTTTCAGAACCGCTGACTAAAACCTCTCTCACGAGCAAGACGTGATCAGACCCCAGAACTATATGGGTGTTGGATTCGTTAGAATCACATGGTGATGTGAACTAGATTATTGACTCTAGTGCAAGTGGGAGACTGTTGGAAATATGCCCTAGAGGCAATAATAAATTAGTTATCATTATATTTCTTTGTTCATGATAATCGTTTATTATCCATGCTATTATTGTATTGATTGGAAACACAATACTTGTGTGGATACATAGACAAAACACTGTCCCTAGTAAGCCTCTAGTTGACTAGCTCGTTGATCAAAGATGGTCAAGGTTTGCTGACCATAGGAAAGTGTTGTCACTTGATAACGGGATCACATCATTAGGAGAATCATGTGATGGACTAGACCCAAACTAATGAACGTAGCATGTTGATCGTGTCATTTTGTTGCTATTGTTTTTCTGTGTGTCAAGTATTTTTTCCTATGACCATGAGATCATATAACTCACTGGCACTGGAGGAATACCTTGTGTGTATCAAACTTCACAACTTAACTGGGTGACTATAAAGATGCTCTACAGGTATCTCCGAAGGTGTCCATTGAGTTAGTATGGATCAAGACTGGGATTTGTCACTCCGTGTGACGGAGAGGTATCTCGGGGCCCACTCGGTAATACAACATCACACACAAGCCTTGCAAGCAATGTGACTTAGTGTATGTCACGGGATCTTGTATTATGAAACGAGTAAATAGACTTGCCGGTAAACGGGATTGAAATAGGTATGCGGATACTGACGATCGAATCTCGGGGAAGTAACATACCGAAGGACAAAGGGAATGACATACGGGATTAAATGAATCCTTGGCACTCAGGTTCAAACGATCAGATCTTCGTAGAATATGTAGGATCCAATATGGGCATCCAGGTCCCACTATTGGATATTGACCGAGGAGTCCCTCGGGTCATGTCTACATAGTTCTCGAACCCGCAGGGTCTGGACACTTAAGGTTCGACGTTGTTTTATGCGTATTTGAGTTATATGGTTGGTTACCGAATGTTGTTCGGAGTCCGGGTTGAGATCACGGACATCAGGAGGTTTTCCGGAATGGTCCGGAGACGAAGATTGATATATAGGATGACCTCATTTGATTACCGGAAGGTTTTCGGAGTTACCGGGAATGTACCGGGAATGACGAATGGGTTCCGGATGTTCACCGAGGGGGGCAAGCCCACCCGGGGGAAGCCCATAGGCCATAGGGGTGTCACACTAGCCCTTAGTGGGCTGGTGGGACAGCCCAAGAAGTCCTATTCACAGGAGAAAGAAAAATCAAAGAGAGAAAAAAGGGGAAGTGGGAAAGTGGAGAAGGACTCCACCTTCCAATCCTAGTTGGACTAGGATTGGAAGGGGAGGACTTCCCCCCTTTCTTCGGCCGAACCCCTTGGGGCTCCTGGGGCCCCAAGGCAAGGCCCCTCCCCTCCCACCTATATATACGAAGGTTTTAGGGCTAATTTGAGACAACTTTTTCACGGCAGCCCGACCACATACCTCCACTGTTTTTCCTCTAGATTGCGTTTCTGCGGAGCTCAGGCGGAGCCGTGCTGAGATTAGATCACCACTAACCTCCGGAGCGCCGTCACGCTGCCGGAGAACTCATCTACCTCTCCGTATCTCTTGCTGGATCAAGAAGGCTGAGATCATCGTCGAGCTGTACGTATTCTAAACGCGGAGGTGCCGTCCGTTCGGCACTAGATCGGAGCGGATCGTGGGACGGATCGCGGGACGGTTCGTGGGGCGGATCGAGGGACGTGAGGACATTCCACTACATCAACCGCGTTTATTAACGCTTGTGCTGTGCGATCTACAAGGGTACGTAGATCTGAAATCCCCCTCGTAGATGGACATCACCATGATAGGTCTTCCTGCGCGTAGGAAATGTTTTGTTTCCCATGCGACGTTCCCCGTCAACACTAGCACCCAAATCACAGAAAGCATTGCATTCATAGTTTTTGATTTTGATTTTGATAGTAGGTTCCCACTCATCATGAATCTTTCTAGGGATAGAAACTTACAATTCAAGTTTCTCTTCAAGAGATTTTATCATAGCTTCGACGACATGATCGATAAAGGCCTTGTTTTGTCTATAAGCGTGTGGAGAGTTTAGCATGGATCGTATCAAGGAAATGCATTCAATCAAGGAGCAACTATCATAATTTAATTCCTTGAAATCCAAAGTAGTAATTTCATTACTACTCAAGGTTTTAATATCTTCTACTCCACTTTCAATGCTTTTAGCATCAAGATAGATGGACTCCGAATCACTGGGGCGTTTTTCAACCAAAGTGGATTCATATCCAGCCCCATCATCATTAGGTTTGACACAAGAAAACAAAGATTCAATGGGAGTCACACCAAGCACTTTAAGATCTTCGTGATTCTTATCACGAGAACACGCCTTTTAAGCCATTCATGTCTAGCACGAATTTGGGCGGTTCTTTCTTTGCTCTCACTCATGGAAACACGCGTAGATTTCAAAGTTTCATCCATATTGATCTTGGGAGGAGCACATCTAACTTTGGAAGCATCAATATCACTAGACATTCTATCAACGCTCCTAGCCAAATCGTCAATTTTGAGTAGTTTTTCCTCTATGGGCGCATTGAAAATATTTTGTGAGTTGATAAACTCTTTGATATTACTCTCTAGATCAGAGGGTAATCTATTTTAATTTCCGTGAGTATTGTTGTAGGAGTTGCCAAAGTTATTAGAGGGGTTACTAGGAAAAGGCCTAGGAACATAGTTTCCTCTAAAAGCTTTGTTGTTGCCAAAATTATTCCTACCAACAAAATTAACGTCCAAGCTAGCGTTGCTACTCTCAATCAAGGAAGACAAGGGCATATCATTAGGATCTAAAGGAGCACTTCTACTAGCAACCAAATTCATTAACTCATCCATCTTAGCACTCAACGAGTTAATTTCTTCTATAGTGTGTACCTTCTTACTAGTAGGTGACCTTTCAGTGTGCCACTGAGAGTAGTTCGTCATGATATTGTCTAGGAGTTTTGTGGCTTCTCCTAACGTGATTTCCATGAACGTTCCACCTCAGGCGGAGTCCAAGATATTTCTAGAAGCGAAATTCAAGCCAGCATAAAAGATTTGTATAATCATCCAAAGACTCAAGCCATGAGCGGGACAATTTCTAATCATCAATTTCATTCTCTCCCAAGATTGTGCAACATGTTCATGATCAAGTTGCTTAAAATTTATGATATCATTACGGAGAGAGATAATCTTAGCCGGCAGAAAATACTTGGATATATAAGCATCTTTGCACTTGTTCCAAGAATCAATACTATTTTTGGGCAAAGACGAAAACCAAGTTTTTGCTCGATCTCGCAACGAGAAAGGAAAAAAGCTTCAATTTAATCACATCATTATCCACATCTTTCTTCTTTTGCATATCGCAAATTTCAATGAAGGTATTAAGATGGGATGCGGCATCTTCACTAGGAAGGCCGGAGAATTGCTCTTTCATAACAAGATTCAGCAAAGCAGCATTGATTTCGTATGATTCCGCACTAGTGGCGGGAGCAATCGAAGTACTAATAAAATCATTATTATTAGTATTCGAGAAGTCACAAAGTTTGGTGTTTTGAGTCATGGTGACTTCAGAAAGCAAATAAGCACACAAGCGAACAGAAAGCAAGCAAGAGAAAAGGGCGAACGAAAAAGGCAAACGAAAAAGGCAAATATTTTTGTAAATTTTTGTTTTTCAGAAGTGGGGGAGAGGAAAACGAGAGGCAAAAAAGTAAATGCAAGAGATGAGTTTGCGACAATTACTTGGATGATTTCTTCACTTGATCCTCCCCGGCAACGGTGCCAGAAATCCTTCTGCTGCCTCTTGAGCTTGCGTTTGTTTTTCCCTTCAAGAGCAAAGGGTGATGCAGCACAGGAGCAGTAAGTATTTCCCTCAGTTTGAGAACCAAGGTATCAATCCAGTAGGAGAATCACGTCAAGTCTAGAGTACCTGCGCAAACACAAAAGAGCTTGCACCCAACGCTATAAAGGGGTTGTCAATCCCTTCAAGATTGATTGCAAAGTGAGATCTAAAGGCGGAAAGTGCAATGAAGTAAAAGTGTAAGGCTGAAAATATGGTGTGACGTAGACCCGGGGGCCATAATGTTCACTAGAGGCTTCTCTCAAAATAGCAAATATTACGGTGGGTGAACAAATTACTGTCGAGTAATTGAAAGAACCGCGCAAAGTCATGACGATATCTAAGGCAATGATCATACATATAGGCATCACATCCGAGACAAGTAGACTGATACTTTCTGCATCTACTACAATTACTCCACACATTGACCGCTATCCAGCATGCATCTAGTGTATTGAGTTCATGACAAACAGAGTAACGCTTTAAGCAAGATGACATGATCTAGAGGGATAAACTCAAACTAATGATGAAAACCCCATATTTTTACCCTTGATGGCAACAACATGATGCGTGTCTCGCTACCCCTTCTGTCACTAGGTGAGGTCACTGCACGGTATAAACCCAAAACCAAGCACTTCTCCCATTGCAAGAATCATAGATCAAGTTGGCCAAACAAAACCCAGAACTCAAAGAGAATTACATGGATATGAAATCATGCATAAGAGAGATCAGAAGAAACTCAAATAAGATTCATAGATAATCTGATCATAAATCCACAATTCATCGTATCTCGACAACCACACCGCAAAAGAAGATTACATCGGATAGATCTCCATGAAGATCAGGGAGAACTTTGTATTGAAGATCCAAGAGAGAGAAGAAGTCATCTAGCTACTAGGTATGGACCCGAAGGTCTATGGTGAACTACTCACGCATCATCGGAGAGGTCATGGTGTTGATGAAGAAGCCCTACGTATCCGAATCCCCCCTCCGACAGGGCACCAGAACGTGCCCCATATGGGATCTTGCGGAGACAGAAGCTTGCGGCGGCGGAAAAATATTTTCGTGGATCTCTCGCGTAGTTTTGGAATTTTTCTGGATTTATAGGCGGAAGAGGTAGGGCAGACGTGCCACAGGGGGCCCACAAGCCTGCTAGGCGCAGGCCCCCTGACCGCCCCTAGGGGGCTTGTGGAGTCCCCTGCTGGACCCTGCCTTGGTTCTCAAGTCTGGCGCTTATCTTCTGTTCCGGAAACAATCTTTTCGGAAGTTTTATTCCGTTTGGACACCGTTTAAAATCCTCCTCTGAAAAGGGTCAAAAACATAGAAAAAACAGGAACTAGCACTTGGCACTGATTTAATAAGTTAGTCCCAAAAAAGATATAAAGGGCATACAAAAATTATAGATACGTTGGAGACGTATCAGGCGCTATTCCATTTAGGGTTGCACTGTTCAGGTGATATTTAGCGCAGTATTGTTTTTTTCTTGTCATGCGAATTTTGTATTATCCAGGGAATTCTTGTTTATAGAAAAGGCCCTCATGATCATGCATTTAATTACTCTCAAACCATGCATCATACGTACAAACTTTATACATGTAAAATGTCCAGAATTTTGCGTAGATTAATAATACCCCACATTCAAACATGTTAAAAATATTTAAACTTGTTGTTTGCATTGTTTGTGTGATGCCATATTATAATGATTCAGTTCATAGCAAAATAACCGTGCATCATATTTTAAAACTTTATACATGAAAAATGCTTAGAATTTTGTGTAGTTTCACAATATCCAACTTTCAACCATGTTTAAAATGTTTAAACTTATTTTTTAATAAAATTTGAGTAAATGCCATGTTAAAATAATTTATTTCATAACCAATTAACCATAGCTTCGATTAAAATGATCCACATATGTAACTTCCATAGCAAAATGTGTAGAATAATATAGTGTCATTTAGTTAGCTGTTTAACAACTCTAAAACTGTGTTATAGACACAACAATACCGAAATCTTAATTCACATATGGGGACTATACAGAATTGTTATTCATTGTTCCGGCCTCATTTAAACTTGCCTATAATTTCATTTAGTTCCATAATATCTAGTGGCATCCATGCTTTAACATGTTTGTTTTGTCATTGACATGCATTTTGCATCCACGTCATATTATCTTGTGTTGGTCATATCTTTTAAACCGTAGCTCCGTTTTAGATGACCAATATATGTAAATCGACTAGAATGACGTGTAGAATCACATGGTCCACTTTATTTTTCTGTTTAAAAAATATATAATGTGTTTCTTTCAGATCTTGACCAATTTCGAAATTAATATATGGGGTCATTTCGGAAATGCTATATGTTGCTCTGACCTCATTTAAAATGCCTAGATAGCGTAGTTTATTTATACTTCACCTCTTTTCATGTTTAACAATATTTAGTATTGTTATACCTAACTGGGGGTGAACTAAGTAATTAAAATATGGAGTTTCATCAATATGCAACTCGTTGCATATTGAGCTTCACTTAATGTGTAGAATTTGATTGTTGTGCCTTGCCAAGCCTTGCATAATTAAACCGGACATGCATCATATGTGTTTGTTCATCATATAATGCATATGTTGTGGTGTTTATCGTGTGTTAATTGTTTGAATCCAGATTGTTTCTTCTCGATAGAGTTTCGAACCACTTCGGAGTGTGAGGATTCGTTAGGGTATGTTGGTTCATCTACTACATGGATTCATTGTTCTAAACTGCTTCGGAGTGTGAGGATTCGTTCAGCTATGTTAGTTCATCTACTTCACATATTCGATCTTCTTTCAAGTTGGATTACAGGCAAGATGATCATTTCCAAGATACCACTAGTAGCATTACTATGCTAGTTGTCTCGTTTCTATCGTTATGGCTCGCTGCCTACCACCTGTTATGTCGAACCTCCCAACATTGCCATGAAAATCCTCTAACCCCTTCACATCCCAACAAACATTTGTTTGGTTATGTTACCGCTTGCTCGGCCCTTCTTATAGCGTTGCTAGTTCCATGTGCAAATGCTTCCATGTGACAACATGGATATTCTTTTGAATGTCACCATATTATTGCTATTTAATTTAATGCACCTATATACTTGGTAAAAGGTGGAATGCTTGGCCTTCTGACCTGATGTTTTTCAACCTTTGCCCCTCTAGTTACTTGTGTACCGGTGTTATCTTCCATATTTGAGTGCTCCTAACATGCTTGGGGTTGTTATGGAGACCCACTTGATTTCTGTTTTGGGATAAAACTCTTCTAGCAAGGCCCAACTTTGGTACTATATTTGACCAACATAATAATATTGAACACTGTTATTAAAACATAGGGCATCATGAACCCGAGGAGTAATTCAACATAATACAGGGGGTAGTGCTGATAGTGCTGCTCCTAAACATGGCCACTTGCGGTCCCACCCGGGGCAACTAGGGGGATTTCTATCTGGCTACCATACATAGTGCTCATCCGATTGTGCCATGAGAACGGGATACGCGGCTCCTATCGGGATTGTCGGCACGTCACGCGGCCTTGCTGGATTTATTTGACCTTTCTCAAACATCTTGTGCGCGAGATTTCGAGGATACTATGGGCTATCTCGAGGTTGAGATTTTCCATCGGAATTTTCGAGGAGACTACGGATTTTTCGTGGTTGAGTTTATTCGACGCAGTTTGTGGTCGTTTGTGATGGACTAGTTGGAGCACCCCTGCAGGGTTAAATCTTCCGGAAAGCCATGTCCATGGTTATCTGGCAACTTGGAGACTTTTTTAACACCCGATCATATTAAACTTGAAGTAAACCGGGTTAAAATATGACAACTTTCTGCGTAACCTTGACTTCCTCTTCTCATGAGTTACTGATCCGAGAGAGGACATGGTGGGGTGATGTCTGACTCGTAAGTAGGTGTTCAGGATCACTTTGTGATCAATAGTTCATGTTCGTTTATGCATAGATCACCCCCTCTCTTATTATTGTACTCGTAAGTTAGCCACTCAAATAAATTGCTTAGTTGCTTGATGCAGCCTCACCACTTAACCATACGTCACTCATAAGCTTTGCTAGTCTTGATACCTTTGGAGATGATATTGTCGAGTCCGTGTGGCTCACACATTACTAAAACAACTGTTGCAGGTACAGGTAAAGCGACATTTTTACGTGAGTGTGATGATTTTGTTCTATTTGGATTTTCTTCTTATTCTTCATCATCGATCATAGGATGGGTTTGAGGCTGGCACCCTGCGATAGCAAGGATGGACGTCATTCTTTTATCATTTTTTGTGGCTGTAGTTGGACCCTGCTCTTCTACATGATGTTTAAATGTATTGTTGTATTGAGATCTTCATGCCATAGCTTGTGGAGAGTGTAAGCCAATTCCATATACTCATCTCTTTTGTACATGTACTTGTAATGATATCCATTCTTGCAAAACAGTGAGATGTGCTTCTATCCCTGTCGAGGCCCTCGAGCCAAAATAAGGATAGGATCTCATCTTGGGAGTTACATGAGGGCAGCGCCATGCTACATTTATATGATAAAATGAGTAGGGGGTGAACATTCTTTAAGGATCGTATGGTTTGAAACTTGATGATTATGTTGCTTATGTTTATAAGCATTGCTATGTTGATGTTTATTAATTCATCGTTTCTCAAAGATCAAACTTGCAATAGATTACATGTTGGGTAGCATGTCACATCAATTTTTTTTTGCTTATTATTTACCTACTCGGGGACGAGAAGGAATTAAAGTTGGGGATAATGGATACGTCTCCAACGCATATATAACTTTCTATCGTTCCATGCTATTATATTACCATTTTAGGATACTTTGTGGGAGTTTATCTACCATTTAATATTACTTTTAGGCACAAACCTATTGACCCAGTGCCTAGTGCGAGTTGATATTTTCTGGTTATTTTTGGCTTTTCAGGTTTACAATACCAAATGAAGTTCAATTGCCACGAAATGTTTTGGTGATTATATCTGGACCAAAATAAGACAAGGAAGCTTCGGGGGAGGCTAGAAGCCTCAGGAGGGAGGCACGAGCCAACAGGCTGCAACCAGGGCCTAGGGCGCTCCATGTTGCCTCGTGCTCTCCTCGGTTGTCTCCTGGCGTACCTCTTCGTCCTATAAATTCATAAATATCCCAAAATACCTAGAGAGCCACACGAAAGAGTTTTTCCACTGCCGCAACTCTTTGTTCCACCATGTGCCCATCTGGAACCCTTTTTCAGTGCCCTGTCGGAGGAGGGGTCGATCACGGAGGGCCTCTACCTCATCCTTGTTATTCCCATGGTTATGTGTGAGTAGTTCACCACACACCTACGGGTCCATAGTTAGTACCTAGATAGCTATCTCTCTCTCTTGATTTTCAATATAATGATGATCGCATCTTCACTTTGACCTATCCGATGAAATTCTTTTGTGCGGTGTGTTTGTGGGGATCCGGTGAATTGTGGGTTTATGTTCAGATTATTCATGATAAATATTTGAGTCTTCTCTGAATTCTAAGTATGAATCTTATGTGCATGATCATTATAGCCTCGTAAATCTCTCTAATCTATTGATTTGGTTTGGCTAGGTAGATTGATCTTTCTTCAATTAGAGGTGTGTGTTGTAGTGGGTTCAATCTAACGGATTTCTACATCCCAGTGATAGAAGGGCACAAGATACGTCTTTGTATTGTTGCCACTAAGCATAAAATGATGGGGTTAGTTCATATTATATGAATTCTCTTTGTCTACATCATGCCATCATTCTCCAAGCATTACTGTGTTTACTAAATACTCTAGATGCACGCTCGATGGCAGTCGATGTGTGGAAAAATAGTAATAGGTGCAGGCAAGAGTCGTCCTATTTGCCTATGGATGTGATGCCTATATACACATGATCATTGCGGTGAATATCACATAAATATGCGGTTTTCTATCAACTGGCCAATAGTAATTTTTTACCCACTGTATGCTTGCTTTCATGAGAGATGCCACTAGGGAAAACTATGGCCCCCGCGTCTATTCACTTACTAGTTTACATACGTAACAATTCATCGCTGACTTTATTTACTTTTCACTTTTCAACTTTCAACCACACTACTTACTTACTTGCAAATAATGAGACAAGGGGATTGACAACCCTCTTGCCCGCGTTGGGTGCAAGTGTTTGCTTCTCTTGCGTGCAGTCGCTGAAGATGGGGGTTGGTTGTTACTCTTATTGGTTCGATAAACCTTGGTTTTCTACTGAGGAGAATACTTACCTACGTTGTGTTGCATCACCCATTATTGTTCACTGAAAACCCAATGCAGATCTCAAGTATCAGATCCTTAATCTGTTGGTCTTCTAAGTAGCAGAATTGTGTGTCACTATCTACTGCTAAAGCTAAGTTCTTTGTTGCTGGTTCGTGTTCTGCTCAATTGTTGTGGATGAAGCAAACCATCAAGTACTAAGGCATCAACGTGAAGAATGTTCCTCTCTATTCCGACAACGAAAGTGCCATCAAGATTGCTCACAACCCAGTTTAGCACTCAAAGACCAAGCTCATCTAGATTCGTCATCATTTTCTTCATGATCATGTGTTAAAGGGCGACATCTTCATCGACCACATCAAGACTGAAAAACAGTTGGTTGGTATCTTCACTAATCCATTGGATGAAAAGAGACTTTGCAAATTGCCGTGTGAGATAAATATCTTAGAATCTTTGAATGTTCTTTGAAAGGACACCCATCCTAATACTTATGCAAAATTGATGACTTAGATGCTCAACACACGAAGTAACGTTTTTCTTCAATCAATGAAGACAAAAGATGTAAGTGTGAAGAAATTAATGATGAATTTGATTCTCAGAACCCTACGACAATTGTACGTGGTGTCTGAAATCATCATTCTTATGTGGTGGTTCACGCTACCAACCACAGTTGAAATTCTTCAAAATTGAGTTTTTCATCATTTTGCAAATTCATTAAATTTTCAAATTTCGTCAAGTTTGCAAATTCCTCAAAGTGTTCAAACTCTTCAAACCATGCATGGCCCACTAACCACCGGATATGACGGGATCCTTCACATCCCCCTCCGGCGCGTGCCTAGGGTCGGATCCGGTAGGACCCTCCTCCAATTCCCTTCTTCCGCACCTGCCACATGATGGAAATAGTGGGATCCTCGCCTCGTGCGTGTCGACGAAGGTGTGGGTCCTCCTCCACCTCCCTCGTCGTGTGTGGCGATGGATCCAGTGAGATCCTCCTCAACCTACTTCCTCAGCAATGTCGTGGAGCTCTCTATGGCGCCTTCCATCACGCTGACCCACAGCGACACACTGCCCTGCCGCGGCGACATCGTATGCTTCGGTGGTGACGTGCGGGTGCTTCGGTGGTGAACCGTGGCGTAGGGTGGACCAGCGGTAGCTGGGTGAAAGCAAGACTGCCAGTACCGGCGACATCGTATGCGGTAGTGGTTGTTGTGTTCATCGTTTTTATGCCTCTTGGTGCGGTACAATGCAGTCTCTAATGCAGCTCCGTTGTGTGCATGTTGACGCCTTCTGCAGTTCACTCACGCCAGCCTGCATGATGGCCCCTTGACCCCGTCTCTCTTGTAGTTTGATTATGCAACATAATTTTTATTATTTAGTGGGCTAGAACTTTTGGATCCTCCTCACTTAGCCGTGCAGTGCAGTTCAGTGGCAAGGCAGGTTTGCTGGCTTCTGTCGTGCAATTATCTGTGCCTCCATCCAAGAGGTTTACTTGTATTCGAGGTGGTGCTTCGTTGTGCACAACAAAAATCATGTTTTAAAAAATTATGGTTTCTATGCCTCTATTCTACTCGAGCAGCTATGGAGTCCTGTTTGTCCAGCATTGCAGTGCGACTTTCTATGCGATGCAAAATCCATAGCCCAAATGAGAAACGCAAAAAATGTTAGGAAGATTATAAAAACTACGTGGTTCAGTTTCGATATTGTTGTGGTTCACTTAAGCTCGACGTGAAGTGCAGTTCAATTTCTCATCTGAGAAAATTCATGTCAGATGAAAGAAAAGCATGCAGTTTGCTCGCCCGCCGGATGTAGTGCGGTTTTTGGTGGAAAGCAGTGCATTCTTCTGTGTTCATTTGATATGGATGGAGTGCAGTCGTGTTATGCGTGCAGTTCGGAAGTGGTGTGAGGATAGTTATTCTGCACACGGTGTCAGAATAGACGGTCTATATATAGATAGAGTAGCACTATTCTAATCCTAGGATTAGAATAATATTCTGAAAACTCACTTGTATATAGGAGCCAAAGGGATATTCCTGAACTCCAAAAAAAGAAACACAACCCCCTTCTTGCCGACCCACCTCCATGTTCTTCCCTTACCCGTGTCCACCGTCGAACCGCGCAGCACCCGCACTAGAATCGGCTTCCACACCACCTCCACCAGCGGATCCAGCCGCCGCGCTACTTTCTCCCCCAGATCCTCCCCTCGTGACACCTCCTCCGCATGGATCCACCCATGACGCCACCTCCGCCTATGATTCCGAGCGCCACAATCTAGGTTGAATTTTCGACAAAATCTACATGGTTCAAGAGCAGTTTTAGGAACCATTTTTAAGAACCTAGATTGTGGCGGTCGGAATCGTAGGTGGAGATGGCGTCGTGGGTGGATCCACACGGGGGAGGTGGCACAAGGGGAGGATTCCGGGGAGAAAGTAGCGCGGAGGCCGGTTCCGGGGGTGGAGGTGGCGTGGAAGCCGGTTCTAGTGCGGGTGTTGCGCGGTTCGACAGTGGACGCGGGTAAGGGAAGAACAGGGAGGCGGGTGGGGAAGAAAGGGGTTGTGTTTCTTTTTTTGGAGTTCAGGAATATCCCTTCGGCTCCTATATACAGGTGAGTTTTCAGAATATTATTCTAATCCTAGGTTAGAATAGTGCTACTCTATCTATATATAGACCGTCTATTCTTACACTGTGTGCAGAATAACTATCCTGACACCACTTCCGAATTGCATGCATAACACGACTGCACTCCATCCATATCAAATGAGCAGTGCAATGTGAGCAGAAAAAATTGCACCGAAGAAAAAATAGAGGCTCGCTAAATGGAGGGTGGTTTGTAGACCGAAAGACCAAGGTGGCCTTGGAATTCATGACCTGCATGTCAAGAATGAGGCCTTACTCAGTAAATGGTTATTCAAACTTGTTACTTAGGATAGTGTTTGGCAAACCATGCTGCACAACAAGTATCTAGGCCAAAAGACATTGTCCTAGGCATTTTGAAAACCAGGCGACTCGCACTTTTCTGGCCTAATGGCGGCGAAGAAACATCTCTTTCGCTTTGTGTCTTTCGCAATAATGGATGGGTCTGAGATTCGATTTTGGGAAGACATCTGGCAAGGCAATGTCGATCTTCAAGAACAATATCCAGCCTTATACAACATTGCTCGCGATCAGAATAATATTATTGCAGACGTGCTCAGTTCATCCCCGTCGAATATTTCGTTTGGGCAGGATTTGATAAGCCCCCGATTTGTCTTATGGCACAATCTTTTATCTCGGCTAGATTCGATTAATATAACCTGACACAATGTCAGGATGTGCTACGGTGGAACCTTACTACATCAGGGTCTTTCACCATTGACTCTATGTATCGTGTGCTAACACATTATTAGGTACCAGTGAGTAATAACAAGAAATTTTGGAAGTCCAAGATTCCACTAAAAGCGAAAATCTGTATGTGGTATCTTCGTAGGGGAGTTGTGTTAACAAAAGACAACCTCGCACGACGCAACTGGCAAGAGAGTAAGAAGTGTTGTTTTTGTACTCACGACGAGACAATTAAACACCTCTTTTTCCAATGCAAGTTTGCACATTCTACGTGGTTAGTCATCCAAATAACGTCAAATTTGCATTCGCCCACAAGCGTTGCTAATATTTTTGGTCATTGGTTGGATGGTATTCCCAATAGTTTTAAACGCTAATAAGGGTGGGATCGTATGCCTTAATTTGGTCAATTTGGCTATGTAAATATGATTTGGTTTTTAATGACAAAAAAATGCTTCTCCTCTGCAGGTTATTTTCCGGTGTACGCACTCGCTTCGTACGTGGTCTATGCTACAACGACCGGAATTAACCGTTGTTCATGACGGTGTTTATGCGATTGGAGCAGGTGGCTATGAAGGTTTTTTCCCAACATGGGTTGCAGCATAACCTTCGGATCGATCCACCACCTCCTTTGACATAGGCATAGTGTCAGTCTATAGGATCTACTGTTGTCGATTTGTCAATTTTATTTCATGAATTTTTACTAGAACTTCGAATTTGGCTACGTGCATCCTAGCTATGTAGAGGTCGGGTGTTACTCATAATGCTTTGTATCTGTTTGATGTTACATTTTGAGATAATAAAGTCGCTCTTTATCAAAAAAACAATATACTCCATACTTCCTCATATGGGACACATACTTCATACTGCTTGATTATACACATGTATAAATATGATTTTCGAGATGTCATAGTATGCATCCTCGTCGACAATGAACATATATTTTCTGCTACTCCATACTAGCTTCAGATAAAAGTATATATTCGTTGCAAAAAAAAAGTATATATGTATACTCCCTACCAAAAATAATAATTCATACTGCCATACTCCATACTACTTTTTTTGTTCAGAAAAAGGTATACAAACTGCATACTAGTGACCTACATGTACACGTCCGTAGATGGATGATTGCTATTTCCCTATGGTGTGTGCATTTTGAAGACACAAAAAAATCTCGACTCCATCCAATATTATTTTACATGGTCTATAGATTCCATACTTCATCTCAGATTATTCTATGTACCGATAAAAAAATGTTCTACATACTCCCGTGCGCCTATAACAAAAGTTCATATATTTGCCGCAACACGCTATGCTTGAAAGAGGCCTTCGACCTGCTTTATATATAAAGAAACAACTAAACGGAGTACACGACCGAACGATACAGAATGAAGAGGTACCCCTTATAAAGCCGATCATACGATAAACAACTCACGTACACCGCACGCGACAACGTTATCGAAAAAAGAATGCAGGAGGATCCGAGCACAACGTCATGCTACATCGTAAACACCTAAGAGCATCTCTAGCCGTTCGGCCACCCACGGGCATGAAATGGCGCCGCCTGGGGGCGCGCCGGGGAAAAAAATCGCCCTGGAGGGGTTCAGATTCGCACTCGTCGCCCCAAAGGTCGCCCGAAAGGTTTTTTTTAAGTTGTCCCAAATCCGGCCAAAACCCATTCAAATTCAAACGAAATTCATAGTCTAATTAAAATTTGTACAAAAAGTGAAATTAAAATATAATTAAACATTAAACTAAGCTAAAACTAGATTATTCCGCCACTGCCGCTCGACGCCGCCGCCTTCTACATGCCGAGGAGCTTGTAGAAGTTGGTGTACTCGTAGCCGCCGTCGTTGTCGTTGCCGCTCGCTCCACAGCCATCCTTGCTGCACCCCTGCCCTGGGTCGCTGAGGCAAACGGGGTTCGAAGGCGCCGGCGCCTCCTCGTCACTCTCGTCGAGGATGACGACACCGCCTCCTCGTGGCCACGGCGACGAGCGACGATCTCCTCCAGGGCACGGTGTTGGCGCTCCATTTCTTCCCACACGTTGTCGTCACACGCCCATTTCAGGGCAGCCTCGCCGGCGGCGGCCATGGCGAGGTGCTCCAGCTTGACGGGTCTTCGGCTTGATGAGGCGGGACGAAGCGCCGGGCTCATTAATGACGATGTCGGCGCTGCGCGTGCGCCTCCCCGGCGGCGTCTCCTGCGGTTCCGGCTTGACGGGGAGCAACGCCGGCGATCCGGAGGAGCAGGAGCATGAGCCGAACGATGAGGACATCACCGTCTCCAGCCACCTCGGCATCCAGGAGCTGCCGCTGTGGCGGGAGAAGGCTGGCGGCGGAGGATAGTTGTACTTGGGTGTGTTGCCGCCCTCGATGTGCTCGAGGCCGACCTCCAAGTTGCAGCTGGGGATGCCCCACTATTGGCGCCGCCCCTCGAAGTTGTGGCGGCTGCAGGACTGCACCCCGTTGGTGGCGGCGAGCTAGTCGACGTGACGGCATTCGAAGTACGCCGTCCACAACGTGTTGTTATCGGGGGCGTACCGTGGAAGGTTGTGCGAATTCTCCGACAGGCCGGACCTGATGCGCGCGATCTCTGCACGCTGTCAGCTCCACTGGGCGGTGGCGGCACCGAGACACCACCCGGGCACCCGCATGTCCGGCGGCGCCAGGTTTTCCGCCACGTCCTCTCGAAGGTGCCGACGGCCGAAGCCATTGGCGGCCACTCCACCGCTGGGGTAGCATCCGGCCATCGTTCTTGGGGAGGAGAGGGAGAGAAGGAGCCGGTGGCGAAGAAGAAGAGAGCGTCGGCGGGAACAGGTGTGTGGCCACTGTCCGGGGGGGTCGCCTTATATAGCCGTGGGCGGGCAGGCAAGCAGAGCGGCAACGTGTGAATGTATGACATGAATCGACGGGACGTGCGTTGCCGCACCTTCAGTGCGACGCCCGTGATTCAATGGAGGGCTGACCGACGGCGCATCCTTCGCACTGATTCCCATGATAAACGAGGCGATCCGGATGACGACCGCGCGGCCAGTCGCTGACTCGGCAGGCCCATCGTTTTTTCGTGCCAAAAATGTTTCCGTCGGTGACATCGAGAGACCCCTAGCGCGCTCGGTTCAGTGTGGGACCACCTGGGCCAATTTCGGCCCGAGCCGGCAAAAAACGGGCTCCTGAGGGCGCGAATGGGCCATTTTTCCCCCACCGGCATAAAAAATGGTCGGGGGGCTGTTGGGGATGACGAGACCATGCATCGCCTCTGTTGAGTCCACAATGGACACAGGTTTTCACCCAGAACCCGGACACGGAGAACACCATGACGACGTCTTCAAGAAGAGAGTGGCGCCCAAAAGCATCGCCATTATCGAGGCCATAGCTCAGGGCTTTCGCCCGGTTGTTCTCGTGTACCACCACGAGGTGTTCGGAAGGCATGACGAGCTCAGAACCCCAGATCCGGATCGAGGCACCCCCAAGGAGACCGAGAGCGCGCCCCAGCTACCATGCTCCATGCTTCTTGCCTCCCACATGACCAAGATACAAAGCCACCACCACCACCATGGTGCCCACCAGAGATCCAACCATGCGGACCTCCTTCCAGGGTCGCTGCCCCGACATCCATGTCTCGAGACAATGCCAAACCGTCCACTTCCCTTGCACAAACCATGGTTGGTAAAGCCCGGCATCAGCCCCTTGGTCAGGGTTAGTGCCACCATCGTAGGGGAATGATACGTCCATTTTGCATCATGCTTTCATGTTGATATTTATTGCTTTTTGGGTTGTTATATTACTTGTGGTACCATATTTATGCCTCTTCTCTCTTATTTTGCAAGGTTTATTTGAAGAGGGAGAATTCAGGCAGGTGGAATTCTGGACTGGAAAAGGAGCAAATCTTAGTCCACTATTCTGCACATCTCCAAATGCCCTGAAAAGTTACGTGGATTTTTTGGGATTATATAAAAAATACTGGACGAAAGAACTACCGGAGGGGGGCTGCCAGGGTGCCACAAGCCCTCACACCGCTACCCCCTGGTGGCGGAGTGGGGGCTTGTGGGCTCCCTGACGGCCCACTAGCCCCCCTCTTTTACTATATGAAGCGTCTTGGTCCAGAAAAATCAGACGGGAGCTTTTTCGTGGTTTCGCCGCCGCCACGAGGCGGAACTTCAGCAGATCCAATCTAGAGCTCCGGCAGGACGATCCTGCCGGGGAAACTTCCCTCACGAAGGGGGAATCGTCTCCATAGTCATCACCAACATTCCTCTCGTCGGAGGGGAGGCATCTTCATCAGCACCATCTCTTCTCCAATCCCTAGTTCACCTCTTGTAACCAATCTTCGTCTCAAGACTCCGATTGGTACTTGTAAGGTTACTAGTAGTGTTGATTACTCTTTGTAGTTGATGCTAGTTGGATTACTTGGTGGAAGAGTTTACGTTCAGATCCTTGATGCTATTCATTACACCTCTGATCATGATTATGATTATGCTTTGTGAGTAGTTACTTTTGTTCCTGAGAACATGGGATAAGTCATGTTAATAATAGTCATGTGAATTTGATATTCGTTCAGTATTTTGATATGATGTATGTTGTCTTTTCCTCTAGTGGTGTTATGCGAACGTCGACTACATAACACTTCACCATATTTAGGCCTAGAGGAAGGCATTGGGAAGTAATAAGTAGATGATGGGTTGCTAGAGTGACAGAAGCTTAAACCCGAGTCTATGCGTTGCTTCGTGAGGGGCTGATTTGGATCCACTAGTTTAATGCTATGGTTAGACTTTGTCTTAATTCTTCTTTTGTAGTTGTGGATGCTTGCGAGAGAGGTTAATCATAAGTGGGATGCTTGTCCAAGTAAGGGCAGTACCCAAGTGTCGGTCCACCCACATATCAAACTATCAAAGTAACGGACGTGAATCATATGAATATGATGAAACTAGCATGACAGAAATTCCCATGTGTCCTCGGGAGCGTTTTTCCTCCTATAAGACTTTGTTTAGGCTCGTCCCTTGCTGCAAAAGGGATTGGGCCACTTGCTGCACCGTTGCTACTACTTGTTACTTGTTACTTTTTGCTTGCTACGTTTCACCTCGCTACACAATCACTTGTTACCGCTACTTTCAGTGCTTGCAGTTATTACCTTGCTAAAATCCGTTAATCACAGCCTTCTGCTCCTCGTTGGGTTCGACACTCTTACTTATCGAAAGGACTACGATTGATCCCCTATACTTGTGGGTCATCAGGGAACACACGCGTGAAGTCCCCTCTAATCCCGGTGTACCAGAGGAGGAGATGCCCTAGTGGCTGCCGACATTCATCGTTCAGCCAACAACTCAAATGGTGCCAAACGGCGACCTACAACACTGTATCGACAATCGGCACAACACTGCCCCGACCACTGCCGTCACACACCATCAGCAACGCCATAAGGAAGTGACGCCCCCCTAATCGAACAAATATCCAACCTTGCATAGAGCGGAGGCGGCCGCGGGTCGTGCACCGACTACAGGGCGACCGAGCGTCGGGCATCACGTGAGGAGCGACGAGCCCCGAGCAGGAGCACCACGTGCAACTCCCGCACCGGCAGCCACACTGCAATGTCAGCTAGCTGCCAACCACCGCACTCGAGTGAGGCGGGCGCTACCCCGTCAGATCTCGGCATCCCAGATCCAGATGTGAGGCCACCCAAGGCAGACGGTAGTTCCGGCCGCCGAGCAGCCGCAACCATGTGCTAGCCCTGCCCCCTATTGGCTCACCACGCAAAGGCCCTCCACCCCCGTCCGCGGCAAAGGTTTCCACCGCCCATGGACTACCCTGCGTCCATCCGCCCGTGGGAGGATCCGCTAGCAACCATGCTATAGCAGCCCTCGCCCGACGTCGAGCAGCAGTCATCTCTTGCCGCAAGAGCTCACCGTGCGGCAGATCTACGCCTCCCCAGTGTAACGCCCTCGATTTAATCATACGCTAACCAAACACGCAAATGCGTATGATCAAACCCAAGGACTCACGGGAAGATATCACAACACAACTCAAGACACAAATAAAATAACATCAGCTTCATATTACAAGCCAGGGGCCTCGAGGGCTAGAATACGAAAGCTCGATAAACACATGAGTCAGCGGAAGCAACAAATATCTGAGTACAGACATAAAACATGGGGTGCCTTAGAGAAGGCTAGCACAAAAGAAAACACGATCGAACGAGGCGAGGCCTCCTGCCTGGGAACCTCCTAACTACTCGTGATCATCAGCGGCCTCCACGAAGAAGACACCATCGGGACGGCAGGCGTCGGCAGGAAACTCCACTCCTGGGCTCCACCATCTGGTCGCAGCAAACGGATCAAGGGAACAAGGGGGAGCAAAGCAGCGGTGAGTACTCATCCAAAGTACTCGCAAGTCTTACATCAGAACTATTCTAATTATGCATTAGTATCAAAGAAGGGGGGGTTATATGTGGACTGACTGCAGCAATGCGAGAATAGAGAGAGAAGGTCTAGTCCTATCAAAGACTACCATCTTCAGGGTCTTGCAGCAATAGACGAGAGTAGAACAGGGGTAACACATTAATAGTCATATTGTTAAACCAGTATTAAAGTGAGGTCACGCCTAAAGATCCTCCCTCGACTCCCTGCAAGGAAGCAATCCCGAGGCAAACTAACTCCAGTTAAGTAACAATTGTAGTTGTAAAAGATCGGGGCACAACTCCAAGTCGTCCTGTAATCGTGGACACGGCTATCCGAATAGTTAAATTTCATCCCTGCAGGGGTGCACCACATGTCCCGTCACACTCGATAACACTCTGGCCGGACATACTTTTCTGGGTCCTGCCCGGCCTCGTAATATCGACACGTCGCAGCCCCACCTAAGACTAATCAGAGAGGCCAGCCCGCCGGTCTAACTCCTAAGCACAAAGGGTTCGTGGGCCCAGTTCCCCTTCACGCTCCTGCACGTGGCATGGGCGGCCGACGTCAGTCCTAGCATCCCTTAATCACAAGCGCGATGCATCTCGGGACCACTCGGGCGCGCGCCGCTACAATGCTGGCATCTGAAAAGCTTCGGCTGATACCGCGACGCCGAGTACCCATAATTCTTCCCGCGTAGCCGGTTAGTGCGAAAAGGTCTCCGACCAACCCAGATCAAAATACCCAAATCCATTAACATTTTAATTAGGCCAACAACACAATCTCACGGGAATCCACCCGTCTTACAACTAATCACCAAAGATCCCAGTAACATGGTCGAGTAAGTGTGTGGTTGTAACATCGGGGCGGGGATCCGAGGTATCACCCTTGTTGGATTCCGAACGATGTACCCGTCAAGGTGGGCTTAGAGGAATCACCCTCGGGGGTCCCACACTTGCGGGGTTGCACGACAGAGGCGTCATCGGGAATGGTGAAAGAGGAATCACCCTCGATAACCACGACCGACTAGCTATACTACACAGATATCATCAGGAGTACTTAGCGAGGTGTCACCCTCGGTACCCGATAGTATCTCTGTAGCGTCGTACAACGAAGGGGGTGTATGTGTTGTGTCGGGTCTGGCTCGTCGATCAGAGATCGAGACTTGAAAACAAGCGGGGCAACTGAACTACGGGGTCAGAGGGGATGACTGCTCCACCTATACTAAGCAGATTAAAGGTACATGACTGAAAGTAGCAGTTCATCAAAAATAGGCTATGCATCATATATAGGAGCTAACTACAACAGTAGCAAAATACTAATGCAAGCAGTAGGAAGAAAGACATAGGCGATATAGGAATGATCAAGGGGGGTTTGCTTGCCTTGCTGCTCTGTGGCAAAAGGACTGATCGGCAGGGTCGTAGATGTACCCGGCAGCAGCGTCAGTCTCGGGGTCTACCGGAAAAGAAGCAACGTAGGGGAAACACAATAAATAACAAAGCAATCAAATGCATCACAAATCATGACATAGCTATATGCAGCGCTAGGCATGCACTAACGCGGCATTAATCGTTATAGACGGATCGGGAAAATATCTGACGATATTTCCCGGGTCTTCGGCTACTACCGATCAGACTGGAAACGATGGAAATGTTCCATGTTTGCTATGCTAGGGACGCGTGACACACGAATGGACCGTGTATCCGGGTTCGTCTCGTGCTGCTGATCAACTTTTATGTTGAAAATATTTTGATCTGACTTACGGTTTATTTTATATTAGTTTTTAAAGTTTTATTCAATAATTAGGAATTCAAACAGATTTAATTAATTTAACTAAATTCTATTATGACATCAGCATGATGTCACACTGACATCAATAGTTGACTGATCAACTGACTAGTGGGTCCCATGTGTCATAGACACACCTTTCTAATTAAGATTAAATAGTAATTAATCAGATTAATTTAGTGGAGGACCCACGTGGCATTCTCTATTAGGTTAATTGATTATTCTAATTAACAGATTATCTTATATATCTATTTAACTAATTCATTAACTAATTAATTAATTATTATATCTAATTATTTAATTATTTAATAAATACATATATCTTTATTATTATTATTTGCTTTCATTTTTCCTACTAACTTTAAATGTTTTAAGGGCGGCGGCCCCGTATGTCATTGAGACATCGATTACGCAAAAAAAAATTACACGCACACGCACTCGATGCACACATATATATACTTACGTACATACATCCATTATATCATACATACATACATATTTAAGTTCGTACATACATATCCTCGCACATACATACACCTTCACATATACGTACACACATATATATTCATGTATACATACATACGATTATACATATATATTTCTTTTTCATTTTTGTTCTTTACATACAAAAACGCACGTCACAGGGGGGGCCGGATCAATGGAGAAAGAGGAGAGGGGGCTAACAACTCCTGTAGGGGAGGGGCAGCGGGCATGAGGAGGCCGTTGTAGTGGTGCTGGTGGTGGCCGGTTGGAGTAGCGATGGCCGGCGACGTCGAGGTGGAGAAGGGGGCCGGCGAGGGATTCGGCGGCGGGGCGGTGTAGTGGAGGCGGGGCGGCCTGGCAAGGAGGAGGCACCGGAGGGAGCTCGGTCGGCGGTGCAGGGGCCGGCCGGCGCAGGCTTCGGCCCGGGGCGAGCGGAGGGAGGCCGAGGCGGGGCCGCCATGGCCGGCGAGGCCCCGACCGAGGCGCCGATGGGGAGGGGCGGCTGGTGAGGGGGGTCGCCGGGGCACCGTCGGAGTAGGAGCCCGACGGGAGGGACCTCCGGCCGGGTGAGGGGAGAGGGAACCGCCGGGAAGGGGCGCAGGGGAGGCCTGCGGGATGGGGAGGGAGAGGGAGGTCGACGCGGGTTGAGGGGGGGCGCAGGGACGGGGGTAGACGGGGGGCGCCGGCTCTGGGGGAGGAGGCCACGGGAGGTTCTGTCGGTGGGGTTCCTGGGGCTGGGGTCTCGTGGGGCGGGAGGCTGGGGCTCGTGCGCTCGGGGGGAGAGCGAGCGAGCGGGGGAGGGCCCGAACGGGAGGGGGTAGGTGGCGATGGGAGGGAGGCCGAAGGGGAGAGAGGCGGTCGGTGGGGAGGCACGTGCTAGTGCTCGGGGTGGGCTCTCGTGGTGCGGTAGATGGGGGGCCCCCTCATGGGGTTGGTGGGAGGTGGGTTGCCCCTGGTGGCGGCGGCAGGGGAACGAGGGGAGGTGGCCTCGTGGGGAGAGGGGTCGGACGACTAGGGTTTCCTGGGGGTTGGGAGCGCTGGTTGGGGAGGGGGCCTGGCCGGCTGGGCCAACTTGGCCCAGTTGGGCTGGGGGGTTTAGTCTTTCTTTTTTTTTTCTAATTTCTCTCTTTTAATTTTATTCTTTTTTACACATATAGCCCATGTTTTATTTATATAGGGATTGTAGTAACTTCAAAATGCCCGATTGACTTTCCCGACAATTTTTAGGAAAGTTTTAATAACTTTCCCGACAATTTTTATTTCAAACATTATAAAAAATTTCCCGTTTGATTTATTTTTAAACTTCGAACTTCGACTCGGTTTCGACTATCACGAGATCAACAATAGAATCACAGTGACGTGGCATCCTTTGCATAGATTTACTGTAGTTCAAGTACCGAGATTACTGTAGCCTAATCCGGGGATGTCACACCCAGCTAACCCCCATGTGAACCCCCACCTCCTACGCTACGTGAAGCTCGTCAGCATGCCAGCGCCATCTAGCACGCCGTCGCGATGACTGCTGCTGGCTACGCCTATAGGGATTTCCTTGGCAAATTTGCAAAGGATTCCCCCGCGGCCTTGGAGCCTTGCGTTGGTGTTCCCTTGAAGTGGAAAGGGTGATGTAGCACAGCGATGGTAAATATTTCCCTCAGTTTGAGAACCAAGGTATCAATCCAGTAGGAGGATCGCGTCAAGTGACAAGTACCTGCACAAACACAAAGAGCTTGCACCCAACGCTATGAAGGGGTTGTCAATCGCTTATAGATTATTTGCAAAGTGACAACTGAAAGCAAAAAGTAAACAAAGCAAAGTAAAAGTAAAAGCGGAGATGATAATTGTGAATAGACCTGGGGGCCGTAGTGTTCACTAGTGGCTTCTCTCATGAAAGCAAGTAGACGGTGGGTGAACGAATTACTGTCGAGCAATTGATAGAACCGCGTAAAGTCATGACATTACCTATGGCAATGATCATACATATAGGCATCACGTCTAAAACAAGTAGACCGATACTTTCTGCATCTACTACTATTACTCCACACGTCGACCACTATCCAACATGCATCTAGTGTATTGAGTTCATAAGAACAGAGTAACGCCTTAAGCAAGATGACATGATGTAGATGGATAATTTCAAATCTATGATGAAAGCCCATCTTGTTACCCTTGATGGCAACAACACGATGCGTGCCTTGCTGCCCCTTCTGTTCCTGGGAAAGGTCACCGCACGGTATGAACCCAAAACCAAGCACTTCTCCCAATGCAAGAATCATAGATCTAGTTGACCAAACAAAACCCAAGACTCGGAGAGACTTACAAGGATATCAAATCATGCATATAAGAAATCAGCAAAGACTCGAATATAATTCATAGATAATCTGATCACAAATCCACAATTCATCGGATCTCGACAAACACACCGCCAAAGAGGATTACATCGGATAGATCTCCATGAAGATCATGGAGAACTTTGTATTGAAGATCCAAGAGAGAGAAGAAGCCATCTAGCTACTAACTACGGACCCGTAGTTCTGAAGTAGACTACTCATGAGTCATTGGAGAGGCAATGATGTTGATGTAGAAGCCCTCCAGCTCCAAAGTCCCCTCCGGCAGGGCACAGGGAAGGGTCTCCAGATGAGATATCGCGGAAACGGAAGCTTGCGGCGGCGGAAAAGTGGTTTCATGGACACCCTCATTTTTTCTGGGATTTTAGGGAATATATAGGCCAAAGAGCTAGGGCAGGGGAGCTCCAGGGAGGCCACAAGCCTGCTAGCTGCGCCCCCCCCCCTGGCCACGACTACAGGGCTTGTGGGCTCCCTATGGGCCTCCTGCCTTGGCCCTCAAGTCCCCCGATCTTCTTCTGTTCTGGAAAAAATTATTTCGGGGATTTTATTCCGTTTGGACTCCGTTCCAAAATCAGATCTGAAAAGAGTCAAAAACACAGAAAAAACAGGAACTAGCACTTGGCACAGAATTAATAGGTTAGTCCCAAAAAGATATAAAAGGTATATAAAACATCCAAAGTTGACAAGATAACAGCATGAAACCATCAAAAATTATAGATACGTTTGAGACGTATCAAGCATCCCCAAGCTTAACTCCTGCTCGTCCTCGAGTAGGGAAGTGATAAAGAATATTTTTTTATGCTTTCATGCTACTTAGCATAGATGTCCTTTGTAACTCCTCTTATGTGACATGAATGTTCAGATCCGTTAGATTCAAAACAATAGTTTTCTATTGACGTGGAGACAATAATACTTCAAGCAAACTAGCAAGGTAATCATGAACTTTCAAAATAACAAGGCCAAAAGAAAGTTATCCCTACAAAATCATATAGTCTGGATATGCTCTATCATCGTTGCACAACGAATTTAAATCATGCACAACCTCGGTATTGGCCAAGTAATTGTTTTCACACCTTTACTTTCTCAAAACTTTTCAACTCTCACGCAATAAATGAGCGTGAGCCAAGGTTTTAGCACTATAAGTGGAATGGAGTGTGGTGGACGTTGCAAGGCAAACAAGGAGAAGATGGTCACATTGGCTAGGCATATCAATGAGCTATGGAGATGCTTATCAATAGATATCAATGTGAATGAGTAGGGATTGCCATACAAATGATGCACTAGATCTAAGAGCATGTGAAAGCTCTTAAAGAAAACTGGTGGGTGTGCATCCAACTTGCTTGCTCACGAAGACCTAAGGCAATTTTGAGGAAGCCCATCATTGGAATATACAAGCCAAGTTATATAATGAAAATTTTCCACTAGCTATATGGTGGTGACAAAACGAGAGACTCTCAATCATGAAGATCATGGTGCTTAATAAGCACAAGTGTGGAAACATAGTAGCATTGTCCCTTCTCTCTTCTTCTCTCATTTTTTTGGTGGGCTCTTTGGCCTCTTTTTTTTGTGTGGGCATCTTTGGCCTCTTTTATTTCCTCACATGAGACAATGCTCCATCAATGATGATCATCACACTTACAACTCAAAACTTAGAGCAATAATGACTCTATATGAAATGCCTTCGATAGGGTACCGTGACAATGATCTAGCATGACATAGACATCAATGGAAACATCATGCTAGCTATGTTATGATCATGCAATGGCAATGTAGAAGTTGTGGCACATGTCATGGTGGTAGTTGCATGGCAATATATCTCGGAATGGCTTTGAAAAAGCCATAGTAGGTAGGTATGGTGGCTGTTTTGAGGGAGGCTATATGGTGGGTTTATGTACCGGCGAAAGTTGCACGACACTAAAGAAGATAGTGATGGTGGAAGGTGAAAGTGCATCTAAACAATGGACTCAACATTAGTCATGAAGAACTCATATACTTGTTGCAAAAGTTTTAGTAGTAATCCAAACAAAGCATTCAACGCATACTCCTAGGGGAATGGTTGGTAGGTATAAACCATCGCGCGATCCCGACCGCTATATAAAGGATGACAATCAATAAACTAATCATGCTCAAACTTCATCACATAGCGGTTCACCATGCGTGCATGCTACGGGAACCACTAACTTCAACACAAGTATTTCTAAATTCACAACACATTGCTAGTATAACTTTAATATTACCGCAACCACAACTCAAAACTAATCTATCTATTATATACTTATAACAATAGAAAATGAACAGCTAAGATATAACAGTAAAAATAGAGCTTAAAAGAGCGGCCGTGATTAGCTTTAAAGAAAATAGCGACTGATTCCTATTCACGTGTATGCACATCATGAGGGATGTACGACTCGCTCCAGGAGGCACAATACTTGCACTAATAAAGGAGTCCTAAAGGCACACGTATACATTTGGTTTCCCAGCCGACTAGGTTTCATAAATAGGCACATCAATTTTAACAGCAGTCATTGATTTTATATTAGGACACGTACAACAAACACTTTTCTCTCTCATCTCACACAAATAAACACTTTCCTTTCTACTAAAAAATAAGGACACATAACAAGACTTACGTAACACTGTCATTTTCTTTTAAAAAAAACAAGCACCATTTTGGAACACGTACAATTGGACTGATATAGATTTCGCATAGCTTCGCTTTTTTACGTGACAACCATGGAGTTACTGCATAAGCCGGATGAGCAAAGCTAAACCTGTAACTGACCGCAGGACCCTCCTAAAGACAGGGAGATATCATAACAAAAACAAGTATTACAAACGACCTTGAAGAAAAAAGAAAATAAAGTAATGTATTCTAGATTTGGAACGAGCCAATGGTGTGACTTTGCAAGACACCCTATTGCCACGCCCTGTCTAACATTATTGACCATTGTCCACGAGAAAATGCCATCCAAGAATCGGAGCTCCATTAAATCCCGCAGCCCTCACGTTGGCATCAGAGGGCGCGCTGAAGTGACAAGGACAAGATTGGAGGGCCTCAGTGACAAGGCGATACTGCCGCAGCAGCAATGCTCACCTACCCTACAACGTTAGCTTCACCATCCAGAATGGATTTTTGGAATTGCGTCTGCAAGCCGCAACAAAGCCGCAACAAAAGCATAGTGATGGGAAGACTCAATGAAGAATTCTTTGTTGGCTAGACGCCACCGCTGTTATCAACGATGCATCACCAAAGACGATTTTGTTGTATGTCCCTCCATCACAGCCTAAATCGACAGGCAATGAAGGCCTTTTAGAAAAACCTAATCGGATAAACTACATCTCCAACGGATAGATTGCAGCCTCAATCTCTTCCCTTATGTGGACGAGGATAGTCATTGTGGCAGGTCCTAGATCCTCTCTAGCTAGAGTTAGGAGACGTATGTTTAGGGTGCTTATAAGCATGCAGTGGCGACGTAAGTAAACCACTGGTGGAAAAAGGGCCTTTGGTCGCGGTTCGCAACTGCCATTAGTCGCGGTTCGCAACTGTCATTAGTCGCGGTTGCGCAACCGCGACCAAATAGGCGCGACTAAAGGCCCCCCCTGTAGTCGCGGTTGCTTAAGAACCGCAACTAAAGGCCCGTCCACGTGGGCGCCAGGCGGCCGTCGGGGCGGAGGACTTTTAGTCGCGGTTCTTATGGACAACCGCGACTAAAGGCCGCCGCAGGTTTAGGGTTTTAGCCCCCCCCCCCAAACCTGTTTTCTGTTTAATTTGTATTGTTTTATTTCTTTTGTGCTTTATTTTAATTTTGAAGGAGTTTCACATATTCTACGGTACTACATACATGCATATGAATGTACAATTTCAAACAAATTTGAAATTAGAACCAAAAAGAATTCAAGAGGAATATACAATATATATTCAATATCATCGGATGACCATATACAATTTTGAACAAGTTTCCATACATAATTTAATGCATATAAAGTTCTACGTCCTCGTAATGGTGTTCTCCTTTAGGATGGAGGACTTCCCTCCTGAACCATCCAGCTAGTTCCTCTTGAAGTGGTCGGAAGCGAGCTTCTGGACTAAGCATCACCCGGAGGTTATTCCTCTGAGCATTGGTATCACTCGGAACCCGCTCAGAGGTGTATCTCCGGATCATCTCACAGACATAGTATCCACATAGATTGGTCCCCGCTGGCTGAATATCCCCACCATTCTTAGCCTTTGACCTTTTGAATTCTAGCTCTTTTTTGAATTCACCGACCTTTGTATCTACGAACCGTCTCCAAACCCTACGAGGCAAAGAAAATTAAATGAACAAGAGAGTTATTAGTTACTTGATATTAGGAAATGAACGAAATAGGCCGATCGATATAGAGCGCAAATGAATGAAAATAATTACTTCTGCAGCATTCTTCTCATGCCGCCCCAAAGCTTTGGATCCATATTCAGAGAGTCGTGGACGAGACATTCTGAGGTGTCAACTTTAATTACTAGCAGAATCCAGTGGAACCTGCGGACACGATACATGCACAGTACGTCATGCATAACTCATCGATTAGCCGGCCACATACCATGCATGGAGTAAACAAAAGAGAATGTGCTCAAGACAGAAACACTCACCCAAAATGGTAAGGAAATAGAATATCACTTTTGAGTTCCTGCTTTGTAAGAAACTGCCACAGGTCTGCCTCCATGTCGGCGGGGTGATGCTCCAACACATATCCATTAACAATGTGTGGGTCAATGAACCCAACATCATGGATGTTCCTTACTCTGCATTCCTTAATCTTCATTCTGCATGTATAATAGCGGACACAACAATATAGTTACGACATATATATAGTGCAAGCAATATGAACGAGATGGGTAGAAATAAATCACTTACAGAACGTAGCAACTGATGATAGATTTGTCGAGCTCGCGCAGATTGAAAAGCTGGAACAATTCACTCAGATGAATTTGTACATAGTAATGTTTGAAGTGATGCTCATATCTAACTTCCGCATAAATATATTCTTTGGCGTTTTTATTTTTTATGTAACCCTTGTACCATTTCAGCAGACCTTTCATTTGTGGAGGTAGATCCTCTTCCTGCGCAGGCTCGACGAGAGGCCCATTCTTCACATATGTAATTACTACCTCCTTCACTGGCGCCTCATCAAGGCCTAACAGTTCACGAAGAGTAATACCTAAGTTGGCCGCTTGTTCTCTGGCACTCGTTACAGTCAATCCATGTGCTGCCGCAGCTGCTATGATATTGGGGTCATCCGGACCGGCGGCTTTCACTATAAGCGGGGCAATCGATTGTTTACTTTGTTCCCCGAGCTGGGCAACTCGTTTCCCGCTTTTTTTACTTTCTAATTCCGTTTTCTCGGCCTCCTCCAAGGCTTTGTTCTCCTGGTTCTCCGCCCGCTCTTTCTTCTCCTTCAACATGAATGCCTGCCTACGAAGTTCACGTGCATAGTCGTCAGGCAGATTCTTCGCGGCTTGGGACGGTGTGCTCAAAAATGACTTAGCCCACTTCTTTTGCTCATCAGAAAATACTGGCTTGGGCTCGGGCTCTCTTTTCTTCTTGCAGTCCGCCTTCCATTTCTCATGATCAGCAGCCGCCCTCGCGGCAGTTTCCTCGGCACTACGTTCCCAAGGCCTTGTGGGGAGAGGCTTCAGTGATGGCTCCGGTACCTTTGTGGTCTTAGGTACATAAGGGTCCGGGTTAATAATCCAGGACTGCTTCTGCTTCTTTGCCGGAGGTGGATTGGGGGGCGGCGTCTGATCACCCGCCGGACGAGGACTGGGGGGCGGCGTCTGATCACCCGCCGGACGTTGTGGACTGGGGGGCGTCGGCTGACGTGACGGAGGTGTAGGTGAACCGCCACCACCACCACCACCACCACCACCGCCACCGCCACCACCACCACCGTAGGGGGGTGGACTTGTTGTCCTTGGCGCCTCGCCTGGAAACTTGATAAACTTCTTTTGCCATAGAATGAAATGGCGCTTGACATCTCCAAGTCTTTTCTCCCCTTCAGGTGTAGCAATGTCAATCTCCAGGTCCTCAAACCCTTGGACTATGTCCTCCACCGTGACACGAGCATAGCCATCTTGAATGGGGTTGTTGTGGTGGAGTGCTCCAGGTAAACATGGTAAAGCACTGCCGATGGCTACCTTCATGGACATGTTCCCGATAGGATAATACAGATGACATTGTTTCATCTCCTTTATATCGTCCACGGGGTAGCGAGGAGGCTCCGGTGCAGTAATTTCGACCACCAGAGGCTCCGGTGCAGTAATTTCGATCGTCGGTGCATCTGCACCAGCCGGTGGGCCCTCCGTGGAAGCCACGCTGCTTCTCCGCTGCTGGCTTCCGAGATCCGCTGGATGATCTTCATGCTGCACCCGAGCTGCATCTCTTTCGGCTACTAGTACACTCATGGTTTTCTTCATCACATCCATTTCCGATGCCAACCGCGCCACAACATCTGCTTCCCGATCCATCTTTATCTTACGGCTTCTGTAACCGTACGGGTCATCGTTCTGGGGGAACCCTATTTTCCACGGAATGTGCCCCATGCCTCGTACACGTCCTCCGTGTTCAGGATTCCCGAGGGCTTTTGTCAGCGCGTCGTTCTCTCTGTTGAACTTGATCTTCCCCTCTTGAGCATCCCTCATTGCGTCAATAAGGGCTTGGGTGGGTTTAATTAATTTGCCCCGGTAAACACACTCCCCTGTCTCCGGGTTCAGTGTTCCCCCATGCCCGTACCACCAGCTTTTGGCCCTTGGGTCCCATCCCTCCGTACCTGGACGGATTCCTCGCGCCCTCAGCTCGTTCTCCATCTTCTCCAACCTAGGCACCCAAATGCGATACCCTCCTGGCCCCATAATATGATTGTACTCCTTCTTAGCCGCATTTTCCTTATTTTTTTTCGATATTTGAATGAACTGCTCCGATTTCTTTTGCTTCACAAATTCTGGCCAATCATGTTTCAGTTTCTCATATTGTCCTTTGAAATCCGGAGTCTTGTTCTGCTTGACAAAGTCATGGGCTAGATTTTGCTTGAATTTCCGGAATGCGTCGGCCATCTTATGAAGAGCGAACTGTTTGACTAGCCTCCTCCTCTCCTTGTTTTCCTCAATCTTGTTACCCTCCTCATCGAATTTGTTGTATTCCGGAGGTAGAACGAAATGTTCCATAAGCTTCTTGAAGCAATCTTTTTTTGTTCTCTTATCGACAAAAGTGAAACCAGCAATTCGTGCCTTCTTTGGCTTATTCCACTCCTGGACGGTGATCGAGACGTTGTCTCTAACAACGGCTCCGCATTGGCTGACAAACTTGGTGGCGCTCTTGCGGGGCTCCAGCGGCCTGCCGGTTGCACTGTCGACAACCTCGATGGTGCATGTTTCTCCTTGTTTCATCGTCTTGGTTGCGCCACGCTTTGACGACGTACTCGATTGTTTCGACGATCCGGCCGAGGGCTAAAATAAGAAAGAGAGTCGCGCGCGTTAGTACACACATATTTATTCAAATCAGTTAGTTTGTATCACCAGAGGCTCAATGTATATATATACCTCGGCGCCGGAGGTGGTTGCTACTTCCATTTGAAGATCGTCGTTTATCGACGTTTGTTCGGCATCATCTTGCTGACGGCGCCCTTCATCTTCACCGTCAAGGTTCAGATAAGAAGAGATATCATCTTCTTGATCTTGTCCGGTCGGCACATATAGAATATCGCCGTTTATGATGCCGAACATATGTGCTTCACCGTCCGGATCATAGTTGTCCATAATCGGGTCAGCTCTATCGTCCGCCATTATGTCAGTCCTGAAAACATGTAGTAAAAACAAATTAATTAAGTGAAGAAGGGGGGCGGTGGCGGTGGCGGTGGCGAAAGGGCGGTGGCAAAAGGAGGGGGCGAGGAAGGGGTGGGAGAGGGTGTCGCGGTAGAGCGCGAGACGGGGCGGCAGACGACTACTTGGCCTCCCTTGTCCTATTTTTCTGGCTCCGCCACTGACCCTATCTCTAGGAATGTCTGCTTCCACTAACACACACGAGCATCAATGTTAAGTTTAGAACTTAAATTCTGATGGGTTAGGATATCACTGTATTCCTAACAAAGCTCCAAACTTGCAAGGTAAACATCTTATATTTGTGAACAGAGGGATTATTTCACTTGTTGCAAATATGGTATAAACTTAACCGAACACGAGAGCTCGTACACACGTTATATATAACAAAAAGATCTCAAGTATCCGGCCTTCATCGTCGTGAGACATATAACCATCACTATATATAAAAAAGACCCGGATTTCTATAGTACTTCCTCCGTTTCTAAATACAAGTCATTTTAAAGGTTTCATTAAAAAACTACATATGGATGTGCATAGACATACTTTAGAACGTAGATTCACTCATTTTGCTTCGTATATACTCATCTAATGAAATCTATAAAAAAAACTTATATTTAGGAACGGAGGGAGTAATACTAAGTGAATCAAGTATCCAACTTTTAAAGGAAAACTATTATTGACAGTGCAAGATTCATAGTGCAATTCTTCAATCCTTCTCGTGTTGCACTTGCACATAGGTTAACCGGGGCATAATTCTAACTTATATTGACAACGGATGATGGGCTCCCGGGGCATGCATGTGAATCGGACAAGAGACGGCCGGCGGTGTTGAGGGCGGGCGAGGGAGGCCGGTGATAGCGGCCGGCGGCGCCGTACGTGGGCGAGACGGGGCGGCGTCGAGGGCGAGGGGCGACGGCGGGCGGCGTCGAGGGCGAGGGCGACGGCGGGCGGCGAGGGCGGCGTCGAGGGCGAGGGCGACGGCGGGCGGCGAGGGCGACGGCGGGCGGCGTCGAGGGCGAGGGCGACGGCGGCAGGCCTTCGGCGCGGCAGAGATCGGAGAAGACGAGATGGAGTCGACGGTTCGGGCGTTGTATTTATAGCCCCCCACCTTTAGTCGCTGTTGGGGAGGCGACCCGCGACTAAAGGGTACCTTTAGTCGCGGGTCGCCTCCCCAACCGCGACTAAAGGGTTTTTGGCGGGTTTTTCGTTCCCGCGCGCAACGACCTTTAGTCGCGGTTGGCCAGGCGACCGGCGACTAAAGGTATTTTTCAGAATACTTTTCTTTTTCAATATCTTAAAAATACAAATAATATATCAAAAAATTCAGAAAAATAAAACTAATTCAATTCAATATGTTAAAAACACAAAAATTATATCAAAAAATTCAGAAAAATAAAACTAATTCAATTCAAAATGTTAAAAATACAAATAATATATCAAAAAATTAAGAAAAATAAAACTAATTCGATTCAAAATGTTAAAAATACAAATAATATATCAAAAAATTCAGAAAAATAAAACTAATTCAATTCAAAATCTTAAAAATACAAATAATGTATCAAAAAATTAAGAAAAATAAAACTAATAATAATATATCAAATAATATATCAATTCACATGATCCATTCAACAAAGTTTGGTACAATAAATTATTACACATCATTTCTTCCCTTGTGTCCCTGCTTGCTTACGATTGTGCCGTATCCATGGAGCATCCTCATCATTTAACTTAATGCTTGGGTCGGTGTTCACTTTGAAGGGCGGAATTTCAGCAAACATATTATAATCTTCTGACATGTCTGTCTTGTCCTCCACTCCCACGATGTTTCTTTTCCCTGAAAGAACAATGTGGCGCTTTGGATCATCGCATGATGTACTGATCGTTTTCTTATCTTTCCGTTTCCTCGGTTTGCTACTCATGTCCTTCACATAGAAAACCTGAGCGACATCTTTCGCTAGGACGAATGGTTCGTCAAGGTAACCAAGATTGTTGAAATTCACCATTGTCATTCCGTATTGCTGGTCCACCTTTACCCCACCTCCTGTTAGCTTGAACCATTTGCACCGAAACAAAGGGACCTTAAAGGAGGGTCCATAGTCAAGTTCCCATATCTACTCTATGTAACCATAATATGTGACCTTTTGCCCATTCTCGGTTGCTACATCAAAGCGGACACCACTGTTTTGGTTGGTGCTCTTTTTATCTTGGGCGATCGTGTAAAATGTATTCCCATTTATGTCGTACCCTTGGAAAGTCGTTATAGTCGAAGATGGTGTCTTGGCCAACATGTACAGCTGATCTACAACATCATTGTCATTCATTAAATGTTTTCTCAACCAACTGCCGAAAGTCTCCATGTGGGCCTTCCTAATCCAGGATTCAGGCTTCCCCGGGTTGTCCGAGCGTAAAATATTCTTGTGTTTCTCAAAGTACGGAGCCACCAAGCTGGAATTGTTCAGTACAGTGTGGTGTGCTTCAGTCAGAGAATGGCCGTCCATACATATCGTTGATTTCCTTCCGATCGTGCCTTTTCCACTTAGTCTCCCCTCGTGCCGCGATCGAGGAAGACCAATCGGCTTAAGGTCAGGAACAAAGTCAACACAAAACTCAATTACCTCCTCATTTCCATAGCCCTTGGCGATGCTTCCTTCTGGCCTAGCACGGTTACGAACATATTTCTTTAATACTCCCATGAACCTCTCGAAGGGGAACATATTGTGTAGAAATACAGGACCGAGAATGAAAATCTCTTCGACTAGGTGAACCAAGAGGTGCGTCATAATATTGAAGAAGGATGGCGGGAACACCAACTCGAAACTGACAAGACATTGGATCACATCGTTCTGTAACTATGGTAGAACTTCTGGATTGATTACCTTCTGAGAGATTGCATTGAGGAATGCACATAGCTTCACAATGGCTACTCGAACATTTTCCGGCAGGAGCCCCCTCAAAGCAATCGGAAGCAATTGCGTCATAATCACGTGGCAGTCGTGAGACTTCAGGTTTTGGAACTTTTTCTCCGCCATGTTTATTATTCCCTTTATATTGGACGAGAATCCAGACGGGACCTTCATACTGCTCAGGCATTCAAAAAAGATGACCTTCTCTTCTTTGGTCAGAGCGTAGCTGGCACGACCTTGAAACCATTCCGGATGCCGGTCATCAGGGTCTTTCAAACGTTGCTGGTCCTGCCGTGCTTCCTTTGTATCATTTGTCTTCCCATACACGCCCAAGAAGCTTAGGAGGTTCACGCAATGATTTTTCGTAACGTGCATCACGTCGATTGCAGAGCGGACTTCTAGGACTTTCCAATATTCTAGCTCCCAGAATATAGATTTCTTCTTCCACATGGCTGCGTGCCCGTCAGCTCCCTTCGGAACTGATTGTCCGCCAGGACCCTTTCCAAAGATGACTTTCAAATCCTTGACCATATCAAATACCTCAGCACCAGTGCGTTCCGCAGGCTTCGGCCGGTGATCTGCCTTGCCGTTGTAATGCTTGCCTTTCTTTCTCACTGGATGAATTTTCGGAAGAAATCGACGATGCCCAAGGTACACGTTCTTCTTACAATTTGGCAAATGTACACTTTCAGTCTCATGTAAGCAGTGCGTGCATGCATTGTATCCCTTATTTGACAGTCCCGAAAGGTTACTAAGAGCAGGCCAATCGTTGATGGTTACGAAAAGCAACGCTCGTAGGTCAAATTCCTCTTCTTTGTGCTCATCCCACACACGGACACCAGGTCTGCCCCACAGCTGTAAAAGTTCATCAACTAATGGCCTTAGGTACACATCGATGTCGTTGCCGGGTTGCTTCGGACCTTGGATGAGCACTGGCATCATAATGAACTTCCGCTTCATGCACAACCAAGGAGGAAGGTTGTAGATGCATAGAGTCACGGGCCAGGTGCTATGGCTGGAGCTCTGCTCGCCAAAAGGATTCATGCCATCTGTACTTAGACCAAATCTTATGTTCCTTGCGTCAGCTGCAAAATCTTTGAACTCTCTGTCGATCTTTCTCCATTGCGTTCCATCTGCGGTGTGTCTCAACTCCCCGTCCGACTTACGGTCCTCTTTGTGCCATCGCAACAACTTGGCATGCTCTTTGTTCTTGAACAGACGTTTCAACCGTGGTATTATAGGAGCATACCACATCACCTTGGCGGGAACCCTCTTCCTGGGTTTCTCGCCCTCAACATCGTCACCAGGGTCATCGCCTCTGATCTTATAACGCAATGCAGTGCATACCGGGCATTCATTCAAATTCTCGTATTCACCGCGGTAGAGGATGCAGTCGTTGATGCATGCATGTATCTTCAGAACCTCTAAACCTAGAGGGCAGACAACCTTCTTTGCTTCGTACGTACTGGCGGGCAACTCGTTATTCTTTGGAAACATATTCTTCAACATTTTCAGCAAGTTTTCAAATGCCGAGTCAGCTACACCTGCCTGTGCCTTCCATTTCAGCAAATCCAGTGTGCAGCCCAGCTTTTTCAGACCATCATCGCATCCGGGGTACAACGACTTTCTGTGATCCTCTAACATGCGATCCAAATTCTCCCTCTCCTTTTCAGTTTCGCAGCGTCTCCGTGCATCAGCAATGGTCCGACCAAGATCATCAACGGTCTCATCACGTGCCTCTTCTTCACCTTCACCTTCCCCTTCACCTTCCCCTTCACCTTCAGCATCCTCCATGAAAGTATCACCGAAATGAGCAAGATAGCTTTCATCGATGAAATCATCCCCTTCTTCATCTTCTTCCATTATAACCCCTCTTTCTCCATGCTTGGTCCAACAATTATAGCTTGGCATGAAACCGTGCCGAAGCAGGTGCAGGTGAACTTCTCTTGAGGAAGAGTAACCCTTCTGATTCTTACAGTCAACACATGGACAGATAACAAAACCCTTCTGCTTGTTCGCATTAGCCACTACGAGGAAATCTTTCAAACCCGTAGTGAACTCGCGGGAGAGTCGGTTACCGTACATCCATTGCCGATTCATCTGCATTATTATAATATAAAATATATAATTAACCATCATGCATTTGTTAAACTAACTAGTTATAAACAATAGAAATTAAACAATGAACAACACACATGCATATTTTATCAATGACACACATGCATGAAAGGTTCAAGTTGCTAACCGCGATCGAGGAGGAAAAAATAAATGAGGAAAGTGTGGCTCCAACACTTCATATCATGTTTGTTTCACGCTCTTGGGGCATTTCATCAAACACATTGTGTGCATAAGAGGAACCAAAAGCAAACCTACACCCCCTTGTGAAGCTTGTGAAGAGAAGTGGCACCCAATGGCTAAGTGACTGTGCTGAACTGGTATATATAGGGGATGAGATTTAGTCGCGGTTGGCGTGGCCAACCGCGACTAAAGACCTTTAGTCGCGGTTGGCCTGGCCAACCGCGACTAAAGCCCCTCACGTGCACCAGCTGGCCACCGAGCGCCCTGGGCCCAGGACTTTGGTCGCGGTTCGTCTTCCGAACCGCGACTAAAGAATTCATTAGTCGCGGTTCCTACAGTTTCGCGACTTATGGGGCTGGACGGAAGCCTCTTTTTCTACCAGTGAACGTTGTTTTAGAGGTTATATTATAGAAAACAATCTGATTGCACTTTACATATGACACTAAAAGTATTTTATAAAGGGCATAAATAGTTGATCGCATTAGATAATTCATGTAGTAGTGCGCTTGAATCAGGTGTAGATAAAACTCTTACCACACTTAACATATGGCCTCACAACAAATTTATAATGGGTATAACAAATTAGCCTGCATTCTTACTCTGTGTGAATGTCATAAATAAATAAATCATTGAATTATAGTTTTTTTCATGGATCTTAAATTTAGTTTGTGCTCAGAATAAAATAATTTTTGAAATAAAAAATAAAACAAGATTATCAGTCTAAATTTCAATATATAAAAGTATAAGTGATGCCAATTAAACTATGAGGTGAGCGAGTCGGAAGTAGCGTGTTGGCATTTTTCAATAGAAATATTACAAGATATGAATTTATATAAAAAGATTATACAAGTGAACAGAAAAAGAAATGGGTGACAAACATATTAAATAAATAGAGATCAGAGTTGAATTGATTTTTTTCACGCTTAGGCTCTTAATTAGTGTCCATTAGTCATCCATCTATCATGCTGGTGTTTCTACCACAAACACAAATGCATCTTGATTACCAATATTTAGGATATGATATAAATGCTATAAGTGGATCAAAATAAATCATTCAACACTTGGCAACTGGCGAAATACTAATAGGTGAACAAAAAAAACTAACAAAAATATAAGAGTTGCAATTGTGAATTTTTTTCTTTAGGAAAAAGGTTATAAAGAAACAAATGTACTCCCTCCGTAAACAAATATAAGAGTGTTTAGATTACTAAAGTAGTGTTCTAAATGCTCTTATATTAGTTTACGGAGGGAGTACATTTTACCTATAGTTTCTATAGCTCAATGCATATGTAGCAACAAGTGAACTACAATAATAGTTTTTTTGTCAAACTAATCATCAAACATAGAAAACACAACGATATGATGACATATGTAAATCTAGCCGCGCTAATGCGCGGGTGACCCTGCTAGTTGAAATGAATCAAACTTCTCTAACTACTAAATACACATGAAGGTGGAAGTTTTCATATCCCTTTGGATAACTACCCCTTTTGAGACTACTTTCATAGCATAGATCAACTACCACGCCACGCACTGCCGTGCTCCAAAAGATAGAAGTGAAGCACACAGAGCAAAATCAACTAGCTCAAAAGATATAAGTGAAACACATGTGAGCTGAATTGCCTAACCAAAGGATATAAGTGAAGCTCGACAAAATCACGGTGAGTGCATGTCTCTCTCTATAGGTGTGCAGCAAGGAAGATTGTGACACAACAAAAATAAAAGACTCCTACGGTACAAGACGCTCCAAGCAAAACACATAACATGTGGTGAATAAAAATATAGCCCCAAGTAACGTTACCGATGGATTGAAGACGAAAGAGGGGATGCCTTCCTGGGGCATCCCCAAGCTTAGGCTTTTTCGGCATCCTTGAATCAACTTGGGGTGCCTTGGGCATCCCCAAGCTTGAGCTCTTGCCACTCTTTATCTCTTTGTCCATAAGAACTTCACCCAAAACTTGAAAACTTCACAACACGAAACTTAAACAGAAACTCATGATATCATTAGTATAAGAAAGCAAATCACCACTTCCTTAGGTACTATAGCACACTTAAGTTCTACTTATGTTGATGTTGGGTTACTGTATTTTCAATCTTCCATGGCTAATACCCCCCGATACTATCCATAGTTTCATCAAAATAAGCAACCAACTCAACAAAAACAGAATCTGTTAACAGCAGACCAGTGTGTAGCAATCTGTATACTTCGTATACTTCTGGTACTTCAAAAATTCTGAAAAATTACGACAGTCTGAAGAATTTGCGTAGCAATCAGTAGCAAAAATAATCAACTCAAAAGCTCTAACAGAAAAGAAAAAAAGAAAATTCTTTTCGTGAGCAGAAAGTTTCTGTCTTTTCCAGCATGATCAAATGATCATCCCCAAGACTAATCATAACGGTTTCACTTGGCACAAACGCAAAAGAAACACAAAAAACACAATCATAACAGAATTATGAAAGTGTGGAAAACAAAAAACAGAAAGAAAATTGATAGATTCGTTGGGTTGCCTCCCAACAAGCGCTATTGTTTAACGCCCTTAGCTAGGCATAAGGTGATGGAATCACGTATAGTCATCTTTGGTGCTCAAACCATAAGTAGCCTCATCATAGATTCATAAGGCAATCTTATTTTCTTTCTAGGAAAATGCTCCATACCCTTCTTTAGAGGAAATTAAAATCTAATATTCCCTTCCTTCATATCGATGATAGCACCAATAGTCCTTAGGAAAGGTCTACCAAGAATAATGGGACATGAAGGATTGCAATCTATGTCAAGTACAATGAAATCCACAGGTACATAGTTCTTATTTGCAAAAATAAGAACATCATTGATCCTTCCCATGGGTTTGTTGATAGTAAAATCCGCAAGATGCAAATTAAGAGAACACTCTTCAATCTCATGAAAACCAAGAATATCACATAAATACTTTGGAATCGCGGAAACACTAGCACCCAAATCACACAAAGCATTGCATTCATAGTTTTTGATTTTGATTTTGATAGTAGGTTCCCACTCATCATGAAGTTTTCTAGGTATATAGACTTCTAATTCGAGTTTCTCTTCAAGAGATTTCATCATAGCATCTATGATATGTGCGGTAAAGGCTTTGCTTTGGCAATAAGCATGTGGAGAGTTTGCAATGGATTGCATCAAATAAATGCATTCAAACAAGGAGAAACTATCAAAATTGAATCCCTCGAAATCCAAAGTGGGAGTTTCATTACTACCCAATATTTTCATTTCTTCTACTCCACTCTCCCCACCTTTATCATCAAGATAGGTGGACTCCAAATCATTGGGGCGTTTTTCAACCAAAGTGGATTCATAGCCAGCCCCTTCATCAATAGGTTTGACACGCAAAAACAAAGATTCAAGAGGAGTCACACCAAGCACTTTAAGATCTTCGTGATTTGCATCACTAGAACGCACCCTTTTAAACCATTCATGCTTAGCACGAATTTGGGCGGTTCTTTCTTTGCTCTCATTCATGGAGACACGCATAGCTTTTAAAGTTTCATCCAAGTTAACCTTGGGAGGAGCACATCTAACTTTCAAAGCATCAATATCACAAGAGATCCTATCAACGCTCTTAGCCAAATCGTCTATTTTTAGTAGTTTTTTCCTTTATGGACGCATTGAAAATCTTTTGAGAGTTGATGAACTCTTTGATATTACTCTCTAAATTATAGGGTAATTTTTTATGATTTCCATAAGTGTTGTTGTAGGAATTGCCATAATTGTTAGAGGAGTTACTAGGAAAAGGCCTAGGAACATAGTTTCCTCTAAAAGCATTGTTGTTGCCAAAATTGTTCCTACCAACAAAATTAACGTCCAAACTAGCGTTGCTACTCTCAATCAAGGAAGATAGTGGCATGTCATTAGGATCTAAAGGAGCATTTCTACTAGAAACCAAATTCATCAACTCGTCCATCTTAGCACTAAGCGAGTTAATTTCTTCTATAGTGTGTACCTTTTTGCTAGCAGGTGACCTTTCAGTGTGCCACTGAGAGTAGTTGGTCATGATATTGTCTAGGAGTTTTGTAGCTTCTCCTAACGTGATTTCCATGAACGTTCCACCTGAGGAGGAGTCCAAGATATTTCGAGAAGCAAAATTCAAACCAGCGTAAAAGATTTGTATAATCATCCACAAACTCGAGCCATGAGCGGGACAATTTCTAATCATTAATTTCATCCTCTCCCAAGATTGTGCAACGTGTTCATGATCAAGTTGCTTGAAATTCATGATATCGTTACGCAGAGACATAATCTTAGCCGGCGGAAAATACTTGGATATGTAAGCATCTTTAAACTTATTCCAAGAATCGATACTATTTTTAGGCAAAGAAGAAAACCAAGTTTTTGCACGATCTCGCAAAGAGAACGGAAAAAGCTTCAATTTAACAACATCATTATCCACATCTTTCTTCTTTTGCATATCGCAAAGTTCAATGAAAGTATTAAGATGGGATGAGGCATCTTCACTAGGAAGGCCAGAAAATTGCTCTTTCATAACAAGAGTCAGCAAGGCAGCGTTGATTTCCTATGATTCCGCACTAGTGGCGGGAGCAATCGGAGTACTAATAAAATCATTATTATTAGTATTCAAGAAGTTGCAAAGTTTGGTGTTTTCAACCATGATGACTTCAACAAACAAACAAGAACACAAGCAAGCAAGAAAACTGGCAAAGGAAAACGGCAAAAGGCAAATGAAAACGGCAAATGTGAAGTGGGGGAGAGGAAAATGAGAGGCAACTAGCAAAAAAGGTAAATGCAAGAGATGAGTTTGTGACACTTACTTGGATAGATCTTGACTTGATCTCTCCCCGGCAACGGCGCCAGAAATCCTTCTGCTGCTGGCTACGCCTATAGGGATTTCCTTGGCAAATGTGCAAAGGATTCCCTCGCGGCCTTGGAGCCTTGCGTTGGTGTTCCCTTGAAGAGGAAAGGGTGATGTAGCACAGCGGCGGTAAGTATTTCCCTCAGTTTGAGAACCAAGGTATCAATCCAGTAGGAGGATCGCGTCAAGTCACAAGTACCTGCACAAACACAAAGAGCTTGCACCCAACGCTATGAAGGGGTTGTCAATCCCTTATAGATTGTTTGCAAAGTGAGAACTGAAAGCAAAAAACAAACACAGCAAAGTAAAAGTAAAAGCGAAGATGATAATTGTGAATAGACCCGGGGGCCGTAGTGTTCACTAGTGGCTTCTCTCATGAAAGCAAGTAGACGGTGGGTGAACGAATTACTGTCGAGCAATTGATAGAACCGCGCAAAGTCATGACGTTATCTATGGCAATGATCATACATATATGCATCACGTCCAAAACAGGTAGACCGATACTTTCTGCATATACTACTATTACTCCACATGTCGACCGCTATCCAGCATGCATCTAGTGTATTGAGTTCATAAGAACAGAGTAACGCCTTAAGCAACATGACATGATGTACATGGACAATCTCAAATCTATGATGAAAGCCCATCTTGTTACCCTTGATGGTAACAACACGATGTGTGTCTTGCTCCCCCTTCTGTCACTGGGAAAGGTCACCGCACGGTATGAACCCAAAACCAAGCACTTCTCCCAATGCAAGAATCATAGATCTAGTTGGCCAAACAAAACCCAAGACTGGAAGAGACTTACAAGGATATCAAATCATGCATATAAGAAATCAACAAAGACTCAAATATAATTCATAGATAATCTGATCACAAATCAACAATTCATCGGATCTCGACAAACACACCGCCAAAGAGGATTACATCGGATAGATCTCCATGAAGATCATGGAGAACTTTGTATTGAAGATCCAAGAGAGAGAAGAAGCCATCTAGCTACTAACTACGGACCCGTAGGTCTGAAGTAGACTACTCACGAGTCATTGGAGAGGCAATGATGTTGATGTAGAAGCCCTCCAGCTCCAAAGTCCCCTCCAGCAGGGCACCGGGAAGGGTCTCCAGATGAGATCTCGCGAAAACGGAAGCTTGCGGCGGCGGAAAAGTGGTTTCGTGGACGCCCTCATTTTTTCTGGGATTTTAGGGAATATATAGGCCAAAGAGCTAGGGCAGGGGAGCTCCAGGGAGGCCACAAGCCTGGTAGCCGCGGGCCCCCCTGGCCGCAGCTACACGGCTTGTGGGCTCCCTGTGGGCCTCCTGCCTTGGCCCTCAAGTCCCCCGATCTTCTTCTGTTATGGAAAAATTTATTTTGGGGATTTTATTCCGTTTGGACTCCGTTCCAAAATCAGATCTGAAAAGAGTCAAAAACACAGAAAAAACAGGAACTGGCACTTGGCACTGAATTAATAGGTTAGTCCCAAAAAAGATATAAAATGTATATAAAACATCCAAAGTTGACAAGATAACAACATGAAACCATCAAAAATTATAGATACGTTTGAGACGTATCAATGACGCGTCGCGCCACCCGATGCCCGAGTCGCGCCCCTGCCGATGATGAAGGCCCGGGCCACACCTTTGTCATTGGGAAACAAGAAGGCCCCGCTGCCACCGACCTAGGCGAGCTTTACCTGGCCAGGCCCTCTGACGGCGGCGGGAAAGGAGGAGGGAGTCATGGGGTACTCGGCGGTGACCTCCTAGGTTCCCTCCCCGCCACCGCGCGGGGACAACGTGAGAGGGAGAGGGTGGGTCGGGGACAACACTCTATACTACCACATCTCATTTTCTTTTTACATGGATACATGCATGTCTCTTATCCATTCAACAGTCGATTTTTTTGGAAGACATATAAACTAGAAGGTTGTTCAAACTAACGCACACTACACATTTCTAGTTAGTTGCCCTGCTATTGGGTTTTCCACATCAACTAACCCGTTTAGCACGACGATAGGATGAGACACATGGCGGTCAAACACTTAGGAGTAACTATACCTAGTACTAGATTAAGTTTGTCCTATATATCTTGAGTTTTTCAATGTCCTCAGTAGCATTCACTTATTGCTAATTCTTTAGATAGGATGTGAATTGATTGGACACGTTCCCCCTCTATGCTAAACTCAACCCAATCTTTTCACAAATTCTTCATGTGTGTTCTATTTGAAACTCGTTCCAAGTCTTCACTTGGTCCTTGTCAGCTGAAGAATTTGCGAATGAAAAATTAAAATATTCTTATCCAATTTTGGTGGTTGCCGCTCAAACTGATCCCACCTCCCTCGATTGGATTAAACTAATCACCCACAACCCCCCACGATCTCAACAACTAAGTACGTGGGTGACACATGTTGTCTGGAGAGCAAGGGTCAGGGGTATAAATGTCCAAATTCCTCAGGCCATTCAGTTTTTCACCCCCGCTATATATACCCCTCCGCTATCACTTTCACATTAACTCTGCTCAAACTCATATTCACCTTGCTTGATCTCAGACCTAGTGTTGCGTAAGCTTCATCACCGCCGAAGGAAGAGCCTCACCGCCTCGACCTCCTCGCCGTCGTAATCGCGCAAGCTACACAAATCTTCACTTTGGCGCCGCTATAGCCGTCTTCCACTGCCATGTTAGGGCACGGGAGATCTGCATAGACGAACTTCCTCCTTCTTACTCTAAGTTTGTCGTGTTCTAAGGGTAACTAAAATCTAATTTTACTTCCCTATTTGATCCTTATGTCCGCCACAAAATCACCAAAAGGTATGTATTCTTCAATAATACATTCATTAAACACGTTAAAACTTCTTTCCCTTGATTTATTTCTCTAAGTTATGTTTTTCTTCAAAGAACCCTCAGTTGTGTGGATTTTGAAATCTTCACAAGTCTGGAATCTAAGTCAAGAACACTTACTGAAATTCTTAAAGACATTTATGGCCAAATTCCTCAACTTGACATTCTTTTGAAAAAATTCTGAGAACGCATATAACCTCTTCAAATTCTTTGCATCTATATTCTATTACAGGTACAAATGTTTTCTAATGAATCTCTATGTTCTCATGAACTTGAATCATTTGAAGCATTCCTCGAAGGAAATTGTGTACTTCTTTAGAATCATCAAATGTTCAAAATCCTCAAGTGAAGAAAATGGTAGATGGGAAAAGGCCTCGAAAAGGAGGATCGAAGCCAGAAACAAATACTGCTTTTGAAAATTTTGGAGGATATCTATGATGAATATTGTACTCCTGATGAGGAAATATATGACAAGGAAACAACAAAGAAGTGCAAAACGCGCATTCAGATAATTGAGAGGAAATGGGATAAGGAGTGGAAAGAATACCGATATGTCACTACTAAGTACATGAAGAAATTTGATGTCAATGCTCCTTGCTCAAGACCTCCTCTTGCAGCAGGCCAAGAAGATGATCCCACCAGCATCAGAAGTGGTGAAGAATTTCCGAAGGAATGGGCAAAGAGTCAAGGAAAAGACAAAAATATTGTTGCAGAAGCAGTGAATAAATACAACCGAGATACTACTACTATTGTTGCATCTCAGACCTATGCAAGTGAAATTACACCTAAAAAGGCCATGCAAAATAGATCAGCTCTGAAGACAAAGTCTTGAAGCTCTATTTCCTCACAGCAAATTCCTCAAACAACGACCTTTGTGACTGCTATGGCATATGCTGCTGCCGCAAAGTCTTCAACCCCAATGCAACTCGCAACATGTTAGCGGACTGTCGGAATCTCAATCGCCTCAAGATCATCACCATCGACTTCTCGACAAGCGCATTCCTCAAGCAATCCAACACTACTGAAAATGAAAACTACTGCTGGATGCGGCAAGAGACCAAGTCCTCATCCAAAGAAAGTGGTCTTTTGTGTTCCCTCAGAATCTGAGAATGATGAAGCTGATGATGAAGAACTTCCAGAAATCATCACAAACAAGAAAGAGAGAGTGGCTTGGGCAAAGGGCACTAAAATTCCTCTTTGGTGGATCTAAGAAGTGTGCTAGATTTCATTGATATATCGAAAAATGACCCAAACACTCCAATGATGACTGGAAGTTGCCACCTGGTCCAAGTCATGTGTTGACTGCCTTCATAGGTGAAGAAGAATGGAAATATGAAAAGGCTAGAAGGGCCAAGAAGGATCAGCACAAGAAGGAGCCATTCTTGAGGAACAACGTTCTAAACCTGACTCCTCACCAACTTGTCTCTGCTCAAGCTGAAATCAAAAACCTCAGCGATGAATATGTCATCTAGTATGCTGATTGGCATGGTGCGAAGGTCAGGTTCATCAATGTGGTGAACAAGGTCATCAAGGACCGCAACACAAGGGTTGCAACTCCATCGCAACCACAAATTCCTCATGCTAGCTCCCTTGCTCAGCGTGTTGAAGAAACTGTCAAGGCTAATGAAGAAATTCCAGTTCATGAAGAAACTGCCAGGGCAAAATCCACTGCTATGCCTGAAGAACAGTCCAAGGAAGCTAAAGAATCCATAGTGCCTAAAGAAACTAAAACTGTCAGAGAGACTGGATCATTCGCGCTTGAAGAAACTACACCACCTTCACCCTCCCTCCTTGATGCAAAATCTTCAGCGTTAAATAATCACACATCCTTCTACATGAGAAGTGAGGAAAACAAAGGCTGCAGAGAAGGAAGGCGCACTGAAAGGAAAAGCATCACCATCTGCAGAATCCACACTTGCGAAGAAATTGAGGACTTTGTCATGTTCCTCGGTAGAACCAATACATGCAACTCCTATCTTTGTTGTTCCTTCGTATAAAATAGTCCCATTTGTAGAAGAATATGTCATTCTAAATGAGGATAATAAAGAAAATCACTCTAGTGCTTCCACAAAGTAGATTGATGAACAAATTGAGGTGGAAGCAAATGCTTCAACCCCTCTGGTATCATCACCCCAGCCTCAGTTTACTCCTAAAGAGGCTGGTGTTGAAGCAATTGATGAGGAAGTGGATAGTGTCAATACAACTCGTGTTATGAATGATGAATATTAGGAAGCTGCACACCCTAATTCGCCAATGACCACCCCTCTTACTCAATATCCTCAGTTGTCTACCCTAACTGAAGAAATTTTGATCGGGTCTGAAGGCCATCCCACTCCTCTCATGTCTATTATTGAAGAAATTCCAGCTACATCAGCTGAAGAAATCAACACCGAGAACATAGTTGAAGAACCCGTTGCACAAATTCCTCAGTCTCGAGAAACAACAATTGTGCCAAGGGAGATTGTGGGGCATTACAAGCCAAATCTTCAGCCCAAGCTCTTTCTGCCCTTCAAAGGCACAAAGCGGCCCAAATTCAACAAGTCAAATTTTTTCGATGAACATCATTTCTTCACTAGTGGAAACCCCTATGATTTAGCAAGAATTAGGCACAAGAGGTTGTGCACTTCAAATCAGATCAATTTCTATGATGTTGTTCTCTTTGACAAGAACAAAGTGTTCCAGCACCGACAAATTCCTCACGTGGATATGGAGTCCATCCCATGCTTCACTCCAATGCTAAATGTTCCTCATGAAGGTGAGATCCTACCCATCTGTGTTGACATTTGTGATTGCAATGAAGAACTTATTCATCAGTTCTATGCAACCTTGCACATATCTGGTGATGCGAGTGATATTAACACATGGATATTAGACTAGATGACTAAAGACACTCACTACACTGCTCCAACTTCTGAATTGCTTTGTCCTATCCCAGCCTGTATTCCACCTGAATACGCATATATGAGGAACCTGAACTTCCAAATCATTTGATGCAAGTGTTGATGGATCCTTTGGCATCGGGGCAATCTCCAAGAACCACCTTTCTTGTGAAGGATTTGATGTATGTGCCCAGGATAGTATATCACATATTGACCAAAACCCTGAGTACAATCCTGGGTCACAACTCTGAAGAACAAGATGTTGTTGGCATCATGATGAAAGCACAATTGCTCCCTAAGGTGGTTTTGGTAATTAATCACAACATATGCATCATTGGAATAATGAGTTTATTCAAGTATATTTGAGAAAAGTTCAAAGATGTTTTGGATATAGGATTGAGTGGAGATTCCCCTTGATGAAGGAAGGAATAGGATTGGCTAAAGCTTCAAGCAAGAAGACTCTTCAATTTACACTTTGTGATAAATCACATTTGAGTCCATAGGAAAGCCAATACTATTAAAAGGGGATTAGGTGTTATGATGAATTGGTTGCTCAAGTGCTTAGAGTTAGCCACCAAAAATACTCAGCCACTCTTCCACAAATTATATGTGTCCCAAATCAAATATCCAAAATCGGTGCCAACATTTATCACTTGGCCTTACCGATTTCAGACCTCGACAGATCCCGGCCAAACCCTACCACTTCGGTGCAACCGAAACTACATCGGTGCTATCGAGTTTAGGTGACCAACTTTCTGTTGCCTCTCCAAAATCCAAATTTCCGAGTTTAATTATTGGTGTCACTGAGTTGTGTCATATCACCATTAATCACCTTTTCGGTGTCACCGAGTTGTGTAAATCGGTTCCACCGAGATTCAAAGTTGCTACCTTTTGAGAAAATCGGTACCATCGAGTTTGTAACTTTGGTGTCACCGAGTTGGTCAATTATGGGGTAACGGTCGGATTTTGTGTGCTGCCTATATATACCCCTCCACCTACCTCTCATTCATAGAGGAAGCACTCAGAGCACACACTTCATTGCCCGATCATTTTTCTGAGAGAGAGCCACCTACTCATGTGTTGAGATCAAGAGATTCCATTCCAACCATTTGAACCTTGATTTCTAGCCTGCCCAAGTTGCTTTCCACAAGATCAATCTCTCCTACCCCTGCCAAATCTGAGAGAGAGTGACTGAGTATTGAGGAGACTATCTTTAGAAGCACAAGAACAAGGAGTTCATCATTCTACCACATCTATTATCTTTTGGAGGTTGGTGCCTCCTAGATTGGTTAGGTGTCGCTTGGGAGCCTCCTACATTGTGTTATGGAGTTGAACCAAGATGTTTTTAAGGGCAAGTAGATCACTTACTTCGTGAAGATGTACCGTGAGTGAGGCTAGTCCTGTGTGGACGGAAGCCGTGGTGGAATAGACAAGGCCGCTTCTTCGTGGACCCCTTGTGGGTAGAGCCCTCGGTTGACTCTTGGATTCGTTACCCTTAGTGGGTTGAAGTCTCCACTAACATGGACGTACGATACGCCTCCTATCAGAACCATGCCAAAAGTCGTCGTGTCAACCTCATGCATTTGATCTCCCTACCCTTCCTTTCTTTAAACTTGCATGTTTTACTTTCCGCTGCTATATACTCTTAGATGTGCATTGATGACCCACAAGTATAGGGGGTCAATCATAGTCCTTTCTATAAGTAAGAGTGTCGAACCCAACGAGGAGCAGAATGCTCCGATAAACGGTTTTCAGCAAGGTAATAACTGCAAGCACTGAAAGTAGCGGTAACAAGTGATGGTGTAGTGAGGTGAAACGTAGCAAGTGAAAAGTAACAAGTAACGAGTAGTAGCAACGGTGCAGCAAAGTGGCCCAATCCCTTTTGTATCAAGGGACAAGCCTGAACAAAGTCTTATAGGAGGAAAAACGCTCCCGAGGACACACGGGAATTTCTGTCATGCTAGTTTCATCATGTTCATGTGATTCGCGTTCGTTACTTCCATAGTTTGATATGTGGGTGGACCGGCGCTTGGGTACTTCCCTTACTTGGACAAGCATCCCACTTATGATTAACCCCTCTCGCAAGCATCCGCAACTACGAAAGAAGAATTAAGACAACGTCTAACCATAGCATTAAACTAGTGGATCCAAATCAGCCCCTTACGAAGCAACGCATAGACTCGGGTTTAAGCTTCTGTCACTCTAGCAACCCATCATCTACTTACTACTCCCCAATGCCTTCCTATAGGCCCAAATATGGTGAAGTGTTATGTAGTCAACGTTCACATAACACCACTAGAGGAAAAGACAACATACAGCATATCAAAATACCGAACGAATACCAAATTCACATGACTATTATTAGCAAGACTTATCCCATGTCCTCAGGAACAAAAGTAACTACTCACAAAGCATAATCATAATCATGATCAGAGGTGTAATGAATAGCATCAAGGATCTGAACATAAACTCTTCCACCAAGTAATCCAACTAGCATCAACTACAAAGAGTAATCAACACTACTAGCAATCTTACAAGTACCAATCGGAGTCGCGAGACGGAGATTGGTTACAAGAGATGAACTAGGGTTTGGAGAGGAGATGGTGTTGATGAAGATGTTGATGGATATGACTCCCCTCCGATGAGAGGAGTGTTGGTGATGACGATGGCGACGATTTCCCCCTCCGAGAGGGAAGTTTCCCCGGCAGGATCATCCTGCCGGAGCTCTAGATTGGTTCTGCTCAAGTTCCGCCTCGTGGCGGCGGAGAATCCACGAAAAAGCTCCACCCTGATTTTTTCTCGGACGTAACCCATATTGCAAAAGAGGGGGTCAGTGGGCCACCAGGGTGCCCACAAGCCCTGTTAGCCGCCGCCAGGGGGTAGGTGGCGGCTATCAGGCTTGTGGGCCCCTGGTAGCTCCCCTCTGGCACTTCTTCGGCCCACTATTTTTTATATATTTCCAACAAATTCCACATTATTTTAAGGGCATTTGGAGTTGCGCAGAATAGAGTACTCAGACTGCCCCTTTTCCAGTCCAGAATTCCAGCTGCCGGTATTCTCCCTATTCAAATAAACCTTGCAAAATAAGAGAGAAAAGGCATAAGTATGGTACCACAAAGTAATATAACAGACCAAAAAGCGATAAATATCAACATGAAAGCATGATGCAAAATGGACGTATCAACTCCCCCAAGCTTAGACCTCGCTTGTCCTCAAGCGAAAACCAAGATCCATAAACATGTCCACATGTTTAGGGGTGAAGGTGTCGATAAAACATATACGGACATGAGGGCATCATGATCACACATAAAACAACAATACATCAAAAAGATTCTTATGGGAAAGTAACAATTCCTTCACAAAGCAAAGTATGAAACAAAAGCCTTACCGAGAAGTAGCCAACAACAGTCCATAGTCATTGAAGCAATTGCAATTTATCATAACATCAGAAAGAGTCAAATAAGAGCTTGTAAAGCAAACCCACATACTCAATCATCTCTTTTGTTTTCCACATGTAACATCCCAAAATTATAAATTCTGGAATGTTAATATAATTATTAGATTGATTGTTTGTTTGTTTGCTGAGTGACTGAAACTTGTGTGAAATTTGAAATTTTTTGAAACTTTTGAATGAGAGGGAATAAAATGGCTTTCCCCTTCTCCGGTGAATTCAAATTCAAGCTTTTAAAAGCAAAGAGAGAAGATGACATGACTTCTTCAATTATAAAGAATTTGAACGGAGATATTTGCATTGAATTCTTGTGCATTTCCATTTCTTCCTCCTCGCACGAAAAGCCCGGGAAATACTCTCTTGCACGCAAGAGAGAGAGCGGACGAAAATGACCCTCCAAATTGCGGGCAAATTTCTGAATTATTTGAGCCAAGAAACCAAAAGATTATTTGCAAAAATATTTGCAAAAAGAAATAAGGCAATTTAGTGAATTTCTGAAAAAAACATTTTTTTAAGTTTTTATTTTTGCTTTGGAAAAATGTTATTCGGGTAGAGGATATTTTTCTGAATTTTTTGGTATATAATACCCTATACTAATATTTTGATTTATTTCCTTTTTATTCGTTTTTATTTTCTGTTTCGGAAAAAGTTAGATATTAGGAAACTTTTCTTTCTTTAGAAACTGCTGCCCCGAGCGCCTTATAGGCTGGGCCGAAATCTCTTGTGCCGAGGGATCAAATCCCTTTGAAACCGGCCAACCGCCCCACCCTTACCCCGCCTCCACCCACTGGCCAGTGGCCCCCACCGCCCGAGCCTCTCCCTCCCGCGGCCACCTTCTTCCTCCTTTCCTTATTCCATGCCGAGACCGAGCTGCCCGCAGACTCGGGATTTCCTTCCCCGTTTCCTCTCTCCCCTTTCCTTTCCTCACCGCCCCCATGGCCTATATAAACCCCGCCCCCGCCACAGCCCCGTTCCCACCCCGTCCCCAGCCGAACCGCCGCCGCCCCTAGCCCCTGCAGCGCCGCCGCCGGAGCAGCTCCTGCTGCCCAATTCGTCCCCTGGGAGCGGCACCCAGCACCCTCTCCGTCCCCCCCCCCCCCGAGCGCCGCCCCTCGGAGGAGGATCACCACCGCCGCCGCCCCGTCCCCTCCACGCCCCCCGGAGCCCCCCCTCCCCCTCGCCGGTGACGCCCTCGCCGGAGCTACCCACGGCCAGCCACGGTAGACTTCTCTTCCCCCCTGTTGTTCTTCTTTTTTCTTTTTATAGTCGTTAGATCTCAGGTGTATGGCTTATATTAGATCTTAGAAATACCCCTTCGGTCTATACTACAAAACCCGTGGTTTATTTTCACTTAGTAATTTAGCCAGTAGTTTTTCCTAAGCCTAGGCCATTTGCTCCTAATCTTGGAACAAACAGCACCCGCAGCCTGTAGCATCTTGCCACATGTACCCCTCTGTTAGTACTAGTTAACTTCAGTTTTTTTCTGTCTAAATTGCAAAAACAGCAAGTTTCAATCTTGTTTTGGCCACAACTTTTGATCCCGAAGTCCAATGACATTGATTCGTTTTCCAGTAGCTCACAAATTTCCTGTAGTTTTTGAAAACATATAATTTATCTATGTTTGAAATTTGAAAATATAAGTTAGATTAGATTTAGTTTAAACCTTGTTTTGCTTATTCCAGGAGTTTAAAAATAGCTTTTAATTTGATTCCTTTTGGTACTGATCGCTAGTGATATTATGTATCAGTGGTAAAAATTTGAGATTTGTTTAAGTATGTTAGCTCATTATTTCATGTGAAACAATTTCTGTTTCACCGCTTTTAGGATTTCGGCTAAATTCCTTTTCTAGTTTTGTTTTAAAATATTTTCTTTATCATTTCAGTAATATTATGTTTTGTTTCTGTTAGTTAAACAGTAGTTTTGCAACAAGTTTTTATTTTAGTTTTATTTGTTTTCATGAAACCAATTCTAGTTCCTTAGTAACTTGCATTTGGTTTCCGCATTGTTTCAAATCCCGTTTGGGAATACTTTCAAAAAGTTTTGTGAAAAATACTTTATTTTATCTTAGTTAAACTTATACCTTAGTTCCTTGTTATTATTTTCTGTTAGACAAAAACTATTTAGTGTTTGACGTAGTAGAAGATTCTCTAGTCTTATTCGAAGTTCTTTCAGATTCTTATTCGATCTCTCTTTTGTTTTGATTGCTAGTATGAGTGCTTATGTGAATGATATGTTTGTTATATAGATTTCATCGGAGAGTGACGAGTAGTCTATCAAGTTATTTCTCGAGAAATTCTTCTTCGTCAACATCACCAGGCAAGTCACTTTGATCATACTATCACCTATGTTTTATGCATCGTAGTTCTACCATCCTATGCCCAATTGCATGATGCCTAGGTACTTGGAAACTTTAGCATAAGTTGTAGTATCATGTGGTAGGAACACAACAACCCCGATACTTGGCCCCGGGACGACAATTTCTTAATGCTATGCTTGAGTAGACAGGTTATCAGTTGAGTGTATATCACGAGTGATGCGAGGTTGATATAATAATCAAGACCGGCTAAGACAAGATTTTCAAGACCTCGGACGCAATGCAACTCTGGGTGAAGGACGGTTGATCGGCTCCCTAGAGAACCCAGTGGATGCCCGGGATGCTGGAGAGGCCATGTCATCCTGCGGAAAGCTTCACCCAGGCTCAAAGAGACGGACGGATATTTTCAAGACCCAAGGCTTACCTGCACAGCCACAAGTCATTATGGGCTCTGGCTTGGTTGGACAATGCGGCGACTCTGGACAGGCGGTGCTAGCAGATGTAGACGAACGGTAGGAATGGATGGGCACCGACAGGGATTCAGAGGGACCCGTTGAAATACCATGTTTTGATCATCCGGTCTTCAAACACCTTGAAGTGGGAGGACATACTCGGAGGCGATCAAATCTTGTGGGGAACGTGTGCAAAACTCTACAGAGTACTCAAACCTAATCGATTAGCCGTGTCCACGGTCATGGACAACTTGAGCCAAAGGAACTGAAGTTATCTGGATTTCTCAACACCATTAAATATATTTGATGAGGGTAATTATTGACAACTCGGGTACGAGAACTGGTTGGCGGAACCATCTCGTTAACAACCAACTTTTGTAGTAACATTTTGCTTTTAGCCCCTCTCTTGTTGTAGGAGAAAAATTTGCTTTACGCTAAAACTTACAACCCCACCTACCATATATGCATATAGTATAGATGACATTTTACCCCTCTCTTATGTGACTTGCCGGCATATTCAATATGCTGACCTACACGGTTGCAACGTCTTATGTTGCAGATATTTTTCTTCGACGAGTAAGAGTACGATTCAGGGTTATGGTCTACACTCAACTTGTCGTTGGTGTTTATTGGGACTCCACTCCCTTGACCGCTTCCGCTGAGATAATTAAGGTATATATCAGTTTTACGCTATTTTACATGTGATTGCACTTCGATATATACATTGATGTACTGTGTGTGCCAGCATACTGATCCAGGGATGGCACAGAAACACAGAGGCTTGACTCGTCTTGAGTCTGGTCGCTACAGAAATGATATTCAGAGCACGTGTTGACTGTAGGACGTGACCCCTAGAAATTGGAAATTTCTTAGGATAGGATCTCTCAAAAAAAATCTTATTTTCAAGAACACCTTTCACTTCTCATCTTTTCTGATTTCATCAAATGTTCTCTCTCACCTCAAATAATTATACAACCCCCTTACCCCTTTGACCTCAGGAAGAATCAACGGAGTTCTACTTCAAAGTAAAGAGGATTTCACCACGCGTTTGAAGAATTGACGCTACACCAACAGAGGACTCCCAAGACCCGAAGAACTCAAAGACCCGGAAGTGTTCGAATAATTATATGACCATTAGAAGTCCAAACCCCTTTTATATACCCACGTTAGATACGATGATTTGTGAACCGTCTTTGGTGTGTGTTTTCCAACGACCACAAATAAAATCTATTCTCAAAAATATTTTTTTTGTATTGTGTGTATCTCCCCCCCTCTCTTACCCGTCTCATCCCCAAAACCTCAACCCTACCAGATGGAGTATGAAGCTGGACTTGTAGTCTCTGGACCAATGACCCAACTGGAAGCTAAAATATGGATTCGGAACATGGAGAACCACTTCGGGAGCAACTTGATCTCAAGGAAGTATGAAGTGGAACACGCTCTCCAGTACTTTACCCAAAGTGCTGCTATCTGGTGGAAAATGCACTATGCCATACAAGGATTTAGTGGAGCAGAAAGTTGGGAAGAATTCAAGAAGACTCTGTTAAGATCCCGTCTCATTCAGAAGAGCTATGATAATCCGATGAAGAAGCCTTGTGCATGCAAGATCTGTGGAGAAATAGGACACACCCAGGAAGAACACAAGGATGGATGCACTCATTGTGATGAAAATCACCCAGCTGAGGAATGCCCAACTAGTCAGTTGACTTGTTTCCTTTGTGAAGGAACCACCCACTACCCAGCTCAGTGTCACATTTACCCCAAGGTGCAACAAGTTGTCAAGCAGTAGAAAGATGCAGTGAAGGAAACACTCAAGAAGAAGATTCTAGAAGAGCCGGTGATGAACGAAAATATTGAAGACCCTGATGGACAAGGTCTGACCAGGTTTTTCTCTAATGCATGCTACTCATGTGGAGAAGAAGGACATTATTCACAGGATTGCACGAAGAGAAGCCAAGAGTATCTGGGAAACTTCCCGATGGAAGAAGTGGACTTTGATCCACTTGAAATAGAAGAACTGGCCAAAATAAAGGAGTCCGGAAAGAAGAAAAAGTACCCTCGGAAGAACCAAATCTCTGCAGACATAGCCCTGAGTCATGTCAGATGTTACAAGTGTATGAAACTTGGCCACCACAAATACATGTGCTCAGGAAGGAAGCCGGGAATCCAAGGAGCAAAAGCAGAAGCTAAGAAGCCTCGAGACTTGTTAGAAATCATTTGCTTTTGTTGCAAGGAAGCAGGACATTTTGCTACCGATTGTCCGCAAAGGAAGAAAGCTAGAATGGAGTAGTTAAGTTTTGACCATGGCAATAAGTGTAATCTGAAGCACTCTTGTTTTTCATGAGATCATGGAGTGAAATATTTGTAACAGAAGTCCCTGAGATTGTAATAACATCATGAATTAATGGAATTTATTGTCTCATGATTGTCTATGTTGAAACTGTATGCGTTGTTTCTCTTCGAACAAAGATCTCTGAACATTTATGAGGATAAGAGAAATATGGTCTATGCAGGCATGAGTATAATTCATTTAAGTGTGGTAGTAATCGGTAAACCCACAGGATCCATTGAGTAGGAATGTACCATGATTACCAAGGAGACATATACATTCCTCTGAGTACCTATTTACTGACACCTGCAGATGACAACTCTCTACGAGTCATTCCTCAAGGGCCCAGAAACGATCATGACCCTGACCAGTGATCATGATTACCAGAAAATCCTGAAGGACATGATGAAGCACATTCACCTTGAAGGAGATGCAGTCTACAAAGGCTACCCATTCATGGAAAATGGAGTGGAACTTTGGTACGTGGAAGTACACCTCCACCATGTGAAAGGACTTTGTCCAAAGACTGTGGGGCAATACTTTTTCATTTCACGCGTACCACGAGCAACCTTCTTTGATGCAGTTCGTGAAGCTGCCATGGAAGCCATACGTCAGATCGGAGAAATACTTGAAGCAAGACTCCGTCATACCCAGGAATACCTGAGTGAAGTACGTGCGGAGATGATGGAGATGAAGCTCATGACCACCATGATGAAGCAAAAGATGGATGATTTCAAGGAGCACCTCGGAAAGTTCCAGTGGAACTAAAGTACCTCCAAGAGAGGCAGATGAATAAAGTTGGCAGAAATGCTCGACCATACCGAACCATGTGGATGGCAGCATTGTAATAAAGTACTTTTGAATTGGAGTTTTTGATAAGAAATTAAGGATGTAATAAAGGATTGATTATGAAATGCATATGATTTATGGAAGAAGCTATGATGGATCAGCAAACGTTTTCTTAGGAGCATACGAAAACCTGAGAGTTGTGAAGATACGATAGATGTTTCGTTCAGCTTGCAGAACCAATGGATTATCCGAACTTCGTTCGTGGACAAGAGAAATTCTGCAACGCTTGTGAGGATGCCCAAGTGTTAGAATGCGAGATTCGCTAAACCTTATACAGAGAAATGATTTGGGTGCGGAATGGATTGATCACCATGACGACTTACTCTTATCATTTATCTTGCTATTCGGAATGGTAAATCTCAGAGACTTACCCATATAGAGAGATGACGTTCTTTGAAGCTTTTGTTTAAGCCTTAGAATGGTATAAGAAAAGCCCATGTACATGGCACTTGTTGTCCCGCGTAGGAAATTTTACGGTGAGGATGAAACCAAGACCCCTCTCTCTGCAGGATAACCACAAATGGTATTCCACCATGAGAACCATTGATATGTTATTTAGAATTGACTACGAGACTGTCAGTTAAGAAGACCCAGTGACGGAAGAAGCTTATATCAACGGGAGAGCATCACCAAAGGATTTAATATGACGACTGTGCGATGTCAGTTGCCAAAACCCCAGAGGATCGTTAAAGCAATTTGAGGCACCAGTATCTCTCATTTTAAGTGTGGTAGCATCCCACCTTGCCGGAGACTGGATTTGTTAGAAAAACCCCAAACCCTAACCTTTCTTTCTAGCCTCTTCGAATCTCGAGGACGAGATTCATTTTAAGTGTGGTAGTTTGTAACATCCCAAAATTATAAATTCTGGAATGTTAATATAATTATTAGATTGATTGTTTGTTTGTTTGCTGAGTGACTGAAACTTGTGTGAAATTTGAAATTTTTCGAAACTTTTGAATGAGAGGGAATAAAATGACTTTCCCCTTCTCCGGTGAATTCAAATTCAAGCTTTTAACAGCAAAGAGAGAAGATGACATGACTTCTTCAATTATAAAGAATTTGAACAGAGATATTTGCATTGAATTCTTTTGCATTTCCATTTCTTCCTCCTCGCACGAAAAGCCCGGGAAATACTCTCTTGCACGCAAGAGAGAGAGCGGAGGAAAATGACCCTCCAAAGTGCGGGCAAATTTCTGAATTATTTGAGCCAAGAAACCCAAAGATTGATCGGCTCCCTAGAGAACCCAGTGGATGCCCGGGATGCTGGAGAGGCCATGTCATCCTGCGGAAAGCTTCACCTAGGCTCAAAGAGACGACGAATATTTTCAAGACCCAAGGCTTACCTGCACAGCCACAAGTCATTATGGGCTCTGGCTTGGTTGGACAACGCGGCGACTCTGGAACGTCACTTTATATTGCCTCCTGTGATAAAGAACTTTATTATGCAGTCTGTCGCTTTTATGTCTTCCTCATCACAGGTTCGTATAAAGCTTATTTTCCACACACTAATAGATCATACATATTAGAGAGCAATTTTTATTGCTTGCACCGATGACAACTTACTTGAGGGATCTTATTCAATCCATAGGAAGGTATGGTGGACTCTCATAGCAAAACTGGGTTGAAGGTTTAGGGATGCACAAGTAGTATCTCTAGTTGGTGCGGGAGTTTTGGCTAATATGAGGTGGAAGCAATCGTCACATGCTAAGGGATCTCTAATCATATAACATTGTTTGGAACCAAGCAAACACAATTCATTATGTTGTCTTCCTTGTCCAACATCTACGTCTAAGCATGTAATAGTTTGGTGAGTGCTCAAAATTGTAAAAAGTGTCTAAGATGATATATTTATATGTGAACCTCTCTTTCCTTATTACTTCTTATTAATTGCAACAATGACTGGGGTCTATATTGGTATATTCTCAACAAGTTTCAATCATCATACTTGTTATAAGTGAAGCTATCACTTTCCATAGGATCATCTCATGATCTTTCATGTTATCGTTCTTTTCATACTTTTGATCACGGCACAAAACAAAGCCCTTGACTAAGATACTCTTTATTATATAGCTCACAAGCTTGAATACATTGGGGGATACACAAGGCAAAAGACTCAAACTAAACACTAAAGACTTATTCCACTAAGACAAGAAATAAAAACAGGAAAGGAAAGAACTAAAACAAAGGTAAAAGCAAAAGATATAAAGGTGATACGATACCAGGGCAACTCCCCCAAGCTTGGAAAAAGCCAAGGGGATTGCCCATACCAATGCTTAGTTGTCTTCCTTTGGTGGTGATGTTGGTGGAGTTGTTGAAGCAGCCTTGAGCTTGTCTAATTTCCACTTGAGCATAAAGTTCTGCTCCCTCAGATCATCATTTTCCTCCTCAAGCTTCAACACTCTATGGCAAAGTTCCTGCTTACTCTCCTGCAAGAAACGAGAAGGGATAAACAAGGTCTTAGGCTTCTTCCTTTGGTCAGGCAGGCTTGACTTCTTGAACTCCACATGAGTGCATCCAGGTTAAGGTAGAGTAGCCTCCTCTTCATCGGAACTCGTTTGTTCCTTCCCCTTGGGATCATAGTCCTCTTCCTCGTCAGTGGTCCAGCCATATGATTCCAAGTCCCCATAGACCTTGGGATTAGCAAGGTAATCAGCCACATAGCTCTCCCCCTCTGAATCTTGAGAAGACATCTTTGCTCTAAATATGCGGTAGACAACATGCTCGAAACGAAAACAGAGGAAAACTGCGTGATACGGAGATCAAAACCCTCGGGCGTATATATAATGATTTTTTCTGGACTAGAAGGAGTGCTCCGCAAGAAAACAGAGTCCGGGAGGCACACGAGGTGCCCGCAAGCCCTGTAGCCGCCGCGAGGGGGTAGGTGGCGGCTACCAAGCTTGTGTCCGCCTCGTCCGCTCTCCGGACTGCTTTTATTTTTCTATTTTTCCATAAATTCCAAAATGGAGAAAATTTCCTACTGGAAAAGTTTTGGAGTCCAATTACTTACCGAAACACATACCTCTTCGTTTTCAGGGTCTGAAACAGGCTGATAAACATCCCTTATGTACTCCTCTGGAGTTATGATATTGATGATATTGGTCTCAACATTTATGGGAGTACTAGAGATATAATGCTTGATTCTTTGCCCATTTACCACTCTGGGAAAATTACCTTCCGTGTTATTTATTTTGATGGCACCGGAACGATATACTTCCTCGACAACGTAAGGACCTTCCCATTTGGAGAGAAGCTTGCCTGCGAAGAATCTTAAGCGAGAATTGTATATGAGGACATAATCACCTACATTGAACTCTCGTTTTTGTATTCTTTTATCGTGCCATCTCTTAACCGTTTCCTTGAACAACTTGGCATTCTCATATGCCTGGGCCCTCCATTCATCTAATGAGCTGATATCAAACAACCGCTTCTCACCGGCAAGTTTGAAATCGAAGTTGAGCTCTTTGATTGCCCAATAAGCTTTGTGTTGCAGCTCAAGAGGTAAATGACAGGCCTTACCGTAAACCATTTTATACGGCGACATGCCCATGGGATTCTTATAAGCAGTCCTATAAGCCCATAGTGCATCGTCAAGTTTGTTAGACCAATTCCTTCGTGATCTATTGACAGTCTTTCGTAAGATCAATTTGATCTCCCTATTACTCAACTCCACTTGACCACTAGACTGAGGATGATAAGGAGATGCAACTCTAAGGTTGACATCATACTTAGCAAGCATCTTGCGGAAAACACCATGAATGAAGTGTGAACCGCCATAAGTCATCAAATATCTAGGGACTCCAAATCTTGGGAAAATGACTTCTTTAAGCATCTTAATAGAGGTGTGATGATCAGCATTTCTAGTGGGGATAGCTTCTACCCACTTAGTGACATAATCAACAGTGACTAAGATGTGAGTATACCCATTGGAACTCGGGAAGGGTCCCATATAATCAAAGCCCCAGACATCAAATGGTTCAATGACAAGTGAATAGTTCATAGGCATTTCCAAACGCTTACTGATGTTCCCTATTCTTTGGCATTCCTCACAAGACAAGACACACTTACGGGCATCATTGAAGAGAGTGGGCCAATAGAAACCTGATTGCAATACCTTATTAGCAGTTCTATCTCCAGCATGGTGTCCTCCGTAGGCTTCGGAATGACACTTTTGCAGGATCTGTCCCTGTTCATTTTCAGGCACACAACGTCTAATAACACCATCTACTCCTTCCTTGTAAAGGTGAGGATCATCCCAAAAGTAGTGTCTCAAATCAAAGAAGAATTTCTTCTTGTGCTGGTAGGTGAAACTGGGTGGTATGTATTTGGCTACGATATAGTTTGCGTAATCAGCATACCACGGTGCACTATGTGAAGTGCGGATGACATTTAATTGCTCATCAGGTAAGCTGTCATCAATAGGTCTTGGGTCATCAAGGACATTCTCTAGCCTGGACAAGTTATCTGCTACAGGGTTATCAGCACCCTTTCCTTCAACAACGTGCAAATCAAATTCCTGTAGCAGGAGAACCCATCTGATTAGCCTAGGCTTAGCGTCCTTCTTCTCCATAAGGTACTTAATAGCAGCATGATCAGAGTGAATAGTGACTTTGGAGTCAACTATATAAGATGTGAACTTTTCACATTTAAACACGACTGCTAAAAACTCCTTTTCCGTAGTGGCATCGTTTCTTTGGGCATTGTCTAGAGTTTTACTAGCGTAGTGAATGACATTCAAATTCTTGTCAACTCTTTGTCCTATAACAGCACCAACAGCATAATCACTAGCATCACACATGATTTCAAAGGGCAAGTTCCAATCAGGTGGTTGAACAATAGGTGCAATTATCTAGGCCTTCTTAAGTATTTTGAAAGATTCCTCACAATCCTCATCAAAAACAAAAGGAACATCCTTCTGCAAGAGATTGGTAAGAGGCCTAGAAATCTTAGAGAAGTCTTTAATGAACCTTCTATAGAAACCTGCATGACCTAGGAAACTTCGTATACCTCTGATATCTGTGGGGAAGGCATTTTCTCAATTGCATCAACCTTAGCCTTATCAACTTCAATGCTTTTCTCACAGATTTTGTGTCCTAAGACGATGCCTTCATTAACCATGAAGTGGCACTTCTCCCAGTTCAAGATGAGGTTGGTATCTTTGCATCTCTCTGAGACTCGATCAAGGTTGCTGAGGCAATCGTCAAAGGAAGAACTGTAAACAGAGAAATCATCCATGAAAACCTCAACCATCTTTTCACAAAAGTCAGAGAATATAGCCATCATACATCTTTGAAAGGTGGCAGGTGCATTGCATAAGCCAAAAGGCATACGTCTATAAGCAAAGGTACCGAAGGGGCAGGTGAAAGTAGTTTTCTCCTGATCAGATTGTGCAACAGGTATTTGCGAGAAACCTGAATAACCGTCTAGAAAGCAGAAGTGTGTGTGTTTAGATAGCCTTTCTAGCATTTGGTCGATAAACGACAAAGGATAATGGTCTTTCCTGGTTGCCTTGTTCAGTTTTCGGAAGTCTATCGCTATCCTATAGCCAGTAATAATCCTCTGTGGGATTAGTCCATTCTTATCATTAGGAACGACGGTGATACCTCCCTTCTTAGGTACGCAATGTACTCGACTTACCCAATCACTATGAGCAACAGGATAAATGATTCCTTCTTCCCGAAGCTTTAATATTTCTTTTCTCACGACCTCTTTCATCCTAGGATTTAATCTCCATTGATGATCAGCAACTGGTTTAGAATCAGGATCAGTTTTAATCTTGTGCTGACATACAGTGGGACTAATACCCTTAAGATCATCAAGAGTATATCCAATAGCCGCACGATGCTTCCTCAAAGTTTTTAATAACTTCTTCTCATGGTGATTCGAGAGGTGAGCAGTAATAATAACAGGATATATCTCCTCATCAAGGTAGGCATACTTAAGAGTATCTGGTAACTGTTTTAGCTCGAACACAGGATCACCCTTTGTTGGGGAGGATCCCCAAGCAGTTCAACAGGCAGATTATTCTTGAGAATAGGATATTGTTCTAAAACAATTTTATCTATCTCATCTCTTTCATCCATATGCATATCATTTTCATGCTCAAGCATATATTGCTCTAAAGGATCCGTAGGAGGTACGGAAATAGAGGCAAGAGCAACGATTTCATCCCTACCAGACGACTCTTTTTCATGGGGTTGTCTTCCAAACTTGGAGAAGTTAAATTCATAATACACACCCTCGAAACTAACAGTGACAGTCTGTTTAATGCAATCAATATGAGCATTGATAGTGTTGAGAAAGGGTCTACCAAATATGATGGGACAAAAGCTATCTTGTGCAGTAGCAAGGACGAGGAAGTCATTAGGATACTTCGTCTTACCACACAGGACTTCTACATCTCGCACAATTCCCACAAGGCAGATAGTGTCTCTATTAGCTAGCGTAATAGTGACATCAATGGGTTCTAACTCAGCAGGTGCAATCTCATCTTTGATTTCATCGTATAGGGACCGGGGTATTGCACTAACACTAGCACCCATATCACATAAACCATGATAACAGTGATCTCCTATCTTGACAGAAACAACGGGCGGGCCAACTATAGGTCCGTATTTTTTTTCGGCTGAGGTTTAGCAATTCTAGCGGAGTCCTCACAGAATTTGATAACATGCCCGTCTATGTCTTCGGTTAAGAGATATTTGATAATAGCAACACTAGTTTTAACTCTAATTTCCTCATGGGGTGCAAGTGGTCTAATGTAACCCCTACGTATCATAGTTGGAGCTTTAGAATAATCCTCTTTCCTAGCAGGGTAAGGTGGTTTCTCAGCGTAGGCACAAGGAACAATAGGATCACTAAAGGCAATGACTTTCTCTTCCATTAGATTGGGTTTAACTATGTTGACTTCTACAGGAGGATGATACTTAAACCACTTCTCTTTGGGGAGATCAACATGAGCAGCAAAAGTTTCACATAGAGAAGCTACTATCTCAGAGTCAAGTCCATACATAGCGCTAAAATCTCTAGAAGTGTTTGTTTCAACAAAAGATTTAACGCAATCAAACTAGAAATTCATACCTGACTCCTTACCTTCTTCAAGCTCCCAATCTTTAGAGTTACGTTTGATTCTTTGCAATAAATTCCACTTGTGGTCAATATCCTTCTTCTTAAAAGAACCGGTACAAGAAGTGTCAAGCATGGTACTATCTTCATGAGAAAGCCGAGCATAAAAGTTTTGAGTGATAATTTTTCTCGAGAGCTCATGATTGGGGCATGAATATAGCATTGATTTAAGCCTCCCCCAAGATTTAGCTATGATTTCCCTGTCACGAGGCCAAAATTTATAAATATAATTCCGATAACGATGTACTAAATGCATAGGATAAAACTTTTGATGAAATTCCAATTTCAACCGATTGTAGTCCCATGATCCAGTATCATCACATAGCCTATACCATGTCAACGCCTTATCCTTCGTAGATAAAGGAAAGACTTTCTTCTTTACCTCATCCTCGGGCAAACCTGCAAGCTTAAATAAACCACAAACTTCATCTACATAGATTAGATGCAAGTCTGGATGTGATGATTCATCTCCTGTAAAAGGATTAGCTAGTAGTTTCTCAAGCATACCCGAAGGAATTTCATAAAAGATATTTTTCAGTAGGTACCTCAGGTTGAGGAGCAACTCCTCGTGCTTCCGTTCGTGGTGAAGATACCCCGAACATATTCCTCAAGGGAACAGTTTCCATAGTGACAAGTGACAATAAATTTCAGCATATTATATAAATGTTACCTTACCAAATTCCACTTACCAAAGGCGCTTGGCTCCCCGGCAACAGCGCCATAAAACAGTCTTGATGACCCACAAGTATAGGGGATCAATCGTAGTTCTTTCGATAAGTAAGAGTGTCGAACCCAACGAGGAGCAGAAGGCTCTGATAAACGGTTTTCAGCAAGGTAATAACTGCAAGCACTGAAAGTAGCGGTAACAAGTGATGGTGTAGTGAGGTGAAACGTAGCAAGTGAAAAGTAACAAGTAAAGAGTAGTAGCAACGGTGCAGCAAAGTGTCCCAATCCCTTTTATAGCAAGGGACAAGCCTGAACAATGTCTTATAGGAGGAAAAACGCTCCCGAGGACACACGGGAATTTCTGTCATGCTAGTTTCATCATGTTCATGTGATTCGCGTTTGTTACTTTGATAGTTTGATATGTGGGTGTACCAGCGCTTGGGTACTGCCCTTAATTGTACAAGCATCCCACTTATGATTAACACCTCTCGCAAGCATCCGCAACTATGGAAGAAGAATTAAGACAACGTCTAACCATAGCATTAAACTAGTGGATCCAAATCAGCCCCTTAAGAAGCAACACATAGACTGGGGTTTAAGCTTCTGTCACTCTAGCAACCCATCATCTACTTACTACTCCCCAATGCCTTCCTCTAGGCCCAAATATGGTGAAGTGTTATGTAGTCGCCGTTATCATAACACCACTAGAGGAAAAGACAACATACATCATATCAAAATACCGAACGAATACCAAATTCACATGACTATTATTAGCAAGACTTATCCCATGTCCTCAGGAACAAAAGTAACTACTCACAAAGCATAATCATAATCATGATCGGAGGTGTAATGAATAGAATCAAGGATCTGAACATAAACTCTTCCACCAAGTAATCCAACTAGCATCAACTACAAAGAGTAATCAACACTACTAGCAACCTTACAAGTACCAATCGGAGTCGCGAGACGGAGATTGGTTACAAGAGATGAACTAGGGTTTGGAGAGGAGATGGTGCTGATGAAGATGTTGATGGAGATGACTCCCCTCCGATGAGAGGAGTGTTGGTGATGAGGATGGCGACGATTTCCCCCTCCGGGAGGGAAGTTTCCCTGGCAGGATCGTCGTGCCGGAGCTCTAGATTGGTTCTGCTCAAGTTCCGCCTTGTGGCGGCGGAGAATCCACGAAAAAGCTCCACCCTGATTTTTTTTCTCAGACGAAACTCTTCATGTTGCAAAACAGGGGGGCCAGTGGGCCACCAGGGTGCCCACAAGCCCTATAGCCGCCGCCAGGGGGGTAGGTGGCGGCTACCAGGCTTGTGGGCCCCTGGTAACTCCCCTCTGGCACTTCTTCCGCCCAGTATTTTTTATATATTCCCAAAAAAAATCCACGTTGATTTTCAGGGCATTTGGAGTTGCGCAGAATAGAGGACTCAGACTTGCTCCCTTTCCAGTCCAGAATTCCAGCTGCCGGTCTTCTCCCTCTTCAAATAAACCTTGCAAAATAAGAGAGAAAAGGCATAAGTATGGTACCACAAAGTAATATAACAGCCCAAAAAGCGATAACTATCAACATGAAAGCATGATGCAAAATGGACGTATCAACTCCCCCAAGCTTAGACCTCGCTTGTCCTCAAGCGAAAACCAAGATCCATAAACATGTCCACATGTTCAGGGGTGAAGGTGTCGATAAAACATATACGGACATGAGGGCATCATGATCACACATAAAACAGCAATACATCATAAAGATTCTTATGGGAAAGTAACAATTCCTTCACAAAGCAAAGTATGAAACAAAAACCTTACCGAGAAGTAGCCAACAACAGTCCATAGTCATTGAAGCAATTGCAATTTATCATAACATCAGAAAGAGTCAAATAAGAGCTTTTAAAGCAAACCCACATACTCAATCATCTCTTTTGTTTTCCACAATTGTTACAACTCACATGGTACTCATAGTACCAAAGTTTCTACTGGACACAGAGAAAGATATGGGGCTTATAGTTTTGCCTCCCAACCATTTACCTCAAGGATAAAGTCAACAATAATAAAGCATAAGTACTCATCTCCAAGTTGATATATGAATATAGATCTTTCCCTAGCATGTGAAGGTAGCCAAGACAAAGGCAAAATAAGGAATTGGTGAAGATCACCATGACTCTTCCAAGGGAAAAAAGTAAAGGTACAAGATAGGCCCTTCGTAGAGGGAAGCAGAGGTTGTCATGCGCTTTTGAGGTTTGGATGCGTGTCCTCTTAGTGCGGAGGAACGTCACTTTATATTGCCTCCTGTGATAAAGAACTTTATTATGCAGTCTGTTGCTTTTATGTCTTCCTCATCACAGGTTCGTATAAAGCTTATTTTCCACACACTAATAGATCATACATATTAGAGAGCAATTTTTATTGCTTGCACCGATGACAACTTACTTGAGGGATCTTATTCAATCCATAGGAAGGTATGGTGGACTCTCATAGCAAAACTGGGTTGAAGGTTTATGGATGCACAAGTAGTATCTCTAGTTGGTGCGGGAGTTTTGGCTAATATGAGGTGGAAGCAATCGTCACATGCTAAGGGATCTCTAATCATATAACATTGTTTGGAACCAAGCAAACACAATTCATTATGTTGTCTTCCTTGTCCAACATCTACTTCTAAGCATGTAATAGTTTGGTGAGTGCTCACAATTGTAAAAAGTGTCTAAGATGATATATTTATATGTGAACCTCTCTTTCCTTATTACTTCTTATTAATTGCAACAATGACTGGGGTCTATATTGGTATATTCTCAACAAGTTTCAATCATCATACTTGTTATAAGTGAAGCTATCACTTTCCATAGGATCATCTCATGATCTTTCATGCTATCGTTCTTTTCATACTTTTGATCACGGCACAAAACAAAGCCCTTGACTAAGATACTCTTTATTATATAGCTCGCAAGCTCGAATACATCGGGGGAGACACAAGGCAGAAGACTAAAACTAAACACTAAAGACTTATTCCACTAAGAGAAGAAATAAAAACTGAAAAGGAAAGAACTAAAACAAAGGTAAAAGCAAATGATATAAAGGTGATACGATACCAGGGCAACTCCCCCAAGCTTGGCAAAAGCCAAGGGGATTGCTCATACCAATGCTTAGTTGTCTTCTTTTGGTGGTGATGTTGGGGGAGTTGTTGAAGCAGTCTTGAGCTTGTCTAATTTCCACTTGAGCATAAAGTTCTGCTCCCTGAGATCGTCATTTTCCTCCTCAAGCTTCAACACTCTATGGCAAAGTTCCTGCTTACTCTCCTGCAAGAAACGAGAGGGGATAAACAAGGACTTAGGCTTCTTCCTTTGGTCAGGGAGGCTTGACTTCTTGAACTCCACATGAGTCCATCCAGGTTGAGGTAGAGGAGCCTCCTCTTCATCGGCACTCGTTTGTTCCTTCCCCTTGGAATCATAGTCCTCTTCCTCGTCAGTGGTCCAGCCATATGATTCCAAGTCCCCATAGACCTTGGGATTAGCAAGGCACTCAGCCACATAGCTCTCCCCCTCTGAATCCTGAGAAGACATCTTTGCTCTAAATCTGCGACAGACAACAGGCTGGAAACGAAAACAGAGGAAAACTGCGCGATATGGAGATCAAAAGCCTCGGGCATATATATATAATGATTTTTTCTAGACCAGAAGGAGTGCTCTGCAAGAAAACGGAGTCCGGGAGGCACACGAGGGGCCCACAAGCCCTGTAGCCGCTGCTAGGGGGTAGGTGGCGGCTACCAAGCTTGTGTCCGCCTCGTGCGTTCTCCGGACTGCTTTTTTTTCTATTTTTCCATACATTCCAAAACGGAGAAACTTTCCTACTGGAAAAGTTTTGGAGTCCAATTACTTACCGAAACACATACCTCTTCGTTTTCAGGGTCTGAAACAGGCTGATAAACATCCCTTATGTACTCCTCTGGAGTTATGATATTGATGATATTGGTCTCAACATTTATGGGAGTACCAGAGATATAATGCTTGATTCTTTGCCCATTTACCACTCTAGGAAAATTACCTTCCGTGTTATTTATTTTGATGGCACCGGAACGATACACTTCCTCGACAACGTAAGGACCTTCCCATTTGGAGAGAAGCTTGCCTGCGAAGAATCTTAAGCGAGAATTGTATATGAGGACATAATCACCTACATTGAACTCTCGTTTTTGTATTCTTTTATCGTGCCATCTCTTAACCGTTTCCTTGAACAACTTGGCATTCTCATATGCCTGGGCCCTCCATTCATCTAATGAGCTGATATCAAACAACCGCTTCTCACCGGCAAGTTTGAAATCGAAGTTGAGCTCTTTGATTGCCCAATAAGCTTTGTGTTGCAGCTCAAGAGGTAAATGACAGGCCTTACCGTAAACCATTTTATACGGCAACATGCCCATGGGATTCTTATAAGCAGTCCTATAAGCCCATAGTGCATCGTCAAGTTTGTTAGACCAATTCCTTCGTGATCTATTGACAGTCTTTTGTAAGATCAATTTGATCTCCCTATTACTCAACTCCACTTGACCACTAGAGTGAGGATGATAAGGAGATGCAACTCTATGGTTGACATCATACTTAGCAAGCATCTTGCGGAAAACACCATGAATGAAGTGTGAACCGCCATAAGTCATCAAATATCTAGGGACTCCAAATCTTGGGAAAATGACTTCTTTAAGCATCTTAATAGAGGCGTGATGATCAGCATTTCTAGTGGGGATAGCTTCTACCCACTTAGTGACATAATCAACAGCGACTAAGATGTGATTATATCCATTGGAACTCGGGAAGGGTCCCATATAATCAAAGCCCCGGACATCAAATGGTTCAATGGCAAGTGAATAGTTCATAGGCATTTCCAAACGCTTACTGATGTTCCCTATTCTTTGGCATTCGTCACAAGACAAGACAAACTTACGGGCATCCTTGAAGAGAGTGGGCCAATAGAAACCTGATTGCAATACCTTATGAGCAGTTCTATCTCCAGCATGGTGTCCTTCGTAGGCTTCGGAATGACACTTCTGCAGGATCTGTCCCTGTTCATGTTCAGGAACACAACGTCTAATAACACCATCTACTCCTTCCTTGTAAAGGTGAGGATCATCCCAAAAGTAGTGTCTCAAATCAAAGAAGAATTTCTTCTTTTGCTGGTAGGTGAAACTGGATGGTATGTGTTTGGCTACGATATAGTTTGCGTAATCAGCATACCACGGTGCACTATGTGAAGTGCGGATGACATTTAATTGCTCATCAGGAAAGCTGTCATCAATAGGTCGTGGGTCATCAAGGACATTCTCTAGCCTGGACAAGTTATCTGCTACAGGGTTATCAGCACCCTTTCGGTCAACAACGTGCAAATCAAATTCTTGTAGCAGGAGAACCCATCTAACTAGCCTAGGCTTAGTGTCCTTCTTCTCCATAAGGTACTTAATAGCAGCATGATCAGAGTGAATAGTGACTTTGGAGTCAACTATATAAGATCTGAACTTTTCACATGCAAACACGACTGCTAAAAACTCCTTTTCCGTAGTGGCATAGTTTCTTTGGGCACTGTCTAGAGTTTTACTAGCGTAGTGAATGACATTCAACTTCTTGTCAACTCTTTGTCCTAGAACAGCACCAACAGCATAATCACTAGCACCGCACATGATTTCAAAGGGCAAGTTCCAATCAGGTGGTTGAACAATAGGTGCGGTTATCAAGGCCTTCTTAAGTATTTGGAAAGCTTCCTCACAATCCTCATCAAAAACAAAAGGAACATCCTTCTGCAAGAGATTGGTAAGAGGCCTAGAAATCTTAGAGAAGTCTTTAATGAACCTTCTATAGAAACCAACATGACCTAGGAAACTTTGTACACCTCTGATATTTGTGGGGCAAGGCATTTTCTCAATTGCATAAACCTTAGCCTTATCAACTTCAATGCCTTTCTCAGAGATTTTGTGTCCTAAGACGATGCCTTCATTAACCATGAAGTGGCACTTCTCCTAGTTCAAGATGAGGTTGGTATATTTGCATCTCTGTAAGACTCAATCAAGGTTGCTGAGGCAATCGTCAAAGGAAGAACCGTAAACGGAGAAATCATCCATGAAAACCTCAACAATCTTTTCACAAAAGTCAGAGAATATAGCCATCATACATCTTTGAAAGGTGGCAGGTGTACTGCATAAGCCAAAAGGCATACGTCTATAAGCAAAGGTACCGAAGGGGAAGGTGAAAGTGGTTTTCTCCTCATCAGATTGTGCAACAGGTATTTGCGAGAAACCTGAATAACCGTCTAGAAAGCAGATGTGTGTGTGTTTAGATAGCCTTTCTAGCATTTGGTCAATAAACGGCAAAGGATAATGGTCTTTCCTGGTTGCCTTGTTTAGTTTCCGAAAGTCTATCACCATCCTATAGCCAGTAATAATCCTCTGTGGGATTAGTTCATTCTTATCATTAGGAACGATGATGATACCTCCCTTCTTAGGTACGCAATGTACTGGACTTACCCAATCACTATGAGCAACATGATAAATGATTCCTGCGTCCAGAAGCTTTAATATTCCTTTTCTCACGACCTCTTTCATCCTAGGACTTAATCTCCTTTGATGATCAGCAACTGGTTTAGAATCAGGATCAGTTTTAATCTTGTGCTGACATACAGTGGGACTAATACCCTTAAGATCATCAAGAGTATATCCAATAGCCAAATGGTGCTTCCTCAAAGTTTTTAATAACTTCTTCTTTTCGTGATTCGAGAGGTGAGCACTAATAATAAGATGATATATATCCTTCTCATCAAGGTAGGCATACTTAAGAGTATCTGGTAACTGTTTTAGCTCGAACACAGGATCACCCTTTGGTGGGGGAGGATCCCCAAGCAGTTCAACAGGCAGATTATTCTTGAGAATAGGATATTGTTCTAAAACAATTTTATCTATCTCATCTCTTTCATCCATATGCATATCATTTTCATGCTCAAGCAGATATTGCTCTAAAGGATTCGTAGGAGGTACGGCAATAGAGGCAAGAGCAATGATTTCATCCCTGCCGGACGACCTTTTTCATGGGGTTGTCTTCCAAACTTGGAGAAGTTAAATTCATGAGACACACCCCCGAAACTAACAGTGTTAGTCTGTTTAATGCAATCAATATGAGCATTGACAGTGTAGAGAAAGGGTCTACCAAATATGATGGGACAAAAGCTATCTTGTGCAGTAGCAAGGACGAGCAAATCAGTAGGATACTTCGTCTTACCACACAGGACTTCTACATCTCGCACAATTCCCACAGGGCAGATAGTGTCTCTATTAGCTAGCGTAATAGTGACATCAATGGGTTCTAACTCAGCAGGTGCAATCTCATCTTTGATTTCATCGTATATGGACCGAGGTATTGCACTAACACTAACACCCATATCACATAAACCATGATAACATTGATCTCCTATCTTGACAGAAACAACGGACAGGCCAACTACAGGTCCGTATTTGTCTTTCGCGTGAGGTTTAGCAATTCTAGCGGAGTCCTCACAGAATTTGATAACATGCACGTCTATGTTTTCAGTTAAGAGATCTTTGATAATAGCAACACTAGGTTCAACTCTAATTTCCTCAGGGGGTGCAAGTGGTCTAATGTAACCCCTACGTATCACAGTTGGGACTTTAGAATAATCCTTTTTCCTAGCACGGTAAGATGGTTTCTCAGCGTAGGCACAAGGAACAATAGGATCACTAAAGGCAATGACTTTCTCTTCAACTAGATTGGGTTTAACTATGTTGACTTCTATAGGATGATGCTACTTAAACCACTTATCTTTGGGGAGATCAACATGAGCAGCAAAAGATTCACATAGAGAAGCTACTATCTCAAAGTCAAGTCCATACTTAGCGCTAAAATCTCTAGAAGTGTTTGTTTCAACAAAAGATTTAACGCAATCAAACTGGAAATTCATACCTGACTCCTTACCTTCTTCAAGATTCCAATCTTCAGAGTTACGTTTGATTCTTTCCAATAAATTCCACTTGTGGTCAATATCCTTCTTCATAAAAGAACCGGTACAAGAAGTGTCAAGCATGGTACGATCTTCATGAGAAAGCCGAGCATAAAAGTTTTGAGTGATAATTTCTCTCGAGAGCTCATGATTGGGGCATGAATATAGCATTGATTTAAGCCTCCCCCAAGCTTGATCTATGCTTTCCCTGTCATGAGGCCAAAAGTTATAAATATAACTCTGATCACGATGTACTAAATGCATACAATAAAACTTTTGATGAAATTCCAATTTCAACCGATTGTAGTCCCATGATCCAGTATCATCACATAGCCTATACCATGTCAACGCCTTATCCTTCAAAGATAAAGGAAAGACTTTCTTATTTACCTCATCCTCGGGCAAACCTGCAAACTTAAATAAACCACAAACTTCATCTACATAGATTAGATGCAAGTCTGGATGTGATGATCCATCTCCTGTAAAAGGATTAGCTAGTAGTTTCTCAAGCATACCCGAAGGAATTTCATAAAAGATATTTTCAGTAGGTACCTCAGATTGAGGAGCAACTCCTCGTGCTTCTGTTCGTGGTGAAGGTACCCCGAACAAATTCCTCAAACGAACAGTTTCCATAGTGACAAGTGACAATAAATTTCAGCATAGTATATAAATGTTTCCTTACCAAATTCCACTTACCAAAGGCGCTTGGCTCCCCGGCAATGGCGCCAGAAAAGAGTCTTGATGACCCACAAGTATAGGGGATCAATCATAGTCCTTTCGATAAGTAAGCGTATCGAACCCAACGAGGAGCAGAAGGCTCTGATAAATGGTTTTCAGCAAGGTAATAACTGCAAGCACTGAAAGTAGCGGTAACACGTGATGGTGTAGTGAGGTGAAACGTAGCAAGTGAAAAGTAACAAGTAACGAGTAGTAGCAACGGTGCAGCAAAGTGGCCCAATCTCTTTTGTAGAAAGGGACAACCCTGAACAAAGTCTTATAGGAGGAAAAACGCTTCTGAGGACACACGGGAATTTCTGTCATGCTAGTTTCATCATGTTCATGTGATTCGCGTTCATTACTTTGATAGTTTGATATGTGGGTAGACCGGCGCTTGGTACTGCCCTTACTTGGACAAGCATCCCACTTATGATTAACCCCTCTCGCAAGAATCCGCAACTACGAAAGAAGAATTAAGACAACGTCTAACCATAGCATTAAACTAGTGGATCCAAATCAGCCCCTTACGAAGCAACGCATAGACTGGGGTTTAAGCTTCTGTCACTCTAGCAACCCATCATCTACTTACTACTCCCAATGCCTTCCTCTAGGCCCAAATACGGTGAAGTGTTATGTAGTCGACATTCACATAACACCACTAGAGGAAAAGACAATATACATCATATCAAAATACCGAACGAATACCAAATTCACATGACTATTATTAGCAAGACTTATCCCATGTCCTCAGGAACAAAAGTAACTACTCACAAATCATAATTATAATCATGATCATAGGTGTAATGAATAGCATCAAGGATCTGAACATAAACTCTTCCACCAAGTAATCCAACTAGCATCAACTACAAAGAGTAATCAACACTACTAGCAACCTTACAAGTACCAATCGGAGTCGCGAGACGGAGATTGGTTACAAGAGATGAACTAGGGTTTGGAGAGGAGATGGTGTTGATGAAGATGTTGATGGAGATGACTCCCCTCCGATGAGAGGAGTGTTGGTGATGACGATGGCGATGATTTCCCCCTCCGGGAGGGAAGTTTCCCCGGCAGAATCGTCCTGCCGGAGCTCTAGATTGGTTCTGCTCAAGTTCCGCCTCGTGGCGGCGGAGAATCCACGAAAAAGCTCCACCCTGATTTATTCTCGGACGAAACCCTTCATATAGCAAAAGAGGGAGGCCAGTGGGCCACCAGGGTGCCCACAAGCCCTGTAGCCGCCGCCAGGGGGCTAGGTGGCGGCTACCAGGCTTGTGGGCCCCTGGTAGATCCCCTCTGGCACTTCTTCCGCCCAGTATTTTTTATATATTCCCAAAAAATTCCACGTTGATTTTCAGGGCATTTGGAGTTGCGCAGAATAGAGGACTCAGACTTGCTCCTTTTCCAGTCCAGAATTCCAGCTGCCGGTATTCTCCCTCTTGAAATAAAGTTTGCAAAGTAAGAGAGAAAAGGCATAAGTATGGTACCACAAAGTAATATAACAGCCCAAAAAGCGATGAATATGAACATGAAAGCATGATGCAAAATGGACGTATCATGCATGTGTAGGTTGTACTTGACTAGTCATAGTTGCTAAAACTAGCCGATACTAATAATTGGGAAAAGGCTAAGTTTTTATCTTGTCAAGTAGTATAATCACCCCCCCTCTAGACATACTTTGGATCCTACAAGTGGTATCAGAGCTTTCGTCTCCATTGCATTGGTTTCACAACCTAAGAGAGTATCGCGTCTAGTGAGGAAAGTTATCACCATAGAGGTCCATACTTCAATGGCACTAATTTTGCTAGTTGGAAGCATAAAATGAAATTGCATCTTCTTGGTTATAATCCTGACGTATAGGGAATTGTTCATGTTGGTGTTCATGGTGATTTCTTTGGAGAAGGGCGAGAATCAGATCGTGATGCGATAGTGAAAGAATTGAAGATGTTGCAATTCAATGCACAAGCCTCTTACATCATATTCAAGTGCCTATGTCCTGAAAAATTCAACAAAATCAGTTGCCTGGAGAATGCAAAGGAGATTTGGGATACTTTTATTGATATACACGAAGTTACCGATTTTGTTAGGGAATCTAAGTTAGATGTGTTTCAGAGTCATCTTGACAAGTTCAAGATGAAGGATGGTGAAGGAGTCGCTGAAATGTACTCTAGGCTAGCTCTCATCAAAAATGAGATTGTCGGTCGGCTTAGGAAGTGAAGAGGTGAGCGACAAATTCATCATCAAGAAGATACTTGGAGCTGTGGGTGGAAGATATGACACTGTGTGCACATTAATCCAATTGATTCCCAACTACAAATATCTTAAGCCTACTGAAGTCATTGGAAGGATTGTTGCTCACGAAATGTCTCTCAAAGACAAATATGAGTTGCACAACAAGTCAAGCGGTGCTTACAAGGCTTCAGTCAATGCTCTCGCTACTTCAAATGACAACCTTGTTACCAATTAAGAGATAAGCCTCATGGTCAGAAGATTCAACAAATTCTACAAGAGTAGAAGCAAAGAGAGAAGCTCAAGCTCTAGGCATGATGAGAAGCGTTCGTCCAGTTGTGATCGAAACTGCTACAACTTGGGAAATCCATACACTACTCCAATCAGTGCTCATCTCCCTACAAACTAAGAGAAGAGTCACCTCAAAGACGAAGCTCAAGAGATGAGTCACCTCACACACAGAGAATGAGTAGAGAAGATCATTAAGAACGAAGACACTCCTGGAGAGGCAAGGAATGTGAGAAGAAGGACAAAGACACCAAGAGCATCACTAGAAGAAGACATCAAGCTCATATTGGTGAATGGGTTTCTAGCTCCGAGTCTGACAACCTATCCGAGAAAATCTATCACTCCAACTCTATCTATAGTCAATATGAAGGTGTTGTTGACATTTCACTTGTTTCCTCCAACCCCTACGACATATTTGATTCACCAAATGAAGGGATTGGAAATTTCTTCATGGCAAAAGGCCCCAAGTTATTACACCCCGAGTATTTTGACTTTTATAATGATGAGGATGACTTGTTAGGAGAAGATGACTTGCTCCTCAATAAGACTAGTGATAATGCTGAAAATGAACTTGCTAATTTTCATGCTAGTCAAGAGAAAATGGAATGATGATGATAAGAGAGATATTGAACGACTAACTAAAGAATTCAACAATCTTAAGTTAACTTATGAAACTACTCTAGAATATCATAGAGAGCTTGCAAGAAATCATGAGAAGCTACGCTTCGAGAAGCTAAATTTAGAGCAAGAGCAAGAGATCTTAAAAGCAATCAATGATGATCTTCGGAAGAAGAGTTCATCTTATCTAGCCAAACAATTACTCTTGTCTACTTTTGTTCCACAAATTAAACCTAAGAATACTAGTAACAAAGGCAATAAAGTTACTTCTTCTAGTAACAACAATGTTAAAGCTAAATGAAATGATATTTCTGCTAATAGCTCTCTTGATTCCACTAATGGTTCTCTTAGCCAAGTTACACTTGAGAAAGAAAAATGATTTATTGAAAGGGATTATAAAGAGAGGTGTCTTTAAGAGTGTTGCCGGAAGTAAGCAATTTGAGGAAATTGTGGGAAATCAAGGAGGACATTGGAAGAAGCAAGGTGTTGGCTACTTCAACGTCAATGGGGATGTTTGGGAAGAAGGTCCATATCCCATTCCCAAGTTAGTTCCTCAAGAGGAGAAGTATGATCCTACTCCTCCCAAGGGAACAAGCTCACAAGATGGCCTTCCACCACAAGACCACAAGGGCAAGGGAAAGCATCAAGAGGACATTGACTCATTTGAAGAAGAGCCCCAAGCCAAGGTTGAGTGGGTTCCCAAGGATACTTCTAGTACTACCTCATCTAGTGCTACCACAACTCCAAGGATTCCCATCAAAGTGATGTGGGTCCCCAATAGGAAGAACTAGAAAGTTCTTGAGGGGTAACTCCGCCAATGAATTTCACTCCCATTCATTTTGGCAAGAACTATATGCAATCAACCTCAACCATATGCATTTGTTCAAGGAGTCACACATTCCCACAAAGGTGAGCAACGGACAAGGTAATTAAAGCATCTTTGGACAGCATCTCCCATGTACTTCACTCCATGTCCATAGATATCTTTTTATTTGTTCCTTTTGCTTTGGGACTAACCCATGTAGGTGAGAAGAATAAGAAACAACAAGGATTGCTCCCAACTCAAAATGAACTTCACCAACAATGAGCATCCACCACTACTTCACCTACTTGAAGTCTTGTACGACAAAACCAAAGGTTAGTTTGTCCCTCTTAGGGGGGATGTCATATCAAGGGGGAGCTTCACTCTGAATCCTGAGTATAAGCATCTCCCAAAAATATGAACACATTAATGCTTTATGTAAAAGTGGTAACCCCGCTTGTGCTTAAATGATGAGTCACTACATGAATCGGCTTCTTTGCCGTCTGCCATAGCGGACGGCAAAGGGCCACTCCACGGACGACAAAGCCCTTTGTCGTCCGTCGACGGCCAGCAAAACTTCTATGACCGCTTGCGCCGGTAAAGGGCCTTCTTTGACGTCTGCCGGTAGGCAGCGGACGGCAAAGGCATTTGCCATCTATCGGCCATGGTAAGCATACGACAAATTATTTAGACAGCAACCCACACGCACCTACTCCGTTAGGTGGCTAACGAAGTATTTGCCGTCTGCCAGGGATCCCCCCTTTGTCATCTGCCATAGCCACCCCTTTGCCGTCTTCCAAGGCCACCCCTTTGTTGTCTATGTGCCGCTCCTCCTTTGTCGCATGCCTAGTGCCCCTCCTTTGTCGTTTGCCTGGCGCCCCTCCATTGTCGTCTGCCTCGCGCCCCTCCTTTGTCGTCTGCGAGGTGCCCCCCTTTGTCGTCTGCCATGCGCCCCCTTTGTTGTCTGCCTGGGTTGGTAGCAGACGGCACAGTGACCATATGGTCCACCCGGTTGCCCTAGGATGCACATGTGGGTGACACGTGGCCCCTTTGCCGTCCTCTCGCTCATGGCAAGGCCCTTTGTCATCCGCTCGCAGAGAGCAAAACACCAGCATCGCCACTGTTTTGTTTGCTTTTAGTGATTTCCCAGCATTTTAAAAATACACATATGATATATATAATTTCTAACACCCACATATAGTTTCAAAATACACATATCATATAAGGAACATATAGGCCATGTATCGAACATCATATAAGAGCAAGACAACAAATAGGCTAGCTTCCAATACATACACATAGTTTCAGTCATCATACATACACATACTTATCTTATCTCCATCCATAGAGATAGTTTCACATTATTTGTCAATGCAAATCGAAACGGAAAGTAATTAGTAGCATTCCATCAATATTGGCTTCCATGAATGTCAGCTTCCATGAAGTCAATCAAATTTGCAAAATGAAAATAAGAAAGTTAGAACAAGAAGAAGAAGAAGAAGAAGAAGAAAACTATAAGAAGGAGGAGGAGGAGGAGGAGAAGAAGAAGGAGAAGAAGGAGGAGAAGGATAAGGAGAAACAGAAGAAGAAGGATAAGGTGAAGATGATTACTTATCTTATTTTGAGCTTATTATGTCATTTTGGAGGAAGATATGCTAAGTTATGAGCTAACCAATGTTCTTGTGCTATTTTTGACCTAACTAAGCTAATTATGTCATAAATTAACTAAATAATCTAATTATGTCATTTTGGAGGATAATTAGCTCAGTACGTCATTTTGGAGAATAAAACTAGAAGAAGAATAAAACGGAGAAGGAGAAGACTAGAAGAAGAAGGAGAAAAAGAAGAAGATGGAGAAGAAGAAGGTGAAGATGATTACTTAACTTATTTTGAGCTTATTATGTCATTTTGGAGGAAGATGCGCTAAGTTTTGAGCTAACCAAGGTTGTTGTGCTATTTTTGATCTAACTAAGCTAATTATGTCATAAATGAACTAAATAAGCTAATTATGTCATTTTGGAGGATAATCAGCTAAGTATGTCATTTTGGAGAATAAAACTAGAAGAAGAAGAAAAAGGAGAAGAAGAAGACTAGAAGGAGGAGAAAAGGAAGAAGAATGAGAAGAAGAAGGTGAAGATGATTACTTATCTTAGTTTGAGCTTATTATGTCATTTTGGAGGAAGATATGCTAAGTTATGAGATAACCAAGGTTCTTGTGCTATTTTTGACCTAACTAAGCTAAGTATTTCATAAATGAACTAAATAAGCTAATTATGTCATTTTGGAGGATAATTAGCTAACTATGTCATTTTGGAGAATAGATCTTAAAGAAGAACAAGGAGGAGAAGGAGAAGACTAGAAGAAGGAGGAGAAGAAGGAGAAGAAGGAGAAGACTAGAAGAAGGAGGAGAAGAAGGAGAAGAAGAAGGTGAAGATAATTACTTATCTTATTTTGTGCTTATTATGTCATTTTGGAGGAACATACACTAAGTTACGAGTTAACCAAGGTTCTTGTGCTATTTTTGACCTAACTAAGCTAATTATGTCATAAATGAACTAAATAAGCTTATTATGTCATTTTGAAGGATAATTAGCTAAGTATGTTATTTTGGAGAATAAAACGAGAAGAAGAACAAGAAGAAAAAGAAAAGGGAGAAGAAGAAGAAGAAGAAGAAGGTGAATATGATTATTTATCTTATTTTGAGATTATTATGTCATTTTGGAGGAAGATACGCTAAGTTATGAGCTAACCAAGGTTCTTGTGCTATATTTGACCTAACTAAGCTAATTATAGTCTGGATCCACGGCCACCATATTTCAACATCTGTCATGATAAAGAGTAAAAGAAATTAGTAAAACATAAAAAAATTGAATACCTCACACGAATAATAATATGTACATATATAATTTAAGTTGGGATGCATGCAAACTAATAATAGTCTGGATCAATAAATGCATCATCATCATCACTATCACGCGTGCCTTCATGAATGACGTGCTCATCGGGTTCACCGGCACCAACTGGTGGAAGGCCTTTCTATAATTAGTCAATCATTGATAGGTCATCCACAGCAGTGACCACTTCTAGTTCCGGCTCTGCTCGTTCCTGCTCAGGGGTTCAGATCTGAAATCATGGCACTCGGGCCCTAGTGACAAGCATTAAGCATGGCAAAGTAGTAGCAACATCAATCTAGAACATAGTGGATACTAGGGATCAATCCCCGTCAAAACTAACTCGATTACATGATGGATCTCATCCAACTCATCACCGTCCAGCAAGCCTACGATGAGATTATTCACGAACGGTGAAGAGCATCATGGAATTGTCGATGGAGGAAGGTTGATGATGACGATGGCGATGATTTCCCCTCTCCGGAGCCCGGAACGGACTCCAGATCTGCCCTCTAGATGAAGAACATGAGGTGGCGGCGCCTCCGTATTGTAAAACGCGATGAAACCTTCTCGCTTATTTTTTTTCCGAGCGAGACAGAAGATATAGAGCTGAGTTTGGGGCGGTGGAGCCACATGGGCCCCACAAGCCCTCACGGCGTGGCCACGGGGTGGCCGCGACCTGTGGGCTTGTGGCCCACTGGTCCACCTCCTCCGGTGGATCTTTGCGCAGGTATTTTTCTTTTGTTCGAGAAAAAATCTCCGTAAATTTTCAGGACATTCCGAGAACTTCTATTTCTGCACAAAAACAACACCATGGCAATTCTACTAAAAACAGCGTTAGTCCGGGTTAGTTCCATTCAAATCATGCAAGTTAGAGTCCAAAACAAGGGCAAAAGAGTTCGGAAAAGTAGATATGACGGAGACGTGTCGACTCCCCCAAGCTTAAAGCCTTGCTTGTCCTCAAGCAACTCAGTTGACAAACTGATAGAGACAAAAGAAAAACTTTGACGAACCCGGTTTGATCTTCTGGTTGCAACTACGTCTAACTCATAACCAAAATTTCAGCAAGATCACAAGAAAACCACATAAGCAAATGACATCTAGGTCTCACGGTAAACTCATATCAATGGCATAATCAACTAGCGAGCAAATAATAATAAGCCTCAAATGTCAACACTTCAATCAAAACAACATGAAGCAGTACGAATAGATGGTATCTCGCTAGCTCTTTCTGAGACCGCAAAACATAAATGCAGAGCACCTTCAAAGACCAAGGGCTGACTAAACATTGTAACTCAAGGCAATGAAGATCCAGTCACATTCATACTCAACACAGTTAAAAGTAAAGCATAAAAATGACAGAGGTGCTCTCTAATTGGTGCTTTTGTAAGAGGAGGATGACTCAACACGAACATAAATAGACAGGCCCTTCGCAGAGGGAAGCATTGATTTGCAGAGGTGCCAGAGCTCAAGCTTTGAAAACAGAGATAATAATTTTGGGTGGCATGCTTTCATTGTCAATGCAATGACTAGGAGTTCTCAACATCTTCCATGCTACACATGCTATAGGCGGTTCCCAAACAGAAATGTAAAGTTTTGACTCCCCCACCACCAATCAATCACACTCCACGGCTAGCCGAATCCTCGGGTACCGTCCATACCAACATCAATCCTGGGGGAGTTTTGTTTGCAATTATCTTTTCGATTTGAGTATGGAACTGGGAATTCCAATTACCGGTCCCTTTCTCGTGAATGATAGTGAATAAACACATATCGAGGATAACACGCCTAGCATGGAAGATACCAATAGCCCCCTGTCACCACATGAGCGGTTCGGGCATGCAAAACAGATTATTTCTTGAAGATTTAGAGAGTGGCACATGCAAATTTACTTGGAACGGCAGGTAGATACCGCATATAGGTAGGTATGGTGGACTCATATGGCATAACTTTGGGTTTATGGAGGTGGATGCACAAGCAGTATTCCCGCTTAGTACAAGTGAAGGCTAGCAAAAGACTGGGAAGCGACCAACCAGAGAGCGACAACAGTCATCAAAATGCATTGAGATTAACCAACACTGAGTGCAAGCATGAGTAGGACATAAATCACCATTAACATGAACATCATAGAGGCTATGTTGATTTTGTTTCAACTACATGCTTGAACATGCGCCAAGTCAAGCCACTTGAATCATTCAAAGGAGGATACCATCCTATTATACTACATCACAGTCATCTCAACATTCATGTGGGCATCCAAGACAAACCATTATAAGCTCCTAGCTAAGTAAGCATAGCATAAGCAACTATGATCTCTAAGTTGTCATTGCAAACATGTTTCTCGCACAACAAAGCTGAATCAGGCATGATGAGCTAGTCATATTTACAAAAATAAAATAGATCGAGTTCATACCAGCTTTTCCAGGCTCAGTCACTTCATCATATATCGTCATTATTGCCTTTCACTTGCACGACCGAATGATGTGAACAATAATAAGAGTGCTTGTGCATTGGACTAAAGCTGGAATCTGCATGCAAACACAAAGGAGAAGACAAAGTAATATGGCTCTTTGAAAGCTAAACAGGTATGCATGCAAGAGCCACTAAACATTGTAACCAATCTCTTCAACCCTGACCCAAAGAAAAAGAAAACTATTTACACGGGAAAGCTCCCAACAAGCAAAAGAAGAAAAAGAAAATCTTTTTGGGTGAAAACAAGAATATATAAGCAAAGTGTGAACAAGAAAAAGAAAACTAGCATGGATGATATAGTGGCAAAGTGTGAACAACGACTAACAAAGTGAAAGCATAAGCAAGAATGTAAAGTCGGTAAGAACACGTACTCCCCCAAGCTTAGGCTTTTGGCCGAAGTTGGTCTACTCCCAAGGATGGTCCTGGCGAAACCCAAAATCAAAATGGGGGTTATACGGGAGCGTTGCAGCCACTGCCTGAATAGTTGCCTCACGGAAACGAGCAGCCTTTGCCTCCATCTCATACTCCTCTGCCTCTCCTCTAGTTATGTAATATCTCTGTTTTACCTGAAATTCAAAGAAGGCAGGAGCAGGAAGGGTAATATGGAAAACATGCTCCCGGTTAAATATCAAACGGTATAGGAGGGATTCATCATCCCTCTCAAGGAACTGCTAGCGTGTCAAACCGGCGCGTTCAAGGAAAGTTGTACGGAGCCGGGGATCTCCTTCGCGGATGGGTACTCCAAGAAAATTTGCTATGCGAGTGGCATAGATCCCACCAAAGAAATCCCCTTCAATAGCATTCTTATTCAGCCTCCTTGCTATAATAGCTCCCATGTTGAAGCTTTTGTCACCCGTCACTGCGCTCTTAAGGATACTAAGGTCGGGTGCGCAGAGGTGACAATGCTCAATCTTGCCATTAATGCATCTTCCTATGAAGAGGGCAAAATAATGCAAGGCAGGAAAATGAATACTCCCCATGGTAGCTTGCGTAATGTCTCTAGTTTATCCAACAGTAATACCAGAGCAAAAATCTCTAACCGAAGATTTAGGAGGATCATTGAGACTACCCCAAATAGGTATCTTGCAAATTCTATTGAAATCCTCTAAATCGATGGTATACGATTTTTCATAGAGATCAAACAGTACCGATGTCTCAAGGCCAGCTGAAAATTTGAATCTATGAACAAAAGAGGCAGTGAGAGCAACATACTGTTCACATTTATCGGAGATGAATTCTTCTAGTCCGACGTTGTAAACAAGTGCATCAAACTCATCTTTGAAACCTGCCTCAATCATAAATTCATTAGAAGGCCATTCACATGGTTGTACCTACGCGTCCCTTGGTTGGTAAGGATGAGGCTCCCGAATCGCAAGACGGGGACCTCTCTTGCTTGACGAACCACCATGAAAGTTTCTCCTGAACATCTTCCTTTTCTGAAATTTTCAGTGATTCTAAGGAAAGGTGAACAAGGCCCAACGAAACTCGTAGCAACTACTCCCACAAGTGCCTAGAGGCCATATTACGCATCAAAACTACTTGGGACCAGCTGAAATCAGCATGCAAAGCTCAAGAACATGGTTACCAAGGCAGCAAAAATACGCGGAGTGTAAGGCACTAGAGAAAAAACTAATTGGACCAATGGAGGAGTCACTTACCAAGGAGTAGTTTCCCCAAAACAGTTCGGAGAATGGTGATTTGAGCAAAGAGATCGAAAATCCTAGCAAGAGGAGCAAGAACACGGGTTTGAGCTGTGAAACGATTTTTTTTGGAGGTACGAGAAAGAGATAAGAGCAAGAATGAGTGGAGGGGGTGCCTGTGGGCCCCACAAGCCTGGGTGTCGCGGCCAGGGGGTGCCCATGCCCCAAGGGCTTGTGGCCCACTGGTGTGGCCCAGACAAACTCTTTGTCTCAGAATTTTTGAAAAATTCCAGAAAAATCATACTTGATTTTCAGGACGATCGGAGAACTTTTATTTTTGGGGTACTTTTCTACCGGATGCTAAAACAGAAAACAGGGAAAACTAAACTAAATCTATCATTTTTCTTCTAAGCAACGGAAGGTGAAATCTTGGAACAAAGGTTTGCGACTCCTCGGTTCATCCATCTCATGGTCATCGAAAGAAAATCCGTTAGTGAGGTTGATCAAGTCTCCTTGACAAACCTTTTCGAATCGCAAAAGAGAATGGAGAAATTTTTGAATAGTCACTAGGTCACCTCAATGGGGATGTGTGTCTCCCCAACAAGCAAATCATACTTCATATTGACACGAGGAATAGGGCATTCAAAGCCCCCAATGAGTATCGATGAAGTTTTTTCGATAGCATTGATGCAATGTACTTGATATTGTTTCTTCGAAAAGTGCACCATATGCTCATTACCGTTGACATGGAAAGTGACATTGCCTTTGTTGCAATCTATAACAGCCCCTACAGTGTTTAAAAAGGGTCTTCCGAGGATGACCGCCATGGCATCGTCCTCGGGAATATCCAAGATAACAAAGTATGTTAAGATAGTGACATTGGCAACCACAACAGGCACATCCTCGCAAATTATGATAGGGAAAGCAGTTGATTTGTCGGCCATTTGCACAGATATTTCAGTGGGTGTCAACTTATCCAGTTCAAGTCTATGATAAAGAGAGAGAGGCATAACACTAACATCGGTTCCAAGGTCGCATAAAGCAGTTCTGACGTAGTTACCTTTAATGCAGCAAGGTATAGTGGGCACACCGGGATCACCTAGTTTCTTAGGAGTTCCACCCTTGAAGGTATAGTTAGCAAGCATGGTAGAAATCTCAACCTCACGTATCCTCCTCTTATTAGTCACAATATCTTTCATATACTTACCATATGGAGACATTTTGAGCATATTTGTCAAACGCATTTGCAGAAATACAGGTCTGATCATTTCAACGAAGCGCTCAAAATCCTCATCATCCTTTTTCTTGGATGGTTTGGGAGGAAAGGGCGTACGTTTCTGAACCCATGGTTCCCTTTCTTTACCATGCTTCCTAGAAGTGAAGTGATTCTTATTGTATCTCTTATTCTTAGGCTGTGGGTTATCAAGATCAACAGGTTCAATCTACACATCCTTATCATTCCTAGGTTGAGCATCTTCATGAGCATCACTATTGATACTATCATTAGGCTCATGTTCATCACCAGATTGTGTTTTAGCATCAGAGATAGAGGCATCGTTTGGACTCTCAGGTGTAGCAGCAACAGGGTTGCTAGCGTGCACATCCCTATCATCTTTCTTCTTCTTTCTAAGATGACTAGGTGCATCAGTGCTAACTCCTTGAGAATCTTGTTCAATCCTCTTCGGATGACCCTCAGGATACAAAGGTTCCTGGGTCATTCTACCGCCTCTAGTAACGACTCTGACGGAATTTTCATTCAACTCATTGAGCAAGTCATTCTGAGCTTTAAGTACTTGTTCTACTTGAGTAGTAACCATAGAGGCATGTTTACTCAGAAGCTTTAGATCATTGACATTTTTGTCCACACAAGTACTTAATTGACCGAGCATATGAGCATTCTTTTCAAATTGTCTGCTAACATAATCATTGAAGCTTTGTTGTTTGGCAACGAAGTTATCAAATTCATCCATGCATAGGCTAGCAGGTTTATCAAAAGGAATATCACTCTCATCAAATCTACGCAGAGAATTTACTTCCACTACCTGTATCGGGTTATCGAGACCATGGATCTCTTCGCTAGGTGGTAGATTTTTGACATCTTCAGATTTAATGCCTTTCTCTCGCATAGATTTCTTGGCTTCTTGCATATCTTCAGGACTGAGGAATAGAATACCTCTTTTCTTCGGAGTTGGCTTAGGAGGTGGTTCGGGAATAGTCCAAGCATTCTCATTGCACAAGATGTTATTCAGTAGAATCTTAGCTTGTTCTACAGTTCGTTCCCTAAAAACACAACTAGCACAACTATCTAGGTGGTCTTTGGAAGCATCGGCAAGTCCATTATAAAATATATAAAGTATTTATTCTTCTCAAGAGGGTAATCAGGCAAAGCATTCAGTAGCTGGATGAGCCTCCCCAAGCTTGTGGGAGACTCTCTTCCTCAGCTTGAGCAAAGTTGTATAATTCCTGCAAGGCAGCTTGCTTCTTATGGGCAGGGAAATATTTTTCATAGAAGTAGTAGACCATATCCTGGGGGCTACACACACAACCTGGAGCAAGAGAAGTGAACCAAGTCTTAGCATCATCCTTTAGCGAGAAAGGAAACAGCTTGAGGATATAGTAGTGGCGGATCTTTTCCTCACTAGTGAATAGGGTGGCTATCTCGTGCAGTTTGGTAAGATGGGCTACAACCATTTCAGACTCATAACCTTGAAAAGGATTAGATTTGACTAGAATGATTAACTCAGGGTCGACAGAGAATTCATAATCCTTATCGGTCACAAAGATAGGCGAAGTAGCAAACTTCGGGTCGTATTTCATCCTAGCGTTCAGAGATTTTTATTTCCACTTGCGCAGTAGTTTCTCAACATCATAGCTATCCTTACACGCAAGAAAATCCTCAGCTATCTCTCCCTCCATAACATAGCACGTATCAGGCATAGCAGGCATAGTAACAGGTTCTACTTCAATAGTATCAACAGTTTCAGAAGTATCATCACGTCTAGCGGCAACTCTAGCAATTTGTGCATCAAGGAATGCACCTAGTGGCAAAGCAGTATGAGGCATAGCATCATCAGGCATAGTATCAAGCATAGCATCATCTGGCATAGTATCAAGCATAGCATCATGGGCAGCAGAAGTAGCATCATCAAGCACAGGCGACATATCAAGATTTCTAGTAGGAGGTGATGTCGCAAACTTACTCAAAACTGAAGGTGAATCAAGTGCAGAGCTAGATGGCAGTTCCTGACCTCTCCTCGTAGTGGAAGGCAAAATTTTAGTTCTTGGATCTTTCAGATTCCTCATATTGATCAGCAGACGTCAATCCCAAGTGACTCAAAGAATATAGTTGTGCTTCCCCGGCAATGGCGCCAGAAATATGTCTTGATGACCCTCAAGTGTAGGGGATCGCAACAGTTTTCGAGGGTAGAGTATTCGACCCAAATTTGTTGATTCGCCAAAGGGGAAGCGAAAGAATATTCTCAAGTATTAGCAGCTGAGTTTGTCAGATTCAACCACACCTGAAAGATTAGTGTCTGCAAGCAAAGTATCAGTAGCAAAGTAGTATAATAGCAACGGCAAGTAACAGCAGAGTAACAGCAGTAGCAACAATAGCAGCAGCAAAGTGGCCCAATCCCTTTTGTAGCAAGGGACAATCCTGGACAAGTAACATAGCAAGGGCCAGTAGTAAAAGACTCGTAGGCAGTGGATCGGTGATGGATGAGTATGACGGATGTGATTCATCATGTAACAGCTATAACACGGGGAGATATGTAATTAGCTCCCCTTCGTCAATCTAATGTAGGCATGTATTTCGTATATATTCATACGTCCTTAGGGAAAAGAACTTGCATGACATCTAATGTCCATCCCTCCCGTGGCAGTGGGGTCCTAATGGAAACTACGGGATATTAAGATTCTCCTTTTAATAAAGAACCGGACCAACGCATTAACACGCGGTGAATACATGAACTCCTCATACTATGGTCATCTCCGGGAGTGGTTCCGGCTATTGTGACTCCGGGGTTGCCGGGTCATAACACATATTAGGTGACTACAACTTGCAAGATAGGATCTAAAACACACATATATTGGCGACAACATAATAGGTTTAGATCTCAAATCATGGCACTCGGTTCCTAATGACAAGCATTAAACATGGCAAAGTAGTAGCAACATCAATCTAGAACATAGTGGATACTAGGGATCAATCCCCGTCAAAACTAACTCGATTACATGATAGATCTCATCCAACTCATCACCGTCCAGCAAGCCTACGATGATATTACTCACGAACAGTGAAAAGCGTCATGGAATTGTCGATGGAGGAAGGTTGATGATGACGATGGCGGCGATTTCCCCTCTCCGGAGCCCAGAACGGACTCCACATCTACCCTCGAGATGAAGAACAGGAGGTGGCGGCGCCTCCGTATCTTAAAATGCAATGAAACCTTCTCTCTGGTTTTTTCCGGGTGAGATGGAAGATATAGAGCTGAGTTTGCGGGCGGTGGAGCCACGTGGGCCCACAATCCCTCACGGCGCGGCTAGGGGGGTGGCCGCGGCCTGTGGGCTTGTGGCCCACTGGTCCACCTCCTCCGGTGGATCTTTGCGCATGTATTTTTCTTTTATTCCAAAAAAAATCTCCGTAAATTTTCATGACATTCCGAGAACTTTTATTTCTGCACAAAAACAACACCATGGCAATTCTGCTGAAAACAGCATTAGTCCGGGTTAGTTCCATTCAAATCATGCAAGTTAGAGTCCAAAACAAGGGCAAAAGAGTTCGGAAAAGTAGATACGACGGAGACGTATCAGTCTAGCATGTGGTGGCACTTCATAAACAACATCCCAACCAATCAGATTCTTATTAATTTGGTAGGCCCTTGGTAGGTAGAAAACTTGGGTCGCTTGTTGATTGATTTCGACTAGTCGTATATGTAAATGAGTCCTTCTAGTCTATTTTGATTGGAACCAATAACATTTGAAGACTACGACGTTCGATGGGTTTTCACCATAGTATTGAAGTTCATAAATTGCTTCAACTCTTCCATAATACTCGGTACCTCCTTCGCGATAGCAGAGACACCACAATTTGTAGATTTCCGGTCAGGCATAGATAACTCTTGGCCAAAGGTATGAAAGCGATACCCATTGATGTTGTATTTCTCAAATGAACGGACCTTATAGTCAAAACCATTAGCGGCTTGTCTCTATTCGGCGTGCATAGACTCTCAAATAACCTACAAGTTTGATACGAAATGATTGTTCCATTAGCCGCAAATTATACCACGAAATGAAATGGTCCATTATTGACAATTATCGTTTGTTTGAACCAAGAGATGAAACCGGGATATCCGCCTCCATGCTTTACCACAAGCTCATACTCTTCGACGGAATCAATTTGGATGACCTCTCCATCCGAAAATTTGGCGACGTATCGACTATATCAAATATCCAGGAATAAGAGTAGTTCAAAGGAATTAGAAGTTGCGGAAAAATGTACCGAGAACTTACTCGATGTACGGCCGCACTTCTATTAGGTTGTTGAAGATATACAATGAAATGGTCCGCCATTCTTCGACATCTAACGTTATTTGTTTCGAAGCACCGGCTGGTGCGATCTTCCCTTTGAGGTAGGTTGAGGTTGGATCCACCTTTTCTAGGGTCGCCATCATTGTACAGAAGATTCGGATTATACAAATGATGATTTTTGTCTTCGTAGTGTGATGTCATGAAGTTTGCGACCTCCTCAGTAATGAATGCCTCGGCCATCGATGCTTTAATTCTATGTTTATTTTTACATTTAGATCGAAGTGTCCTGTGCATCCTCTCAGTTGCAAAGCACCAACAATTTTGCACAGACCCACCCAATTTTGCCTCGGTCGGGAGATGTAAAATCAAATGGTGCATTGGATTAGAGAAGCCCGGTGGAAGGATCTTCTCTAAGTTGCAGAGCAACTTCGGCACCAACTCCTCCATGTCATCTACCACGCCAGACCACAGTTCTTTCGTGCAAAGAACACAGAAAAAATAGCTCATCTCTGCTAGTACTAGCCAATCATCCTGAGGTATAAAGCCACGTAACATCACCGACATTACCTGCTTAAGCCATATGTGCCAATCATGACTATTGAGACTAAATATTTTCAATTTTTCAAGACTCTCTACCCACTTTAGAGTCGTTGCATACCCATCGGGGAACATCAAGTGCATTTTGACCCACGAGATAATTACCCTCATATCTAGTCTTCCAAGATTGAACCAGGCCTTTTGTTTCGACCAGTTATGCTTTCCTTTTGATTGTCGCATGTTTTGTAACGGTCTATGACATAGAGTCTATTGATCTACTCTAGCCTTAGGATTATCCTTTGACTTCCCCTCTATGCCGACAATGTACCAAAAATGGCCTCTTTGATATTCTTTTCACTGTACATCATGTCGATGTTGTGTGGAAGAAGGAGGTCTTTGAAGTAAGGCATATCCCACAATCTTGGCTTGTGAGCCCAGGCATGTTCTGAATTATACCCCTTGAAATACCATGGACGATGTGGATTAGGCTCGAGAGCGTTTAATTGATCCAGGATCCGTTGGCCTGTCAACGCAGGTGGTGCCGAGGTTTTGACAACTTTACCTTTGGTAAAGTTATTCTTGTCCTTTTTGAACTGATGGTGAGGATCCAGGAACTATCTATGCAAGTCAAAGCAAGAATACTTCCGACCCTCCTGCAACCAATGAAACTGAAGATCTACCTTGCATGTGGGGCATGAGAACCTTTCATGCACACACCAGCCAGAGAATAGCGCATACGCTGGCAAGTCATGCATCGAGTACATGTACGAGACATGCATTTTGAAGTTTTATTTTCTAGCGGCGTCGTATGTCTTAAGCCCATTATCCCAAGCTTCTTGCAATTCACCCTTAAACGGTTGCATGTACACATTCATATTCTTCCCCAGATAGTTGGGCCGTGGAATTATCAACGTCGGAAATATGTTCTTTCTTTGCATAATTTGTCGAAGGGGGAGATTGAGTGGAATGACAAATACAGGCCAACAATTGTATTGGGTTACCGTCATACCAAAGGGATTGAACCCATCTATGGCGACGCAGACTCGAGGATGCCTTGGATCTGCCGCTTTATCCGAATGTAAGGCATCGAAGTCCTTCCATGCTTCCCCATCCGATATGTGTACCGCCATCTTATTCCCATCTACATCTAGTTCCATTCTTTTGCGCAATTTGTTCCATGTCATCTGTCTGGCCGTCTCTTCGACCATGAAAAAACGTTGAAGCCTTGGTATGATTGGCATATACCAAAGAACATTAACTGGGATTTGGGTATAGCTTTTCTCACCTATACTGTTGTCTACCACAACATACTTGGAAGACTTTCAAATGGGACAATAGTTCAAGTCCGCATAATCAAGCCTAAATTAGGCACATCCTTTCTCACACGCATGTATCTTCTCATAGGGCATCTTAAGTACACAAAGTATTTTGTATGACTGGTACAGGTTTGCATGCATGACATGGCCTTTGGGTAGAAATTGTCCAAATAGTGTCATCATCGCGTCATAACATTCCCTTCCCAAGTTGAACTGAGCCTTCAGAGCCATTACTTATGCAATGGCATCCAGTTGACAAAGCTCGGTGTGCTCGTGGAGAGGACATTTTGAAGACTCCAACATTTCATAGAAGGCCTTTGTAGATTCCTCCATCTCTTCGTCTGAATCCCGAGCATCATCAAAGTCTTGCACCATGCCTTCGATCCGGGTACCATGCTCGTCGGTGCAACAACGAACCACCTCAGCTCTGGTGTGTTGTCTAGACTCACCATGAAATGTCCACACTGTATAATCAGTCCTAAAAACCCCTCCTTTGCAGGTGTTTAATCATTACAGACTCTGTCCTCTTTTTATAGTTGTCACACCCAGGACAGGGGCACCAGTTTGTTTCCTAGCCATTTGCAAATGTGGCTTTCACAAACTCCTTGGTTTTTATAAACCATTCTTTAGTCATCACTTCCTGACTAGTGTGACTGGTGTACATCCACGCACGATCACTCATCTTGCCTAGCTGCTAAAGACACCATATATATATATGTGTGTGTGTGTGTGTATGTATGTATGTATGTATATATATCTCTCTGTGTGTGTGTAATTTAGCATGTATATTCATCAGTTAATCTAGTTTGTCAATTTTATTACATCCATGCAACCTACACGCTAATAGGTAAAGATAGGTCCTAATCCCACCCGAGTATGTGTAGGGTGAGTACACTCTCCATGCTCTACCCCATTCTGAGAGAAAATTTCGGCAACACCTCCCCATTGTTCTCCAAATAGACGTCTCGGCAAAAAGCCAAGATAATGTACATCTAGAGAACAACAGGGAGGCACTGCCGAAATTTTGTCTTGGAATGGGGTAGAGCATGGAGAACGTACCCAATCTACACATCCTCGGGTTGTCCATGGAAATCGATGGACAATCCGAATGAGTTACGGTGATAAATATGCAACTGAATGCATATTTATTGATGCAACCCTTTCGGACGGGAGAGGTTGCGTGTGTGGGTGGACAGAGAGAGAGGGGGAGAGGGGAGAGATGGGGTGTGGGGACAGGGGGAACGGCCGTTAGAGGAGGAGCCCTCTTTGTCGTCTACGGTAGATGACAAAGAGGGGGTGGGGGCAGGGGTGGCGTCAGCCGTTAGGGCATCCCCTTTGTCATCTGCCTACCCCTTCTTTGCCGTCCGTTGGCAAATGGCAAAGTGGGGGAGGGGTGGGGCATGGGCCCTTTGCCGTCTGCCTGCACCTTCTCTGTCGTCTGCTGGTAGAAGGCAAGTTTTTTGCTGATGGAAAACAATGTATTTGCCATATGACATATCTTTGCCGTCAGTTTTATGGAAGCTGACGAGAAAGAGGCTCTTTGCCATCAGCCAGCAGACAGCAAAGAACTGCCTGATGGAAAATCCCCTGATTCTAGTAGTGAGTATGACCTATGATCAAGTATTCTCACTTGACTCCTAAGTCAATATACACATATATGGATGACTTCGTCATCGCCCAAGTGCTTGATAGATGCTAGGATGTTTGTGCATGTTCATCATGATATCATTTGACATCTTATTGTGTGAGCATGTTGGTTTGCATATCTTTTCTCATTATCCAATTGTTGTTATTTGTCTTTTGATTTATCTTTTGCCAATTGGATAGACAAGAATGCCTAGGACCTTTCTCTAGCTATCTATGATTTCTCGTCTCAATTTCTATTCATGCTTCATCACAAAAATTGAACAAGCACTTATCGATCCCTCTGTGTGAAGGAGCACTCGGAGTTCCATATCGACAAAGGCTGCTCTCCAAAACATCTTTGTGAATCTTGGTGCAACCGAGCTGACAATCTTGGTTCCACCGAATTCCCAAAGTTGATCTGGGTTTTCAATCTCGGTACCACCGAAACCACTATCTCAGCTTCACTTGGTTTCCATGTCAAGTGACAACAACGAAACTCGGTGGCACCGAAATCTTAGTATCGGTGACAGTGACAGTGACGGGTATATATTTTCGTGGATCTGACATTTTGAAATTAATCCTCAAACGTCTGTCCCCAACCCTAAGCTGCCTCACAAGGACTCCTTGGCATCGCCTTTGCATCCCCGAGCACCTCCACCGTTTGGATTCGTCACAGCCGACGGAATTCTCGCCACCGTCGTTGTCTATGGGTTCATCACAGTATTAGGGTATGAATCCTAACCCTCTTGCGCTCCTTTATTTGATTCACGCGCATTAGGTTTTCCCCATCCACAATACACAGTTTGCAATCTTCCTATTCCACAAGAAAACTCCATAGGTTAGAGAATGAAGGAATTTTGGATCTAATTTCCCGCATCATGCATCTCGATGATACCGAGTTGGTCAAATCAGTTCCATCGATTTACGTTTTGGGGTTTCTGGGAACCGCTTCGGTGAGACCCAGTAGCCCTTTTTGGTTACACCGAAAAGACTGCCCAAGTTTTTGTTAAGGAAGTGGTTAGTCTCGGTGACTTTGAAAAACTCAAGTCGGTGCTACGGACATTCATTATGCAGTAGATCATACCCAATGTTTCCGAATTCAAATTTTGAAAAATACTGTGGTTTGTGATGCTCAACCCTTCTGGTCCTCTATATCTATTTCACATGGTTGCTTGTTTGCTGATTTGCTGGTCTGTGTGTCTGCTTGGTCTGTAAGATGCCTGGTTCTGATGATAGACAAAAAAACTTCACTTAGGATAGTGTTGAGATGGATTCGGGCACTACTCCTGAGAGGTCCTCTTCTCATCCAAGCACCCATAGTTCCAATAGCTTGCACAAGGCTGCTACAAGGACAAGAAGGAAACTTAATTCTGATGAAGAAGACTCAGACTTTGTTCATGTTGAGTCTGCTCTCCAAAAGCAGAAAGAGAAGCATGCTGTCAAAAAAACGGTCATGAAGGAGTACTCTAAACCTTCTGACATGAGAGCTCCAGAGTTTGCAAGGCAAGGGACACTTACTCTTGAGAAACCTCCTAAGAAGGCTGGTGTGAAGAGAGTTGGGAAAAGGACTATTCATGTCACTGGTAGACAAACTTCCATGTATGAAGACCCAGCTGAAACTGCTACTGCTGAGGAAGAGGAAATACTAGCTAAGGTCCCTCGTGCAAAGAATAAAAAGAAGCTTATGGCAGATGCTATGAAGCCTTCAGCTCCAAAGAAGCATGTTGCTCCCAAGAGGACTACAAAGGACATTCCTACAACTGTTAAAGAGAAAGGCACTCCTTTGAGAGCCTTTGCTGCAGAGGAAGATGTTGAGAATCCACCTATTCTCATGAAGTTAAGGCCTCATTTGCCACTTCACAATGAGGTTCATCCAATAGCTGAAGACATGAAGAAGAGAAGAGATGCCGAGCTGTGGAAGTGGAGAGCTATTGATCCTTATCCTTTGAGGAGAAGAACTGCAGTTGATCCTAGGTTTCATACAAAAGAACAACAAGACTTCTATGAGACAGTTATGTATGACACATGTCGAGCAGTTAGTGACATGAGATATGTCAACTGGAATTACATCAAAACCAATGAAGATTTCTTTCCTCGTGTGAGAGGGAACTTCAATCTTCTTGACATTGAAGAGTTTGTTGGCAGAGAGATGACTGCATGGAATGATGAAATGATAATGCAATTCTATTCAACAGTTCATTTCAATTCAGATGGCACAATTGTCTGGATGACTGATGGCCATAGATATGAAGCCACAATTGAAGAATGGGCTAATAACATTGGTGCTCCAATGTCACGAGCATAGGACTTGGATGTGTATTCGAAACGAAAGAAGAATCACAACTCCATAGCAAATATGTACAAGACTGTGCCAAATGACTTCCTGCCATCTGCTGCCTCTTGAGCTTGCGTTGGTTTTTCCCTTGAAGAGGAAAGGGTGATGCAGCACAGTAGCAGTAAGTATTTCCCTTGGTTTTGATAACCAAGGTATCAATCTAGTAGGAGAATCAAGCCAAGTGTCCAGAGTACCTGCGCAAACACAAACAAGCTTGCACCCAACGCTTCAAAGGGGTTGTCAATCCCTTCTAGATTGATTGCAAAGTGCAATCTGAAGGCGGAAAGTGCAACGAAGTAAAAGTGTAAGGCTGAAAATATGATGTGAAGTAGACCCGGGGGCCATAGTGTTCACTAGAGGCTTATCTCAAAATAGCAAATATTACGGTAGGTGAACAAATTACTGTCGAGCAATTGATAGAACCGCGCAAAGTCATAACGATATCTAAGGCAATGATCATACATATAGGCATCACGTCCGAGACAAGTAGACCGATACTTTCTACTCTACTACTATTACTCCACACATCCACCGCTATCCAGCATGCATCTAGTGTATTGAGTTGATGAAGAACAGAGTAACGCCTAAAGCAAGATGACATGATGTAGAGGGATAAACTCAAACCAATGATGTAAACCCCATCTTTTTACCCTTGATGGCAACAACACGATGCGTCCCTCGCTACCCCTTCTATCACTGGGTGAGGTCACCGCACGGTATGAACCCAAAACCAAGCACTTCTCCCATTTCAAGAATCATAGATCAAGTTGGCCAAACAAAACCCACAACTCGAAGAGAATTACAAGGATATGAAATCATGCATATAAGAGATCAGAAGAAACTCAAATAAGATTCATAGATAATCTGATCATAAATCCACAATTCATCAGATCTCGACAAACACACCGCAAAAGAAGATTACATCGGATAGATCTCCATGAAGATCATGGAGAACTTTGTATTGAAGATCCAAGAGAGAGAAGAAGCCATCTAGCTACTAGCTATGGACCCGAAGGTCTATGGTGAACTAATCACGCATCATCGGAGAGGCCATGGTGTTGATGAAGAAGCCCTCCATATCCGAATCCCCCCTCCGACAGGGCACCAGAACGTGCCCCACATGGGATCTTGCGGAGACAGAAGCTTGCGGCGGCAGAAAAGTATTTTCGTGGATCTCTCGCGCAGTTTTGGATTTTTCGGGAATTTATAGGCGGAAGAGGTAGGGCAAACGAGCCACAGGGGGCCCACAAGCCTGATAGGCGTGGGGCCCCCTGGCCACGCCTAGGGGGCTTGTGGCCTCCCCTGGTGGCCTCTGCCTTGGTTCTCATGTCCCCTGCGTATCTTCTGTTCCGAAAAAAATCTTTTTGGAAGTTTTATTCCGTTTGGACACCGTTTAAAATTCTCCTCTGAAAAGGGTCAAAAACACAGAAAATACAGGAACTGGCACTTGGCACTGAGTTAATAAGTTAGTCCGAAAAAAGATATAAAAGGCATACAAAACATCCAAAGTTTGACAAGATAATAGCATGCAACCATCAAAAATTGTAGATACGTTGGAGACGTATCACCATCTCACAAGCTTGGGTTTGTCTATTTCTTGCAAGCTAGAATAACCACTACCAACACTATATTGAGGCATACCTTGATGCCCAAATCAGGTGATGACAAAATGATTAGAGGTTATTCCATCAATATGCTACTTCATTTGGACACCTACGCTCACTTCAAAGTCATGGATTTTATTGTTGAGACTATTAGCAGAACTTTTGTAGATCAGAAGAGATCTTGTGGATATGTACCATACATTCAGATGCTCATCAATGCCAAAATTGGCAAGCATGCATATGAACTTGATCGTCCTCATTTGCCACTACACCCAAAGTACGAGGATAATGAAGTTGTGATGGATGACACTCATCCAGATTCAGCTACAACTAGAGAGGCTGCATAGGGAGCTGCTGTAGAGGCCGTAAAGAATGCGCCAGCTCCACCACCATAGCTTAAAACTAGAGAGGAACATATGTCGTTCTTGGTTAAAAACATCCAAGGAATGGGCAAGAATATTTCTGAGATCATACTGAACCAGAAGATCCTAGAGAGGATCATGGAAACAAAGTTCCATGACCTGGATGTGCAGGTTACGGAGTTGACCACTACAGTCAAACAGCTTTAGCATGAAGTTGACTCAGTGTAGATTCCACGCTCAGATGATGAAGATGATGATGATGGCAATGGTGATCATGATTCACCGCTTCATACTACCACAGGTTTGTCGACCCAGACCAGGTCAGCAACCATGATAGTACCAGAAGATAGATCGTCTTCATCAGCTTAAGCTTTACCTCCTAGTCCACCACCTCCAGTGTCTACACCTCCAACTACTACTCCAGGTGAAGGAGATATGTACGCAGGGTAGGGCCATAGGCCTGACCTGCATGTCCTACCTAAGGGCACCTCATTATAGACTTGAAGACTACAAGGAGGATTCCAATTGGATAGCCATAGCGTCTGAATCACTCGGTAAGAAATCACTCGGAGGATTTTCCCTTCACTCGACAATCAACTTCCACTCGGAGGAACCAGAAGCCAGTCGATACAAAAGACGAGAAGCCACTCTCGGGAGGCCAACAGGCGAGCGTTCGGCTAGTCATCATAAGTAACATTAATTACGTATGTTATCAGTAACTTACGCCTTTAAAATCCACTAATCGGACCCTTAGATGCCTGGGCCTTGATGAGGGGTAGCGCGCTTTATATGAGCCACCCCTCCCCTCTGGCACAAGGGTTTGCACCCCCTGTAACACGCATTCCACACTGCAAGGGCTCCCGAGCACGGATAGGTAGGACTGTTACCTCCATGAGAGGGGCCTGAACTCATACATCTTGAGTACAAGCTTGCCGTAGCTAGGACTCTGCCCTCTCCTTTCTTACCCTACACCTCTACTGTCAGGTTCATTGCCACAACAGCTGGCGCCCACCTTGGGGCAGGCGTCTAATCCACTTCCGACAAGTTTGCGATTTTCATTCTCCTTCATGTCTTCCGGTTGCGATTCATTCTTGGGAGGCGAGATCTGTTTCGACGCGCTTGTCTTCGTCGCCGATGACTCGGCATGGCTTGAGGAGGCGCCTCTCAACATCAAGGCGTTCCCGGTCCACACGGCAATGCACTTCCGTGCAAGTTCCTGCGGCGCACTCCTTCGGCATCCATCGACTCCGGTGTTGTATGTTCGCCCCGCTGCTTGTCGTCACAAGCGATCTGGTTGCTCGCGACTCCAGCGATGGGTGAAGCACGTGGTGGCTCACCAGGCGTCATCTTCGTAGATTGCGGCAATCGAGCATGTCGAACCTCTTCGACGTGCCATCCACTCGGCATCAGCTCAGTCTAATGTTCCTTCTAAGTGTGAGAGCTACAATCCTGCAAACAGAGGTCTTCATGGCGGGTTCAATGGAGAGCCCGCTTGGGTTCGGTCATGACGAACACGAAGCTGGAGAGCCGTCATACAATTTGTTCAGTTTACAGTCCAGGGCCACCTCAATGTCACAGAGGCCAAGGTTACCGGGACGATCGGCACGGAGATCAGAGGCGAAACCAGTTTGCTGCCTGTTACCACCGTGATGACCGTCGTCGGTTGCATTCTCCTCCGAGGAGTGGTACGTATGTGTCCCAACACTATGACGATAGGCGCCCGTTCGGTGATGAGTGGAGTCCTGGGTTTGACGCGAGGAATGTACGCGCGCAGAGGAGAATCGACAGGGGTAGAGCTCACACAGATGGTTTTGACGGAGATCGTGTGAGTGGAAGTGGCACTGTAGTTTCTCGCCCCGAGTGCTTCAGTAGAGAAAATCGTTCTGCTGATATTCCCCCAACTTCAGGTTGGCGGCTGGGGTAAGTAAATTCAAAGGAGAATCGAAGCCTGAAACATGGCTTGATGACTACCGAGTGGCAATGCAGATTGGTGGAGATAACAACAACGTCGCCATGAAGCATTTGCCTCTGATGCTGGATGGTTCAGCCAGGGCGTGGCTGAATCAGTTGGCTCCTTCTAGCATCTACTGCTGGAAGGATCTCGCCTGAGTGTTCGTCAAAACATTCGAGGGCACGTACAAGCGCCCTGCTGGTTCGTCCGAGTTGCACCTTTGCGTGCAGAAGCTGGATGAGTCTTTGAGACATTACATCCAGCGTTGGACCACCCTTCATAACACGGTGGAAAACGTTTTTGCGCACCAGGCAGTTTGCACTTTCAAGGCTGGTGTTAGGTACCAAGAGTTATATCTGAAGTTCGGTCATACAGGTGACATGTCCATGAGAAAGATTATGGATATTGTTGCCCGATATACCAATGGTGAAGAAGAAGACCGCATCCGCAGCGGTAAGGGAAAAGCAATCGACAACGATGCTGGCGGCAATTCCAATCAGAAACAGAATCGCAAGGTTGATGGTTCCACTCCGGCAGAAGCGGCCGCCCTGGCAGCACAAGGAAAGTACAAGGGAAAGCCCAAAGGGCAATTTCCCCCCAAGAAGTCGAAAAATCAGTTAGATGTTCTGGATCTACCGTGTGCAATCCACATGAAGAAGGATGAAGATGGTAATCTGATATTGCCCAAACACACCACTCGTCAGTGTAGGTTGTTGATTCAAAAGTTCAAAGATACTCCGTCGAGTGAAAATACTCCTGAGAAGGAGGATGAAGAAGATAAGGACGATTTTCCAAATAACAATGCCACCCTAATGATTTTTGCTGATGTAGAGAGCAGAAGTCGATTGAAGGTCAAAAATAGAGAGGTCAACATGGCAGTTCCGACCACCCCCTCATACCTCAAGTGGCCTCAGACTCCCACAACATTCAATCAGTCGGATCACCCTACTCACGTCGCTACTCCTGGTCGACAAGCTTTGGTGGTAGACCCAGTTGTGGGAGGAGTTCGTCTTCGCAAGGTTTTGATGGATGGTGGGAGTGGGTTGAACATTATGTATGCAGAAACCCTGAAAGTATTGGGCATTCCGATGTCCGGACTCAGTGAAAGCAATACACAGTTCCAGGGGGGCATCCGTGGGAAAAAAGCCAAGTCACTCGGCCAGATTGCGCTGGATGTGGTATTCGGCACGGACAAGAACTTTCGCAAGGAGAAATTGACTTTGAAGTTGTGGATTTTCATACTGCTTATCATTCCATCCTTGGTCGCCCTGCTTATGCGCGTTTAATGGCACGCCCATGTTACGTGTATCTCAAGATGAAGATGCTAAGGCCCAAGGGCGTCATCACAGTCACAGGTAATCGGCAGAGAGCCGAGGAGTGCTTGCAACAAGGATCCAAGATTGCTGATCAACAGATGGTTGTGGTTGAACTAGAGGAATACCGGAAGAACACTGACCCTACCGACCTCATGCGCTCCAAGAAGCCCGCTTCTTAGTACGCTTTTTGGTCGTCGGCGACGTCAAAAAAGTGAACATCCACCCGACAGATCCTGATGCTGCACCGACAAACATCTCAACAACACTCGACAACAAATAGGAAGCCGAGCTCATCCAGTTCATCCATGAGAAATGGGACATCTTTGCATGGAAGCCTGCTGACATGTCGCATGTGCCTAGGGAACTGGCTGAGCACCGATTGAGAGTGGATCTGAAGGCAAATCCTGTTAAAGAGCATTTGCATCGGTCTGCAACGAAGAAGAGGAAAGAAATCGGCGAGGAGGTGGCTCGACTCTTGGAGGCGAAGTTCATAGGCGAGGTTTACCACTCCGAGTGGCTCGGAAACATCGTCATGCTCCCAAAGAAGGACAAGTCCCTTCGTATGTGTATCGATTTCAAGATCATCAATAAGGTCTTGCCTGAAAGATCACTTTCCGCTCCCCCGCATCGATCAAATTGTCGACTCGACTGCGGGGTGTGAGCGTTTATCCTTTATTGATGCTTATTCTGGCTACCGTCAAATCCGTATGTTTGGTCCAGATGAAAAAAAACGGCCTTCATCACCCCTTTCGGGTGTTTTTGCTATATCACCATGCCTTTTGGTTTGAAGAATGTTGGCGCCACTTTTGATGCGTATGATTCATAAGTGCCTGCTTGATCAAATCAGTCGGGCTGTCAAAGCATATATGGATGATATTGTCGTCAAGTCTTGCAAAGTTCTCGACCTACTGACTGACTTGGCATAGACATTCGCCACCCTGAGAAAGTATGATATCAAGCTGAATCCAGCTAAGTGCACTTTCAGAGTTCCTGGCGGCAAGTTACTCGGTTTCCTCGTTTCCGAACATGGGATCGATGTCAACCCCGAGAAGATCGGTGCCATCGTCCGAATGAAAAGCCCTGTGCGTGTGCACGATGTCCAGAGTCTCACAGGCTGCCTGGCAGCATTGAGTCGGTTCATCTCTCGTCTCGGTGAGAAGGCATTGCATGTGTACCGACTCATGAAAAAGTTTGATGTGTTCGAGTGGAATAACGAGGCAGAAGCAACATTTGTCGAGCGAAAAGCCCTGCTTTCCACCCAGTCGGTGCTTCCTGCTCTGCACAGCAAAGAACCCCTGCTCTTATACATCGTAGCTACTACTCAAGTCGTCAACAGTTCTGACTGTCGAGCGAGAAGAGGAAGGCAAAGCTTAGAAAGTCCAGCACCCAGTCTGCTACATTTCTGAAGTACTGACCCTTCGAAGCAAAGGTACCCTCATTACCATAAGCTCCTCTACGGAATAGATTTATCAGCGAAGAAGGTGGATCACAAATTTCAAGATCATTCAGTATCAGTCGTCAGCAATGCTCCACTGTCAGAGATTCTTCACAATCGGGATGCATCCTGTCGCGTGGCTAAATGGGCCATTGAGCTATTATACTTTGACATTAAGTTCGAAGCAAAGAAAGCCATCAAGTCTCAAGCACTTGCTGATTTCATGGACGAGTGGGTGGAACAACAGCAACCAGCTCAAGTTCACTTGGCACACTAGACCATGTTTTTTATGGTTCTAAAATGTTGAATGGGTCCGGTGCTGGTGTGGTATTGGTGTCCCCAAAAGGCGACAAGCTAAACTATGTTCTCCAGATTCGTTGATCACTGCGAAGGCTGCCGGTTCTATTCTAACTTGTCTCACAAGCCTGCATCAGCCTTGAAGACCATCCCACTTGTCTGGCCATTTTCTATTTGGGGTTTCTATATGGTCGGTCCTTTCTGAACGGCCTAGAGTGGATTCACACACCTGCTTGTTGCAGTTGACAAGTTCACTAAATGTGTAGAAGCCAAACCAATAAAGAAGCTGGACTCGCGCACCGCCATCACGTTCATGAAGGAAATAACATTCCGATATGGAGTTCCTCACGTCATCATAACAGACAATGGTTCTAACTTCGACTCGGAAGAATTTGGACGCTTTTGCTTTGCTCAAGGCACCCGGGTGGATTATGCGTCCGTCGCACACCCTCAAACCAATGGACAAGCTGAGAGGGCGAATGACCTTATCCTTCAAGGCTTGAAGCCTCGACTCATGCGAGAATTGGAACATGCAGCTGGAGCTTGGGTATGTGAATTACCGTATGTTCTGTGAGGCTTGAGGACAACTCCCAACCGGTCGGCTGGACGCACACCCTTTTTCTTGGTATATGGAGCTAAAGCCGTCTTACCGAGTGACCTCCTTCACAATTCTCCCCGTGTAGATTTATATTCTGAGGCTGAGGCTGAATAGGCGCGAAAGGACTGAGTAGATCTCCTAGAAGAAGAGTGTGAACTGGCCTTGATTCGGTCGACAGTATACCAACAGGATCTACATCGCTTCCATGCGAGGCAAGTGAGGAGTTGGGCGTTCCACGAACGAGATCTGGTGCTCCGAGTGGATCAACAGCGATCTCACAAGCTTGCCCCCACATGGGAAGGACCTTTCGTCGTCACCAAAGTACTGAATAATGGAGCCTATCATCTTTACAACCTCAAGAAGAGAGCCAACGAACCCCTGGGGCTTAGCTGCGAACATGTTTTCGCCTAAGTTAAAAACCTCTCCGAGTTAATATCAACCTATTCACTCGGAGGATTAGCTGTGAACCAACCTTCGCCTAAGTATAAAACCCGCTCCGAGTGATGAGTAATCCTCTCACTCGGCGGCTTAGCCGCGAACCATCCTTTGCCTAAGTATAAACCATATTCCGAGTGACGAACAATCCTCTCACTCGCGGGCTTAGCTACGAACATGTTTTCGCCTAAGTTAAAAACCTCTCTGAGTAAATATCAACCTATTCACATGGAGGCTTAGCTGTGAACCAGTCTTCGCCTATGTATAAAACCCGCTCTGAGTGACGAGTAATCCTCTCACTCGGGGGCTTAGCCACGCACCAGCCTTCGCCTAAGTTTAGAACTCACTCTGGGTGATGAGCGATCCTCTCACTCGGGGGGCTTAGCTGCAAACCAGCCTTCACCTAATTATAAACCTTACTCCGAGTGACGAGCAATCCTCTCACTCAGGGGCTTAGCTACGTGCATGTTTTCGCCTAAGTTAAAAACTCCTATGAGTGAATAGCAACTTATTTACTCAGATGCTTAGCCGCGAACCAGCCTTCGCCTAAGTTTAAAACTTACTCCGAGTGACGAGCAATCCTCTCACTCGGGTATTAGCTGCGAACATGTTTTCACCTAAGTTCAAAAAACTCCGAGTGAATAACAACTTATTTACTCACATGCTTAGCCGCGAACTAGCCATCGCCTAAGTTTAGAACTCAGTTCGAGTGACAAGCAATCCTCTCACTCGGGGACTTAGCTGCGAACATGTCTTTGCCTATGTATGAAACTCACTCTGAGTGACGAGAGATCCTCTCACTCAAGGGCTTAGCCACGAACACAGTCTTCGCCTAAGTTAGACTCCGGTCGGGTGAAAAGCAATCTTTCCACATGAATACTTAACTGTGAATCTGACTTCGCTTAAGTAAGGGACTTCCCCGAATGTCAAAGAACATTCAAAAACCAAACAAACTCAGCCAAACGCAGATAAACTCAAAGATATCCAACATGGATTAAAGTTGTCTATGCGGACGAAAGTACTCGGGATCAACACCCGAACGAAGTTTTAATGGATACATTAACACTTGGCCTACCGAGGCAAATAAAATTTTGGACCGTAATCGAAGTTTCTTTTCAAGGCTCAGCAGGACTCGCGAGCTCGACGAAAGTGTCAAGATCGATCATGTCAGCAATGCGAGTGGCGACGTTGATGAAGGTCTCCATGAAGTCCTCAAACCGGAGCTTCTTCGTATTAGCCACCTGCAGCACCTTCAGCTTGTCTTCCCTAGCCTCCTTGCAGTGGACTCAGACGAGTGAAAGAGTCACGTTGGCTTTGCAACATGGAGCGGACTTCCTCCACGCCTGCACCCTTTTGAGAAGCTAGTCCAAGTGGCTCATAATTGACTCCAAATCAGTCTGGAGGGTGTCTTCAGGCCACAGCTCCTTGTTAATCTTCCCCAACGCAGTTCGCAGTCGGGCGACGTACCCTTGGACCTTCAGAAGACGAGCATTGAGGCGAAACATATTCATGGACAGATCATCTCAAACAGGTGACTTGATAGGGTCCAGGTGCGGCACCACTTCTTCGGTCTCCTTATCAAGATCTTGGCAGAATTCTGTGTGAAGGAAAAATGAAAGGTTAGTCACAATTCATTCGGTAAAGTTTGAAGAGTTTCACTCGGTGAAATAAGCGTACCAGTGAGCATGCCGAGAATCTTATTCATGAAGTCCCCCAGATACTTCTCCATGGCATTTCCCCTTTTGGCCATCTGCTCAAGTTTTTTGGCCCATTCGGATCGTTCTTTCTTCTGTTTGGTGTTCCCTTCTTCCACCTTGCTGACTGCCAAGAGCTTGTCCTCAATGGCCGCGAATTTCTCCTTAGCCTCCGCGAGAACCTTATCCTTGTCCGCGAGTGCCTTCTTCAAGACATTCAGGTCATTGTTGTCACTTCCAGATCCAACTCAAGTTGGTTCTTCTCTGATTCCAAGTTGGCATACTTAACTCGTGTAAGATTCCGGGCTGTGCAAAACCCTAAACATTCAAACTCAGGGGCGTGTACGAAGATCTCTCTCTCTCGCTCACCTCACCTAACTCACTACTCGCTGAGAATGGCGGGGAACTCACTCGATGGTGAGGAAGACACAAAACACCATAGTTTACCCAGGTTCAGGCCGCTGAGAAGCGTAATACCCTACTCCTGCTTTGGTGGATTGCTTCTGTTGGAAATATGCCCTAGAGGAAATAATAAATTAGTTATTATCATATTTCCTTGTTCATAATAATCGTTTATTATCCATGCAAGAATTGTATTGATTGGATACATAGACAACACACTAACCCTAGTGAGCCTCTCGTTGACTAGTTCGTTGATCAAAGATGGTCAAGGTTTCCTGGCCATAGACAAGTGTTGTCACTTGATAACAGGATCACATCATTAGGAGAATCATGTGATGGACAAGACCCAAATTATATACGTAGCATATTGATCGTGTCATTTTATTGCTATTGTTTTCTACGTGTCAAGTATTTATTCCTATGACCATGAGATCATATAACTCACTCGCACCGGAGGAATACCTTGTGTGCATCAAACGTCGCAACGTAACTGGGTGACTATAAAGGTGTTCTACACGTATCTCCGAAGGTGTCCGTTGAGTTAGTATGGATCAAGACTGGGATTTGTCACTCCGTATGACGGAGAGGTATCTCGGGGCCCACTCGGTAATACAACATCACACACAAGCCTTGCAAGCAATGTGACTAAGTGTAAGTCATGGCATCTTGTATTACGAAACGAGTAAAGAGACTTGCCGGTAACGACATTGAAATAGGTATGCGGATACCAACGATCGAATCTCGGGCAAGTAACATACCGAAGGACAAAGGGAATGACATACGGGATTATATGAATCCTTGACACTGAGGTTCAACCGATCAGATCTTCGGAGAATATGTAGGATCCAATATGGGCATCGAGGTCCCGCTATTGGATATTGACGAAGGAGTACCTTGGGGCATGTCTACATAGTTCTCGAACCCGCAGGGTCTGCACACTTAAGGTTCGATGATGTTTTAGTATAGTTGAGTTATATGGGTGGTTACCGAATGTTGTTCGGAGTCCCGAATGAGATCACGGACGTCACGAGGGTTTCCAGAATGATCCGGAAACAAAGATTAATATATAGGATGGTTTCATTTGGCTAGCGGAAAGTTTCGGGCAATTCCGGCAATGTACTCGGAGTGACCAATGGGTTCTGGAAGTTCACCGGGAGGGGGGCAACCCACCCGGGGGAACCTCAATGGCCTTAGGGTAGCGCACCAGCCCTTAGTGGGCTAGTGGGACAGCCCAAGAGGGCCTTGGCGCCAAGAGAAAGAAAACCAAAGAAAAAAAAGGGAGTTGGGAAGGAAGAGAAGGACTCTACTTTCCAATCCTAGTTGGAATAGGATTGGAGTAGGAATCCTCCTCTCCTCCTGGATGGCGCCCCTTGGGACTTGGTCCTCAAGGCAAGCCTCCTCCCCCTCCCTCCTATATATAGTGGTGATTTAGGGCTGATTTGAGACAACTTTTTCCACATGCAACTCAGATCTAGACACCGTAGTTTTACCTCTAGATCGTATTTCTGCGGAGCTCGGGCGGAGCCCTGCAGGAGTAAATCCTCACCACCATCGGAGCGCCGTCACGCTGCCGGAGATCTCATCTACTTCTCTGTCTTGCTTGCTGGATCAAGAAGGCCGAGATCATCCTCGAGTTGTACGTGTGCTGAACACGGAGGTGTCGTCCGTTCGGCACTAGATCGGAACGGATCGTGGGACGGATCGCGGGACGGTTTGTGGGGCTGATCGAGGGACGTGAAGACGTTCCACTACATCAACCGTGTTCTTAAACGCTTCCTGCTCTAGGATCTACATGTTGGGTAACGTAGCATAAATTCAAAAAAATTCCTACGCATGTTCAGATCTTCCTATGGAGAGACCAGCAACGAGAGAGGGGTAAGAGCATCTTCGTACCTTTGAAGATCGCTAAGCGGAAGCGTTGCTAGAACGCGGTTGATGGAGTCGTACTCGCAGCGATTCCGATCTAGTGCCGAACAACGGCACCTACGCGTTCAACACACGTGCAGCCGGGAGACGTCTCCCGCACCTTGATCCAGCAAGGAGGAGGGAGAGGTTGGGGAAGAAGTCCAGCAACACGACGGTGTGGTGTCGGTGGAGAGACGAGGTCTCCCGGCAGGGCTTCGCCAAGCACCGGCCGAGAGGAGGAGGAAGAAGAGCAGGGCTGCGCCGAGGGAGAGGGCAAAGTGTGTTCTTCAAAGGCCAAAACCCCTCTATATTTATAGGAGGAGGGGGAGGGGGTGCGCCACCCCTAGGGTTCCCCCCCTAGGGGGTGTGGCAGCGACCAGATGGGAGGGGGGCGGCGGCCAGGGCAGGGAAAGAGGGGGCGCGCCCTAGGTGGGCCTTGGGCCTCATCTGCGCCCAGGGTTTCCCCCTCCCCCCTTCTCTGGAGCGCATGGGCTGTGTGGGGGGCGCACCAGCCCACCTAGGGGCTGGTTCCCTTCCCCACTTAGCCCATCTAGCCTCCCGGGGTCGTTGCCCCCCTTCGGTGGTACCCCGGGGCCACCTCCGGTGGTCCCGGTGGTCCCGGTACATTACCGGTGACGCCCGAAACACTTCCGGTGTCCAAAACCATCCGTCCTATATATCAATCTTTACCTCCGGACCATTCCGGAGCTCCCGTGACGTCCGGGATCTCATCCGGGACTCCGAACAACTTTCGGTAACCTCGTACAATAATTCCCTATAACCCTAGCGTCATCGAACCTTAAGTGTGTAGACCCTACGGGTTCGGGAGACAGGCAGACATGACCAAGACACCTCTCTGGCCAATAACCATCAGCGGGGTCTGGATACCCATGGTGGCTCCCACTAGCTCCACTTTGATCTCATCGGATGAACCACGATGTCGAGGATTCAATCAATCCCGTATACGATTCCCTTTGTCTGTCGGTATAGAACTTGCCCGAGATTCGATCGTCGGTATACCTATACCTTGTTCAATTTCGTTACCGGTAAGTCTCTTTACTCGTTCCGTAGCACGTCATCATGTGACTAACTCCTTAGTCACATTGAGCTCGTGATGATGTTCTACCGAGTGGGGCCAGAGATACCTCTCCGTCACACGGAGTGACAAATCCCGATCTCGATTCGTGCCAACCCAACAGACACTTTCGGAGGTACCCGTAGTGCACCTTTATAGTCACCCAGTTATGTTGTGACGTTTGATACACCCAAAGCACTCCTACGGTATCCGGGAGTTACACAATCTCACGGTCGAAGGAAAAGATACTTGACATTAGAAAAGCATTAGCATACGAACAATACGATCTAGTGCTAGGCTTAGGATTGGGTCTTGTCCATCTCATCATTCTCCCAATGATGTGATCCCGTTATCAATGACTTCTAATGCCCATGATCAGGAAACCATGATCATCTATTGACTAACGAGCTAGCCAACTAGAGGCTTGCTAGGGACACATTGTGATCTATTAATTCACACATGTATTACTATTTCTTGTTAATACAATTATAGCATGAACGATAGACGATTATCATGAACAAGGAAATATGATAATAACCATTTTATTATTGCCTCTAGGGCTTATTTCCAACAGTCTCCCACTTGCACTAGAGTCAATAATCTAGTTACATTGTGATGTATCGAACACCCATAGCATTATGGTGTTGATCATGGTTTACTCGTGGAAGAGGTTTAGTCAACGGGTTTGCAATATTCAGATCCGTGTGTACTTTACAAATATCCATCACTCCACTCTGGACATGGTCCTGGATGGAGTTGTAGCGGCGCTTGATGTGCTTTGTCTTCCGGTGAAACCTGTGCTCCTTGGCTATGGCAATGGCTCCAGTGTTATCACAGAAGAGTGTCATAGGACCCGACGCGCTTGGAACCACTCCAAGGTCGGTGATGAGCTCCTTCATCCAAATTCCTTCATGAGCCGCTTCTGAAGCAGCTATGTACTCCGCTTCACATGTAGATGCTGCCACGACTTCTTGCTTGCTGCTGCACCAGCTCACTGCCCCACCATTCAACACATATACGTATCCGGTCTGTGACTTAGAGTCATCCGGATCTGTGTCGAAGCTAGCGTCGACGTAACCCTTTACGACGAGCTCTTCGTCACCTCCATAAACGAGAAACATTTCCTAAGTCCTTTTCAGGTACTTAGGGATATTATTGACCGCTGTCCAGTGTTCCGTACCGGGATCACTTTGGTACCTCCCTACCAAACTTATGGCAAGGTTTATATCAGGTCTAGTACACAGCATGGCATACATTAGAGAGCCCGCGGCTGAAGTGTAGGGGACAGAACTCATCTTCTCTCTATCTGCTGCCGTGGTCGGTGACTGCGTCTTACTCAATCTCATACCTTGCAAAACTGGCAAGAACCCTTTCTTTGAGTTTTCCATATTGAACTTTTTAATATCTTGTCAAGGTATGTACTTTGCGAAAGACCTATGAGGCGTCTCGATCTATCTCTATAGATCTTGATGCCTAATATGTATGCAGCTTCTCCAAGGTCCTTCATTGAAAAACTCTTGTTCAAATAGGCCTTTATGCTCTCCAACATCTCTATATTATTCCCCATCAATAATATGTCATCCACATATAGTACGAGGAAAGCTACAGAGCTCCCACTCACTTTCTTGTACAGACAGGCTTCTCCGTAAACCTGTATGAACCCAAACGCTTTAATCACCTCATTAAAGCGAATGTTCCAACTCCGAGATGCTTGCACCAGCCCATAGATGGAGCGCTGGAGCTTGCACACTTTGTTAGCACCCTTAGGGTCGAAAAAACCTTCTGGTTGAATCATATACAACTCTTCCTTAAGGTTCCCGTTAAGGAACGCTGTTTTGACGTCCATTTGCCAAATTTTGTAATCATAAAAGGCGGCAATTGCTAACATGATTCGGACTGATTTCAGCTTCGCTACGGGAGAGAAAGTCTCTTCGTAGTCAACTCCTTGAATTTGTCGAAAACCCTTTGCGACAAGTCGAGCTTTGTAAACGGTTACATTACCGTTTGCATCAGTCTTCTTCTTGAAGATCCATTTATTTTCTATGGCTCGCCGGTCATCGGGCAAGTCCACCAAAGTCCATACTTTGTTCTCATACATGGATCCTATCTCGGATTTCATGGCCTCAAGCCATTTGTTGGAATACGGGCCCGCCATCGCTTCTTCATAGTTCGAAGGTTCATCGTTGTCTAACAACATGATTTCCATCACAGGGTTGCCGTACCACTCTGGTGCGGAGCGTACCCTTGTGGACCTTCGAGGTTCAGTAGTAACTTGATCCGAAGCCTCATGATCATCATCATTAACTTCCTCTTCAGTCGGTGTAGGCGCCAGAGGAACAACTTCCTGCGCTGCGCTACCTTCCTGTTCGAGAGGGGGTGTAATTGCCTCATCAAGTTCTACCTTCCTCCCACTTACTTATTTCGAGAGAAACTCTTTCTCTAGAAAGGATCCGTTCTTGGCAACAAAGGTTTTACCTTCGGATCTAAGATAGAAGGTATACCCAATAGTTTCTTTAGGGTATCCTATGAATACGCATTTCTCCGCTTTGAGTTCGAGCTTTTCTGGTTGAAGTTTCTTCACATAAGCATCGCAGCCCCAAACTTTAATAAACGACAACTTTGGTTTCTTGCCAAACCATAGTTCATACGCAACGGATTTAGACGGTGCCCTATTTAAAGTGAATGCTGCAGTTTCTGATGCATATCCCCAAAATGATAGCGGTAAGTCGGTGAGAGACATCATAGATCGCACCATATCTAATAAAGTGCGATTACGACGTTCAGACACTCCGTTGCGCTGCGGTGTGCCAGGCGGCGTCACTTGTGAAACGATTCCACACTTTCTTAGGTGTGTGCCAAACTCGTGACTCAAATATTCTCCTCCACGATCAGATCATAGACATTTAATTTTTCTGTCACGGTTATTCTCAACCTCACTCTAAAATTCCTTGAACTTTTCAAATGTCTCAGATTTGTGCTTCATCAAGTAGATATACCCATACCTACTCAAATCATCGGTGAGAGTGAGAACATAACGATAACCACCGCGAGCTTCAACGTTCATTGGACCACACACATCAGTATGTATTATTTCCAATAAGTCGGTTGCTCTTTCCATTATTCCTGAGAATGGAGTCTTAGTCATCTTGCCCATGAGGCACGGTTCGCATGTGTCAAATGATTCAATGTCAAGAGACTCTAGCAGTCCATCAGTATGGAGCTTCTTCATGCGCTTAACGCCGATATGACCAAGGCGGCAGTGCCACAAGTATGTGGGACTATCATTATCAACTTTGCATCTTTTGGTACTCACACTATGAATATGTGTAACATCACGATCGAGATTCATCAAGAATAAACCATTCACCAGCGGAGCATGACCATAAAACATATCACTCATATAAATAGAACAACCATTATTCTCTGACTTAAAGAGTAGCCGTCTCGCATTAAGCAAGACCCTGATACAATGTTCATGCTTAAAGCTGGTACTAAATAACAATTATTATGGTTTAAAACTAATCCCGACGGTAGATGTAGAGGTAGCGTGCCGACGGCGATCACATCGACCTTTGAACCATTCCCGACGCGCATCGTCACCTCGTCCTTGGCCAGTCTCCGCTTATTCCGCAGTTCCTGTTTTGAGTTGCAAATGTGAGCAACAGCACCGGTATCAAATACCCAGGAGCTACTACGAGCGCTGGTAAGGTACACATCAATAACATGTATATCACATATACCTTTAACGTTGCCGGCCTTCTTGTCCGCTAAGTATTTGGGGCAGTTCCGCTTCCAGTGACCCTTTCCCTTGCAATAGAAGCACTCAGTCTCAGGCTTATGTCCGTTCTTTTTCTTCTTCCCGGCATCTGGCTTACCGGGCGCGGCAACAGCTTTGCCGTCTTTCTTGAAGTTCTTCTTACCCCTGCCTTTCTTGAAACTAGTGGTCTTGTTGACCATCAACACTTGATGCTCCTTCTTGATTTCTACTTCTGCAGACTTGAGCATCGAGTACAACTCGGGAATGGTTTTCTCCATCCCTTGCATGTTGTAGTTAAGCACAAAGCCTTTGTAGCTTGGTGGGAGAAACTGGAGGATTCTTGTCAATGATAGCATCATCCGGAAGTTCGACTCCAAGTGAAGTCAGACGACCGTGTAACCCAGACATTTTGAGTATGTGCTCACTGACAGAATTGTTCTCCTCCATCTTACAGCTGAAGAACTTGTCGGAGACTTCATATCTCTCGACACGGGCATGAGCTTGAAAAACTAGCTTCAGCTCCTGGAACATCTCATATGCCCCGTGTTGCTCAAAACGTCTTTGGAGCCCCGTTTCTAAACTGTATAACATGCCACACCTGACCAGAGAGTAGTCATCACTCCGCGCTTGCCAGACGTTTAGAATGTCCTGGGCTGCTGCGGCAGCGGGAGGGTCACCTAGCGGCGCATTAAGGACATAAGCCTTTTTAGCTGCTTCAAGGATGAGCTTCAGGTTGCGAACCTAGTCCGCATAGTTGCTACCATCATCTTTCAGCTTGTTTTTCTCTAGGAATGTGTTGAAGTTGAGGTTGACGTT